>NC_087094.1:5640000-6265000 GCF_963855985.1 Ostrinia nubilalis | reverse complement strand
AATTTAATCTTTCGTGATTAGTACTTTGTTTAGGGGGGAGTTTTTGAGCTAGCCGTACCCTGAGATAGTTGTTATGTAGAGTTCCTAATAATTAACGTTAGATATTCAGTACCACGGAGTTAACAAATCTTATAGCCTTCTGCATATTGTACTTTCCTTATCAGGAAACAAGCTAATTGTTCGTGTTATTATATTACAATTAAATACCTATAGTTTAAGCCACAACCTCTCCTCGAATGTAGGTCAACTACTAAGTTACCTACGGGTTTACAACAATTTTTATTTATTTACAATGTTTTATCGCTCAATTATAAGTAACCAGGGAAAAAGTAATAAATGAACAAACAGACAAGTAAGTTCACAACCTTCAGTTTATTTATGATATGACATGAGTTAACCACTCGTTTATAATTTAATTCATCGGTCAACTACCTATCGAGTTACACATAATAAATATGATATTACTAATGACTTTAATTGTTTTATTTCATTGGCCGTTATAAATATTCTCGTATTAGGTAGTTTGCACACTAATCGGTTCCATTAATAGAAATATAGTAATAATATCTAATTTAAATGCGAAAGCCGCGATATGGGTCCTACGTTGTTGCAATTATTGACCGGTTCAATTTTGATAAATTTTGGTATGCAGCTAAGTGATCTAGGAGAATGACACAATTGCAAAAATAACTTGAATTTGTAAAACAGAAAAAACTCATTTTCATGCCTATTTTGTGGGGCGCGAAAGCAATAGATGCTTTCCGTAGCAAATAAAGAACCACGTAGATTCACGTACCTACTAATTACTTCTTTGCGAGATTAAATCCTGGGGTCCATCCATCTTGATCGAAGAACGTAAAAATTATTTCGACAAAACCCTAAGATGAAGACTATTTCCTTCTCATATATCGTATGGTGGACGATCTGTTTGTTACGACTTTGAACTTTTGAATGCATTTTCAACAGAGTTTATTGATCACATATCGCTTGACTTTAAAAAACACTGTGCGATGTGCGTATTTTCAGAATACTAACGTACTACTAACTAGTTCTCAAGCGACCTTGTAACCTTACAAGCCCACCATCCATGTGACAGTTATCTTAGGCTTCTAAATACTTTAAAATGAGATCTTAGGCTTTTAAATACTTGTAAGTATAAGGTGATTTAATACCGACGACCTCATAAAGGTAGCGGGAAGGCGCTGGATCCAGGCCGCCACCAACCGGCCATTGTGGAAATCACTGGGGGAGGCCTATGTTCAGCAGTGGACGTCCTATGGCTGAAATGATGATGACGATAAGGTGAATTTACCTGCTATAGATAAAGCTCCATTATACACCCCAATGACCAGTGGAAGACCGCTAGCACCACCTTGCTCCATGAAGAAGTTGTTGAAAAGAATGCCGAATGCATTTGATGAGCCAAAACCTAACATCTGAAACATATTTTGAACATTTAAATTAGGCTCCGATTTTCTTTTCGCACTCCGGACGTGCCGAAACTGCCCAAGTGTCTTATCTCAAAAAAATTATAAGCCAACTGTATTTTTTTTTATTATTTTGCATATTTCCTTTTATTCTAGAGGAATAGGGCCCTCTTGACCCCTAAATGAAAAAAAATAGGTTAATTAAATCAGCAGTTCCCTTATTTTCAAATCTAGTCTATTTGCAAAAAAAAACTTATTATAAAACGAGTTCCTTTAAACTAAAAAAACTAATCTCATTCAAAATATAATCACTCTAATTTTTCACTACCTCTATAATAATATTTCAATCCCTATGATTAATTACATAACTAGGCCTGCAAATTTTTAGTAGTTAAATTATTCTGATAAATGAGAAATTTATTCAATAGTACAGGAACAGAACTACTTTTGATTTGGTTAAAAAACGTTAACTAAAAGGGCTCGATTATTTCGAAGTCATTAAGGACAATTTTATTTTGTAAATGTAAACCAAATTATTAATTAGGTGCTGTCATGATTAAAATCCTGTTTACCTATCAAGCTTAAATTCAAAAATGAATCATGTTGTGCTCATGCATGACCACAGAATAGGTAATCGTTTGAGTATGAAAAACAAGTTTTAAATAAGTAGGTTCTAAAACTATGTATTATACATATTTACGCTAAAGGTATAAGTATGAAATCATCTAATGTAAAATATTTCTCTTTGAGACTTCATTAGCTTTCTAAAGACAATATTCTTTCACTTTGTTATCATTTTTCGTGAAATTTTTGCACGCATACCTAATAAAAAGACAATAAACGTATCGTATGGCAGACAGGTAAAATATCTGAGTTAGATTTTTACCTAAGTAAGTACCTAATACTTTATATTCTTAATTTTTATTGGTAGGTGTAGGTCTATACGCAAATCAAACGTTTCTTTATGTATTTTCCGTTCATTATTAGGAACGGATAAATTGTGCGAACTGACGCATCTAAACTGTTTTGTCAAGCAATTTGATTGTTTTTTAATGAAGAGATTGTTGAATTTAAATTGGTGTTTTGCTTGGAAGACTTTGAACGCATTTGTGATTATTATTAGGTAATAAAAATGTTTACCTATGTAGAATATTTCCTCATAGGTACATACATGTTGAAACTATTTATCCAAAATATATTCCATCGTTTTCATGCTGACCACATAGTAGGTACTTAAAGTTATACATATTGATGAAAACATTTCAGACCGTAAAATAGCGTATTAAATCGAAAACAAAAGAAGATTCTTGGGATAGGAGATATCTACCAAACAGTTACTTATATACTAATTTTACTTGGAAATTTCACAAACATAATAACACTATCTAAACTAGGAATATGAAGTCTAAGAACACACTCGCATTTAAGCTTGCGTAGCTTTGCGATTTTGGGAGCAACCTCCTCCCCTGAAAAACTGTCGTACCTAATAAGTTCAAAAAACTTTGGCGCTTAAATACAGGGCGCTTTTACATTTAGAAATCTGGCTTGTTTAGAGATTTTTGAGACGATCTTATCAGATGATGTTGTCAAAGTAGTATACCACAGTCCTTAAAATATATTTAGTCTGATTTCTGTGACTGTTGTCACTAGTTTCAAATAAGTAAATATAGCTTTACTTTAGGTGTACTAAATATTTATTATGCACTTTCTTTGCGATAAAACTGGCACGACGTAAGAAAAATATAGGTAACTAAAAATTGTAAACATGATACTTTCTCACAGTTACTTCGTTGGTTTCGTAGTCCATCTGTCACAGAATTCTAGCTATATTTTAAGGGCTATAAACTACGATACTCACAAACGTGAATCCTACGCCCACCCCGATCATGTACCCCCAACCTCCGTCGGGAGGGACTAATCCCTTTTTGTGTTTCTTCACACTCCCATCAACGTGCGCGAAAGCCTCATCCATTTTAATTTTAATTTATTTAGTCTTCAGTATTTTGAAACTTTTTGCACTTATTTCACGTGTTAAAAATTCAATGTCATTTTAAGCACTTTTTTAAGTTATGTTATAATAGATTTTGTTCACTCTTTGCTAGCATTTTGTATGGCACGTCATGCGCGGATCCGCACTAGTTAGTTTGTGTCGTCGCAGCGTAAGTGTGGCATGGTCGTAAGACAAATGTACTATATAGGAAAGGCACCAAATCCGTGAATGAATTGAAAGCGTGTAACATTATATGCTCGTAAATATAGGGGCTTGTCCACACCAACGTCTAGCTTGGCGACAGGACGGCGCAGGCGCAAAAAAGGCTTTACAAGCCTTACATATTATACGGCTTGAACTTTTTATATCATTATTAAAATAGTATCATTTTTGTCTCCATTTAGTTACCCAGCAGAATACTTTTTACATTAAACGTTTGTAGCGAAAATACCATAAGTGATTGGTGGTGATTTCAGAAGATGATGCTTTGCATAGGATATTTCCCAACACATTCGAGATAATAAATAACTATTATCAATCAGAAGAGGACCCGAAACACATGGATGTCCTCCGTAGTAAACAAGGACCTTAAAGAGGCCCAATCCAAGTAAACAGCGAAACGACCCAGGACCGAGCCGCCTGGAGACGCATGATAGGTACGGAGGGCCGACCCCAAATAAAATGGGAATGGGCCAGGCAAAGAAGAAAAAAGAAGATCAGAATCAAATCAAATCATAAATATTTATTACCCTTCACAATTCAGGTACACAACACAATACAATAGAAATTAAGCTAAGGATTTCTAACCTAAAGTGCGAGGGACTGGTGCCTGAAATAGGATTCAAAAGAGAAACGTGCTACGGGTTACCAGCCAATGATATTCAGCCGAATGATACTCGTACTAGCCAATCTTGCCAACGATGTAAGTTTTCAGGTACCTACAGTTTAAGCATTCTAATACTTTTAACCACAGAGTAATGATATCAACTTCGCTTTAACTAATAATTATTGTGGTATGGAAACACCCTTACACCTCCCTCCCTACAACTACACACTGTTACGAGTCTCGTAGGTAAACGATCCAGCGTCCTTTGTAACCGCGTGTTAATTCAGAAATTAATCTTTATGGCCATTCAATGATTGTGTATCTTCTTTATTTGTCTATCCTCTTATTATAAGTCTAAGATTGTAAAACAGTGCCGTACTTCTCATGACTTTGTTATCGTGTCCGTATTTCAAGTTAAAACCGGTATAAATGTGAGATTGTTAGAGAAATTACTTATTATTTTTGCAGTTATAAGTGTCCCTAGATAGAAAATTTTGCATCAATATAACTAATAACTACATTATAAGACAAAGTTAGATAAAAGCTTAGATTTTTAAAACTACGCAACGGATTTTGATGCGGTTTTTTTTAAATAGACAGTGATTCAAGAGGAAGATTTTAAATAAAATACATTGTAGGGTAGACCGGGTACAATAGTACCACGGGTCAATAGTACCATCGGCGATATTTCTTCATACAAGCGACGTTAGGTTGTGTGCATAGCGTCAGAATATGCGCTTTTTGTGTTTCCATCCGCTCACCAGTCGGCGGCGCTTGCGCTGAGAAACGAAGATGTACAGGAAGGATTTTTGTTTTTTGCCCAGCCGCAGTAAGTTTTTACGTCAAATATATGAGCCCATAAGTTGCCTAATATGATATTTGTTACAAGGTATTGTTGTCAATAGTTTATCCAGGCTCTAAACTTTGTATCGACAGCGAATAATTAGCATTCACTGTGAAAATGACTGAATTTTAGGTGAAGTTTTCTTGACTACATACTTGGAACAATTGTACCAGTCTCCATGGGGTCAATTGTAGCGGTACAATCAACCCCGTGGTACAATTAACCCCCGGAACCTTATTTTATACTTACTACATAATATTTTAAATTGGTTATAATAATAAAATAAGTTATTATAAAACATTCACGTGGTTATTATTTTTACAATTTTAGGCATACCTACCAGGCATTAAACCCTTCTGAATATGTACATTTTAGCTTAATTCAGTAAGTAACTAAGTATTTGAACGTTTTGTTTTAGATGCCGCGGCGTAGAGTCAAAAGTACGGATCGCGGATCAACGGATCTATTCCTTCATGAACAGGCTTATGAAAAAATCTTGAAAGGTCGAAGCAGTAGTAGATATAAATAATCAGGGTCAATTGTACCAGGGGTCAATTGTACCGTCATACAAAAATAGATTTTTCAGTTTTGATATTTCTGTCATTGTTATTATGCTTATTGTTGTTTCAGAAGCAATATCCGAGCCAAATAGATGGCATATTATGTAGAAACAGTTAGTTTTTTCGTTTTTATGGAAGAAATGTTATTGTTTTGTTTTTAAACTTAAGTGTTGATTTTTCATACTTGTTCCTAAATATTTTCGATCTCAATTAATAAATACTGATGATTGTAGGAGATTAAGAGTACAGAATACCAATAAAGGTGATGATTAGATAAACATAACTACTTTTATTGCCTCATATATTATTGGTACAATTGACCCGTTGTAGGGGTCAATTGTAACATGAGACATCGTTCAGTTCAAATTGGTTTTTCATTAAGTATTCGAAAGAATAGTTTAACTCTGCATGCTTAAATTTGTAGCTTAAGAGTCTAGTTTTTACAGCATCCTAACAGAATAAGTTATATTTCATTAGATTTCTCAATATTGAACTATTTCCAAAAAATGGTACTATTGTCCCCGGTCTACCCTACCTGTGCAAAGCAGGGGCGGGTCGCTAGGTGTCACTACTCGCTAGTTAGTATTTGGTATTATAAACAAACGTTGCTTTAACTCCCCACAAAACCTTTTACTTCGTAAATAAGACTTCAGATAGAATTTGCTCCAAATGCTTATGATTGCATTGATGTAACGGTTATACACGTGTGATTATACACGTCACCTAATTAATACCTAATATGTACCTATACTAACCGATACAACTAACTTAGATATTACACATTTCTCAACCGGCCATGATCTCGAGCGGCTGACATACCGGCAGCTTAGTCACCACGCTATCGAGACTCGGGTTACTAAAAATTAGGTGATCCACGAAGCGTGAGGAGCGGGAAACCAATAAAAATAAGTTAATCCGGCTAAATTCGAGGGGTGTTCACTTCGGACTTCTCCGGGTTCGATACGGAAGGAATTGTATCATTTCTGAAAGATGTCTTTGAAATTAAATTGTTTCAAGCATTAATCAAAAACGAAATTGACGTTGGAAATTGGAACATTGAATATTGATGAGCCATTTCAATCGACAACATACTTATTTAGTAGGGTGATTTTACGGGTTCAGTCCATGAATTTTTCATAAGAACCCATATATAAAATCGTTCTTAGGCCCGTCTGTCACAGTGCGTTCCCCGTGGTCCCACTGCTTAGTTCTACCAGTTCTACAATTAGGTAATCACCAATAATTAAGTTTTTCGGGGGTAATTAGGTACCTATCTATTACTTCTTACCACCTTCTATGCTTTTAACTATCATAGAAAAAACAAACTAGAAAGGTCATGAGACTCATTCATAACTTTTCGGTAGTAGCCTACATAAAGTCATTGCCAAGGACTAAAATTGTAATTTGGTGTAAAATTCAGCTTATAAAATCAAATGCAAATGTATTAGAAACATTGCGGCAATTTATAAGGTATTTTATAAATAACTTGTACTATGATTAAGATGTTACATACAGCCTTCAAGTGGTCAGCGAGTAGTTAATAAGTCTCTAAGGACCTACCTAAGTACTTCATAGTAAAGTTCGCATTGGCAGAAAATACATCATAACCAAGTAGAAGGTCTTTCTATAACCGTGCCCGTTTCCTGTAATTATAAAGGGGAAATAATCAACATTAACTCGTTATACATATTAATGACAAATTGTTTAGGTGCCTAATGTGTAGGTACAAGTTAATCCTAAGCCATTAAAGTAAACGACATCGTTAACTTGTTATACCTACAGGGCGATTATGGGAGTATTTTTCCAATTAGCAACAAAGTATCGATTTCTGCTCAGAAAAAATATTTCAATTCAAATCATTCACAGCTTCTTAGAGCATTTTACGATGTATTGGAATGTCGAACATGAAAAACCTCTCCATACTAATTGATCGATCAGTTGTTTCAATATGAGGAAGTGAATTTAATTTTTATTCCAATGATACCAAAAGTTGATGTAATTAAGTAAGTACGGGACTGTGGTAGTTGAAGGCTTTGTCCGGATTCCCATAGTTATTCCCACCAAGGCGATCGACGGAGCATCGGGGTTATTTTAGTGGGTATGCCTCATCATCATTCTGATGAGGGGAGCCCCACATAACCTACCCTGTTCCCGCAGGGTAGGTTATGTGGGGCCAAATTAAGTACCAAAATCACCCCTTTCTGATCAAAAAAATACTTTGAAAAAAGAAAGAAAGAGAAGGACACTAAATAAAACAATTGACTTCGGTAACCACTTATTATTTTCATTCCACTGTCTTTTCTGATATTCACTCATACATAAGACGTGTTCATGATTGTTCTCTCAACAAATAATCGAAATACATCCTTAATATTAAATTATATAACTTGCACCGACGTAATTATTTTGAACTAATGCAAAACATACATTTAAACAATAAAAGCTGCAATTTACATAACTTAACAATGATAATGTCACATAATTGATTCATAAAAAACAAACGGGTATTCGAAAATGTAAAGTTCAAGAGACAAAATGTCATGTAAGTAATTAAAACAATTATCTATAACAATACATGTCACACACAGTGTTACACGAAGGAATAACGAATTATTGTCATATAAAATAAATCATTACCTATAACTCTTCCACTCGACATCAGACTTTAAAATAATCATTAATCAATGTGCAAATTAAGGCACGTAATTCTGTATTAGGAATATATTTTAAAATATAATTATATTTACTAAAACATATGGTGGTAAACCTATGAAATTGCCGTTTTATGTAGACGATTTAGGAAAACTAAATTTTAGTTAACTAAGGTTACAGATGGCATAATTTTATAAAACATGTATGAATCAGACAACATTAAGCTAACATCAAAATAAATGGATTTTAAAAATGTCATCTGCGAAAAAGATAACAAATCTTATCATGGAAATCACAGAACAGAAAATCTGTGATGGTAATGAATGACATTTAGGACTGTTTTTTTAATGCGTAAACATAAATCCGTGAACCTAAAAAGCATCGGCAATTTCATAGGCATCAACCTTTTGAAACAATGCGCGACTCAGCAATTTTAATTAAGAGGCTGCTAAAAGGATTTAAAAAATACTAAGTATAGTTTTAGTGTCATAATTATAATAAAATAAAACAAGTTTGACACTAACATACCAATAATGTCTACACGATAGTTTACGGCCCATTAGCAGCTGCCATTCTATAAATAAATATAATCTACGTTTGATTTTAAGATATCACCTTTGTACGTTAATTTGATTGCTTGATATATGTATTTTTAGACAATACAAACTACGTGTTTGTATAGTATGTATGTGTATTTTACAATAAAAATGTTCGTTATGTGGTCACATGTTGACCATAAGCTGCTCGAACCATTTATTGTTGAATTTTCAACCATTGAGGTAAGTTTTTTTTCCTCAAACATCATAGAATCTAGCAATCTTGGAATCGAGGAAACCCATCTAACTGTACAGTCGATATCATTTTAAGTCGCCTCTATTACAACTGCATAAGATTCAACTTTGTTTAACTTGATATAAAATCGTCTGTAACTAGGTATATTAGCTTTACTACGTGGTGTGCTGACCTATCCAAATATCGCAGTCACATTAACAATGTTAATTCTAGTTGACTTTGTGATATAAATAATACTTCTTTATTACAAAGTAACAATATTGAGTTAATTTATACAGTTAATATTTATCTCATTCACAAGATTACTAAAGTCTATTGACTCAAGGTCTGATAAATTTATATTGTGTTGTCTTTAGTAAAATTAAGAATTCAGTATAATTAACACGAATAAGTTGAAAAAATCCTTCCTTACTCCTCACTCCTTCACTTCTTCAAAACACAGATCACATTTCTGTTCACTGTTCAATTCCTTGCGAAGCATAAATGCTTTATTGCTACATCTCCAATATGTACAGAAAATACATAATGTTTACAGTTTTTCAAGTCTCTGGCATGCAGCTGACGTGACTGTGGCGCGACGTGACGTTTAATTTGACAGCTGTCACCTTGCCAGGTCAGGATATTTTATTAAAAAAATGTCAGGTAGCGCCACAATCGCGCCACAGTCACACCAGATCTGCCAGAGCCTTTATATAAAGACATATACACAATTGGCACACACATTTCATGATTGCGACGATTACAAACCTTAAGTACCTTTAAAGATTAAAATTGATAAGTACAAAAATACAACAGACATTTAAAAATGGCACTCCAATGTATTATGGGGAAGTTTCACAAACAATATAAGTACGATAATTGAGTAAGATCGATTAATATACATTTTTATAAAAGTTCCGTAAGTACTTCAATATATTTGGTCAATAAAATCACATCGAGAAGCACATAATGCAATATTGATATAGTTAAATATTTACATTATGATCCTGGAAGACTAAACAGATTAGTGATAGGAGTTTGTGACCTAAAAAACTATGTACGAGTGCCGTACAGTCCCGCGACAGTTATTAGAGTTAAAGGTACATTATTAGTTCACGAAAAGTGTCAAGTCCCTTAACCAAACAATAATTAACAACCTATTACGATCCTCTTGCATTACGAGTGGACCTAAGATGCACATACAATATTCTTAACGCGCCATCATAATTTTTTGAACCTACACTTCTAAGGTTAAATTACTATAGACCCCGTTGTTTGAAGATACGTCTACTGAAGTTCGCTATGACCTAGATACACGCTTAATTAGATAAAACCTTTCAAAACTACAAACAGCCATCTAAAAATATGATCATTAAAAATCAATTTCTAAAAGTTGGTTACGTTTTAATTACACGTAAGTGTAGAAAAGGAACGACAGTTGCTAATCACTGGATCCAACTGCATTCATAGAGAAATACTATTTATAACATCCTTTTACGATTTATATCTACCCTCATACTTTTATTTAACTCTCAAATATCTATATTAAAACCAAGATTGAGCACAAGCAAAATTGAACCCCAATACATAACTGATTTTGCTTGCTCCTATTTTAATTTAAAAGGATCAACTTGGAATACGAGGGTAGTCTTAGAATGTACCAATCATTAGTCAATATTAAAAATATAGAATATCTAAATAACATAATTAAATTAATATAAAAGTCAAAATGCTTAATAAGTGTCATTATTAATATTTTAGTCATGTTTAGTTTACCATGTCAAAAATAAAATACGGATTTTACAAATTGCATACTTGCTTTCTAATTTACTTAATCTGGCAATTTTTTTCCATACAATTAACTAAAATAAAATAAAGGCAAGCTTACAAGATGCAAAAACCGTAGTAAATTCACTAAAATGTCATGATAGTTCCTGGCACTGGATTAGAGAAGTTATGGAAGTAGTTGTTGCATTTATTATCTACAGAGTAAACTAAGTTTTGCTTCAAACAAGGTGGCGTTTATCTTATTATCACATTAAGTACATACAGACAGGCGAGATTATATTAGGTATGTAAAAAAGTACATTTAGCCAACTGCGAGCTAATGTGTAAACAGCGCCATCTCTTGAGGAAGCAGAGAAATGCTCAAGTTGAGAGTTCACTAGCGAAACTGTTAAATTTTTTATTGCTTTCTGTTCGCGCCTGCTTGTTTGAAGCAAATTAACTATTAATTTGCCATAATTAAAATATAGATATACCACAAAGGCATTGACTTTCGTCATCAGTTACGTTTGAAGAACCCGTCTTTTACAAACGCTAAATATCACCACTGATGTACAGATGGCGCCACTTAGAAATATAATTGAGATCGCCCCTTTACTGTCTAATAGAAGTAAATGTCTAACAACTATTTAATAAAATATATCCTCTTTGAACAACTAAGTACTATTGCAACACAAAATGGATTATTTACTTTATTGTGTCAGTAAAGGCGCGCGCATTTTAAAGTTCTAAGAAACTATCGTCAATTTCTACTAAATGTTTTAAGTCGGTGGCGCCATCTACAAAGACATACGTAGTTCTCACAGAAACGGATAGCATACTCTTCAGACACGACAAAAATGTTTCTAAGTACATATCTATTTATAAAATAAACTATTGTAACAAAATGGTCCGTACAAACTACACTATAACCGAGCTGCTGCCATTGGCACAATTCAAATTCCTATTTAAAGATGTCGCCATGTTTTATGGTCTTTTCAAATCAATAATGGAACAAGATATACAGCGTGTAATTGAATTAACGCAAAAGTTCAGACAGTACTGATTTTTATTGAATTCAATAAAATAATCTAGCATTGATCAAATATTTTTGACCAATGCTTGAAAAATGGTGATTTAAAAAAAATCTTTTTGTTTTAGATTTTGCGATAATTCAATAACACCCTGTAGTTACTAATACACTAAACGATTTTTCCGACTTTGAGCCCGAGTTGAAACAAACCGAGCACCAATATTACACTTCACACAATGTCTTTTGACACCACAGCTGTAGAAACACCTTTAATCTTTACATCTTTGGCCGTCTTTAGTGTCTTTACTCTTCGATTAAGACTGTTCTTTATCACGGCTTTTCCCGTCTCTGCTTGATTTTAGGCCTGGTCACACATTCCAGGTTGACAGAAAAATGACATCTGTCATTTTCATTATTTCTTCAAAGATAGCAACCAGCCCCCCTAGACAAAACGCACTTTTTGATCGAATCGAAAGTCGAATCCGTCAAAACTCCATACAAAAAAGGGGCTTTTCGACCACTTTTCGACTGGTTTGCGATTATTGCACTTTGTCTAGACCCACAGAATCAGCTGCCTGACGGCTCTGTATCACTCGTGCGACCATAGATGTCACTATCACTAGATCCGCACTGTCTACATCATACGTCTGACGTCACCACTAAATCTGCACGACCTTGCGCCTCCTAGTGAAGGCAAGCGCGTATTCGATTCCCCAGACAAGGACGCACGACATTATGAGCGCGTTTTGCACGTGGATGCAAATCGCAAAGCTGCCGGTGTAGTCGCGGACGTAACCTAAAAATAGATGTTAATTAGGTTTTTGTAAGCAATTAATCAAATAGCGCTTTTTCGCCCAGGACGATAAAGAATTATTTATCTGAAAACACATTTATAACTTGTGTTACCTATTTATATTTCTACTAACTATGCTAAAACTAGCATAGCAACTTATATCCGAAGGAGGTGGAGCGTAGCTATTTTTTTTCTTTTAAAGCAAAACCAAAAAATTTGAGTCTTTTTAATTGATAAATAAATTACATTTTTAAATTATGTAGTAGTAACTTTTAACCTTAATTCAAAGCAAAATCACACCGGTTAATGTTTCACCTACTAAAACTTACCAATAAGAGGTCCGATGACAACCACAAAGACTCCTTTGCTGACCATATGCAGACCGAAGGCCGCTGGCAACTTTTCAAGAGGGCAGTACTCCGATATCGTCAATGTAAAGTTACTGAGGCACATCCCTCGGAAGAACCCGCAAATTGACAGCCAAATCATGAGTGGCACCCACTCGCTTTGCTCTGCTAATACTGGAAATAAATTAAAAATAAAATTAGTATTGTAGGGATGTGTACGAAAGGCGGAAATAATGACATTAATATTGAGAATAGTTTTAGAAAATATCTATGAACCAGTTGTGACCTACTTTAAATTCTATCAGTAATCAGTGACCTACCATGAGTTTACGATAAGTATGCTCGCTAGCGAGTACGTCAAAAATATCTATGAAGATTTTGTTTCTTGAAAGTAGCCGCTAGGGGCGCTGAACAATATGTCATACAAGTAATGTCATTTTTTTACGCAGTCGCTAGCGAGCACACCTAACGTAAACTCATGGTAAGCACACAGGGGGCGTAGTGTGAGTTTACTTCAAACGTATTCGATATCGACTACGTAAAAAAGTGACATTAAAATTGTATGACGGATTGTACAGCGCCCCTAGCGGAAACTTTTAGGAACTAAAATCTTCATTTTTTTTTTGATGCACTCGATATCGAATACATTTGATGTAAACTCACACTATGCCCCCTGTGCACTTAAGACATCGTAAATCTAGGAAGTGGATCGAACCAGTAGTCACAAAATTTACGACTTGGTTTTTATAAATGATTGAACCGTGCCGTTTTTAAACTTGTCACATAAGATTAAAATTATACATTTAAATTACCAAATTACCCATAATTTACATAAATATTAGCATATTACTTAATGTAACACTTTAAGATTCAACACAATTCATTCACAATAAGGTAAGTGAGGTAACATAGAGAAAAATAAGATAATATATCAGTCTGCTTCTAAAATAACATGTTTACTTGTATTTTAAACCGTTCGTCGTCACAATAAAAGTCAATCATCGCTCTGAAATACGACACCATTTGCATAGTGGCAACGTGATTATCACGTGACGGACAAACATTTTCTCGTGCCAAAATGGTCACAATAACTAACTTTAATGAGAACATTCTAAGACGGACATGTCATATGAGTATCATGAGTATCCGCGTTACTACAACGTGAGTCCACGTAACGCATTCTCACAAAAGACCAAAGTTTCACTCTCATCGTCAATAACATCTTGATGGCTAATGATCAGCTACGGTATGCATTTACTGGTTCTAATTTCTTACTTCGTATAAATCTTTTGTAGAATGACATAACCATCAGAATTGTTGCATTATTGAGACAGGCAACACATCTGTAACTCTTTTAATATTGCTATATGGGCGGTGGTGATCACTTATTACAAGGTGATCAAAAAACCCCCTCTTATTATCATCATCGTTTCAGCCACAGGACGTTCACTGCTAAATCCTGTTACCTTATAAAACGAATAAGAATAAATAGTATGCAATATATTATGGATACAATAAAGAATTGAGTATTTAGTATTGAGTAGAAGCATAAACTCACCTGATCTTGTCGCTGCCAAAAAGAATGCAGATATGAAGAATATCATCTTCTTGGATATAGTAGTCCTATCAAATATGGGGGGTAGTATCAACCGCACCAATATATCGGTGATCGCGGTCATGGATAGGCAAAACGCCGTGTCGTTCATATTGTACCCCAGGCTTCTTATAAAAAAAGGCGTCAACATCCTAAACTGCAGCTCGCCACTCCAAAAAAGTGAGAGCCCAAGTAAAAGGTTCAAAAACGACCAGTCTTTCAGTAGATCTAAGTCCATTAGTGCAACGAATCTTTTGAAGAAATTCTTCTTCTTCTCTTGCTCTGGCTCGGCTTTCTTGATTGTTTTCATCTGTATCGCTTCGTCATCTGCCGTCTGGAAAATAATAAATACTTAATTTAATTATGTCATTCACTGATAACAAGATATTAATTTAATCTATGAACAATACGGTTACTAATCATCAATAATCGGTTGTATTTTCCAATAGTCGGATTAAAAACGAGTAGAAATGATGGATTATCCTTTGTTACACAATATTGAAGCTCAATCGTATAGTTTGTTTCAAACATGGAAACGGATGAACGAATGGAAATTTTAATCAAAATACGGTAGTTCTAACATCAGACTACTTGACTGATTACTTCATCTGGTATTCTGTGTTTTCTCAACCATATTCTCTGTGTCAATAAGGGCTATTGTAACTATTTTAACCCCTAGCTTACTGTAGGATCCCGTTACTCGCCAGTGGCGCCAATAGGTAATCACAAATATGATAGTAGACCTTATTCAATTCTTGTCTTTAAATAAAAACATGATACATTAAGATCGATTCATACAATTAATAAACATAGTTCAGCATGGTCTCGTCATATGTATGGTAGATTTTATGACCCGAACTGGATATGTTCGACGTACGACATAAGCGCCACCTAATTAATGCAAACTAAATTAATAGGACCGTTACGTTTGAAACAAACTATACACACACAACAGAATGAATAAAACAATAAAAAGATCCAATACCTACATCAAGATACAGCTGCAAATAGCTGCCCGTAAAGTCCATGTTGGATATATTCGAGATAACCGAGACTTTTCTCCTTCGGGCGGCTTCGCTCATACTGCCGCTTGACGTCACGCGAGGCATCGCGGCCACCGACGCCGCAGTGGTTAACCCTAAACTTAGCCTAGAAGTCTTGTCGAAGTCTTGCAGTGGTTTATCACATGTCTTCGCTCGCGGGAGGCCGATCGTCCTAACTGACGGATGGTTCATATTAGTGTGAGACCGCTGGGGCGTCAGTTTTGGCAACGCGTGCGTGACGAGAGGGTTAATTTCGAACTTGTCGTCCGCTTCTTCGTCGCTTTCGAGGATGCACTCCATTTCCTGGAAATAAAGATGTTTTTGTGTGAGAAAAGGGGGAAAATATCAAAACCAAGTGAAAACTGGAGTTTGTAGGCATACAACATAATAACAAAATTTTAGTGTATTTTTTTCCTCCATCGCCCTTGAAATTATATAATATTAGTCTGTTTCCAATGCAACACATTACAATTGCATGGTATTTAAAGTGATATATTCCTATTTTATTTTCAGCAGAACATTTGAAATTATGTAATACATATCTACTTTGTTTTCAAATCAACATAAATTACATGGTATTCAATCCAAGTACCTATTCAATGTAATTATATACATAATCCTATTTTTTACACTTCAACAATTGTTTTGTTCAGATTGACAGAAATAACTCTAAAATAAATTTATTACTTATTACTATAGTTGTATATTCAAAAAATAAAACCGTGACCGTTTCTAATCAGGCATGTTACAAGTTACAACGATGAGTAATAATTGATAATGTAAGGTACAATGCACTTCGCATCTGTTTTGTAGCGTAACTGATTGTTTTGAACCATTGCTCATTGCATACAAAGCGGACGATTGATTGATAATTAAGAATTTACATAGGGCCTTGGTGGAATGTTACGCGCGAAAAACACCCACGCTATTGGGTTATACGATGCGCTGAAGTTAAAATCAAGTAACTAAGTGTGAATCAAGTAACTGTACTTTAAACAGCATAATTAACGGAAACAGACAGAGGACTCCTATGAGACTAATAAGAACATTCAGGAAAAGTCTTCTAGATAGACTAGATCCATACGGTGTAAGTAGTATTGCAAATGTATCTAGAGATACCTAAATAATAAAAAAGTAATTTCTTCATTGCACCATGCGCCAAAATTATGCATTATAGGGAATAATATTCGCAAGAATCAGTGTGATCAATGAGCTTGAATTATTCTACATTATTTAAATGCTATCAACTTCTTCTTCTTTTCGTGTCGACAACAAACCTACACAGTGTCTATCAACTAAAACTGTGTCTTTTTTTACAATACCTATGAATAATGCTTAAACGCAATCATTTCAGATCTATGTGAAAACATGTTATTTGCTCAGCTGATGCTGAATACAAAATAACAGATTTCTGTTAATGTTTCATTGTTTTGTACTTTTTGTTGCCAATGAAAACTGGAATTATTGTTAATTTATGAAAGGTTGCAAATTGTCTGACGTAAATCTATATTTCAGATTAATTTACATTGAGCCAGCTGTACTGAAGTAGGTCAAAGATCTTCAACTTCCAAAATATGGTCTCATAATGTAAAATATCTTCTATGTATATTAAATATTACTTTTGTAAATATTTCTGTCCAGAAACGAAATTCATATGATAAAAGACAGACAGAAATTTTATTCATCATTAACATTACAAATCTCAGAATATGTCAATGATAAATAATTGATGGATTGCCCAATTGCATATTATTCGGTATCCTCAATAACAGAACCAGATTGTCAGAATAATGTTCAATTTCGACGACAGACCGGCGACCATGTGCTTCAATTACACCGGCAGTGTCCAAAACGGTGATCTAATCAACACAATTCAATTTAACAACTCAATTCAATTATTACATTAACACCGCAATCGTAGCATAATCATGTTATGTAAATGATACCTAGTCGTTGACATTAGATCCTAGGTTCAGAATGAAATTATAAATAACTCGGCGTAATCACCTTTTGGTGCCATAGATGAATCAAAGTTAATATTAGACTCGTGTTAGTAGAAACTAGAAATATTGTGCTTTGGTTTTTTATGACTCCTGTTGTTGTACAAACTCCGTCACATCAGACTAGCATTTTTATTGCAAAATAACTCCTATTACTACTGTCATAAGATGCAACAGTGTTAAGCTTGATGTACCTCTAAACTACGATATAAGGCAGAGTCCGCACTACGGCTAAACTGCCGCGGTTTTTAACCGCGTGATTTTATAAGCGTCCGCACTGCGGCTTTTTCCCATGTATACGTTTCAGGCGGTCTCATGTTTGGCGGTTTACCACTTGCGGGAAAAATCCGTAGTGCGGACTCAGCCTTAAAGAATGGACTATTGAACGGTCTAGGACTTAGGCATGCCTTACATGATTAGATGAACAATGGATGAGTGAGAGTATGATACACCTATGTCAATTTATAAACAACACCATATTGCTTGACATTCCGATTGGACTACGTACTAGTTGATAAGTGGATGAGTACGGATTTTCATGAAATTATGTGGATTTAACTTCACGTAAACGAGGTCAGGGAATTTCCATAATCTGAACTGTATCGTTCACATTTAATTTTCGACTTCAAAAATAGCTGGCGTAACTTGTCGTCGTGAAAAAAATCTATAAACGTGTTTTATCTTGTTAATTATTATGCCAAAGCCAAACAAAGAACATTTCACAGAATACTATTGCTTATTTGCCCGTTTGCGTGGAACGGTAATGCCCCCAAAATGGCCACAGTTCATCTGACTGAAGTAAAGTGACGCCCGTATTCACAAACGATGCTTGCTTAAGTGAAACAGCAAATCGAACGCACAGCGTTGAATAGAGCTCTGTGATTGGTTCATGTGTCGCCCTGTGCGTCCACGCGCACTGTGAGACCTCATAGTAATGTTTGTGAATACGGGTGTGAGACTATCCAAAGAGTGTATTTACACAATTGGTTGTTACCTTTACTGTCTGCATCTCACAGTCCACCGGCACTTCTTTAAGATGCCTCTTAACTGGTTGTAGCAGACAGGAACCGAGCACTGCGTGGAAAGCCAAAGCGCCCAGGATGACTACGGTCCATCTGAACCCGTACTCTCCCAGGAGGATCTTGACCAGCTGTGGCATGACCATCAGGCCGAAGCCAGTCCCAGCCATGGACAAGCCGACGGCCTGCCCACGCTTCTTGGAGAAGTAGTGGTTTAGCGACACGAACGACGATGACGAAGCAAGGCCCACTCCAAAACCTGGAAATAAATAATATGACATTATGTTAAAATTGTGGTGATACAAAAAAAGTAAATTGTGAATGAAGCTGAGTCGTGTTAACAGTCGCTTCAAGAGGCGAAGTAATAAATAACATTCGCCGAAGAAAAACATGCAAGTCATGTATGTTACTATATCTAGGCTGACTGGGGCTTGGAGATAAGGCGCGCCATACACGGACATAGTATGGACAGCTTCAAGCTGCGACTGCATAGCAAACTACAGTATTCTACGGACACACATACACGGAACCGCTCGAGCAGTTGTGACTGATTCGGCAGCACGGTGAAATTTAATTGACTGTGGGTTGCACCATCTTACTTTAACTTTGACAAACATCAAAAATCTGTCAAACTCGATACAAAAAACACCGGTTACCGTTATAGTTACGGTCAAAGTTAGGTGGTGTAACTAGCCTATGACTACAAGAGCGGTCCATGCATGATTATCACTAGCTGACTGCTCGAGCTGTCCGTGTATGGCGGTCCTATAATTTGAGATACTTGATTTCGTAATCCGCTACGTCACCTAATTAGCAAAACAGTTTATCAAACCGAAAAGGATAAGTAATCTTACATTACTTACAAGGACTAGTTAGTCATCAGACAGTGACCTCGTTTGCACATATGGCCACTTAATAAATAAACAAAAACTCATTACAACGTGTAAGACCTTAAAATAGAACTTGCATTTATTTTCATCAATTACTAACGTATACTCGTACATACGCTGGTTAGGTAGAAAATTAGGGAAAATTTCTTAGCTGAGCATCGCTAAAAGTCAATACCAAAAAGAATTCTTACATTTATTTCAAAGACAAATACATAAAAACAATATGAAGTTTGTTCAATTGTATTCCCAGAAACTAGATTTCTCAGAACGAGTCTCATGAACAATTTATTATTCTAAAAACAAAAGTGCCGGCGATGAGGCAAATGATGAAAATAATGGCAAGCAATCAAACACTGATGAGTAGGAAGTTAAAAAACTTTAAGTGTGGGTTTCAATTTGAATATCAATACAAAACTCATTATCAGTAGTTAACTAGGTAATTTACTGTTCAAAAATATCCTCAAATTGTACTCATACCGTTTTCAAATTGCTAAAAGAAACCATAGTAGGTACCTAACGAAAAGCGGATTTAAAACATCAAGTCATTGCCAAAATTAAATTTCAAACGTAAATTAGATTTCATGCTTTCTAATCTCACAGTATAGGACAATCGATGATTGTTATCAATTTAATTACTTGATAGTAAATTAATAATTTTATAATTATGATCTACATTCACATAATGAGCCTAGCTAGTTGTTGAAATTTTAAATGATTGCACAACAATTACCTAAGTTAACAATTTCCATCCAAAGACACGCCCAATATCGTCAAATTTTGAAAAATGTAAACATTATAATAATCGCTTTTTTAAAGTCCAAAAACAGCACAGTTAACATTATCCAAATCGTAACCATATTCAGTGTGAATGTAACGTTTAAATTAACAAATCATGATGAAGTGCATCGAATGCGTTTCATTGATGAAGTCTTAAGAGCACTCGAATGAACTTCACGTATTAAAATCAATCTCAGTCATCGAACAAAGTCCAAACTCCATGCCAACGAAGTTGCACATCATACACACTTGTGAATCAGTAATCGACCATAGGATCGATTCAGAAGTCACAGCGCATAGCAACTAAAGAACATTATAGCGCGAGTACACTATGCGGGAAATTAACCGAGACGAAGCGCGAGCCCGCTCACCGAAGTATGGGCGACGCACGGCAAAACTAACTGAAGTGCGTTTTTACACTATACCTCTCGAACAATTTCCCTCATAGTGTACTTGCGACATTATTTAAAATCAAGTACACAAAGGTATATGATTTCGCAAATGAACACAAGTCTGTTACACGCAAAAATACATTATGTGGAAAGGTTAATGTACTTATTGTGTAACAGATTGTTGAAGAGATTTACGCGAAAAAACACTGTTCTTGTTTTCGTTGCTGATTTTGAAGAAACGGATTTCTCCATTTGGAATTGTCAAATGGTATTTCCGTATTGTGTCATCGTTGTCTCAAGAAATATTCCACTGACAAGATACAATGTTATGAAAGAAATGTACTTTAATGTACATCAAATGTACTCTTTATTGCACACCACACGACACTGACAAAATGAATCGTTTATGCTTACCTCCTAAAGTACTATAAGTCGCCAGTATGTGCCCCATGCTGTTCGCTGGGGCCGTGAACAGCAATCCGAGCGCACATATCGTAGAGCCCACGAAACAGACCTTCCTATATGAGAAGGTCTTGATCACGGGCCCCACGAAGAAGCCAGAGAAGTTGACGACGGAGTCGAGCGTACTCGCGATCACGGAGGCACCGGTGGTGTGGACACCCAAGTCGTCCAGCAAGTCTTTGAAGAGGAGACCGAACGACGGCTCGAGGGACCGCGTTGAAAACTGCAAATAACACGTAAAAACTTATTTTTAAATGTAGACTAATGCCGGCGCCACACTTTGGGTATATTGACTCTAAGTTATAGTCTTGGATCTAATAGATCAATGTGTAGATCGGTCTTTGAACATAAACGTAAGGCCAAGAGTGTATTGGATCCATCCAAGACTATGACTTGGAGCTCTATTCCCAATGTGTAGCGCCGACGGCGTTACTTACACACAAGCCCCTAAGTAATTTTAGCTCTACCACTGTTCAGGAAAAATCTTGGCCAATTTTGAAAAAGGCAGCGCAAGAAATTCAGCATTTAGGATTTTGAATAGGAATTAAACACGGCCGAGTCTCATTTTACTAAGGCTGGGTTGCACCATCTTACTTTAACTTTGAAAAACGTCAAAAATCTGTCAAACTCCATACAAAAAGCACCGGTTATCGTCATAGTTACCGTTAAAGTTGGGTGGTGCAACTCAGCCTAACTCTACTACCGCTTTGACAATGACTGTGGGCCAGTGCTATAGATGCAGCGTATAAAACTCAGTCAGCGTCACTATAATTCAACAGTGATCATATTTACGTAGCACTTTTTTATAGTCAGTGATTGTGCTGCGTTACTTATATCCAATTACATTTTGTGCGTGTTCACAGAAGCGGAACGGGCCGGTTGGCGTTGCAAGTAAATATTTTACTTTCTTTCGAGCGGTCGAATTTAATCCATACAGTAACAAATATTTTATATTTAAAAACTCTACATTAATGATAGATCTATGATCTAGCAAAAAAGTAAGATCATATTCCAGAGTATGTAATACCTACAACGTAGATAGATACTGAAAACTCTTTGGAGATTATTGTGTCATTAATTTCGATAGAGAATAGAGATGGGAAATTAATTACAGTGCCTTCTGTTCTACGATAATCACGGGAAGGTCTTGACCTTCCTTGGGGCTAGACGTAAAGATCTTACGTCATGGTATTCTGTAGCATTTTAGGTTTAATTTAGTGAATAGCAGAGTAAGAAAACAGTGGAAGAACATTAACTTTACGATGTATACTAATCATAATAAAAATAGCAATGAAACACCATTGAAAAAAGTTGTAAAAACAGTAATATTTTCCGCGATTAACCACGAAAATAATGTCGCATACGACTGAAATGGTACGAAATGATGAATTACAGTAAAGTGATAGATGAAAATGTAAGTGCTACGTGCAAACGGACACGAGAACAATGTACTATTACAACGCGGTACTTTGTAGTAATTGTGTCATTCATTCAAGAGCATGTGACTTGTTTAGCAATAGTAATTGTCGCTCATATCAGCCACAGTCCGGCAAAGTATTCTGTAGATAAATATTGAAAGGCTAGCGATAAGATGAGCCTTCGAGTCACGTTTTGCAGATGTGCATCAGTTATCACCAAAGTTAGCAACAATGAGGCTCTATTAGACCATTATGTTTTTACGACTTCCTACATTCATTTGTTGTAACGATAATAAATTGTTAATGCGAAATAAAACGATTTTTTTTGCAATAAACTTTTAAATTGTAATAGAGTGTACACAATCTATACAAAATAGCTATCTAGTTTATTTTTACGAGATTTTAAAGAGAACTGTTTGTTTTGGAACGCAATTCGGAGTATAACCTTGACAATCGCGACTCAGTTAATAAATTAATTCCCATGCTTTTTAATATAAAACTGTCCGCGACTTTATCCACGGTGAATAAATATTATTACGTCTGAATGTTTATCAATAAAAAGTGGCTAAAATAACCTAAAATAAAATATCATTGGAGTTATCTTCAACGTAAAAATAAATTCCGTACGAAATCGCACGCACGATCGTTTGAAGATTCGATTCGGTAATTCGGAATGATTTCTTAATTTTTCCACTTCGGAAATCTTCTTAATTATTGACTGAAAAACAAACTGACTCAAAAATCTCAGAATGAAATATTAGATAGGTTTTATTTATTACAATTCCGACCATATTTAGTGAAAATGTTAAGCATCCGATGTTTCTGAGTTTCTGAAGGCACGTTAAACGCCCGTTCAATATCACTTGGTAATTTGGTATTTGTCGCTAAGCCTAATCAGAAACCTTGGGTTAGTTTGATAAAATCTAACAGAAAGGTAAAGGAAAGACTTTCCATGTACCTGATTCCTAAGTATAGAGGGGTCTCTACCCAGTGGTAGGCCATATTCCGTGCATATGCCGTGGTGGAATAATATGGCCTAAACAACCTTATTTGGAGTGTGCTGGGGCGCGAAGGAGTATGTTTTAAATTACCCCACAGTTGGGGTAAGGCCTGTGCTCTGCAGTAGCAATCTTACTTTACTCTAATTCTAATTTACTTCATCATCCATCATCATCCTTTCAGTCATAGGACGTCCACTGCTGAATATAGGCCTCCCCCCATAAATTTCCACAATGGCCGCTTTGTGGCGGCCAGCATCCAGCGCCTTTATGGGGTCGTCGGTCCACCTCCACTCCAGAACCTTGCTGCCCCATCGGCAGTCAGTTCTGATATTCTAATTTACTTACATTGACTAAACTAACTCCGAGGCAGACCATCCACGCCCAGCCGCCGTCCGGAGCTACCTTCTTCGTGGCTGGCGGCATCTTGGTCTTCTGGCCTTTGCTCTTCTCCGCCGTCATTTTAGCTTTTGTCACCTATCCGTCTGAAACAAAGGATATTTTTAATAGTCATTTAAGTTAAACTTGTTCTTTTATAAGCAGAAGAACTTGAAACATTGTTTTTCGGACTTCGTCTGACTCTGGCTCATCCCAGTGTCTTAACCAAACTGAGAATTAACTGAATACAAGTGATTATTATACTATGTGTGTTCAATTTGAGAACTGACATGTTCACAAAATAGTGCACTCATCTATTGATGCTCCAGACTTGCTGTCTTCACTAAATTTCAACATCAGGTTTAGATCCCGTAACCCAAACATATTTTCCCTACAGGTATATAAAAACAACACCTCCTTTTTCAATCCCATGGTGAGAATGTGTCGCTCATACAACGAGGTAGTTCGCAGTGGTGGAGACATTGACATATTTAATAGCAGTTTTCCCCGGTACAAGAGATTGGTAACAGAAATCTTTAAAAATAAATAATCGTCCTCGACCCTATCCAATGTTTACCCTATTTTTATGTATATTTACATTTGTCTTAATATAAGTAGCTTTATTTAATACTAAGCATGTTGTGTACGCTGATTTTGGATCTCTGTTTAGTTATTTAATATTTTGTTAATTTCATGGCTATACGAGTATAATTGACAGTGATCTGTTTGTGTACCTATTTTAAATAAAAAAAAAATAAAAAAGTACAAATCCTTGAGTCAGAGTTCACTTCTCTAGAGCACTGGACTACGGTGATGACTCTATCTATCTATAGATGTAAAAGCTCGCCTAACATTATGAGTCTCTAGATATTAATTAATTTGTAGCTATTTATAAATCAAATCGAAAATTTTGTGGAATTAAAAAGACCTTGGCATTTTTGATGTCATCTAACTTACAAGCTAACAAAACAAGCGCTGTTAACTCCTAGAACCAGTTTTTTGGACAAACAATAACTATCTTCAAGGAATTCATATAAATCTCCTTCTTCACTTAAAGCTCATGTAACTGTTAAAAGAGAATGTGTCATTTTGCAGTCGAATTCATATTCAGAGAACAACGCCGAAATTCTTTCGGGTACAAACACAGTTTGCTCACACGGATAGCTTTATCAGTAACGACAACATGTGATTCGATTGCCGGCCGGTCGCGGCTCACTTTAAAAACAAACACTACATGAACTGAGCTTTGTGCAGACGAGATAGAGCATCATGTAGGTTGTACGCAAGTTGTACCATACAGACCATGCTGGCACCACGTGTTAGCAAACAGGGTTGTCAAATAACCGGTTATAATCGCATACTCGAGGTAATAACCAAAAACACCACACCGTTCACTCACTTCAGCAACATAGAGTTTTCTTCCAAGTATTTCACAATGTTTAATAATAAAATAACGGTGGAACTACACGTGAAGACTGCGACACAAATTAGATTAGTAACGTGACTACGCGACGTCTAGCCACCGATGTTCAACGTATGAAACTAACGCGGCCTTCGTATGCGAGACCCATTCATCTCTAATGGATAGTCAACCCTGTTAGGCACGTGCGCTTCATCTTAGGTCAGCCGAATACTAAATCATTCGTTATGCCTAATGCTTGCCCTATATTAAGTGCCCTTCGCATGTATTCAGGAGTTATGAAATAGGCAATATCCTTGCAAGCAAGGCATTGTTATAGCACATTATTCAAATAGGTCGTAAAACGCTCAGCTGCGTAATAATCTGTTTACATTATTTTTCGTTACGAATGCTAATGACATTTATCGCGTTCACACGAATGGCTGTAGCATAATGTTCATTAGGCCAAATTTTTATCCAGATGTTTTGTAAAATTAAACGAATCATAGCATTAAAAATGTTTTTACATTATAAAACGCGAGGTGCATTACGATTAAGGTCATTTGTAAGCAGATGAAAAGGTTTTATTGAAAATCCAAAAGTGATTATGAAACATTGCGGAAAAAAATTACCATAACGAAACAAGTCTTTTACCTTAAAATAATTTCTATAGCAATGGTTATAAATACAAAAGTAACAGTTTAAAAATATTATTCATTAGAGGCCGCCCGCGACTTCGTACGCGTGGATCCCATTTTACCCCCTTCATCTATCTTACGCGGTTTAGATTTTTTCATACAAATGTTTTTTCCCGCTAACTCCCGTTCCCGTTGGAATTTCGCAATATCCTGTTGTAACTAAGCTTTAAGTTTACTAAGGTACCTACATGCCAAATTTTAAGCGTCTAACTTACGCGGTTTAAATATTTTCATACAAATGTTTTTTCCCGCTAACTCCCGTTCCCGTGAGAATTTTGCAATATCCTGTTGTAACTAAGCTTTAAATTTACTAAGGTACCTGCATGCCAAATTTCAAGCGTCTATGTTACGTGGCTTAGATTTTTTCATACAAATGTTTTTTCTCGCTAATTCCCGTTCCCGTAGGAATTTTGCAATATCCTGTTATAACTAAGCTTTAAGTTTACTAAGGTACCTGCTTGCCAAATTTCAAGCGTCTAACTTAAGCGGTTTAGATTTTTCATACAAAAGGATTTTCCCGCTAATGCCCGTTCCCGTGGGAATTCCTAAGTATCCTATAACCTGCCCAGGAGTATGAAGAATAATTGTACCAAGTTTCGTTAAAATCCGTCGAGTAGTTTTTGTTTCTATAAGGAACATACAGACAGACAGACAGACAGACAAAAATTTTACTGATTGCATTTTTGGCATCAGTATCGATCACTAATCACCCCCTAATAGTTATTTTGAAAATATATTTCATGTACAGAATTGACCTCTCTACAGATTTATTATAAGTATAGATTAATATTCAAAATAACACACTGAAATACAGGTACTTAGTACTCTCACTGAAAATAGCATTATCTTAATTTTCAGGTAGTTCGCATTATAATAAAGAACACGTATCAATGGTGAGGTAATATCCGTTACCGAACGTAATTATTACGCGTTTTTCAAGTGCCCAGACACTGAATTGTTTAAAACCATCGTTCAGCTCACGCTCATTCGAATAGATCATTTCATAATCGTGACCAATCGACTCGCTGGTCATTCACCTCTTGTTTTTAGTTCCCGATAAATAGAGCACAGTGAGGCTATTGATACAGCTGACATAAACATGGACTTTTACCGAAACATAGATTTTATAAACAGTGCATTTCATCAGCGAGTTGGCACGGAACGGACCAAAATAGACCGGTCCACCACTTCACTCGCGCTCGACCTTGCGACACGCTCCCAAGCCTGCTCCTATATCCGACATTGAGTGCCTGCAGGGCTACTCCCAACTTTATTTGAAGTTTTGAATGTTTCCTTCCCTCTCATGCAAAGCGAGATGCCCGCATGGATGACGGTGACAACACCAGGGAGAATCCACTGAAATAGACTCGGTCCACCACTTTACTCGCGCTCGACCTTGCGACACGCTACCAAGCCTGCTCCTATATCTGACATTGAGTGCCTGCAGAGCTACTCCCAACTTTATTTGAAGTTTCAGATGTTTCTTTCCCTCTCATGCAAAGCGAGATGCCCGCATGGATGACGGTGACAACACCAGGAAGAATCCACTGAAATAGACTCGGTCCACCACTTCACTCGCGCTTGACCTTGCGACACGCTCCCAAGCCTGCTCCTATATCTGACATTGAGTGTCTGCAGGGCTACTCTAAACTTTATTTGAAGTTTCGAATGTTTCATCCCTCTCACGCAAAGAGAGATTTCCGCATGAGTGACGATGACAACATCAGAGAATATCCACTGAACTAGACTCGGTCCACCACTTCACTCGCGCTCGACCTTGCGACACGCTTCCAATCCAGGGTCCTATATATCTGACATTGAGTGCCTGCAAAGCTACTCTTAACTTTATTTTGAAGTTCCGATGTTTCCTACCCTCTCACGCATAGCAAGATGCCAGCATGAGCAATAGTGACAGATAGACCCGAGACTACGTAATCGGCGCTAGGAAATAACCCTGCTGGTCCTATATCTGACAATGGGAGTGCCTGCAGGGCTACAGACTCCCAACTTTATTTGAAGTTTTGAATGTTTCCTTCCCTCTCACGCAAAGTAAGATGCCGGCATGAACGACGGTGACAGATGGGTGCTAGGGAATAACCATGCTGGTCCCTTCTATGAAATTGAAAATGATAAGGGGATTTTCAGTATCCAAAGTACCTATTTATTTACAGCAAATCCCATTACTTCAAACAAGAAAAGGATATTATGTAGAGACAAGACTGGTTAAATTATGCCATTCCATTTGTTGTGTTTATTGACAGTTTTGTGTTATTTTAGTTTTTAATCATAATATAGCTATCGAAATATAAAATCCAGAATGTAGAGCTGAAAAAACGGTCTATAAGTTACTAGGAATAATTTAAGGTCAGACAGTAATTAAGAAAAGATGGAAACAATTAATGAATAAGGAATTAGATAATGAGGTCATGCCGACCTACTTCAGTCTGATCATTGTGTTGTGCCAATTTAAGAGCGTTGTAGCAAAAAGTTGGTATTCGAATTTTAGGTTTTTATTGCTTGACGTCGCGTAGTGAGTGCGCAAACTGCATTTATCTGTACAATTTCAACGCTGCGTCGACTAAACGATCTTAATCCGTAGTTGTATCGTACCTAAGACAGTACATCATACATAATAATAAAGAAATAATGTATAATTTACCTATTTGATTTTTTCTCAGATCAGACTTTTAGCAAAATCAAGTTACGTAATTAATGTATTTTTTACACTAGTAAATCCCGCGACAAGTTTTTAATCTTTAAATTGAGTAAAGTAATAAGTTGATGGGTTTGAAAGAATTTATGTTTTATTTTATTCTTTTTACAGCTTGTTTATGAAAAATATTAACTATTTAAATTTTATTTTTGACTTTTTAGTTTTTATGATGCGGGATGGAAAATTAAAATTTATTCTGATTTTGTGACGTTTCCGCACATAAATATGGATAGGTTAAATAAATAGAATGAAATGTATGAAAACGAGCGTGCCATTTTTTAAACGTTATCTATAATATCTGCGTCCATAAAAGAGCTCGTAACTA
The DNA here is from genome assembly GCF_963855985.1 of Ostrinia nubilalis. Classification (NCBI taxonomy): domain Eukaryota; kingdom Metazoa; phylum Arthropoda; class Insecta; order Lepidoptera; family Crambidae; genus Ostrinia; species Ostrinia nubilalis. Next base: position 6,235,887 of record NC_087094.1, on the reverse strand, counting down.
AACATCGTAAGCGCCATTCAAATTATTATCTAAAAGTTAATAATAAATATTTAGTTTTTGTAAATCTAAACAAGTCAGGAAATCAAAGAGGTAAATACTGATATCATTGTGATTTTATAGAATTTATTATTATAAACCACGGTCGTATAATGCTAAAAAATCAGAGGTAACTTTAAGATTTTTATCCATAGAGCAAAATTTATCTAATCGTGTTTTTAAACAGTTATCTCATTAGGTACACATGCGTTCTGTAATACAAACCCATCAAAAACAATACTTGTCAAAAAACCAAGTCTCACTACTCAGTTGTTCTACGGTAAAAAGTTGTGAGATCCATGTAATACCAAGTCCAGTCCAGGAAATCATTAACGTTTTACATAAATATATTGACTTGGCCATCGCATGAAAACACGTGTAAATAAAATTATTTAGTGCGAAATGAAACGAAATTTTGCATGCCTGTGTAGACATGCAAAATTCAGCTCAATGGGAAAACGGGAAGTAAGTAAATTTTAAGTTGCAAGATTTCACAACTCCAGATGTCAAAGAAAATAAAAGCTTGTAGATAGTTATACAAAGAAAAGAAAGATTTATGAAGAAAATAAAAAGTACTGTCTACGATACATTTGTTAGGCCGTGTTGCACCGTCTTACTTTAACATTGACATCAAAATTTTGGATGTCAAAAATCTGTCTAACATAAAACACCGGTTATTGTCAGTTAGGGTCAAAGTTAGGTGGTGCATCTCAGCCTTAGTGTATTTTAATTAAATTTAATACAAATAAGGATGACGAAAATAATCGATAAGTGATCTCACTCGAATATTTCTTATAGTAGGTATACAAGATGTCGAACAAATGGTTACTTACTGAAAAAGTGCTTCATGAGACCTAGCAAACGGCATCAATAATATGTTTAAGAACGAACTGAATCTATTCAAAAAACCTATATTTCCAGCTTTCATACATTTAATACAGTTACACACAAACACGAAATCAATGGTTTCTGAGAATTCTGAGTGCCTTAATGCCGTCCCCTTTATCTGTTTATTTAGTATTTATTAATTAGTATCTCTAAATGATATTGTAGCAAGTTAAACCTAAAATCATGTTTTCCATAAATAATTTAAATAAGAATGCAATTTACGAGTTTGTTGTTTGATTATTGTATATTACTCAATTAAAAATTTAAATTTAAAAAATTAACACTTCTAATATGGTAGGTATGGCTGGCGGCATACATTTAGTATGACATTCGGAAACATTGAATTTTCGCATAGATCCAGTTTATTCTTTGACCTATTTATTGTTATTGTTTTAAAGAGCTCATGAAGCACTTACAGGAACAGTAAACAGTTTCTCGATATCTTGTATAATTAAAAATCAAGTGAAATCACTTATCGTTTCCACCCTGTACCTAAACTTTTAAAAATAAACTCATTTTATACGTTCATTTGTATAAGTATCTACAATACAAATACCTAACCAACTTAGTTGACGTTTTATAAAACTATTTGTCTAAGTGTCATCGAGCGACCGCTGGTGGATTTGCCATTTACCTGACCTACCCCTTTATTACTAAACGTTTAATATCAGATGAATAGTTACGCACCAATTTCTTTCATTCAGTCGTCAGTAATTGAACTTTCGGGAAAACATGACGAAACGTTGTGTGACCATACAGACGCTATTCAACTTTTATTAGTAAGGAAGAGTGTATTTCATGTTGGTAGAAACACAATAGCATAGACTAATGTTTTGACACCCTGTTAAAATTTTTATTAGTCATTTATTTTTTCCTGACCAAACAGATACCATAATAATATCTTTTATCTATTCTACCCATATTCTGTAAGTAAAATAATAAAAAGTTTGAAAAGAAAGAAATTACAAGTCCGATTTACCTAAACAAATAAATTAAAAATACTTGCGGATCAAAAGTACTCAATCATACTACAATTTACGAAAAAATCACGCGTGACGCATATACGTCAGTGGGCAGTCAACTGACATAGACCCGGCGTCTACGAGTGCCAAAGCACGACTGATTTATGCCATTTGATGCACCCGATTTTATAGTATTTTCAAATTAATTTTTCATTTGAAGATTGAAGATAGATATTTTTTCTTTTTCACACAATAATAGTACTATGTTTCTTCTTAAGTATAAAGTAGTTTATGTTGCCAAATGACTTTTAGATTATGAGATGTGACCTGTTTTCTTGCAGTAATTTTCTCGAATTTTGACTATCTTAGACATGATAAAAATGCATTTTAATGAATTAAACATCAAAATTTTCTCAATACACTTTCTTCTTCAGGGTATGCTTATTCTAATAAATACATTCTATCTTCTTACTTAGAAATAAATTTCTTGTAATATTAGTTCAAAGTTGTGCCTTCGCGAGTTACCTGGAAATCGGGCTTTCGAAATTCGCTGTTTTCGTAGGCAAAAATCCAATTTGAACGAGATTTTGTCAATAGACATTCCGTAAAAACGTATGATAATTACAATGATATAAGTCAAAAGAAGCTATAACAATAAATTATATGACTAAAATCATTTCGAAATCTGCCAAATTCTCGATTTCTGCATGAAAAATGTGACAACGCTCTTAAAGTAATAATGCAATAAATTCGTATCTAGGATAATGATTAGCCTTTTGTTATCTGCAGATCTGAGGTGATAAGTATTACGCATTTATTCAATATAGGATGTTTTAAAACAAATATTAAATTAAAGTAGCACTTATTATTAAACAATACATAAGATTTTTCCAAAAGACGTCATTACGGTTTACGTATTTTGGACAGTTGAACTCACTGTAAAAAAAAATTGATTAAAACGCTACCTAAGTATCCAGTAGTTTATAAATTACTACGAAATCAGTCCTACCTGTTCAATGAAGAAATTCTTAACGGCAACTCAATGAGAAATAGACAAGCCTCATCGATCGTAACTCTAAATTTTTTTCGAAATAAAGACAGTTTGTTTAGATCATTTTGAGTTATTTATTGATCGGGAAACTCTACCTCTTTATAAACGTCATATTATTGATTCAATGACATGACAAACAATCGGGAATTACCTTACTTATCCACTCGAGAAGTAATCTGAAGAAAAATAAAATAATGAAAAGATCAGAATAGATCTTGTAAAAGACTTAAAAAATTTATTTATGAAAACTGCTGGATGGTTATTATAACAAATAAAGCTGCCTTAAGACTTTATTTGGTCTTGTAGCTAAGGCTAAGCTCTAATAACGCAAGGAATTTGGGGCAATAAATATGTCATGTGACTCACGATGAAGTAATAAGATGTTATTACAATTATTTATCACAGTGGCTGAAGCCTTTGGCAGTTAATATATCTAGATATCATATTTTACGAGTAGTCAGCATTCTTATTACAAAACAGCTGATTACAATAAATTCTCATCACTTCACTGAACTCAACTTTTTTTATTACGAATTTATTTATGTTTCTAAAATCGGTCGGTTTTTGTAATTTTACGATATTATGCAGTTTTTCTTTTTTTTGTTTGTTTTATGGCCTGAAATGTGTGTAATATAACACCCATTTTCAATGGTGAAACACCAATGTAAGTTACAAAATTATTTATTCGATTCGAACGGTTGTTGTAATTATGTGCGTGCACTATTTCATGAGAGACGTTAACGTTGAATTTAATTAAACATCTGAAGTGTCCAAAATTAGATTTCCGCTCGGGATGTAGGTGGATAGGTATTTTTTGGCTACGGCTACTGATGTAGAGTTGTAGATAGCGGTCACGTGGGCATTGTTGTCTTATCACAAAATCGAAGATCTATTGATTTGATTTAAGTAGGTCGAGTTATTAATATGCGTGCACACAGGACGTGCTTTTACAAAGAATAGATAATTAAACATCGTCACACAATGAGAACTAAGTGCACTAATCGTTTTGTGGGTTCCTCTTTTGTTAGTGATCTTTTAATCTTTTGCTAAATGCTATCTAATATTTTACTGGGACAGGACAATAGCTTTGGAAACTTTTAAGAAGACAGGTACGAAGTTAAGTAGATTTTTTTCAACGAAACGAATACTGAAAGGACGCACTGGAAAATTTGTATATCAGGCAACAGCGATTTGCGAACAAAAAAACTGGCCTGGCAACAACCGCGGCCGATCACCTGGCTGATGTCAGAGCGCAAAAAACTGCACTCAAGTGCTTAGGCCCCGGAATATGCCACTATTTATCCTTACTCTGTCTGTCTGTTATGCTTTCACGCCTAAACCACTGAACGGATTTTGATATAGAGTGGTATACATAGAGATAGATAGTCTCGGGAAACGTCATAGGATAGTTTTTATATCGGTTTTTAAAACAGTGACCCTCGCGATAAAGTTTTTCTGTGACGGACAAAATTTCACACGGGCGAAGCCGCGGGCAAAAGCTAGTAGAAGAAGTAGAAAGCAACGGAATCACACTTCGTGGCGCACTTTCATGCAAATGGAATGTAAACAGATGAACAGACGCTTTGTCGACTCTCGGCTTTTACCAAATTCTAGGCACTTTATTGATAGAGCAAGAAGCCTTGAATTTAAAATCTAACAATAGAACCGTTGACACGTTTCCAAATAAATTATCCTTGGTCAACCGTTTCAAGAATCTAAATTTTCAGTTCCGCGTCTTGGAACACGCTCTTAATCAGTAATTCGCTAATACGTTAAAATCTCAAAGAGTTTAATCCAGCAATAATAAAATAAAATAAAATAAAATAAGCCTTTATTGCTGTTAATTTTTTAACTTATTTCACTATACATAATATTACAAATTATAACTAGAGGTAAAAAAAATTCATTTAAACTAAAATAGTATTCTCGGCATTCGGCTTATCTCTCCTCTTAACAGCTTGTCTTTCGACAAAGGCAGCAATACCCCCTCGATAAACTTAATCATTTATCGATTTGCCGATGAACAACTATGTAAATATTTGCGACAATAATTTATCAAAGAAAAACAACATATTCTCTTTTGTTGACGAGTGGACCGTACAAATCACGTGAAAATCAGTGGTTGCTATCGATACTGAAGTACGAGTCCAGCATGACGACATACTTGATGAGATAGCCCGTTTGTTTGGAAATAAATCAACAGTCAAACATTCGGTCGGAGCGTGCTTGGGTATGGGCACTAAAATGATTCTAAAAACGCCAATTTAACCATGTGACACCAATTTATTTAACTGTCGGAGCTTAAATAATATTTGAGTTCTAATTAGGTACGCTACATACCTATTATTGTGACCTATAATATGCCTACAATAGGATATGAAACTGATAAATAAATCCGAATAATTAATCTAGTTAATTGCAATTGGATCATGTAAGATTGGCGAGTGTGCGTTAGTTTTTATTGCGTGTAAAAGCTAGTACTAATTAAAATACAGTAATTGAGCTAGCATTCATCGTAAACGGGCTAAAGGCAGACGATCTAGGACTCGTATGTAGGGGACTTTCTAATGCAACTTGTCACAGCTTCGTAACGTTTGTGTTTACAAGCGCAGGCCTTACAGTGTATAGTTTGCTTTAAAAGCTAACTGTAATAAGTTTCAAGTACATTTTAAGTAAAACATAAAGCGGTGATATAAGGTATACTTACTTAGTATCAGGAGATATCGTGCGCATCATGAATATATTTCGTAACATAAATACTGATCTTAATCTATTCAAAATTACAAAATATCAAAATGTTGTTTTGAGATATGAAGGCATTACGAATAATACCACTATGAATTACTACTAACTCAATAGTAGGTGCCTTTTGTAAATGTCCTGTTGACAAAAAATCGTATTAGTATGCAAGCACAACATGCATTGTTTTATCGGAAATAATGGTGTTATTTTCCATAGAAAAAGCGGATTTCGAGGCCAGGCGGGCCATGCGCTATGGATATTTTTGAACGCAGTTGCCAACTAATTTTGGATATGAACTGAACTGTGAACATTCAATTAACGCCGAAAATAATTTATTTTCTAATAATAATGTAATTAATTACCTAATCTCTAAATGTCTCATCAGCATAGTAAGGTTTAATCTCATTTTACCCCCTTAGAGGTGGTGTTTCGTAAAATCCCGTCTTAGTGAGCACCTACGTTCTAAAAGGAACCCCCATGCAAAATTCAATACTTGGCACTTGTAATTTCTGAGATTTCGTGATGAGTGAGTGAATCAGTCATTCAATCAGTGACCTTTCGCTTTTATAGATACAAAAAGTAATTTCTGCGAAAAACATATGTCGTACGTAGGTACGTGTTTCAAGTCACATAATAAATTCTCAGTCATATCTTCCAGTAAAGTAACAATAACAAACAATATAAAGAGACATCCCAAAAAACTGGTATACGTAATCATTGGCGTTAACGCCCACGCGAAGGGATTTACATGCATGAGCAATGAGGTCTCGATATTAATTTTAGCCATAAGAATTAACCTTGCTCAATAAAATAAGTTGATTTATTTACTTCAACTAATAAAAAATATCTTCTTATAAATATTTCAGATTTTTCTTTTGTTTTCTTAGTTATTTCAAATTACTTGCCTCAAAAGGGCCTTAGTTAATTTTTATTTCCAGTTTCAAAATCATTTGAGTAATCATTCATCATCTTTTGTTTCTATTTTTTAATATTCAAAATTAACTTCCAACAAGTTCTAGCTGCTTCATCAGAGTGGAAGTTGATGTGGCTTTATTATTTCAAATTATTTCATTTTTATGTTCAAACTTGATCGCATAAGAGCAGACTAATTCGTATTTTCTTGTTGTGAATAATTAGAGATCAAATCCATTAATAAAGGACAAATATATCAAGTTTGTGTTAAACAACACTGAACAGATATTAACTGAAAAACATACATGGAGATTTCCATGTACGATACATCTTTCAACAGAGCTTCCGTAAAGTTCATGACACAGTTTAATTTATAGTTATTTACATTAACTGATTCTACAAGTTAAATGAGAGTTTCCTTGTTATCTCCATTGTTAATACACGAGTTGATGGGTTAAACACCATGTGCTGCCTCAAAGTAATTAATTGATGCTTTTCTGTTTATTAATTAAAAACAATACATGACTATGATGACGACTGGCCTAGTTGATAGTAAATTGCTTAAAAGCTGGATGTTGCTTGTATTAATTCCAGTTACACAGAGTAAGGCTGAGTTGCACCACCTTATTTTAACGTGACTATAACCATAACAGGTGTTTTGTATGGAGTTTGACATACTTTTGATGTATGTTATAGTTGCAGTAAGAGGGTACAATACAGCCTTAGAGATACATAATTTTACAGTGCTGGTTACCACCTTGGTCTTTTTTTTTTAATTTTAAGAGAAAACATTAAATATTTTATGCCACAGGGCTCAGCCAATACCTCTGTTATTCCAAGAATATCAAACATCTAAGAAAATACAAGTTGGTTGTCTCATAAAAATATATCTTTGAGCAACAGAAAAAATCAGTTAACATTTCACACATTTTTATTAAGTGTAGCAACAATGGCTTTGTTTCTACCGTTTAAAAGTATCAATGTCCGTTGCCTGTGCCACTTAATAAGGCTCCTTCTACTAGTAAATATAGAGTCTTTAATAAAAACCGATAATTTCAACGATGATAACAATTACCACATCTGTGTTAGGAAAATCAAAGCAAATAGGTCAATGACTTTGATTGCATTCAACTGTTTTTATACTTGTTGCTTGATTAAATAAACATACAATTCATGTTTGTAATTAACAAAATATGTAATGAGGCATATATCAATGTTAACTACAACTACTTATTTTTAACTACATACAACCATAATTCACTACTACTCCTTCTTTGTGGGAATAAACTGTTACAAAGTACCTATGTGCTACAGCTAAGTTTAACTTCAATAAACACAGCAATCCAAAAAGAATAAGATGATTGTTTTACTTTGATTTATTTACTATTTTCTTACCCATTTTATATTAAATAATGAAACTTTTTAACTCATTTATAATTTATGTTATTTATCCTATATTACAAGCCTAATAAAATAAATAAAATATAACTTTCTTGGAATTTATAAAGCCTACAAAGAAAAGTTTTATTTAGTTCATTGCAAATATAACATAATCATGCTAAAAACATTAGAAGTTATTATAAAATAAGAAGAAAAGAATAAGAAGTTAAGAACATTACCTTGGTGAAGGTTTCCATAAAGTTTCTGTCAACAATACAATATCATTCCACTGTTTTCAAATATGACGACAAAGAATTATTATTCACTGGTTACGAGTTTAGATCAAAGTCACAAAGAAAAGTTCAGTCAAAATATACCCACTTAATTTTAATGCAATTTGATTAAAGAAATACTGACACGAACAGGCTGCACTAAACTGGAATAATGTAAATAAGTCTTGTAAACGTTAGAAAATTAATACAACAAAAGAAATTAAAACATTGGGCATAAAAAATTGGAAGTACGGATTTGTACTGTGCGTGCAAGTGCAACCACAGCCAACAAAAATTACAAATTGACAAATTGAAATAGGAACAAGTTAATGTCAAAATGACAGCTTCGGCCTGCATGACAGCAAAGAGACGTACATCATGAGTATCCCTTTTTTATCGACATCGATGAATCTGAACAAAAATCGTTAACTGGTGAAGAGAACTGGGTATTAGTTTGAAAATAAAATCATTGCACTATTTTACTGTGTTGTTCATGCTAGCCCGGTCATGATAAAAATAATGTAACTTCGACAGTTTATGTAGGTAATATCTTGTAAAGGGCAACCTTGCTAATGACGTTTGTTTTTAAACAGACATTATGAATAAAAAATTAATGTCCCGAAACCTCAGCCGAAGACGAAGACATCTTCTGGGCTCCGATTACGGTAATTTTTAACGTCAACAATCCAGACACGCTTCTCGATTCTGCGATACGATTGGTCGTTCAACAGCGTACGTCAGCTGTTTTGACCAATCGTATTGCAGAATCAGAAACGCGTCTGGATTGTAGACGTTAAAAGTTACCGTAATCGGGGCTCTGGTCTGGTGCTTACAGCAAGATACGCTGCTATAGGTCAAACATAATTGTAAATTATTGACAAATAGTGCTAAATTTTTATGAAAACATCTAGCCAGCATTCGTGTTATCAGCCGCTGCTTATGAAATTTAATGTCAAAACTAACGATCATTTTTATTTAAAGAGACATCATTATTTTTGACAGTAAATCTAAAACAAAAAAACCATAAGGTATCGATAAAGGTTCCCTGACATCACTATTTATTTAATCGTAACGTTCCTAACCACGCAAGCATTTTTTGTTTGATGTTAACAAATGCGAAGTTTTTTTTATAATAAATATTTTTAAAACCAACTGCTAAAAAGATAGAACCATTTTCCTAAATATTTAGAACTTTTTTAATAATATGCTGTACTGGCACTGAATATTATTAACCTTGGACTAGGTACAATCAGTTTCTAAAATGTCACAACAGATGGCGACAAAGGCTAGGCGCGGGAAAACTTAAAAGTTTTTTCATGTGTTTGTGCATAGTTTGAGACAGTTTTGAATTTCGATAAACCTATATAAAAAATGTGAAAGTGTATGTCTATGACTATGTAAATAAGTGGATTTCTATTATTTAATAATTTTAAAGTGAAGTTCTATGTTCTATAAATATTTACTGGAAAGTTGGAAACACGAAAATTACTTGATTTGAATTTATGGTCTGCATGGCTGTAGAATAATTACGAACTTGAAATTCTCGAAAATCAATATAGAAAAATGTGTCTTCCAATAAGAACCTAATAAAAATGACTGGTATATTTGTGTTGCTATCTTTTTGCCTTAAGTAGCATTTAGATAATGCTGTCTAATATTGTAGGTAGGTATGTATTATGTCCTACGTCTAGGAATATTGATAGCAGTAGAAACGCAACATAGGTTGTCTGACTTGTTAGGTAGATTACTTAGATAAAACTGTGCATTGCATCTATGAATAATCGATTGTAAATAGCCCAACCATTCGGCTACTAGGCTACACATAAACAAAAGTCCCCTTAATTTTATTTTCGTCGTTACCCATAATATAATACTAAGTAGGTTCCTATTGTGGTAATATGGTTTGTTTAATACTAGGAATACTCGTAGGTGTCGTGGCGGAAACACGCTTCACGAGCATGCACATACAGCATGACATGAGCCATACTCTTTATGTAATTTATTGATGGTTAATAAATAAAAATGTTAGGTAAGTACTTCTAAGTATTATCGTCTGGCACCTATTCCTGGTAATTGGTCAGTCAATGCTCAGGCTGAGTTGCACCAACTTACTTTAACCGTAACTATTACAATAACCGGTGCTTTTTGTATGGAGTTATACAGATTTTTGACGTTTTTTAAAGTTAAAGTAATATGGTGCAACCCAGCCTTAGTCACCATTCACCCCAGTCACCCCACCAGACTTCTTTTGTTGTCTGGCAGGCAGCATATTCTGAAAGTATAAAAGAACTTTCGAGTAGGAAAAACGTTCGCATCGTGCTTTTCACCTATCCCTTTCAATGTTTGTTATAGTTATGACGCAGAAATAATATAATCTTCAGTCTAGAATACCTACGGAGTTTATTGTCATATTCTTAGTAGAGCTAGCACTCATTTGCGTCGTATCGTAGGGGCATTTAGATAATCACATCTCATTTTAGTGGCTGGAAAATATTCCATGAAAAATATAAAATATTCGATGCTATATAAAAAAAAGGTTACCCAGATGCATGAGAGAAAGACACATGGTAACAAAATGTTTGTCTGAAAGTGCTCTGAAAAAGAATACATACTTACTAATTTTTCAGACATGTTAGCTGAAGATTAAAAATATCTTAGGCTGAGTTGCACCACCTAACTTTGACCGTAACTATAACGATAACCGGTGCTTTTTGTATGGAGTTTGACATATTTTTGACGTTTGTCAAAGTTAAAGTAAGATGGTGCAACTCAGCCTTAGTGATAGATTGCCCGGAGTCCTTGCTCTCCGTTCAATGCGGTCCAGAGGGAGAAGCTGGTACTGGGGCGCACCTGCCCAAAGATGAGAACAGTATTTCATATGAGGCCGAACCTGCGCCTTGTAAAGTTGCAGACGATGGGCCGGAGTGAAATACCGTCTCGATCTATTGAGCACACCAAGCTTCTTCGAGGCTAATTTAGCCTTACCCTCTAAATGACCACGGAACTGGACTTCGCTCGATATATCGACACCAAGTACTCCGATATTGGCTGAGGCAGTTAGGGGAGTGCTCTCGAAACAGCGGGATACGACAAACGGCAACTTTTTGGCGGTGAACGCGCAAACTTGTGTCTTTGTAGGGTTAAATTGGACCAAATTGCGTCGACCCCAGTCTGAGACCTCCTTCAAGGAGGTCTGACGGATGACTTTTTATTTAATAAACACTAACCAAGTGTTTACTACTTCTGGTGAGGATGAGTTCAAATTTGAAGGTCACCGTACTGCTGGAAGGACCAGCAAGCAAAAACGTACAAATTGCGTACTGCGGGCAGGACTTGCGACGATCTTCTGGCAGGACGTTTAGAACAAAAAACCAGTCCTTCCAGAAGAGCTTCCAGCAGGACAAAGCACCGGGCAATCTATCATTAGGCTGTTACGCTGTTTACGGTCTAAATTAGGTGGTTCAACTCAGCTTTAGATGTAAGTAATCAAAATGTAAAAGACAACGTAATTATTGCAAAAGTAGTCATTTGAGAAAAATCCTTCAGGATTTGTTCACAACCTCTCAAGAGCAAGCTGTGCATGTTTTCAGTTCTCTGATCTCGTTATCATTACATGTCAATAAACTTCATCAATTCACCTTCTATACTGTGCCTTCTATTTACCTAGCTAGTTACTATGCACTTTTGATACAAAGCTATTATCTCATTGATTTAAGTACCTAGGCTGTGTAGGTAGGTAATGTACGTTTTCCTTAAACAGCTCTTTAATAAAAGATTTCAAGGAAAAAACTGACTCGATAGAAATATTTAACTCACGTGATAAAAGTTCAAACATCGAGTTATATTTACCATGTTCAAGAAAATTACCTACTTTATTTAATTTTAATTTTTAATACTTACTTGCCGTTCACAAGATAATGTTAGCGATATGGGTAAGTATTAAGTCTAAATAAATTTGATGGCACCCCTACCAATCCTAAGGCTTTACGAAGGTTCTTATCACAAACTTATCTAATCCACTTATGTGTCACCTATCTTACATCAATACGCCTACCTAGGTACTTAGGTAGGTAAATAAAGGTTACTTTAGCGCTGTTAAATATTGTAAAATAGATACAGACTACATTATTTATCTAAGTACAATTAAAACTAACTATCCAATACATTGCTATTAAAGCCGTGTGGTGTCATTTTGTATCAAACTGATTAAAAAGTAAAGTGATTCATAAAAAATATAATATTACAGTGATTTCAGAAAAAAATGAATTCCAACAAGGGATCGGGAGAAAACCTAAACCAATCTTGTTCATGAAATTTTAATCTCAACATGTTTTTAAAAACAATCGCACTTGGTCTTGCTTTTCCTCAATCGTATTCCCTAGAATTCTTTGTGCATTTCCTGGAAATTTCGCATTTCGTTTTTATTTAAGTTTATGAATATAATACTCATATTTTAACGATGACTAATGAAAAGTAGAGAAAGTAAACAATTATCTTTTAAGAATTTATCAAATCTTTGCACAATAACTTTTTTGCTTATCATAATTTAGTTATTATCTGAGTTCATATGCATAACTTTGCTGTGACCCATTATTTTCAAATCAATGTTAATGGTTGATTATTATGGGACTACATAAATATGACAGAAACTCACTTTCTAGAGTTTTTTATGATACTGTGTTTAATTGTTATTTCTCAGAACAAAGATGATTAAAATTTATTTTATTGTCATGCTCCTCATAGTCAACATACGGATGAGAAGAATGAGAGCGATATTATCCCATAAATACATAGTTGTATTGGACGGTTGGATCACGTTGCATATTGATAAATTGTAAAACGTCAAGATGATCAATGATGATAAATTTGGCAATCGATAAGAATAAACAAATTGCATCATTTTCATCCATTGAAGAAAAACTTGCTTATTACTCCAAAATATATTATTATTAGGTATACCTAAACAATATGGTGTGAATTTCATCACCAAAATTCACCAGTATTTTAAAAAAGCAATCGCGTTTTACGAAACATTAAAGTTTCCAAACGTTGGAAACTTTACGTTGATTATTCATGTAATAATTTTCCATTTCAATTACTTTATGGCAATTCATCATACGGCTGTCAGAGTTTTATTAGTCTAGACTCTGGACTCTAGCGTCTTTATTTTCTGAGTCATTTGTATGAATTTATTGTAGTAGGTATTTAAAAAATATATATTATTAGCTATTAGTAAAAAGCTTTCAATGAGAATTGAGATATCGAAAAATTAATACTTTTTGTGCATTTTTCAGCAGATTATTTCAGGGTATTTGATAGAATTTCCTAACGAAAAGTTTCGATTCAGGAGGATTTAATGAAGTTACAATGTAGAGTTTAATCTAAAGGATCTAGACGAGGACAGCGGCTAACGCAATGTTGTGTAGAATAGTTTTTATCTTAATTGTTTATATCTACAAGGGCTCCGTCTGTTACATGGAGCTGAATCATTACTGTATTAAATACAAGTGTGTCATATGTATTTTATCAGTTCAGTAGGAACCGCATGCAAAGAGCGTTCGATTCGCTCCAGTGTGGCACATTTATTGGCCGATAAGCATTAAGCAAATAAAATAATAAAAATGGCGAAACCAGTGACAAAATCCAAAGTGAAAAAAGATGGTGATTTCATCCCGCCCGACGGGGGTTGGGGCTGGATGATAATTTTCGCAGCTGGATTTTCGAATGTACGTATTTTATAAATAAAGTTATTATCATCATTTACAGTAGAGAGGTATGAATAACCTTTGAAAAATAAAAGATTTTTTAAATTGTGCGATGGTTTTTCATAGATTTTTGGACCTCTTCAGCTTTTTCTTTACATAGGGAAAATAAAAATAAACCGATAACCGGTGTAAAAGCTAGTATAATATTACATAGGAGATATGTAAGTACCTACTTACGCTAATCTTATGACAATAAGCGAATTTATAGCTTAGCATGTTTTATTTATTTACGACTGCAGTTTATCAATACTGAACATTATCACACAATATAACCAGGGTTGTAGCGGTCTACTTTCTGAAACTAATTTCAGTTTATCTTCTAACTTACTGCAGTCTCAAATATTTTCTAGCCAGATGACAAGTCCAGAGTCGACCAGAATCAATTTTCCTTAGTTACAATTACTAGAAATATTTTACAGTCCAACTGCATACAAACAACAGCACTGCATACACGAATATGAACAAATTAAAACATTGATTTCAATCACGTTCTCACAAAAGATGACGTGCATTCAGAAGTCACGTAAAATGTGAATTACCTACCTAAGTAAGTAATCTTACCGACTTCTTCAATGCCTAATAACAACAATACGCTATCATAATTTAAAAACACTACGAAGAAATGTTTACAACACACAATTTAATGAACTGCGTTGCACGGGTAATTTTTTCATCTTTTTAAGTAGCAATTAATTTTTATTTCCTTGGAATCGGGAGATACTTTTGATAACCCTAATATCACGGCGGATACAACTGCTTTTCAAAGTCTTCTTATTAAATAGGTCGTGACCTTTGCGATAGTACTATTCGATTATTCGTATCACACGACTGTCCAAGTTCTGGATCTCTCTAAACTTTTAATTAAACCCGAAGATAAATGTATAAATCTTCAAAAGAGAATGGAAAAACACCGGCAATTATTGTAATTCAAGCCTATGCAACAAGCTTCCTTATTAAATAAATATAGAATGATTACGTCGATTACTTTAATAGCATTAGACACGAAGGGAAACTAGGAAAATGTATCTGATCATTATCAAATATACATGGTTTTAAAGATTTTCTCGTTAGACCCATAGTTATAACTAAATGCAATTGCCAATTAATAATGTTTCTTCCCCGATTCTTCCGAATTACGTAACTGCTTATTGCCACCAGTAACTATATCGGTGTCATTCAGGAACTAATTTATAATAATGTGTACCTAAGCTTTTTTCTGCAGTTTTGCCCGATTAAATTCAGTTTGGTCGCAGATCGTTATTATTTATAGTCTACATGTAAAGTTTCATCAAAATCTGATCAGAATTTTTTGCGTAAAAGAGTATTAATGAACATCCTCACAAACTAATATCCGCATAAATAATATTAGTAGAATTTAACAAGTTTATAAATGCGTACTCATAATTGTGTAGGTATTCATTCGTTGCGCAGAAGTCTAGACACGTGATGAAAATAATATTAAACCTACTTCTCATATCTCGTATTAAGCAGAATACTTACTTTATTATGCGATTTATGTCTCGTGATAGCCTTTCTTATTGTGAAAAATGCTTATCGCATAATATGAGTCAAATAATAAATAAAAAATAGGGCATGTCTGGCAATTCGTCACACAAATGACGATCTAAATTATTTACCAATCAAAGTAATTTTGTTGATATTTGCTTTTTCACGGGACTAAGTATTTCTACCTCTAGTTCCCACTTCTGCATCCTCCGTGACCAGGATCTGCAGCTTTCTGACCGTCAATAAAAACCCAACCAGTCAAATTTGTCGCAGGGGAAAGTCTTAAAACATGTTTACTTTTCTATTGTCAGCTGTCAGCGCTGCCAATTCTCCAGCAGTTCGGGCTACTCTTCCGTGACAAGTTCGCTCGGCTTGGAATCAGCAGCTCGCAGACCACCACAATCATCAACATGAACTCGGCCCTGACCTCTTGCGTCGGTGCGTGACGCGCCTCGATGGTAACTCTCTGATACCATACCGGCCCATTGTAACTTTTACACTATTTGTTTATTTGATAGCGCGGCTGAGTCCTATCTTCAATGCAGTTTTCCATCAATTGTATTGCTCACTTCCCGGTCGAAGGCTTGTTTGCTGTATTAGCAGACTATAGAGGTATAACTCGGATGGCAGGTTTGGTAATGCTTCCATGAAGCATCATATTTAACTAGAGCAATAGTTGACGTACAAATTAATGAGCCTTCTCACATATAGATGAGATATCAAAAATTATAGCTTAAAATTCTTAGATACAAACAATGAATGGCAAAAAACCTCAGTAGGTAGGTACTTTTTCAGGACGGTATAGTATGTAGAGCTTGTTTTAATTCATTAACTTAAATTAATTGCACTTAACACCATAGCTTATCGAAACAAAGATTAAAAAGATATCAGACAATAACGTCGTATTTTTTATTTCAGGTTTAGCGAATGGCCCCGTTTTCAAAACATTCAGCTACCGTCAAGTCTCTCTCACAGGAGCCACGGTAGTTTTCATAGCATTGATGCTAACAACATTTTCCTACAATTTTATGAGCTACCTCATATCTTTCTCCATATTATACGGTAAGTTTATCGCATTACTTTATTGGTGCTTACTGCAATTGCTTATCACATAAGTATTTATTAAACAAATAGGTATATTTGTATTTTCCAGGCGCTGGTTACGGTATCAGCAGTTCTGCTAATGCTCTGGCTCTGAACACTTACTGGAAGAAGAGAAGGAGGCTAGCAACTAGTTTGTCATGGACCACGACAGGACTTGGCCCTATGCTATGGCCACATATCATCACTGGTCTCTTTGCAGTGTTTGGCGAAACAGGAGCTATTCTTATAATAAGTGGAATTTCACTACACGCCATCGCATGCGCCCTTCTATTGCAACCAGTTGAATGGCACTCTAAATCTCCAGAGGAAGAAAAACCGGTGGAAGAAAAAAAGCTTCTTAATAATGATCTCAATGGAAAGCACGCAGACTTAGAAAAAAATAATCAAGAGAGTGGCTATTTCAGCCAAGTTTCAAAATTTAAAAATTTAAGTGCCTTTTCTAGTCAGTACCTCTATAATGAAGATGATGCTTTTAACACGGGTTACGAGATAACGGATCCCGGCATTCCTATGATGCTTCGTGCCAATGATGGGTACTTCAGTCAATCGAGGCAGTCAAGAAGTCGATTATCTTCAAGAGAAGGTTCTAATAAGAATTCTCGTTTAAATTCTAAGAAACCATCGATGACAAACTTAACTGAGAATCGTTCACGAAAATCTTCTACTTTATATTTGAATGAATCTAAAAAGAATTCTACTGCAAATCTTGGAGCATTGGCAATTCAGGAACGAGATACTTATAAACCAAAACGAAAGACATCTATCACTTTAGACACCCAGATTCCAGAATCTGAAATAGAAGACTGCCCTACGCTAAAAGCGCCACAAGATTTAAAAGCTGATGAAAAAGCTGTAGTCGAAAACATTGATCCTGAAAAAGCTAAAATTATAGCTGATAGAGCAGAAAAACATCTTGCAACTAGCAAAAGTATGAAATCATTTAGAATGGATGGACAATATGGAGAAAAATACTCAAAAGATAATCACAGTAACATTTCTTATAAAAATCAAGATGACAATGATGAGAAAAAATATTTAAAAGACAATCATAGTAACCAATCGTATCGCACTAGACATAGAAGAAAATCGAATAATTTTAATTATGAAAGTGAAGTTTTAAAACAAGCTTCCCTAAAATTAGAACAGTATTTGAAGGATAATGAGGATAACAAGAACCAAGCTGATAAAATCAAATTACTAATTAACGGTCCCGATGATGAAGACGATCAGAATGATGATGTTTTTGAACCAAAGAAAGAAGAAGATGATGCAGAAGAGGAAAATTTAACGTTCTGTCAAAAAGTTGCTATATTCTTTGATTTGGATCTTCTCAAAGACACAACTTTCATTAACTTGATGTTGGGTATTACGTTAGCTAATTTCAATGAATTAAACTTTTCAATATTGACGCCATTCATTCTTGGAGACTATGGTTTGTCTAAATCGGAGGTGGCTTTCTTCATGTCACTGTTAGCTGGAGTCGATCTGTGCGTTAGGTTTTGTATTCCATTTGTTGCTGGAAAGATTGGATGGGATAACAATTCTTTTTTCCTATTCGGGGTTATGTCAATGGCGATGGGGAGAGTAGGTAATTATACTTTATACTATGATTTTATTTGTAATTTTTAGAAGTAAACTTGATTTATATGACAAATTATGTTTGTTCCGTTTCAGTTCTCTCAATCTGGCAGAGTTACGGAGTGGTACTACTAGTGGCAGTAATGATTGGCTTTGGGAAGGGACTTAGAACCGTTTTCATGGCCCTGGTCATACCCACGCATGTGCCTCTACACAAACTACCAGGAGCCTCTGGAATTCAACTCCTTACTGCTGGAATAGTGTACCTCACATTGGGACCGTTTGTAGGTATGTAAAATTCTGAAGTTATTTGGGTAATTTATCAACGATTATTATATTGCATTGATATAATGATAAGTGTAAATGAAATATTACATTGCCAGTCAATAAAGACAGGATATAGGGCAATGAAAAGAATTTCAATGAATAATGATTATTCATTTCCTCTTGCTATTTTTATTCATTTTACATGCTTTGGCATCCCCAAACCGTCTAGCCAGCGCGTGAAGGCCAAATCTTCTATTTGCCTCTTACATCAAAAAGGATCGTGATCCTGCAGTTATATTAGACTAAATGATCTGATGATGATGACAATTTTGATTTCTTTGCAGGTTGGATCAAAGACAATGCTACTACAGCCGTAACTCTACACTGTCTCAACATCTTCACATGGCTTACAGCTCTTTCATGGGGCCTCGAAAAGTACATAAGGTCAAGAAGACAGAACAGCACTGAAGAACTCGTCAAGGCCTAAAAATAGAATTTAACTTAGAATAAGTATTTAAGATAGTTACATAAGTATAACAATATTGAACATTGTGATAGTAATGAGAATTACTTTACCTAGGACTTATAATCATGTTAAAGTTTTAATTATTAAGTAGAATATTATTTAAGTGATATTAAACTATTGTTAAGGTACACTTGTACTAGGCGCTATGTTAGTCGAAACACCAAATATAGCAAAAAGTAAGTTAAGATTCCAAAAAAGCAGATGTGCGTATGATTTTTTTTTTTAAATATATTAAGAAGATAATGGTTAAGTGTGTATAGTTTTGCATTTTCCAGCGAATTTAGCTTCTTAAGCAATGTTTAAAGTAGACGATAGAATTTAGCTAGGAAAAAGTGGCAATAATTTTTACAGTGTATCTTTTTATTTTAAACAAAATTTCCAGAGCTTTTGTTTTAGGCTCAGGTTTTAGGTATGTTAAACAATATTATGTTCATAGTATGAGTGATATGACTTATAATATGATGTCTTTATTTTTTATTGGAAAACTAATCTAGGTATTAATAAATTGTTATTGTTAACTTCCAATGAACCGATTAAATTAAACAATATCAAAATAAATTGTTGTTTTTGTTTGGTGAAACATGCGAGTAGGTAGGTACTTTTAACTATTTTATCGACACAAATGCCATTGTATGAACAATGTCATGTCATTGAATTAACTAAAGATTAAACTAAAAATATTTGTCATTCTAGATTTAAAGAGTGGGTCAATAGAACTGAAGTTCAATAGAACAGGAACTCGTTAATCAAGGAATCAAATTAACTGGTGTTCAAACGTCAAGTGTGGGGTCAAAGGAGTTTGACAGTGCGTGCGGGTCATTGCATCGATATGACGTGTTCAAACGAGAAGTGATAATTTTACACGTGAATTAGTTTTACGAACTCTACATACATATTTTCTTTAGAAGTGTTGGTTACATAATGTAGGAATTTAGTGCGCATGTTAATAGTGCGCGAATGGTGCCATCCGCAAATGTTAATGCAGATTCAATTTCTTTACCGAATGATAATTTGATAAAATGTATTTTAAAACAGCTGTGGTTGTTATCGTACCGGTTTCGATAATGGTATCATTCATAGAGCAATACCGAACGCCTAATAAAACGTATGGTGCAAAGACGCTGTAGTGTGATGTGTATTCTCATTTTTATTGAAACAGGTAAATAATAGAGCATAATTTAGGAATGTTCTTCTTTCTAATACAGGGTGTGGTTTTGTAAAACAACGCCCATCTCAGGGGTGGTAGTACATATGAAAGTAATTACAAGAAAAATATAAATAAAATTTTAACTATTACTTTAATAATAAAAAATCTTGTTAAAACGTCTCCTAAAAGTTTCGAGATGGCGCTTGTTACCGCCTACACCACCCCCGCGTACCCCGCTACACCACCGAGCACATGCGGCCACCACCCTGGGAGAACGGGGGGACTGTATAGCTCGCCCGCATAATAATTCAATTTTCCTGATTTCATGAATTTTTCCATGAAAATTTAATTTTTTTTATGGGCGTTGTTTTACAAAACCGCACCCTGTATTTAATTTTTAACTTACCTACTGTAAACTACAATTTAAAAAAAACCTAATTGTTGATCTTGTTCAACAGTAGTTTCAAGTAAAATGGAGCATAGGGCGACATTTTAGCCAATGTCTGTGTATCAAAATTTTAAGACAATAAATATGTAAAAGCAACTATCGTAGTCTATAAAACAAACTACCTGCCTACTTATTTAGTTAATTTTAAACAGACTATAATAAACTAATTCTAGATGTTTAAACTGTTTGACAGTTCCGCTCTAGGACACGAAACCTACCGAGCGGATTTTATTTTTATGTATTTACATTTTAGATAGGCACCTTAGATAATAAAGACCACCGAAATAATCTAAATGAATTACATACACAGTTACACTTGTATATTTTATCCTCGCGAGACGATAAGGTAATTCTATGCGTGACCAAGTAATCGCTGATAGCCCTACTAATCTCCACAGTGATAGTTGCCCAATAGATTTCACATTTCAATGCATCATAAATTGTTATCATTATGTGGAGGAAAATGAGGGCGAGAATATTTGAACAGACCAGATCATCAGACTCTATTTTTGTAGCAAAATAAACCTTATTGCAATTGCATAAGATGCCGTAATATTTAGCTTGACGTGCTTTTGTTTGTCTGCGGGTATCACTGATTTTGTATTCAGTCAGAAACAAACAAGTAGGTGCTACAGAATTAAATAACTCTTCTAACTAGCTTAGGGAAGTTGAGATTTTGTAACAAACTGATAACATTATGGCCATAAGTTTACAAAAATAGGGAATCTCGAAATATCGGTGACAGACATCAAATCTTAAACTCAACGAGCTATGAAGGGTCGCAGCGTAGACGCAGGTAGCAAGAACGGGATTACAACGAGGGGCAGATGTGTGTAATGGGTACTATAATCGCCCACAGGACTTTTGGTACAATCAGTCAGTATGTTCGTAATCGTAGTGCGTCCCTGTTGTGTGATAGTGCAGTGTGACATTACGTTGTTTGTAACAAAGTTTTATCCATATTTGTACCGTACTTTGTGCGTCTTTGTAGGTACAGTTGTAGTTAAAACAAAATAAGATCGTATGAGGATTGAGAAGCTGTCTACTCTTACTAATGTTTACCAAGACTGTAAACTGTAGAGTCTAGTTAATATGAAAATTGAAGCAGCTGGTCAACGAACTTTACTTTTTTTGTCTTCAAAATTTTTTAAAAAGGACTCCAATTAACAGTTTTTACTGAAAGCACTGAATGTTTTAATCAGATCAACAAAAACGTGACAATAATAACTACTTATGTTATCAGAATAAAATTAAAATTGGTACGAGTAGGTACCTAATTAACTAACCACAATCGTCTAGATACAGACTTTTTTTTAACTTGTACGTTTTATGTAAATGTATGACGTAATGAAATTCTACCATTTGTTATTCAGCTATATAAGTATTTAAGAAATCATAGCTAGTCACACGGTTACTTTTGTAGAGTCTAAAGTCAAATAACTACTACGATTATTGACAAAGTAAAGATTCAATTTAAAGTCTAACTATTATTTCTAATTCATTCATTACAAAATGGTCATATTGACTCTACCTCTTAATTATCAGTTTATATTACAATGTTATTACAAATAAAAAGTTTAAATTAAAGAATCAAATCCAAGAAAAACCGGCTACAACGTTCAAACGTTATTTTGTGTGCATTTTGATTAGTTTTAACTGTCATTTGGGTCAACGCTGCATCAATAAGTAATTATAGCCCGTTGTTCTCGCGTTCCACTCGTACCGGCGAAAAATAAACACGTCTACGAGCAAATAACATTCTCGCTTGATAACAGGGAACATTATTAAAGTCAAACCGATAACAAGTCGGTATCCGTCATTAGGTGGCACTTACATTATTTCAGCCGAGAGCATCGCTGTGTCGAGTGCCTGACTCTGGAGTCAACAATCTTACGAAAGCTGAGCAAATAAGTGATAGTGAATGTTATGGCGCCGACTGTATCAGTGACTTTCTGCTAATTTGAAGATGACTTTCAACGCACAGTGATACGGATTGTGATTAATAAAATTTTAGTAACAAAATGACGAATATGGGGAACAAAGTGCCGCCTGACGGAGGCTACGGATGGGTCGTGGCCTTCGCTTATGCCTTGAACAATGTAAGTATTCTCTTGGTATTTTCTACCTTACACCTGTTATTAAGAAGAAGTTAAGACAAATTTGTAAAACAAAACACCATCACAAATCTTTAGCCAGATGTTCGTCGGTGCCGCCACTATTCAACTATAGTTTAAATATAATAACTAAAACAAGTTATGACAAAAAATATATAAAAGAAACAGTTCAATACGAAATGATGGCAACATTGGTCTAATTTGTTATAATTGCAATACAAAAATACAATTTAGTATTATGTACTTTATTGTATTATTTTATGTACTTGTTATTGTGATCGCATACTGTCACGATATCTAGGAGTATTTTACATTATTATATGACACTTATGCACCGAAATCGTAACTTGTGATAGTTACGAGTTCGACAACTAGGTATAGCAAACTCGTAGTACTCCAAATATTGAAACCCAATTGATAAGACCAGACGGAATATCAACTGGATTTTTGATGTAGATCAATTACTTAGTGCAAGTGACCTTTGTACTTTCTAGTAAAGAGACATACTAGTAACATGCAGTTAAAAATGCTTCCAACAGACAAACACTCCTCTAATATCGATTTCTGTAACTACTACAGTTAAGCTGAGTTCCACTAACTTACTTTAACCGTAACTATAACAATAACCGGTGTTTTTTGTATGGAGTTTGACAGATTTTTGACGTTTGTTAAAGTAAGATGGTGCAACTCAGACTAGGCTGAATTTAGTAAAGTTTAATTAATGAACTTAATGACCGGCCTAGAAATCCAATTAGCTAATTTAACCAGAGGGCTGTAACATATTTTCGAGGAACAACCAAACTAAACATCTCTAGTAGTCGAAAAAATACTTATTTTGCGGTTTCCTTTATCAACTCTACAAACGGCTTGTATATTATGTCGCAGTAAGGAAATACTGTCTTACCATTTAAAAAAGTCCGGCGTATCATAAAAGTAGAAAATTTCAAGGAACCTATCTGTCTCAGTGATAGGTGACGAACGTAAACTACTCAATGGAAACTAAGCATCTGCTGTAAAAACATTCCAGATTGTCGTGCTGCCCCTCATTGCCGGCTTCGGCCTAGTCTTCCAAGAGGCATTTGCCGAGACAGGCATGTCTGCCACGCAGGGCACCCTCGTCATCACACTCAACCATGGCAACGGAATGCTGCTCTCTTTCTTCGGAGGACCTGTCCTTCGAAGATTTGGGTACAGGAAGGTCGCAGCCGCAGGAGCCATATTCATCAGTGTGGGCCTCTTGATGACCTCAGCCGCGTCGAACTTCTGGGTCTTCATATTATCTTACAGTATTATCAATTGTAAGTATTTATAGGAACATTATTATGCAATACTCGTAATGCAAGACTGATAGTATACTTTGGTCTTTTAAAACTCAGGTACTAAGCCATTATTATTAGTTCCTAAGTAATCATTAGGCAGTTAAGTAGATGCCACCCCATACATATACATACATTGACATTTAACATTGCCATTTAGTACAAAAAAAGTTTCCTATTAACTCATTCATGACCTTGAGTGCTATGGGATTTTCATTTTGCTAATATTTAGTTATCTATCTAGCCTTTGTATAATTTATCAAAGAAACTGTCTGCGACAGAATGAGTAATGTTTATTAGAAACCAGCACAATGTTATTAAAATCTATGTTGCACGTACCTGCATTATTTTTCCATTGTAAAAGTCTTATCTCGTCGGCGTATCCGTATCGTTGTAAAGGATAACACAACATGCAATAATCTTCTTGAATTAAATAAAGTTATCTACGAAAAACAAGTAAAAAGCAAACTAATTTATGTTTCAGCAATGGGAGTAGCTGCAGTGATGGCAGCGTTTGCTTTAGCAATCAATTCATTCTTTAAAGAGAAGAGAGGGAGAGCTATTGGAGTGGCTATGTCCCTAACAGGATTGGGAGCAATCTACATGCCCCTACTCATGAGCGCATTAATGTACGCCTTCGGCTGGAGGTATGCTGTCCTAATCCTCGCTGCCATCTGCCTCCACTCACTCGTAGGCGCTTGCCTGCTGAGACCAGCTAAATGGTACTTTAAAGACCCTCCACTCACCGAAGAAGAAATTCCCTTAAATAGGGAACCGAGTACTGAGCTTGTAAATGGAAGCGTTACAACTTCATCTAAACAAACTGGTATGGATTATTAACTCGTAAATTATGAATAGTAAATTGTACATTGCTTTATCAATAAACATGAACCTTTTAAACTTTCAGGTATTCAATCTCTACCAAAATTAGAAGAATCTTTAGAAAATGGCGTTATACCACATCCAAAAAGTTTGTCAATGAGATCTCTAACCAGTAATAATAGTTTGGAGACAAGAAACGCAGTATCGCACCCAGACATACGTAAAACATCGACTGAGCCTCCGCTACGAGAAGCTCAGTACAAATGGTGGGAATCTCAAGAAATCAATCTGGGTAGTTCCTTCAATATATTTCTTGAATCTGAAGCAAAGAAAACCACAAAGCCTAAAGAAGTCGTCATAACAGAAAAGGAGCCTGAAAAAACGTTTATGCAGAATTTCATAGACTTTTTTGATCTGACTCTATTAAGTGATCCAATATTTGTGAACATTTTGATCGGAATGTCTGTAGCTGCTTGTGTTGAAACGAATTTTTCGTTGTTGTTCCCTATAATTTTAAAGGACATGTTGAAGTTTGAAACTAGTGAAATAGGACAAATAATGGCAGTGATAGGATTTTCGGACACGTTGTTCCGATTGGTGTCTCCTTTCATTGGCGAATGGTGCCATAAGCCACCGAGAGTCATGTACATGATTGGCTTAGTATTGATTGTCTTCACTAGAACAAGTAAGTAGTAATTTACTTTTACCCGTCACTACTTATTGAATGCATTAAAGTAGCAAGCACTTCTTTTATTATATCACCTCTATTTTAAAAAAGTAATAATTTATCGAAAATTTTCAAAGTCACGCGTTCACCACTCAAGCATATTAAGTAATTTTGTTTTATGAAGCATAGCTCATAATATCGAAGACCAAACAATGATCAGATTATCATGTAGAATAATGTCATTACTTATTATTATGACTTTTTATTTGTTTCCCAAAAGGTAATGGCCTAAGTTAGTTAACAATGTAGTGCGGTTATCTACCTTGCATTTCTAGGTCAAATGACGGCCGGATTCGTTTACTTATTGAATCGATAGTTCAATATCCTCAGATAAGACTTCGTTGCAAGCTTATCTCATTTTTAAGATATCTATAGCCAAATTGGAGCACTAGGTTTGAAGGTGATCTTTTCAATGAGTAATCTATTCATCATAAAACATCTATGTTTTTATGTAAGCCCTACTGGAATTAATTGCACATAATGCACCTCAAAGAACTCTTACAAAACTCGTATCTTCAAAATGCTATAAATTGCCTTATTATGCTCGTTCTCGTGACTCTGACATCTTTTTGTAGAGTTAGTAAAAACTACAATGTAAACTTTATGACCGATTCGATCACAAAATTTCTTCACTACGGCCCTTTTTATTATTTAATTATTGTTAATTTAATTAATTTTTTGCAGAAACAATCTCAAATATTATCTTTATAATATTAGTATGGACAACCGGATTTCTCTTTTTCTATTAATTTCATATTCTATAATACGTATACGTACCTCGTATATCTCGGTGGTTATCACCTCTTTAGTGTATGAAAAAAACTTCTAATTATACATTGTAATAACTTTTCAGTGATGCTGTTCACCACAACCTACCTGGGCATGATATTCGTTGCTCTGGCGATCGGCATCACCAAAGGCCTGCGGACGGTATACATGAACATAGTGATCCCAAGCTACGTGCCCATAGAGCGGCTGGCTTTCGCCTCGGGCATCCAAATGTTCCTTAACGGCATCACCATCATTGGTCTAGGATCTGTTTTGGGTAAGTGTATCTTAGTTTAACTAATATATGACTAAATTACTATCTCCCCTTAGAGATTTTCATAGTGGATCTCTAGATCCACTAAGGGTTTCAGGCTTTTAAAAATAGATGACTTTTAAGACATAATGTTCTTGTTCCGAGTAGGATAATAACCACTTTACCTACCTGAGACTTGTTTGAATTTTAGTTTAGAAGAATTGTTACCAACATAAAAGAAATCGATCTGTCTCAAGTAGGTATTAATATCCCAACGCTTTCTCACGTGACACGTGATTTTTTTGATAATTTTTGGTTATAAGCATGATTTTGCTTTTTTGAGTAGGAGGTACCCGGCCATAATACCCCTAATCAACTGATGAATGAAGACGTCACAATGTGCCCAGATAAAGTAAATATTTTATGGCCAAATTCCAATAATCATATTTTTGTGCTATTATTGTTGTCAGTAATGGAACACAAAAAAAACAAATGGAACAATAATTCCCTAATAAGAATTAGGAAAACATACCTCCGTCACAATGTGGCGGTAGCGATCTTTATCATAGACATCATCCTTGAAAGAGATTAAATAATTAACGAATATTAGACGATTAATAAATTAATAACTGATTGTTACAATCAGTCACGTATTGAGTTATCAATTTAATTTTTTATTTCTTTTTCAGGAAGAATACGTGAAACTTCAGGGTCCTATGAAGTGCCAATTTTAGTATTAAATGCAGTCACCCTATTTACAGTATTTATATGGTGTGCTGAGTTTTTGTACATCCGAATAAAGAACAAAACAACTACGAAAGAACAAACCATCTAGCTGGGCTAGAAAAACTGCCTTTTAAATGTAAATTGATAGGTAGGTGTAAGATATTCAATAATACTTAATAGTAGGCTATTGTATAAAATAATTTAATTTTATTATATTTTTTTTTATTTTCTATCCCCTCGATGCTAGGTAAACCATATCAATTCTAACATCGCTTATTATAATTTATCTTTATTTATATGTTTGATTTCAAGAAAAAAATCATCATTTTGCACGTCTACACATTTATTTACAATCACGGTATCAATATTTACAATTCTTACATTACCTACATTAGTTAAATTTTCAATACTTTATTTAATATTGTCATATTTTTATCTTAAAATTAACAGAATTCAGTGAACATTATCGTTGTTAAACTAATTATTGCGTACAAAAAGTCCTACTTTGGTTCACTTTGCTTAAACTACGATCAAATTAAAAAGAATACACGAGGTGTCAGTATTCTTTCTAATTTGCTCTTTTCCCACATTTATCTAAAACCTACTTATTACTTTTTAAAGTCATTTTCAGTTCCACAAAACAATTGTCAATTAGCACTTTTGTGTCTTTATCATTATGCACTGTTCAGTTAACATTAATCACTTTCACGGAAAAGTCACTATAATGCACTTGTATTATGGTCCTTATGTATTTCTATACTCAAACCATCTACGTCTCCGAGTTGCTATGAAGATCTGCAGTCGTGGTATCGGTTAAGACCTGGAACAAAAATAATATAAAACTCCTAGATATTCCTATTAAATATATCTATGTATAGGTAAGTATGCTATATTAACTAGTATAGGTCTACCAGAATCTCATGGCAAACAAAAATATTGGAAAAGTGTGTTTTTCATATGGCAATTGTCTATGGTTTAATTGTCACCTGTCAAAGAAAATTATGAAATCTGTCAGCCGCTGCAAAAATTTTGTAATCTCTACTTGACTATTTGTTATTTTTGTGAAAAAGTCGAAAAAGCTCAAGCAAGTCACATTGTTTTCAATGTGAATTGTAAAATAAGGCATAATTCAAAGTCAATCTCTGATTTTAAAGCGCATCGTCGAGTTG
The DNA here is from genome assembly GCF_963855985.1 of Ostrinia nubilalis. Classification (NCBI taxonomy): domain Eukaryota; kingdom Metazoa; phylum Arthropoda; class Insecta; order Lepidoptera; family Crambidae; genus Ostrinia; species Ostrinia nubilalis. Next base: position 6,207,408 of record NC_087094.1, on the reverse strand, counting down.
ACAGTAAGTTGGACTGAAATGTTTTGATACATTTAGTTTATTACCCAACTATTTATTATTATTTTTGGCGAATTAATTTGTTTGAAAAATTAAAATGAAAAAAATTAATGAATTGAAAAATATTAAATATGCCATTCGATCCTATTATGTGGTCGTATTAATACCCTAGAGTTATGGGATATCAAAAGGAATACGTTGTATTTTAATCCCATTCAGAGAAATGTAAGTGGAGTTCTTAGAATCGTTTTCTAGTTCTGAATGAAGTGATAAGTTAAAAGAATGATGCATAATGAAATTAGTTACTTAAAGTAATATACGATTTATTTATTTTTCAAGACATTTTCCTATGTTAAAAACCTGATGTATAACAACATTCTTCCTACACATACCTACCTAAAATGTATATTCGTACTTCATGTTCATTTATATTAAAGTCATAAAAAAATAATAATTAAACAGTATCAAGATCGTTTATTCCAATTTCCCCAGTATTGCTCTCAACAAAGTTTATTTTCCCTATTTGCCATGAGATTCTGGTACACCTATATAGTACCTAACTACTGTGATAATAATAATTTGTTCTACAATTAAGTTAATTCGTGTGCTTTTATTTACATTGTTCAATTGTTTAATGGTAAAAAATACTTATTATCAAATGTTAACTGAGATAAAAAGACAGAAATAAATAAATTAAAATAAGCAGCCGGCATTACTTTTCCTTTAGTTAAGTATTGCTATTAGGGACTGTGCTAAGGAAAGTTAGTAAGTAAAAATTAAAACCTCGTCCAGGTTAGTGGTATGTTTCTGGGGAGAACCTTCTGGCCACGTCATATTACTGCTGGCACCTCTATTCTCCAAATCATTTACTGAAACAAAATAATAAATCATTAACCACAATTTAAATAAAACATCAATAAAAAATCATTGTTACAAGAATGCTTACTGCTCTGATACCAGCTTTTAGAAAAGCCATATGAAGAATCTGACTTCATAGAGTTACTTTCTTCGGAAGAAAATCCTAATGAGGGTCTATTTACAAACCTAGGGGATTTAAAAGGCAAGTTGTCTGAAGCAGACACAACGTTATCGTTGTCAGTCTTTTTAGATTCAAACGACTCTACTGCATACCAGTCATTTGTTACATTCCGCGAGTCTCGCCACGGTTTTGATGTAACAACATAAACCTTCTCTTTAGTTAAAGGGGATATAGAAGTTAGAATTTTACCCCAAGGGGCGGGCGTAGTGGTAGTGCTTCTAAAAGTGGAAGCCGCAGTGTAGATATGCAGTTTTTCGATCTCCCTCGCCTTTTCCTCTTGTCTATTGCTATGTGTAGTTCGGTTTCGAGCTATAACATTGTACTCTTTGCGTGGTTTATGTGAATTTGGAATATAATTTTGATCTTCCGTCACGGAATGTTGTATACTGCTTGAACCCTCGTGGTCATTAAAATCGTAGTTGTAATCGTTGCTAGTAACATAGTTTGTTGGCATTGTAGTCGTAAAATATTCATCAGGAATCTGCTTAGCATATTTCTCAAAACCACGCGTCCTTTGTGGAGTTTTGTAATGCTCAGAATATTCTTGTTCTGTCCAATCATCAATCGTGTGTTGCAATTTAATTATATCAAATGGTGGTTCTTTGACATCGTATAAATCGTTAAGTATCTCGGCTGTTTTTATACGTTCTGCATCATAGTTATCTGGCACACTTTGTGTTGATTCTTCTGTAGTTGTGCTAGGAGTATTATAGTTCTCTGTGACTGTACTGAGAATTGAGTTTTCTGTATTAGATGGCATTTTTCGGGCTCGATAATATTCGTCTTGTGTATATTCCCAATCCTCTTGATTACGACCAGATGTGTACGGGACAATGATTTGCACAATTTTGGGACGGTCTATGCTCTCTTGCGCTGCTGTTGGAGGAGGTTCATTATAATCATTCCTGCCCTCGTCCCAAGCACTCTGAGGAGTGGAAATCTGCGGTGTAGCCGTTGTTGGACTCTCGTCGTATATTTCGTAGTCATGATCATTTATTGGCGTTGATATAGCTAACACAAAATTTCCATGTTCTTTATGTGGAGCACTTGGTTTCAGATATAATAGAGGAGAGTCTATATACTGTAAGTTGCTTTCTGTCCTGTATTTGTCTACGTCCTCGTCCTTAATTCCCCTCAAATCAGCAAATTTATTTTTGTTTGCACTAGGAACGTTTCTTAGTTTAAATCCCATAGGTATTCCTGAGTCATATAATTCATTTCCAACGTCAGTACCTGTACTTTCAAAACTCGAGTCTTGAAGAGTTTTAGCTGCGTGATCTTCTGTAGCTTGCGAAGATATATCTCTGAGTTCATTTAAAATAAAAGCATTTGGTATATTTCTATAGGCTTTGGTTTCATTTCGAGTCTTAGGAGGAACGTCTACATCAATTACTGGTGATTGGACAAAGGAAGCTGGATAATCAACTGAATGTGTAAACTCAGCAAGGGGAACACTTTGTTCAATCTTAACATTGTTGGAATTTTGTTGCATAGAGTTTATTCCCTGAACTAATATTGTAGGGAATTTTGGACTTGTGGGTCTAAATGGTCTTGCATTAAATATGGGCGGTAATGGAGACACACTCAGATTTGGTAAAGCAACCGGTTGCAAAGTGTGAATGTTTCTTCCTCTATTTAACGTAAAAGGTGCTGGATTTGCTAATGCTAAAGATGCATTTTGTGACGATAAGGGCGTGCTATTTGGCAACACTTCAGTTTTTATTTTCATTGATTCAGCAGCGGTAGCTGATACTGGGTAAGGAATATCCGATATATAATTATTAGGAATAAGTTCTCCATAAGAGTTTCTGAAAGTCGTTGGTGGTGTCACTTTAGGTAATTGGAAGTCTCCTGAAAGCTCTGGTTGATTTGATACACCAATATCATTTTGTTGTGGTAACTGACTGTTTAATAACTCTGGTTCATAAAGGGGAGTTACTGATGAATACGTTGTAGATTCTGAAAATCCATAAGAAGGAGAAGGGGTCGCAAAAGATGAACTTGATATACTAAAGGAAGTGCTTGATCCACCATGTGTTGAACTGTGTGAACTGAATGGAGAAGTAGGGTAATTAATCGACGTTGAAGAACTATGACTAGGTGCATTGTAGGATGAACTAGGGGCACCATATGATGAGCTTGGAACACCGTATGATGAACTAGGTGCACTATAAGATGAGCTAGGCGCTCCATAAGAGTTACTTGGTTGGGAGTAAGTTGAACTTAAGGCATTAGGAGACGACACGTCCACCGTATGCGTTGGGCTTGGTGGTCCATAAGTAGAAATGGGAGGCCCGTATGTGGAGCTGGGACCATTAAAACTATTAGGATGAGATATTACGGGTAGACCATATTCTGCATGTGGAATACCAGTTGATAGTTGTGGAAGATTCTGGTGCGGAGTTTGGAAAGGCTGTGGCTTATACTCTACTACTTTTTGTGGTTCAAGGTAACCTGTGGGACTTGGTGGTCCATAAGTAGGATTTGAGCTTGAAAATATATTTTTAGCTCCAACATTGTATCTTATTACTGGTATCCATGGCACTAAATTGCAAGGATTGCAATCTTTTTTTATTGGGGCTGGTGCTACATTATTTGACCCTGCATCGTAATTTGTCTGTTGTGAGGAAAACAACCAGCCTGAAACTTTTTGGAACAACGTGGGAGATGGCGTCGTAGAGAATGGCTGAGGAGGTGGGACGAAATTAAAGTTGTACTGTTTGTAAAATGGGGCAGGGAATTTGAATTCGGTTGATGGTGGGAGAGGGGGAGGCGGTGGGGGTGGAGGGGGTTGGTAATGGTAACCAGTGTCTAGATTCTGCCGCTGTAGCCTTCCTGATCCTCCGTGGAATGGCACTGGGGCTATTGGAGATAGCGGTGGTGGCGGAGGCGGCTTCAAGAGTTCTCCGAACTGCGTAGCACCGTTTCCATTATGATATCCGTTGACAGATGCGCTTCTACATCTGGTTGCTGCTAGAATTAGCAGGAATGGCAGCATCTGAAACAGATATATCAAAATTTAATTTAATATTTTTTTAAGAATTAGGCAGTTTTTATGTGTGTGTCTCTGCATCAATTAGCTAACACCATATAGATTGGTATTAATTTTGTAATCATTAGAAAATACAGTGAAACAGCCGCCGTGACATATCGGAGCCATTGTAGCGCCTTCCCACGACCACGAGCTATTCTTTGAACTTTTCTCTTTTCTCATAATATGCTACTGATGGTCGCGATCGGAAGATGCCACGTTTTTAAATTCAATCTTTATCTCAAAGCGTTTCTCATTTTGCTAGTGGTTCTCTAAATCCACTATAAAAATAAGCTGAAAATCTGACACATTTGTTTTACCCAGCAAAAAAAGAATTTTTTTCAGTTGCTCATTTCCGAGAAAAATAATGATAAGCGGGAAAATTCCAGACAAAATTTTTCAAACCTGTACCTATATTTGTGATAAAGTTTTCTTATAAAAAGACTCAATAATTTTTCTTAAAAGCTAAGGTCAGTGGATTAATGTGGATCAATGAAGTAGTTAAACAGTATTCTGCTTCAGATACAGAAAGTAGATGACATTTCTCTCCAAGACAAGGTGAGTAACACTGTTGCGCAACACTTAATTGTGAATATGCGTATGAAATAGACAATAAATCGAAAGCCTGACCGAATGCGTGACTTGGCATCAGTAGCAAATAAAGCACTTGTGATGAATTCTGCGTCCGTATTGTGACCGAATTTCGAAACTCAAGTACATGTGCCGCATAATTTTTGGGATCATTTAAATAAATACGTGCAAAAGTGAAGTTCTATCTTATGGGTCTTTATGGGTGCTCATGTGTAAGAGATAATTGATATTCAAAAAAATACACTACGAGTAACCCAGGAGCTAATTTACTTTAATTAGTTTATTGACAATAGAGGTATTGTTGTAACGAAATAGAAAGATCTTATAAGAAATTGACGTTTCTATCCAGCCCTAAGATTAAGCAAGAACCTAACAATATTACTGAGCAAAAACTTAAGCGCATTATTTTGCTATTACAATAGCATTTACTCATGTTGACCGCGGTCACCTCGAAGGCTTCAGTTCGCACGGCTCATCAAAAGAACTTTTACTTAATTGCTCCACAAAACGCAATGCTTTCTTCCTATGACATAAGGCCACCGCAGTTTTTCTCATGGTCGAAATACGTGAAAGTGAAAACTGGGTGATGAACACCACCAATTCCGATTTACAAGTACGTTTTGATTACCCTTTACGTTAAAAGCTTTCAAGTAAGTGCTTGCGGTCAGTGCAAGCGTTACCAAAAATTCAAATGCATAACGACCTGCTGTTATGCAGTTCTAAAAGACGAACGGAATCGTTATTGTTACGTTTTAGGTCTCCATTGTTTGTTTACAATACTAACCCAGTTACATTTTTGTATTTGTTAAAACCGCGACGTAACGACAATTCGTAGTTCTTACCAAACAATTACGTTACAAAATACAAATCAAAATTTTGATTTGTCTCAATTTTAGACTCTATTCATATTCTTTGTTTAACGAGGCAAGCTGCTGTCAGTTTTAATAATGCTACGAGCACCAACAAAAACAGCATTGTCTCTCATGTACTAGTACTGGTACAGAAAGTGGATACTTGAAAGCACACAAAGGCCAATGAAGAGATCAGTTCAAGTGCATTGTGGTAGTGACTGAACGGTCATCAATATCGTGACTTCAATCTTCGGCAAACAGATGGATGCCAAGCGTGACCAATTCTCGATCCTCGTTTTTATTTGTCGCTTTTCCTTTCTTTTTGGTAGGTATGTTTATTCAAGAGACAAACGTACTATAGATAAGTATGTATCAAGTGCCGTATACGACACTTGGCGTTGGCCTCAGATAGAGGATAAGACACGTTTGCCCGCGCAGGCCAAAGGTTAGCCTTTCGCTTACTAAAGATCTTGAAGAGCAGAAATTTCCTACAACTGTTACAAAATCTAAATCTAAATTAATTAACGTAAGTTTTTTTTTTAGTTGAACTTTGAAATGAATAAAAACAGACACAATGATTAGGTTAATTTAAACATAGAAACAGACAACAGACAACAAATCAAACATTAATGGTGAAACAAAAAATAACTATAAAGTATCTCCATCACCAAAATTTCGTCACCAACTCCGCCACTCAACTGTCGCTTCACGACCACATTATCAAATATGGAAGTCATTGATAACCGGCATTGTTCAGCGATCACCATTAGCACTTATGAATGAACAGCCATGATCGATCAGCCAAATGCTGAACATAAAACAACGGGCTGGGAACGCGAGGAGAAAGCTCATCGTGAGTGACTCTAACTAGACTTACTCGACAAACTCGCATGTCACACTAGTTAATCTTTGATCTTAAGTGACTTTTTGATATGTGCAATATAGAATTAAAAGGTATTATCTACTTAATTATAAAGAAACAGGAAAAGAAACTTGTAACATTCATAGAAAATGGCTTCATCGTTTTCATCACACCGAAATAAACATTTTACAAATGTTAAGACCAAGATCCAAGCCTAAGGTTATGTTAATTCATAACACATTAAGAAAACGATTTATTAAGTACCTAGTTACCTACCTACTTCTTGGGAAACGTAGTGTTGGACGATGTAGAGATGCCATCAAGGAAGAAGATCATGTTAGACGGAATCTAAATGAAAAACCAGAAAATTCGTGCCTTATTGCATTCCTTAAAGGATGAACGGATTTGGGACAGTGACACATCAGCTGAAAATATGATGACGATGAAGTTGAATGTTCGTAAGTGCCCATGAACTAATTAACTAAAACGGTGCAGGTAATTAAGCGAATCTAATTGATTGAATCATTCCTTGATCTCGTCAAACATGCTTCACTTTCTTACCCTTTCATTCTGAAGTCATCAGCAATCAAGATAATTGTTATTACATTGTTTCTGACCTTTTCACTCGTATCGCGTCCATCATCATCATCATTCGAGTAATTTATATGTCGACTTTTAATTTATTAAATATCACCGCATCGTGTGTCGTTGAAAAACTGGGCAATGTTTTATAGGAAATGATGGCATGTTCTCGCGCGATGTGGAAGTGCGAGCGAACGTTCTGCGTAATATAACGTCGGAAGGTGATCATATCGACTAATGGGTGATGTAATTATTCGTCCACGTTATTAATCGTACAAAAACCGTTAGCAGTCGGAATCACGGAACTTTGCATTTCTTATGCATCTCTCATAATATTATTAGCGCTAGACTAAATCGGTCTGAGTCGATTACATAACCAGTACAACATTTTAATGTGAACATCATACATCTATAAAAACTGAATGATCCCTAGTCTAGTAACATTGTAGCATCCAGTCCCATCCTTTAACCTTTACTTTACTTTAATGCCACTACATATTTAGTTTTTCTTAAGACCTAAACAAAGAATTCTGCCCACATCGACTATTTATGCCTTATTAAAACATATATTTTTAATAGCTACCATAAGAAACAATAAAAAATAACTTTCCATGGAATCTGTAATTAGAAGACGCGTACAAAATGTCTTAATTTATTCTCTGGGCGTCGACATCCTATTACATCAGATTGGTAACAATTTGAAGTCGTAAATAGTTTGGAACTTCATTAGCTTGAACGTGATGACTACGAGCCTGAGTTAACAAACCATGGTTGTCCATAGGTTTTATTCAATTTCATTCTGGAAATCTTTAGTTTTGTAACCGTCTCGTATTTTAAAGAAAAATTATAGAGACACATGAAAATATTTTTCCAGCATAATCCCCAAATCCAGCAATATCTACATATAATAATAAAATATCCTTTGAGCATCACTGCACCAGATTTTTCTAGGTTGGCATGAAAGTTTTATTTACATACTACTTATTGCATTACTCATAAGCTCATAACGCCACTTAACAGTGTTACTTGCTCGGAACTCTGTCTTTAAAGTTAAGTTCCGAAAACCCATTCTAACTGAGTATCCCTAAATTCTACTGCCTAGACTTAACAAGTTTAGGCTTTAGGTACGTTGATAGTTAATCGCAACTACACTGGTCATCACAAAAATCGGCCCACCTACGTTTTACAGGAAAACTCGTTTCTACTGACACAATCATGGTGCCCCAACAATATTGGTGTCATTTGAAAGCCCAATAAATATCCTTAAAGAAAATCACATTTAATTTCCTAATAAACGATTAACATATTATACAATAAATGTGACTTGAAAAACTTGAAAAAAGACCTCACTTTGGGCTCACCTCTGGGATCAATTAGACCAATTTTTATGGTTATAAAACCAAAATTAATGATCTCACGTGTCCTCTTTAACAGATGGATAGCGATTAATCCCAACTTAACAGTTTTATAGCCATAAAAGTTGGCTCAAGCGTAACTACCTATTTTTTGAAGAAGTGACTCTGGATTCTTCTACAGACACATTTTTGGGGTAAAAACCTTTCCTTTAATGAAATGAAGCTTAGAACTAATGGTACTACTAACTAACGAAATAGTATAGTAATATTGGTGGGAAGTGGGGATGCATACGTTTGAAAGTGCTTGTCGCGGGTGGGTCGATTTTTATGATGACCAGTGTAACTTACATTATAATACTTTCAATCAAATTAGAGTGAGTTTTTGTTCGTTATTCGAATTCCTGACAACGTCGTTAGTAATTTCGAATTCCTGACAACCCTACCCATTACTGATGTTGTAACACATTATAACATCGAGAGGGAAGACAATTCGGATGAAAATTGAGAGTGAAGGCATTCTTGGGTGTTCCCGGGGAGCCTACACAACCGGTTCGGTCAATAGGCGTAATTTCGAACATTGGACTTGTAAATGATTTATCGATATATAGGCAATTGTAAAGAATTCCTGGATAATTTTATGTTTGATAGCAAATAAAACAAATTGCTTTTGTATGAGTAGTTATTTATATTACAACGATATAACAATTAACTTTGAAACATAGGATACACCATCAAAGTAACTGATTAGACTTCAAGCGACTCTATCGCCCGTACCTATTTACAAACATTTACCTATTATGAGGTCTCACAGTGCGCGTGGACGTATAATCATAATCATAATCATAATCATAATATCTTTATTGCTTCATGTGGTACAAACAAGGTATTAAAAATAAAATAGTCCCAGAACATGAGCCCTGTGAGGGCATTGCAACATTATACATAATATTAATTAAGCTTAATCTAAATTATTTTAATAAATAGGTATAGGGTGACACACGAACCAATCACAGAGTTCTATTCAACGCTGTGAGTTCGATTTGTTGCTTAAGCAAGCATCGTTTGTGGGTGCGGGCGTAAGACCAGTTGATTATAACTTTGAACCTAAGAAAACTAAGAGCCATAAAATAACTACATAAACAGATACATTAAGGAATCGTGCGTGCTGTTTCTTCTAACATTAGCCATGTACATTCGGGGTGAAAGGTCCAAGGCTTAATAGCTTATTTCAATTTGTTGTTTCACGGTGTGTAATCAGGAAAGTAAACATAAACGTAATAATACTTACATGTGACGACAATTTATGTAATTTCATTTTATTTACATCATTTTCGTGGAGCTCTATCATTTACGTGGACAGCATTATAATAGCAATAAATACCATAAAATCTGAATGTAAACTACTAAGCTTTAACTGCTTTTATAACTTTTATCTGATGACTTTTAAGAGGTAAACGAGGTATGTTGTAAGTTTGGATGGATGTTTCTGTGGCATCGTAGTTCACAAACTTATAAACCCATTTGGAATTAGTCTAACAGTTGCATTAGTAGCAGAAAACTCAATTGAGTTCAGTTTTCCAAATGTCGATTAAATCGAGATGACCGATATGTATGTAATTCGTGAACATGTGTCAGTTATTTATCGATCATACGCTCATAACTAATTGAAAATTAAAACTGGCTCAGAAGAGTAGAGTCCAGTATTGTGATATCTTTGGTATGTAAAACACATGGGCTTGTTAGACTGTCCATATACGACTCAAGAATCGTGGTCTGAAGGTAGCCGGAGACAATTGATTTTCTATTGTGATCAAATCATAAGGTACTTACAAATCTGTACAATGAATGGTTTATTATTGTTCGCATTTTAACCGGTTATTAGAGACAGTTACCGCTCGCACATTTCACCGATGAGCGCGGCTACCTTGTAATTGTTCGTATAATCAAGATTTATAGTTCCGTGCTTTGTCTTTTTACATTTAAACGATTTATTTATATAATGAAGTAAAACGGTTCAGTGGAAAAACATTCTAGAACTTGTTTGTGTAGTTCAGCATAATATAAACAATAGAGTTCGAGGTGTTACGATGCAAATAAAAATCATAAGGTATGATTGATTGCTTATACTTTACATAGCACCGGCAATTAGGTAGAGCCTATCCTAGTGAAGTAACTTTTTTTAGGACCTCAGCTCTCATCTACACCCACTTTTGCCTTTGTTTTAAAATATTACAACCACTATCTTAACCTGATGTGCTATAACATAACGTACAATTATTATAGCACTAACTAGCTTCTTTATATGTATTTTCTTATGTGTTTTTAAGCAGATAAAGATTCCGCCGTTTCTTCTGTATAATGAAATCCATAATTCTTACTTTTTTTCATTCTGACAGAGTTTTTCCACAAGGTAATATTAATTATTATGTATCAGATATAATGACTCTTTCTTTTTTCAGAGTATTTAGAGTCTTGTGTCATTTTCTTAATTACATTTTATTTTAGTTCTAATTACAACTGTGGGAGACAACTTAATAAGACAACATCTAGCTAACACAGAGTTTACATATTGTGCACTCGTTGCAAACTCTTTCGAAATTGTATTCAATTCTATTTGCCACAGTTCCCGTAAACAACGTTATGAAAGCCAAAAGGTAACATAACGCAAAACAACGGAATTATACGGCGTTACAAACGTTATATGTGTGAATGGGTAACATTTTTGAAACGAACACCTCTAGCTATAGTTTACTACGGGTCGTCGAGAAACGCGCTTTCTCGGGCTTCACAACGATCAGCAGGTTCCCAGGCGAACAATCGCGGGAACAATGATCCGAGTTCAAGTGCGCCTCGAGATATTGTCTACACTCTATTTGTCATAGACCATAAGCTACGATTGATATCTTTTACTCGAATGGCAGAACAAGGCAATTTTCTATGGCCAAAACAGGTTAAAGTTACCTAATAGGACTGAAGATTTTAGAATTCTCAAAATTTAAGTAATTTGCTCTATTTAGCCCAATTATATGAAGCTAAAATCCGTGGAAGTTCAAAATATTACACTATGAACAAATCAAAAACTTCAACCAAAAAATAAAACAACAAAAGAACTCTCATCGCAATAACAGTATTAATGCCGTAAAGTCCAATCTAAAAGGTAAACATGACTTCCCACATCTAATTTCATAGATCATCATTGCATTGCGTCATTTCCTCAAAGCTCGAAATGCTTGGAAATTATGTTATAGTATTAGTGCGTAGAAACTGAAAGTGAATTACCGCGCGTGCGATAGTAAAAACGCAGCGTAATACTGGACGTGCGTACGCGCAGACCGCTCATTTTGCATAATTACATTGAGTTGGGAACAGGATATTGTTATTTAAATGGAAAGTAAATCGTAAAAGTTTTATTGGCATAATATGGTAATATTTGATTGTGATATCATCTCGATATTGTGCGACAGCACGTCCGACTCTACATTTTTGTTGCAAAATACACGTATTCATTATAACATGCCATAGTCTTTAAATTAATGTGCCGATGTGTACAAAGTTTTCTTATTTAATTTCATCTCTTTTCTAACTTCCCAACAATCATTATTTTTTTGTTACTTTCCTACTATAAATCACTGAGGTATCCATTACATCAGACTGGTCAAAAACAAAGCTTGACAAATCATAAGCTCCGAGGACGGCGCTACGACACGACTCTACCGTCTCGGTTTACAGCAAGTTGCAATGAGTACAGTCGCCGAGAAAAGTGATAACATTTATCACAAACACACGTTTAAGATGTACTATTTTACTATTAAGATGGATGGATACTTGTAGCCGGAAATCTTTGTTCAGCTAGTTCAATTTTCACCTCTTTGCTTATCTTGTAATAATGAAAATTGAAAATTGTGGGTTAGGTACTCTTTGTTTCAATAGATTGATAGAGCGTATCAGTGAGTAATCGCTAGCTATTTCAGGAACTACTGGTCATGAAGTAACAACTTATTCAATAAATTACATCAACGATTCTTAAGAATAGAAGCGCATTTTCTCTGAGATTGTACCGGTAATATAGATCCGGTGAACACTCACGGTCCGTCTTCAATAGCAAACACAAACTTGTTCTCAAATTTCTCTCGTCTCTTAGTGTCAAAATACGAGCTTTTTTTCTCTGAAATCGCGTAATCTACTCACAGAATCTCTTACTTCACAACAAATTCATATTAACTTTAAACTCGAGCGAAATAAAAAAAACACTTATCACCAATGTAACAACACCGAAATGATTGTCAGTTTTCATTTGGAAACAAAATAAAAGCCTTGCTTAAGTGTTCCATTGCTTTCAACACTCATTTAGGCCAGTTTTTAGATAACACAAGCTTATCTTTCCTTAAATTCCTTGACGAAAAGGGTTAAGTTTACACAACAAACTCATGCGCACCGGATTTGAGCCTTTTTGCTTTTTTGATTAGATAGAGTTACAAGCAGGCTACAGTAGTAAACTATTTATCGTTTGTGTTAATGGGTGTTCGTATAACATCAGCCTTATTTAAGTAGAGCTTTTAGGAAAGTATTACATCATCGTAAAGCTTTTAACTGAAAAGATCTAATATGGTACAAACATAAACAACAATACAGGCAGATCATAATTTTCAAAATTTCAATTACATACTTAGATACCTCTTGTGTTCTGTAAACTTGTTTAATTCATACCTCAATAATCTCTGTGGTGTTATTAATTTTGTAGTGACATGATTAAAGTTTATTAGTTACGTTGTTAAAAAACCTGAAATTCATTGACACAATCGGTGTTCTAATATATCGAATTATATTCAAGTATGCTACAATTTGTTGCTATAGCACACATAATAATAGTAAGACGATAATTTATGAGGTAGTGGGAATCGAAACAATTTCTGAAGCGCCGACAAAGGGAGTATTTTCGTAGCACCAAAAGCTCTACCGAACCGCGAAGATCATAATCGAGATGACAGTTGTTATTGAACCATAAAACTTTCAAGGGTTAACTTATGTATAGTACGAGTAAGTATTGTTAGATATGTTACAAATAATACTATAATCATCAATGAAAATAAAGTAAAATCATAATTTTAGTAAATGTATTTGAAACCTAAATGCTAAAGTAACTCACCGGTGCTTGGGCCATGATCTCCGCTTATCTGATACCAAGATCCCGATCTTCTACTTGATCATCACTTAACTTTCACCGTTTAACGTCGGGATGTAACGCATCCTATCCTTTCATATCACAACAACTGATAACACGTCCCGCACTCAGAGAGCCATCGTTACGTGCGATCGCTCCAATAGATGCAGATGAATGACGATGCGGGTAAAGCACGAAAAAGTCAACAGTTCCCACGTGAGAGAAATGCGCGCGAACAATGGTGGAGGCTGGTGCGCGTGAGTCGAAAGGTGGGCAAAAAGCGAATGAGCGCGGGCGCGCACGATGGGACCGCGGCTTATACCTGCTGACCCATTTCAAATCACGCACGGTGGAATTTCGAGCGTTTTCAATTTCGGCCGCTTCCTGTCCAGTTAGCATCCCTTTGGGACAACCCCGAAGTGATTGTTATTTTTACATAAATTACACGTTCTAGTACCATTTCCAATCACGTTCTGTGGACTTTTGAACGTTTTCAATTTTGCCACTTCCTGTCTAGTTAGTGTCTTTTTTTTTTAAATAACTTTAGGATCACGAGGCTTTTTAAAAAAATCTGTGGATTGATAGGTAAATTGACTTCATTTGCGTTATTTTTACCTAATTACCAGTACCTTTAAATGTACTTAATTAAGTATTATTTATTACCTACTAGTATTTTATATACAAAAAGAGGCTTATTGAATTCATCGTCATCATCTCTTAAGATATGCGCAATTTATCTCAAAGTACATTCTTTAGAAAAATCTTTGTAGGTTATCAAAAAACCCTGTCAAGTAAGATTTCCAAAAATATTTATAAATTATTTATAGAGCAAATGTCCTAAGTTGGAACAGCCCGAACTATGCCTCACCACTAACTATTACGTTTTTTTCTGTAATCATGAATGACGTCAGTCAGGACAAGTTAAAGGAAAAAATATAAGAAGCCTGTGGTAAAGTTCATGGAATGAGAGATGCGTATCTACAAGTCAAGGGGTCAATGCGAGGGATATCAATTTTTTATATTCGATCATGGACCGTGGTAGAGTACAATTAATTTAATGGTTTGGTTCGAGACTAGAGAGATTAGGAACACACTAACATAATAAATTTTATTAATTAAGCAAAGGATTTATTTTATAATCGTTATGTAAATATGATTTTATAATTCCGAGTTACATGAAAATATTATGATGCCAAACAAAATACGTACGTAATACTTTAATTGAAAAATAATTGTTATTATTATTTTTATAATTATCTCGCTTGAGTGAATTTCGTAATAGCTGAAAAAAAAGAAAAATCTGTCACGTTACAGTACGAGTAGATGGCCTACTAGAAACCAAGATCGATGACACATTCCAGTTCATACGTTTCAACTAAACTAAACTAAATGATGTCCACTGCTAGACAAATTCCTCCCCCAAGGATTTCCACAACGGCCGGTCCTGCGCTCAGTGCCGTATTATCCATAAGGCACTTTAGGCCAGTGCCTAGGGGCCCACTATGACCAGGGGCCCACTCCCGATTAAAAAAATGAGAAAAAAAAACATATGTTAAGTTAAAGATTATTTTTATGCAACAAAACTCAAACCACCTCAAAACTTCGCCTTACATTGGTTTACACATTCAATCGTCATATTTCGATATTGTGGAAGTTAATTCATTTTCGTAACGTTTAGGCCATAGAATTAGATTTTAAATCGGAAATAATTCCTACAAAAGATTTTATTGTTTTAATGGCTTCATTTGTTGCCCATTAATATTATCCTAGGTTTTCGACTTTGGCGGAGTTGTGCTTAAGTGGTGGGGCGCCTCGAAAGGGCCATTTTTGCGGTTTTACTGTTATACCGCGTAAAGGACTTACTGTATTGAAAACTGATCTTCATGACGGTTGAAGGAAATCCTGCATTGAATAAGACCAAATTCATATGTTTTGGACAAACTGTTCTCGTGCTTATCTTCGACAAAGTAGAAAATATACCCGCAGGGTCCTAAACCTTGAAAAGGGCCGCCTTAACCAGCGTATCCCTGTCAAGCCTCACGAGTTGGATTTACCTATCCTTGTTCCTCCATCCTTAACTACGGTTGCTGCACCTCTTCTCTGCACTTTCCTGAACGACTCTATGTTCTATGTTATCTACTATGGCTACCCCTCTTTTTTGCACCCTACTGCACGACTGCGTTGCCTAGCCGTACGCCTGGTCCAAGGTTCGACGCCACAAAATCAAGTTGATTTTGAAATACGTTACGAAAAACATACGCGTGAAAATAGTTTGAATACTATTTCCCGTGCTTGCAAAATTTTTCTTTACTGCTTCGTCCCTATTAGTCGTAGCGTGATGGTATATATCCTATATAGCCTTCCTTAATTTACGAGCTAGACCACACAAAAATAATTATTTAAATCAAACCACTAGTTTCTGAGATTAGCGCGTTCAAACAAACTAACAAACAAACTCTTCAGCGTTTTAATATGAACCTGTTGTTGTTGATTTTTGGAGTCGGACCTTGGACCAGCTGTAAGACTTGGCAACGCAGTCGTGCAGGAGGGTGCAAGGAAGAGGGGCAGCCACATTAGATAACACTGGAGTCGTTCAAGAGAGTGCAAGGAAGAGGTGCAGCAACCGTAGTAAAGGAACGGCTGCACTGGGATGAATAAGGATAGACGAATCCAACTCGCGAGCCTTGACAGGAATATGCTGGTTAAGGTGGCCCTTTTTAAGGCTTTGGAACTTGCGGGTGACGACTGTGACGAGCCATTGGACGTAGAGAGGGTTATTAATTATTCTACTTTGTCGAAGAATAGGCACGAGAACGGTTTGTCCAAAATATATGAAATTGGTCTTATTCAATGCAGGATTAAATGCCCTTCAATCATCATGAAGATCAAAGGTGGAATTGTGTAAAGCAATCGTAATCATTTGACAGTTACGACGTAACGTACGATTATTCTGTCAAGCGCTTTGTTTAACTGACTTTATCGTACGTTATGAACTGTGAAAATTAAATGATTACGATTTCTTTACACAATTCCACCTTAGTTTTCGATACTGCAAGTCCTTTACACGGTATAACCGTAAAACCGCAAAAATGCCCCTTTCGGGGGGCTACACCACTTAAGCACAACTCCGTCGAAGTCGAAAACCTAGGATAGTCTTAAAGAGCAACAAATGAAACCATTATACTAATATTATAAATGCGAAAGTTTGGATGTCTGGATGTTTGTTACTCTTCCACGCAAAAACTACTGAGCGAATTTTTATGAAACCTTACAGTATTATTGTTTATAACCCAGAATAACATAATAGGCTATAATTTATGACGATCTGTGACAAACGAAATTTCACGCGGGTGAAGGCGCGGAATTATTTCCGATTTGATTGATTTTCATGTCTTATTCTACTTGCCTAGGAGGCATTACTGCTTTGGTTTACATGACTTTCTGTACATTTTTATTTTTTAATGTTTATGTTAGTTTTATAAAAATATGCAAGATTTTCCTATTCTTTGTTTCATTTTTAAATGACTCCGATACTTCGTGCTGTACTACATAGATAGTGGCGAAAGTATTTTCATTTGAAGGAAGGCGTATACCTTTGCAAAGTCTGTTGTTTATGATGATGGCACCTTCATTCTATTTCGTAAGGTAGACAGTAAAAATTTACAAATTGCGGTTTTGTGGGGGGGCCCGAAACGAGCTGTGCCTAGGGGCCCTGAGATGGTTAATCCGGCCCTGCCTGCGCTGCAGGCATACAGGACCAGAAGACGTAGTGTGGATCGACGATTTGGTAAAGATCGCGGGAAGCACCTGGACATTTCATAACTGTTAAGCTAATGTCTGCACATCAACAACATTCTGTCCGCCACAATTCCGCAGTCCGCTCTTGCGGAAGGAACGGCGATGCGCGTGCGATCGGACGCGTGCAACTTTTTCACTACGTCTTGTAAATGACGCGCTTCGTTACCTTATGTTATGCTATCATTTACAACCTAACAATTCATAATTTAGACTAAAATATTTTTAAATGGATATTAATTTCCATTGCAGCAACAGCCGGTGTATCTAGTTTCCTTGTTTTTAAATTAATAATAACTCTTAAAACCATGCCGTAACTACTAATTCGGTAAATAATTATATCACTAGTAGGTAATATAAGTTAAAATATTAAACATTCTCGATATGTAGCTCATGTATGAACATAAGCGGTGCTAAATGCTAACAAGACAATTTTCATATTTATTAGGTGTAAACGGATACAAGGTTACATAAAAATTGGCTCCTACGTATAAAGGCGAAACTGCCGCTTACGCCTTTTTCCAATTATTTAAGCAATGATTTCATTTTGCTCTAATATATAACGTCAGTAAGAAAAAAAATTTTTTTTTCCATTAGATACAAAATAAAATTTTAGGCAAATAGGCGTATGTGCAAAACTACGCCACGTATAAAGCCCAATCATACGATTCGTCAATCTATACGAGTAGTTGCTTACATAAATATATATTTTTTATAATCCAAATCTTAAATAAAGCCATGAAAATATTTAGCAAATTGTTTTATTTATAAATTATGACACATTATACAGTTATTTAATTTTTAGCGTTAAGAGTCGCATCTCAAACTAATTTGAAAATTATAAATAACTTGAAAAAATCGAACTGCCTAAGGCATCGTGGGTTCAATTCCCGCCTTAGGCAGTCCGATTTTTTCAAGTTATTTATAATTTTTAAAAATATGACACATTATGTTAAAAGACCTAACTAAATCTCGAGCACAGTATATGGGCGTATTTGCGTTAAAACGTAATAACGATACATTAAACAACTTTTTCTAACTGATTTATTATTGATATAGCACATGATAATAATTAAAATAATTACATGCATAAATAAAGAGAGTAATCGCATAAAATATTATATTTATGTTGTCATTTAAGTCTCTTTACGTTGAACAATATACATGAAATTATAGAAATGTGACGACGTAAAAGGGCAATGCGTAAAATCTCAAAATATATAAGAAAAATATAAAAATTGATAACAGCAGTAGCAAAAGCATTACATGTTAAGGCTAAATGTGAAATTTCATTAAATTCGTTTTAGTAGGTCAGAAGATATGACCCAAAAATATGGTTCTGGCCACTAAAATGGCTCTCCTGTAAAATTTACTTTTTTCACTTACGCCAGTATACGTAGGAGCCATCGATTTGATGAGGTCAGAAACGTATTGGCTACTTTATTTGTATTCGTTCCGACTTTAAGCGTCTCACATGGACGCCTTTCGATGCTTATTAATTATGCGTGTCTGCCATTCGAGATTAGACTAATTAAACGATACAAATATCAACACCGCGATGCAAAAACAGTGTGAAACAAAATCTGGCACAGCACGCTCTTGAAAGGTGAATGCATATCTCAGGCGCCTTCGATTGGATGCAATTATGAATCGTTCCGTGTTAGCGACTCTATTCATTTGTTTTCTCCTTTTTACAAGAGCATTAAGCATCCATTAGAAAACAGATTCTTAAGTTTACTTACTTGTATCAGTATTTAACCTAATGTTACTTACTTAGGGTTCCTCTTTTGTGCTTAGGTCCTATGAGTAAAATTAGGAATTCTTTCAATCTGACCCAAAGTTTCTAATATAAACTTAGGCTGGGTTGCATCATCTTACTTTGACTTTAACAAACGTCAAAAATCGGTCAAACTCCATACAAAATACACCGGTTATCGTTATAGTTACGGTCAAAGTTAGGTGGTGCAACTCAGCCTTAGATTTTAACTTTTAAATGTGACTATTGAATCTTATTAAATCTTCTTTTTTAACTGAAACTGTAGATAGAGTAATTCTTATTACGCAAAAAATATCGCCACTATCGCGGTCTGAAGGTCATAATAATATTATAACGTCTGATGTTCTCGACTTCTGTATACATAACGGATTCACCCAATGCTTACAGCTGTAAGTAATCCAGGATGTTACACTCATCAAATCAATTATACCCACACACGAACATTTCTTTTACTGATCACTGATCAGCCATGACTGCGAAACCAATGATAGGTTTCACAACAAAATTAGCATTCACAACTCCCTCAATGTTATTTAGTGAAAAGTAAAATTTCGTGCAAACGATTACATGTTTTATTTACTAAATAGCAAGCAGCTGCTTTCGCAAAGTAGTGCGATTCCGTCCACGTATGTGAACGAGCAGACTTTTACTCGGTTATGGACTCAGTATGTTATTGAAGAATAAACACGTCGGAAACGTTACCAATAACGCTGTAACGTTAGTTAGGTAATTGACAAGTTTAATTACCTATCTTTCAATCTCACAAACACGTAAATCAATATGAAAAATTATGAACATTGTTATTTCATGCATATTAACCTTATTTTTATGGCTAATGCTAATTAAAACTGCCTATAAACAATTTCAACGGTAGCATTGTACCGGAATCATGGCGAAAAAGTAGTTAAAGTTAGGAAGTAATACCTACATTATTATGAATGTATGAAATTTAATAATACCTACTGATGTAATTTATGATTAATGATAGAGATAAATAATGTGTCTGAATCGTGGCAGGTAATGAGGATAGACGTACCTACTCACTAATTGCAATTTCCTCAGAATAAATAAATCATGGTAAATATGTATTTTCACCATCACTAACTTGAAGAACTAGAATGTAGAGTCTTCCTATAAACCTACTATCACGATTTTTTCACAACATAAAAAGCATACTACTTAGTAGTTATTACCTAATACCTATTGTCCTTCTTTCTACCAATATTAATTAAAATTGGTTCACATACATAATATTTTCCTGGAAACATTTTCTTAATTTTTATTTATGGTGAACATCCCTAACTTATGAATCGGTCATTACATTACGTTGTCCTTTACCAAGTGTTACATAAAATGCATTATGCATGTATTGAAATAACGCATTATAGTGCAACGAATGGAAATAACTTTGTTCCTCGAGTTGCACAGATATCTTAAAATCGCATCACGCGAAATGTGCGTCTTTTGCTATTCGTTTTGCATAGCGAGTGCGAAACTTTGCGAATTGTCCGACGCATAGCCGATGAGGTGACGAAATATCAGACATAACATCGTCCGCCATCTGCCATCAAGACCAATGACCCATGATGGGGCACTGTGTGTGACCATTCTCGACACCATAAAATCAGTGTCTTAAAAACATTCCTATCGGGAATGTGCCTTTAAAATTATGTGACACACTCGGCTTAGTGGTTGAAGAGATGACTTTTCCGAGTAGTTTCGACTCTAAAAAGTGTTATTTAAAAACAAATTTTACTCGTATCTGTGTGCTTCAAAAGGATTCGTTAAATCATCGCCACTCCGCAAGAACTTATGGTCACCGTGACTAATTTACTAACTTTTTGGAGTGATCCGTTGAAAAATCTTATTATACATAGGTACATTGGAATATTCCAAAGTGCTTCATTTTGTTATTTCTAACATTACTTGCACATAAATTATATTAGTTCCCTGATAATGCTTCAATGTTCCCAAGTCTCCTGAGACAAGTTCTAACGATATTTCGCGAAAGCTTGCTCCGACATAAGTAAGAGATCACATTTTACATCTACGAGTATCATCATCTTAAATCTCTGGAACTTCTTGTTCGAATTGAAAAAATCTTTTTGTGTTGAAGTCTATTTATCGAGGAAGGCCAATATCAATAGTCATGCTACGACCAAAAGGAGCGGAGCATGAATGAAAAATGCAAAAACCGAAAAATTTCAAACATTTTGACACGTAGGTATGATGACGCGTACTGAACTTGTTGTAGATAAAATTACAAACCATTAAGTAAAGCTTTTAATCGAAGGATTACTGGAAACTATAAATACAATTGAGCGAAAGCTGATACACTAATGGCGATAAAGAACTAGGAACTCTGTAGAGTAGTTTGTATCAGCCTCTTGGAAAATTATTTACATAAGTAGGTGGATCAGGCTGCCTTTGCTGATATTTTTCAGCTTAACATAAAGTTACAGTACAAGAGTATAACACAAGTAAGAAGATAGTTATTTTTATTTAGTAACCGCTTATAATAAATTAATACTTTTTACCTACATTAAGTGAATTTCAGTAGGTTAGCTTAGATAAATTATGAATGTACAAATTATGAATTAATTCTTAAAATGTATTGTTTTGTGTTTAAGTTAAATTTCAAATGCTATATGACTGTCATGCCACTTACTCCACAGTTGTTCTGTTCATTTGCGGAAGTAGCAATTAAGAAGAGTGTACGTGCGGCATTGAAAACAATAACAACACCGAGAACTGTCTCATACTCTTTCCCCCAGACGGCATATGAGCTATCCATCCTTCCATTCTACAAGAACACTTATATCTAAAGAACAAAGTAAAAATTACCTTGCAGGTTCAAGAAGGTGTATTTGGATGATTTGCCAGACAAATTTGACCTTGATTCTTCGGTATGGGAGCCTACTCTCGACGACCATTGTCTGATTTCATTCACTTTTTACTCGATGGTGTGATAGCATCGCGCTTCTGTGGTACTTTAACTTGTTCACATTAGTTTGCGAAATGTTTAATTATACTAAGTTATTTTATGTTCAAACATCCCTATGTTAAAAAAAAATATGGTAGGAAAGTTTCAGAAAAAGCGGGAAAAGTTGCTGAAAACCAAAAGCAAGTTTTATTGCAAATCGAATCTTTTTAATTTTGTCAAAATTACTTTATGGTTTATGTCAATGTCATGAACGAGTATGTCGCTCACCAAAAGCAAAATCTATATTTGCCCAATTTTTAATGATTGCTCTCAACTATTTTTTAATAATAAAATGTATTTTAATTAGCTTTTTTACATTCTCAACCAGTGTGAAAACTTACCAAGTTCGTCGGGTTAATGAGTCTACGTACTTAGTGACCAGTTTTCCCGAATTCGACTACGAGGATTTAACAAAATCCATTGGTGACAAAACGACGGCAACTAAAGAATTATCCCTGAATGATGATAAAAGGTCACCATACCCTACTGTTGCGTCATTTTTCGATAGTACCTCAAGCACGGTTACTGTTGGGGACAACAAGGATAAAGCCAAGAAGAAAGTCCCTGCGTCAGTTATAAACAAGGCTAGAGAAAACTATTTTCGCCATTTCTACGCTACTATGAAGAAATCAAACCTTAGCTTGTTACCACACAAGAGTCATCCCTATTTGAGCCTTAGTGAATCGTCATTAGAACCTAAGGATTCTGCTCTAAACCTCAATCACAACCTTGTTATAGCTAGGAAACTTGCTTCGGTTTTGATAATGGAAGGTCAGAACACACAGGGAGTCAGTTCTAAGTTCTCAGGAGTAAGAAAAAAAAGGCGTTTAATGAAGGAAAATCGTTCTAAGCATGTCCTGTTATGATTTTTCCGTTCAATTTTTATTACATTTTTAACAAAAAATAAACTTTTTTGATTAACTCCTAAATTCTACTTAGGTAATTTGTATGTTAATTAACTATAAACAAATAAGTACAAAGCCGATGACTCTAAAAACAACTGTGCCCGACGGAAATCATGAACAAGTGTAGCTACCCGAACATAGCTTGGACGTAGGGTTGAACAAAGAAGTAGATGGACAGGTGTAGAGGTACTCCGTGAAGTTTCCTGTAGTGGTGGCAGCCACGCAGTAATAATACGTTTTGCAGGTTGAATCTGCAGGGTTCGCATATCGCCCAGCAGCAGTACACGAAAATGACGTCGATACCGTAGTGGTTGCCTCCGTAGTAACCGTTGTCGTAGTAGTGGTACATTCGTAATCAGAATCACATAAAGTAGTGTTTGGATTGTAGTAAGTATTATTTGGGCATGTCAGAGTGGTTTCATCGTAGGTCCCGTCAATTAGGACGCATTGGATGTACGTAGAGCAGTCGGAAGAGCTCGAGTCTGCGAAAAAGCCTTCGGCTGTACACGTTTCAGTGGAGACGGTGGTTGTCGCTACAGTTGTAGTGGTGACGGTGCAGGCGTAGTTGCTTGAGGCGGTGCAGAGCCCAGTGTTGGGATTGAAGACAGAGGTAGAGGGGCAAACGTAGTCGTAGCTGAGGTAAGTGCCGGTGGAACTGTCGTACACGCATAAGGTGTAGTTCTGGCACGTAGTATCATCAGAGTTGGCGAAACGCCCAGCGCCGGTCGCGGTGCAGTTGACTGTTGCACCATAGGCTTGCCATGCTACACACAGGACCTAGAATAAAATAATTTGAACTGATTCACATATTAATTTTGCAAGAAGAAATCATATGTATGTAGAAGCCGGGTGGACAACAAATCAAGCTAAAGACTGCTGCATCGATCCGCATAATTTAAAATTAAAAATAGATTCACTCACGAGAAAAACAGCAATGTTAATATGATTCGCCATGATCTTAACTAAATTATCCGATCAAAGATTCTTACTTTTATACTAGCCGCAAAATCAACATAGATCATCCCCGATGTAAGATTATGGGGTTTATTAGTCGGATAAGGCTATCCACAAACAACGGATTATGTAATTAGTAATTACCGTTTATTTGCTAATTAAAACGACCCTTTGTTTTGTTATTGTTTGTTTACTTCGATTCCCCTTTGATGTTTTACCATTGCCTACTATTGTTCTGTTAGATTTCATATTATACTTGCATAGATAAATCGATGTAAAACTAGTAACTATCCACTTATTAAGTGATCTGTTGTAAAACATTACTTAGTAGTAACCTAGACTTAAAAGGCTGATAAATTTTCTTTAGCCGTAGGTATTGGGAAAATAAATAGGCCTACTCAGAATTCAGAATCTCACGAGTAAGCTATATGAAACAAGGAAATAACTTTGTGACACATCATTACATACTTTTACATGACTGTGCAACTGACAATCATACAAACAACACCTCCAAGGAATCTAGGTAAAGCTAGAGTCGTATTCAAACAACGTTATCTCTTATCAAGAACCAACATAGTGCCGTCAGAAAGTCGATAGTTTTCAAAGAGTTTATTGGGGCAATATACTTAACGACTGTAATGGATGGTCAACATAGTAATGCTGTTAAAGTGCAAGCTTATCTATAGGCTTTTTATCACACACAAATCATATGCACAAGGACTCTTGGATTTTATTAATTCAGGATTCAACTCATAAATTACGTCTTCGTCTCTTTTACGACCATATCTTCGCTCAGGGTATAAAATGGTGGATTTGAAAACGTTATTCATCAGATAGATTCTTGAACTTTCTGAACTAGTTTAGTCTTTTTACAAAAATGAGCTGCAAGATAAACTTCATCATTTTTGCTGTAAGTATCATTCTTTTCATTAGTATCATTAAAGAGTCCTCTATAGCAGGGTTTCCCAATTTTTTTTGCCAAGGAACCCTAATTGATTATACTTTTCCTAGCGGAACCCCCGTACTACTCCGCCCGCACGCCCTGCCCCTCCCTTGTGCGTAAACAAGTCGGTGCGAGCGAACAACGTCGCGGTCGGTCACGAAACGTGGGATAATATTTTTTACGGAACCCTTGCGGCCTTTTCACGGAACCCCAGGGTTCCGCGGACCACCATTCGGGAACCGCTGCTCTATAGTCATGTTTAACAAGTGGTATCAATTTAAGTTAATTCAAGTTGTGACTTGTAACATCACGTCATGTCAAAGGTTTATTCACATATTTGTAACCTTAACGAGAGGGTAACTTTTTCAGGTCCTCTGCTCTGCAATGATCGTGTATGTGCACGCACAGACAGTGACCTGCACAGCCGTTGGCCGGTTTGCTGTGACGTCAGACACGACGTGCAAGAACTACACGCTCTGCGTGTCCAGCACTACTAACACCACACTCTATGGCTACACCTACACCTGTCCCACCACGTCTGTGTTCAACCCCAACACTCGTCTGTGTACTGCTCCAGCGAATTATATCTGCACCAACTAAATTGTGTAAGTACATTGTTGATTTTTTTTCCGTACTAGGTGGTACTAGTACAGGTACAACAGCTCCAAAGTAATCAAGCATGCATTATCTACGTAACCAAACAAAAAAACATTGTAATAGTTACATATCCTCATAATACGCCCACATTTTAATGATTTTGATTGAAATATTAACTTTAATCACTAGCCATAGCATGGTCATTAATGGTCTGCCTTAAAATAATGAAGAATGTTCACTAATTTTGTTTTTTAGCTTTCTGTATTCTCTGTTAAAAATAAAAAATACACGTGAAAGAATTATTTCGATACGTCAATTAGTTTCCAAGATATTGAATTTTAAAAGTGCGTGCGGCGGCCGGCCTGCCATTTTATGCGCGTGACGTCATATTACAACGACTGGCTCATATTTGTATGGGTGGAATCTTGCAAACTGAATTAAGACCCACTTCCAGGCAACCGATTAAGCTGAAATTTCGCAAACACATGTGATTTGGATGACCATGCAATATTATGATGACATGGAGCTGATCTGATGATGGAGCTGGAAGGTGGCCATAGGAACTCTATAATAAAACGACTTAAATGCATCGAGTTTGGGCTCGTTCGTTTTGTATTGATGAGTATTTTAATTCTATATTGTAATCGGGGTCTAATGATGGAGCTGGAAGGTAATTCGCAATAAAACGACACAATCGCATCAAGTTTGGGTTTGGTTCAATTTTAATTTCTGTGATGGGTCTGGGTGTTAATATGTATAATAAGTTTGTATTTACAAAAAAAAAATATTTAAGTATGTTTATATCCGTTTTCTAGTGAGCGGACGCTGTGAATGTACGTCACGCGGGGTCACGTGACCGTCGGCGGGACTCAATATTTAAGCGAACTTTGAATGCCTATAAAATCATAACTACTGGGTATTTTTGAATGAAATAAAAACTAATCGATACCTTCAGGTTCAATTGTCGTATAAACCAAAACCCTACTTTTCAGGAGAGCCAAAAAACGATTTTTTTTTAATAAAAAATTCGTAACTTTTTTATTTGAGAAGTTATAAAAAAATGTCCAAGAGAAAACATTTTTCAATTTTTGCGATGAAAAAGTCTAAATATTTAAAAAATGGGCATCTTCAGTAGTTTTAAAGTTAGCTTGGAGTTACGTCGTTGAAAAAGGCACTCGGTGGTTTATACGACCCATTATATTTGACCTAAAAATAACTCTTTACGTCGTATTTGATTTTTTTGTAAACACGAGACTGAAATTGATGGCTTAAAGACCATTAGATGTATTTTTTTTGGTTTATATACCCATTGATAAAGTGATTTATTCAAATGTATTATTAAAACTATGTATGTAAATAATGTATTGTTTACTATTTCCAGGCTTTTGTTGTTTAGAGAATTTGCACAAAGATATTTAACAGTGTAAAAACTATATTTGGTTGAGGTAGAAATAATAAATTTGCTTGCATACGAAAAATAACATTATTTTTAAAATTTTGCAGGAAAATTATGGCAAAACAAATAATATTTCTAATAATTCTAAACAAAACTAATCACCATAAATTTTGAACAAAAAAATACAATTACAGCAAAACATTAAGACAGCTTTTCTGGTTCTCTGATTCTGATTTCGTTTGGTTATGATAAATTTTGCATGAAGAGAAGAGCCCCAGTATGCTCAGGAGAAGGATTTGTAATTTTTTGAGAATTTCTCTAAGGAATTTATATCTTTACAAGAAACCCAAATTTAAATTACAGCTAAAAGTAACCACTACTGGCAACAATTAAAAGTTGGAGTACTTGTAAAGTAATAAACTATTACAGAGCATCTCAAAAGGGTATAAAATGAGCACACTATGGCTTGTTTTCTTTGTTTAAAAGTCTTGAATTCATCACATTTAGTCGAGATCAATAGGCTAGATGACAAAATTTCAATTATTTGTCCGTCAAACAGATAATTAGAAAATATGAGACTCATATTTTTTATTTTCTTTCATAATTTAATAATATCAGTGCTACATCGAGTTGAAATGGCGCGATACGTCACGCTTGAGTAGAATTTTTACTCAAAAGTGACGTCACGCGACATTTCAACTCAATATAATACAGTAATTCTTCGATTATGGGAAAAAATTAAAGTATGAGTCTAAATTTTCTAATTCTCTGTCTGACGGACTAAATAGAGTTTCGATTTCATGACCCGGTCATCATTACTATTCACGGATGTACTGGACCTGGAAAGCAACCTTATATATCTAGTTATTATCTTTAAAAGTAGAAACAATCAACTTTCTTTAACTTTATAAATAAGAAAAACTTACTTACTGTACATACATACATATGTGATGCAATAAATAAATGAATATGAATATGAAACAGATAATTACCATATTGAATACGTGGACTTACGACGTTGAATCTGGACATAAAACGCCATGTCTTTAGGCGTAAAAACCATTTTCAATTACGAGAGAGTTTTACGTCCTGGCTTAAAAAAATGTATGGTTGATACATCTTAGCAAAAATACCAAAAACAAGCGTTCGGTTTTTACACTGTTTATAAGGTATTTATTTATTTTTTACGCTATAGTTTTTTGGGGCGTATAAACATTTTTTTAGCGAATTTCAATATTTCGAATATACAGCTCGATAGAGAAAAAAATTCTGATTAAAATGGTATATATAACTCGATTTGGCCAAAATGGTTTATACGACAATTGAACCTGAAGGTGTCGTAATGTATTTGTAAATGTAAAAGCTTAACTGTAACATAGGTTTCAAGTGATTTTGTATACCTAGTAACATTCTCAATTGTAATTAAGAGATGAAATGAATCTTCTAGAATGTATTCGTTAACTTTTGGTTTGAGAGTAAGGAAATTATAAGGAACATCAGGTTTTTTATAGAAAAACCACTTGAACAAACTAAATTCATTTTCAGAAAGTAGTAGGTTACAAACAGTCGATAAAGTTCATCTAACTCTACCACTTGCATCACTAACTGATAGCAACAGCAATGATCTTCATCTAGTTTCCACCTACAATCTCAGTTTCCGAAAGATATGGAGGGCATTAAAATATAATTAAGTGGTTTAAATTCGGTACAAAATATATCAGGTCGCAAACACGCTACTATCTTCAAATTCTTATTACACGACTACTGTTTAGTTTGAGTAAATACGTTATCGTGCGCTGTGGTGATTCGTTTTTCAAGATGAACCATGTGTGGACGTTAATTATTATTATTGTGAGTACATATTTACATTATAATTAACGATTTTATGTTTTTTATCAAATACACGTATTTTTAGGACAGTTACGCGACTGTCTGCTATTTTCCATTTCATTCTTTAAATGATTAACTCGAAAATTCAGTTTATATGGTTTTAGAAATTGTCGTGCATTTTTTTAGACTCAATACTCAATAAGTTTATAGCTTCCTTATAATAGTAATATGTGTTAATACTACAGCACTAACTCTTAATTTCGTAGCTAAGATAAACTTATTCAAAGCGGTGTCAAAGAAATATCCAATCATTTAGCTTTACTTTAATTTACTTCATCATAATCATCATTGCAAGCCGTCCACTACTGAACTAGGCCTCCCCTAATTAGTGTGAATTATCAAAAAGTGTTTCAGTTTCATTCATCTTACAATTAAGCAATAAATAAAATTCTATTCTATTCTATTCTACACCTCCTCATAAACACATCTGTTGTTTATACAACCCATTAATAAAATCAGTCCATGACATTATCACGATCAAATATTAATACCTACTCATAGTGTATTTACTATTACTATTGATAAAGATAAAGCAATGCACAAGGTAATATTGACCATGTACTGTGCACACCCATCTTCTGTGTACACCTTCATATTTACAAACATGACTGATAATATTCCTAAATCATTTCAGGGTTTCTACCAGGGTGCCAGTATAGCGAGGCAGTGCACGGCTCCTGGGAAGTATCCTAACGACCATGTGGGGAGTTGCGAAGGGTTCACCATGTGCCTTATTGCAGGCCCTGGGCACTTCGCCCAGATGAACCTCACCTGTCCTCCTGGCTTCATCTACAACCACGTACACAGCCAGTGCACCAACGTCACCAGTTACCAGTGCGCGCCCGAGTACAACTGCACTGACATAGGGAATTTCCCCAACCCTTACAGTGACGACTGCTTTTCATACATTGCATGCGTTGAAGGTGTCAACGATTTCATCACAGCCAGGTCTATAGAGTGCCTGGAAGGTGAAATTTTCGATGCAGTAAACGGCTCGTGCGTTATGCGCAATGAAACGCTATTCAGGTGCCATCCTGAAGAACACAGCTCGGAAAATATTGAATTTAAAGTGGCGGAGTCGGTTGATAATTCAAGCTTTAGGTTTAATTCTGTTACGTATAGTGCTGTTTTAATTTGTTCATTTTTGTTTTGTGTAATTTAAGACTTAATGTTATAAAAGTAATTTGTTTATACTAATTTAAAATTAATTGCCTACGATTAAGAAATAAACAATATTGACCTAGATAATATTACTTAATTTAAAAATGTTAATACTTACGTTATTAAAATTAAATTGTTATACTTAAGTAGGTACTTGTTGTCCATTCTTTGTTTTTTTAGAAATTCCCACATCCTCTACGTAGGTAGAAAGCTCCGAGTAGGTCCTGAAAAAATGTTCATCTTAAATTTTTGCATTCTGTGTGTTAGAATTTTATTTGCATTAACGGTCATTGACTTCCCTCGTCGTTCCTATGAAATATTATCACAAGCAACAGATACTCGCACCTAGCTCTCTAACTAAATTAAAGATCTTGGTTGACGAGAAGGGAAGATTGCAGAAAAATACCTCGATAATATGAAATGTATACCATCAAACACGAAAACAAACTATTAATACCTTAAGCTTCGTTCGTTTCAGCCAAATGACGTCCACTCAACCTTAAACTTAGACCACAATATTTAGACGTTGTAGAGATAAAAAAAACCGGCCAAGTGCGTGTCGGACTCATGCACAAAGGGTTCCGTACCATTGATTTATGAAATTAATTTATATTGGTTTACGATTTACGAGGTATTAAAAAAAAACTACTTACTAGATCTCGTTCAAAACAATTTTCGTTGGTAGTTTTTATAGTAATGTACATCATATTATTATGTTTTTTTTAGATTTTTCATTTTCTTTAGAAGTTAGACCAACTTTTTTACACTTTGGAAGTGGAAGCGTCTGTTACGCAAACTATTCGGTTTAGAAATATTTTAGAAACCTCGATATCATTTTTGAAGACCTATCCATAGATATCCCACACGTAACTACTTAACTATGTGTTTGATGAAAAAAAAATTTTGAGTTTCAGTCCTAAGTATGGGGAGCCCCCAATATTTATTATTATTTTTTTATTTTTGCATCAAAATCTTAATGCGGTTCACAGAATACATCTACTTACTAAGTTTCAACAGTATAGCTCTTATAGTTTCGGAAAAAAATGGCTGTGACATACGGACGGACAGACGGACGGACGGACAGACAGACATAACGAATCTATAAGGGTTTCGTTTTTTGCCATTTGGATACGGAACCCTAAAAAGAGTCATAGAAACACACAGATTTGATATAGAATAGAAGAGAATAGTACTGATAGTACCTACAAACTCTATCATTACCGGATTCACAGAAAAAAATTTTTGCATTGGCGCCAAAATAACTTTTTTTATTTACGATCATGGATATTTCCACTATACAGCCCACAGATATGGATTAGAGTAGATACAGCAAGTTGCTAGTCAAAGCGTACCATTCCGATATGTCCAAATGGACATACCGTCACCGTCGTGGCAGAATTAAATAACTGACAAAACCAAAGTTGCGAGATATTCACGTTTTTGTGTTTTTTTTTCGTTAAAAATGGCGATAACTTTTAAGGGTTAAAATATTTTATTGTCGGTCTTTTGATATTTTATACAGCAAATTTACCTTTATTAATTCAATAGTATTCGATGATGTTACTTTGTATTATTTTAAATAAAAAAATAAAAATGTAATTATTTAGTTTTGCCACAACCGTATTTTACAACTAAGTTGCAGTTATTTAGTTTTTGTATGTCACTTATTTAGTTTTGCCTCAACCAAGTATTACAAAAACGAATATTTCTATTGAATAAGTACACTTGTTTAATTTTGCCACACTTTTATTGACCTAAATGTTGATTTATTCATTTTATTTTATTTGTTTTGTCAATGCAATTTTAGTCAAAATCTGTAAAATTGTTAAATAATACTAGAATATACCTACTTATTTAATACTTATAAATTTTTAACAAATTGGTATGGTAACCATCAACATCAGATACCTATAACATTGAAATACAATTGAAAGAACCAACATCGAAATGAATATCAAAATTAAATAATCCAAAAACAATAAAACCGTAATAGGGATCTCTCCCTAGGGATCCATAGGGATTCCTTACCCTCAACGTCATAGCAGAACGACGTTCAATGTCTCTGCAGATCTCCGTTGACGCTAAGGCACATCGGCAGCTCAATAGACAGATATGGAAGTCCTTACAACATGATGTTCGCAACTTTAATACAAATCGTATTAAAGAGGCGATAGAGCGGAACCAAGGCTCGAAAGTGTTCGCAAGAGACTACTCTATTGGGCGAAGCTAGCTTACGAAGCTGAAGACTGCGGAAGGTAGTGTAACGTCAACAAAAGCCGAGGTTCTGGGTGAGATTGAAAAGTTTTATGGACAGCTGTATACCTCGACGAAGATGTTGTGGATATCAGCATTATCAGCCTATATGAGATTAGGATGGCTCTCAAACACCTAAAGAACAACAAGGTACCGGGTGATGACGGAATAACCTCGGAGCTTCTGAACGCGGGTGGAACATCGATATTAAAGTCAAGTCCTTCAGAGACTATTTAACTTCGTCTTACTCCAGGGAACAACGCCAGAGGCATGGAACAGAAGCGTGGTGGTACTCTTCTTCAAGAAAGGGGATAAAACCTTGCTAAAGAATTACTGACTAATCTCACTTCTGAGTCATGTCTACAAGCTGTTTTCTAAAGTTATCACGAATGATCTCGCGCGTAGGTTCGATGACTTCCAGCCTCCCGAACAAGCCGGTTTCTGAAAAGTATCGGTACATATCGAGGTGCTGATGTGCTTATACACGCCACCATGTTGGTCCGAGTACAGGAGTGGAGTACGAGGGCGATTCCTCTGCAGCGAGGCATGAGGGAGATGTTATATCTCCGGATCTCCGAAACTATTCACCGCTGCATTGGAAGACGCTTTCAAACTCCTCGAATAGAAAGGATTCGGCATAAACATCAACGACGAGTACATCACTCACCTTCGGTTTGCCGACGATATTGTGTGGTCAGTGCAAAATCACTGGAAGACCTCGGCACAATGCTCGAAGACCTTAATCTCCCAAAAGGTAGGCCTTCGGGTGAACAACATAGAAAAACGAAGCTTTTGTCAGTTTTGTCGAATGTCTGTTGCGCCCTCCTACCCAGTTTCGGTTAGGAGCTCGAATCTCGAGATTGTTGACAAGTATGTCTACCTCGGACAAACGTTAACTAGGTAGAGAAAGAGGTCGAATCCAACTCGGCTGGGTAGCGTTCGGGAAACTACACAACATCCTTTCATCCAAAATATGTTAGTACCTAAAGACGAAAATCTACGATCTGTATTTGTTACCACTGATGATGTATGGCTCGGGAACGCGGCCTCTTACTAAAGGCCTTATAAATAAGCTCAAAGTTGCACAGCGTGCTTTGAAGAGGGCTATGCTCGGTTTTTCTGTACAAGAGACAAGGCACATAGTACGCAGAACTGACAGACGATGGGGCAGCAAGGTTCTGGAGTGGAGGGCACGTACCGGAAAGCACAACGTGGACTTCATAAAGGTAGCAAGAAAGCACTGGATGCAGAACGCTACCAGCCGGTCATATTGAAAATCATTGGGGGAGACCTATGTTCGGCAGTAGACGTCCTATATGGCTGAAATGATGATAATGATGAAGGTAACTATCCAGATTCAACATCTGAGTAATGAACATTGAAATTAAAAGTAACATTTAAAGTAATGTTACAAAAATGAAATAAATCAAAAACACAATTGTACGAGTATTTTGAAGCAATGTTTCGGATTGAGTTGTGGCAGAATTAAATAAAGTCACTTGTTGACTTTCTCAGTACAAGTATTTTGGAGCAACGTTCGCAGTGAGTTGTGGCAGAATTAAATAAAGTCACTTATTCAGTTTTGCCACGTAAATTCTACAACAAACAGAGTTGTAATTTATGGTCAATAGTTTCACTAAACTGAAGATATCTTTGGAAATATCATAGATATTGCCACGAGAGTAAGATCAAAATATAGGTAACACTTTCTACTATACAAAAAGTGGAAAAAGTGGTTTTTGCCAAAAGTGTCAGTTATTTAATTCTGCCACGACGGTGACGATACATGGTCGAGTGATGTTCATGTAATCCGATTACAACAATCGGATACGATGATTTTACGAGGACAGTAGTACGAACACGGTAGAGAGAAGAAATTATTTACGGATTGAGAATTGTAATTAACAGCAACGAGTAACAAATATGTAATTAATTAGAATAAAGTAGTAGTAGAAGAATTATAAAACAAGTTAG
This sequence comes from Ostrinia nubilalis, assembly GCF_963855985.1. NCBI lineage: Eukaryota > Metazoa > Arthropoda > Insecta > Lepidoptera > Crambidae > Ostrinia > Ostrinia nubilalis. The sequence goes on along the minus strand of NC_087094.1, from coordinate 6,173,311 downwards.
ATCAGTGATCGCGGAAGACAGAGTGCACTGTATAAAACGTCGAAATATACAAATCGAGAAGTTAGGTCAGTGATCGCAGTATACACTATTACTAGTCTATGTATACGACGGCCGAGATTTTGTCGTTTAGAAATATCTTCAAAAGTAGGTACCTGACTTAGCTTTATGAAAGAAAACGTATTGGCAAAACTACGCATTTTTACATTTATTAAAAATAAAAAGCTTGAGTAAAAGTCTTTATTTTATGAAACTATGTCATTTACTTACTAGGATATTTAAAAGTATGGAATTAAGTATGAATTACTAGTAGTACTATTTAACATAATGGAATAACGATCATTAATTTCATAAACATTAGGCACAACAAAAATAATAACATTATTTGCAAATTAATAATGTAGAATTGTAGAATAACGTGTACCGCTACAAAATTATTTTAATCCACAGTCAGACTAGCTATAAATTTAACAAAATATCAGTTTTATCGGAATTAATTAATTTTCGAATCGAGTCACACGATATCATTCGATGACTTTGCGAATGCAGTACGATGATACGATTACCAGTGTTGCCAGTCGGGTCTAGTCAGAAATTACCAGAAATATAAAAAAAAGTAACCTTTTTGAATAAAAAGTAACCTTAATAGGGGGGGGGGGGTGCGGAGCGATGATTGTGTAAGGTTGTTCATGGATGGAAAATGAATACAATTGATCATCTAAATTCGAAAAGTGACAAGTCGTATAAAAACGTTTCATGGATTTGCGTTTTATTATCGAAAAACATTCGCTAAAACTCATTTTTTTTAACAAATAATAAATCAAATTCAAGTTTAAATGCACTTTATGACATAATTTTTAAATTGTTACTATTAATATTTTTTACTGAATAACCTGTAAAGTTAATTCTACAATTTCTGAAAAATCACCTAAAAGTAACCTTTTCATTAGTGTAACCTAAAAGTAACCACAGCAGTTCAAAAGTAACCTAAAAGGTTACAAAAGTAACCTTCTGGCAACACTGACGATTACTTTCACGTTGCGGCAATCACTAAAATTCGCTAAAATGACACTAATGACGTTTAAAAAGTGGCACGCTCGGCTTCATACAATTTTTGACACATGCTGCATCTATCCATATCTGTGATACAGCCAAACCAGTCTCCATTTTTTTTATTAATGCTAGTCAGTGTTAAACTAATAATTTAGAAAATTGAAAAACAAAATAGTACCATTCTTATTCTCGTAATTTCGCTTCTCGCTCATGTTAATCAATAGTTTCGACTAACTTATTGTAGGCTGTATAGTTTCAGATATCTGGGTTGCACAGCAGCTAGACGATAATAAATGTCAACTCGAAAATGTCACAATGACAGTGACAGTATCCTCAATGTATTTTGTGTAATTTTGTACACATTAAACCTGTTTAACATTTGATTTAATTCATAAAATCTATTCAAAAATCTATATTACTGTATTTTTAATACAGAAAATGTATTCTAACATTATTTTACCAAGGTAATTTGGGCACAATTTTTATAGGTTATGTACCATGTATCTTTAATTTTAATGTTGATGTTGTGAATGAAATACTTTCAGGCAGTGGTCTAGATTGGCCTGTTTCTGCCGGCTATCTACTATCGAAGGTCAGAAGCTCCCTCAAAGTGGTAAGTCAAGTGATGGGATTTCTCCACCGCCGCGAATTCCAAGAAGCCCTACTGATATCTTACAAGCATTGGCTGCGACTGTGGGGCCGGATCCTACAGCTGCTCATTACAAGTAAGTATAATAACAATTCTTTAAAAAACTACATCATCAGTTACTCCACAGAGTTATGTATATTTTTTTATTTATAGATATCACGATGATCCATACTTGATTCCACTGTCAAACTACCGTAAGCGAGCATATGCGTTGTCGGCGGAGGCTGGTCGCAAAGCCGCAGCGTGGGTCAGAGATGAGCACGCCACTTTGTTCAACACCCGTGAGTGGGACCCACCGACCAAGCTGAAAACTCCTTACTACAATGCTGACCCGATTATTGACGCTTTCGCGCCCAGACCTATTTATAACGATGAGAGCAAGGTAATATAACTACATGTATTAAGAAGTAGTAATTAATTGATAGTTAACTGGTGTATTTACTAACATTTGCACAAACAGAATGAATATGAACAATATTACGCAAAAATGTATATTTGCAGGTTACAGAAGATGACTTAAAATATACAATAAGTAATGCCCTCTTAGAAGACTCAATAAAAATATTCCAACTCCTTGGTGGCATTGAGAGTATCAGCGAAGAGACAAAAATGGATTTTTTACAATTCCTATGCTTTTATAATGAGAAAGAACCAGATTCCATGGAGTGGCTTGAAGAGAGGTGGTTTTCAGCAAATGTCAGGGAAAGACAACTTATGACTTGGAAGTAAGTTTTAATGTGAACTAGGAATACAATTTTAAATACCATAGAAAAAATCTGTTTTCATTGTTCTTATTGGAACTAGTGAAAATGATAAATAAATTTTATACATTTAGAACTTTGGAAACTACATTTTGCACAATTTTCTTTTTGATTTAAATTTTATTAGGTTTGAAACATTGTTTATCATTGTATTCTAGATTGGGTGGATTAGCTGATAAAATCTTTGCTTCAATAGAACCAAAAACTCCTGAAGCATACTGTGCTATCATACAAGGAATGGCAAAACATTACCAGGTATTATTTTTTCATATGTATTATTACTCTTATCCATCAGTTAGTGAACATTGTATTCTTTAATAACTTTAACATATTACTATTACCAACCATGCGATGTGGAAGTCATTGGGGGAGGCCTATGTGCAGCAGTGGACATTCTCTGGCTGAAATGATGATGATGATGATTACTATTATCTACCTTAACTTTTACTATTTGTCATACATAAGAGGATGAAAATGATGTTTGGTATTCTTCTTCTTTTCGGGTCAATAACAAACCTACACAGTGTCAGCCCAAAACTCTGCCACAAGAGTGGCGTTGTCAGTAGCACTCATCAAATCCTCCTGAGTGCAGTTGCTTGGGCACTCAGGGCACGATATCAGGTGCTTCATCGAATGGGGAACAAAACCGCACCTGCACTCCATGTTTAAGCCATCCCAGAATCCCCATTTTGGTATTGTCTACAAGCTTCAAAGACTTTGATAGTTGAAATACATAATTAATTTTGCATTTTCAGGCAGAGAGAGCTCATATATTGTCTCAAGAAGCTATAGAAAAAGGAATCCCTCTGTCTACAAGTGTCTTCAATACTCTATTGAGTTCTGTTGGTTTCCTAAAAGAAGGCACAGCTTTGCGTGCAGAAGCACTAAAGAGTTTGCTAACTCAGATGGCAGAACTGGTAATTAATATTAAAGACAAGTTTTTCTTGAAATAATTTTATCTTTACAGGACTAAAATGAAAAATGTGGCATAAATTAGATGTTTCATCATACTTTGAACTTGTTTCTTGGTTACAGTATTTTCAACACTTAGGATAACGCCAACGCTGCAAAAGGGCGAACATCATATAAACGGTCAAATATTTAGTTATGTTTAAAGAAATGGTCCATTCTTCAGGCACTATTCGTTTTTCGCTGTCCTGTGTAATTTTAATTTTATAAAAAAAAGGTTCGCCAAGGGTTCGCCCCTTTGCGGCGGCGACGAATTAGTTGGAGAATATTTTATGGTACTACAAATGTTTAAATATTCTCCCTGCTTTTCAAGGGCCTGTCACCAAATCAAGATACATTAACGTCGTGTCTCCGATCAGTCTCTGCTTGGGGTGGAGGCAAGACATTACAGGAACTGGGACTGCAAATCGTGGCAGAATTCAAACGACTGGGCATTCAACCAGGACTCGCCGCCTATTACCATTTACTATGTCTATTTTGCAAAGAAAGTAAGTTAAATATTATTTGAATTATAAGTTTTACTATCTATAAGTCTATCTAGATTGTAAATCTGATGGTCGATGGGGCAGAAAAGTTCTCGAGTGGCGACCACGGAGCGGAAGACGAAGTGTGGGCAAGCCCCCCACTAGATAGACTGACGATCTGTTGAAGGTCGCGGGAGGTGCCTGGATGCGGGCGACGCAGTAACGGTCATTGTGGAAATCCTGTCTTGGCCTTTGTCCAGCAGTGGTTTATGGCGAATGAAAATTCGTAATAAATAGTATTATTATTGCTACTGACTAATTTTAAACAGATTTATAATTAGCCATTATCTTTTTAGGGGGACCTCGCATCGACATACTATCGGGTATACTAGTTGATTTGGAAAGTCGTGAAAAGTTAGATGCCCAACATCCTACAGACACAAACTTTTTCATAACAGCCATGGGTGTTTGTAGTGACCACTTGCAGGTAGCTATCTCAAGTATCTTTTGATTGGTTATGACGATTACCTAATTCGATTGTTAGTTAAAGTTATTTATACTATCATATAAATTATTCTTTATAGGATATAAACTTGGCAGAAAGAGTCCACGCCCTTCTAATGAAAGGTGATAACTACAAACTGGTTGGAGACGCCTACAAAGAGAGCATTTACTACAGACATTTGGTCACAGTTGCGTGCAGGTTTGTGATCTTTATTATAACAAGATATCGAAACTTAAATATTCATTTTGTAAAAAAATATAATGTATTTTTTTTCAGACATGCGCCTTTCGAAAGAACAACGCATCTATTGGACACCTTGGTACCTAATGTTTATGTACCAGAACCGTCAGTCATGGAAGAGGTATGGCTAATTCTTCACTTCTTATTCTGAATTATTAGTTAGCCTAGGTGCAGTCCACCGACTTTAGTTGGCCGATAGTTTGTGCCGATTCTAATTTGTATAAAGAATCAGCCGATACCAAATCAGTGTAGTGTGCGCACTTTCATACATGTCCATACTGACAGCCCGACCCTAACTCGATAGTTAGTCGGCCGATGCCGACAAAAAAGTCTATAGTCTGCGGCTAGGCTTTATACGCAAGAATCTAGTTATTAGCAAACGCGAAAATCTGGCGCTTGATATGGCTCAATTTGGCCGACTTTAATTTAACCCTCCGAAGCATTGAATATTTTTTATTTTCTAATAGTCACATAGAAATGTCGATGATAATGATAATCTGATGATCTTACCTTTAATTTCCCAAAAATCCAGTTACAAATATGTTTTTTTAACTAAACCAGATAATAAAAACGCTGGAAGTGGCGGGATCGGGCGAGCGTCTGGCGCAGGCGTGGTCGCAGCTCGTGGTATTCGGCATCGCCAAGCGCGTGCGCCTCGTCGAGCGGCTGCTCAGCGCTATGGCCAGCACCTACCAGTATCAAAGTAAGTATGTTGCGGAAATAACAATATACACGCACCCAGGTACTGTCAGCTGAGTGAGGTGGGGGAAAGAATGTAGCCTGCTTGCTTCTAAGCCAGAGGGGATGGGGACAATCTGGCCAGCTACTGAGCTCGTAAGGGTAGTCTGAACTAAGAGGAGCAGCCTGCCCAGCTAGGAACATATCATTTCCAAGCGGGGCAGCTGCCCTCCCATTCCCTCCTCAATACGATAATGTTAAAACACTATACTGTAAAACGCTGGAAGTGGCGGGTTCGGGCGAGCGCTTGGCGCTGGCGTGGTGTTCGGCATCGCCAAACGAGTGCGCCTCGTCGAGCGGCTGCTCAGCGCTATGGCCAGCACCCCCAAGTAGCAACAGATTATCTTCATAAGGCATTGAAGATATCTTGAAGACTAGTAGCCTAATTCCAGCCGTTGTCTTGGCCAAGACAATAGTCGCACTCAAGAAATCTTGAAGTTATGCCCCAAGACAATGGTAAGCAAAAAAGGGCACAATCCTTTGGAAATCACTGAGACAGAGTTAAGACAACGCTTAAGGCAGACTTAAACCCTAATTAAGAGTGTAGTTTTAAGAATTTCTAAACAAGTACTATAATATAACTTGTAGTATGACTGTAGACAAGGAAATAGAGTTGAAGATATCTTGAATACTTATTTAAGAGTAATAATTATTTTTACAGCTAAGGTTTATTTAACTTCATGAAGAACTATGTAAGACACTTTTTATTAAAGAGGAACTTTAATTTAGTAAACATTGTGATCTTTAACACTAAATCAACTTTAGATAAAGGTTAATGAAAATGGCGATTAAATTATTTTAATAACTAATTTATATTATGTCTAGAATAGACCGTGAATGTCATTTTTGCATAGGAAATATAAAACGCATTGTGGTTTCTCGTGTAAAATCAATGGATAATGTTATAAAACAGGAGGGCCTTGAAAAAAACCTAATAAGATAAATAAAATATTACAAAATTGAATTGTATAAAGAAAACTTTGAGGTTATAAAATAAGATTTTATTTTATGCAAACGTTCCTAGACATTTATGCAACTAGAAAAAGTGTAACAAAGACGTATTTCAATTTAAATGTCCTCTTGTTATGATATTATTGGTTAATTTCTGATTTATTTTTTGTGACACATAGCTCATAATGGCGGTAATTCTAATTTGTCTTAATGTAGCAAGAGTATAGAAGATTTTGAATTTGTAAGTTTAGTGAAGAAAGAGTTGAGTCAAGTTATACTTTACATAGTATTAGTTTAGAAACATTAGATTTAACTTACACTTAAAATTCACTTGATGAAGTATTACTTAAGTGCATATGGTATCAAGTAGATCTTTAGTTTTATTTAGTTAAAACTATATAGTTTTTATTCTGTCTCAGTCTTGCTAAATTATTGGTCCTGCTATACATTAAAGAACAATTCATTTACTAACTAATTTATTAATTATATGATTTCTTCCTCGGATTGTCCGTGTGGAAGTCGAAAATGGTTCTAATAGGATTTTAATTGGTTTTTACGTTTTTAGTTTTGTTATAATATATAGGGCGGGTAAATTGCACCACCCGCATATTTCGTAAAGTATTCTTTGAACTTTGTAATTGCGACACTCAGAGATAAGCAATTTAATTTATTGAATATCGGCCATATGATTTTTGCCGTATTAATGAACACATGACGTATTTTATTGTGAAAAGTTTTTAATTAATTGTTTTTATGGAATTTTAACAATTTGTGATTTTGTTAAATTTAATCACACAGTGTTTCTAATTTATTAAATGAGAAGATTGAGAAGCGTAAATAAGTGTGGATTACAATTAATAGAAATATTTTTCGGTACTTATTATGTTAAGATTTTTTTAAAGGTCACCTAGTTAGTTAAATTGTATAATATCATGTTGTACCCAACTTTACCATACAATTTCGAAAATATTTTAGACAATATTTTATTAAATCATATTTTCAGTTTACTTATCTATACTTATAATAAATCTGTAGAGAGGTCAATTCTGTACATGGAATATATTTTCAAAATAACTATTAGTGATCGATACTGATGCCGAAAATGCAATCAGTAAAATTTTTGTCTGTACGTCCATCTGTATGTTCCTTATAGAAACAAAAACTACTCGACGGATTTTAACGAAACTTGGTACAATTATTCTTCGTACTTCTGGGCAGGTTATAGTATACTTAGGAATTCCCACGGGAACGGGAATTAGCGGGAAAATCCTTTTGTACGAAAAATCTAAACCGCTTAAGTTAGACGCTTGAAATTTGGCATGCAGGTATCTTAGTAAACTTAAAGCTTAGTTACAACAGGATATTGCAAAATTCCCGAGGGAACGGCAATTAGCGGGAAAATCCTTTTGTATGAAAAATCTAAACCGCTTAAGTTAGACGCTTGAAATTTGGCTTGCAGGTATCTTAGTAAACTTAAAGCTTACTTACAACAGGAAATTGCAAAATTCCCACGGGAACGGGAATTAGCGGAAAAAAACATTTGTATAAAAAAATCTAAACCGCGTAAGATAGATGAAGGGGGTAAAACGGGATCCACGCGTACAAAGTCGCGGGCGGCCGCTAGTAATAGCATAATTTAGTTTGCGGGCGACCGCACGCATTTTGTATCAAAAATTAATACAATAAGCTGCGCACGCAGGTGCATTACCTTGAATTAATAGGCGTGCGTGATCCTGTTTTATCGAAATCGTCCCGTTAAGAGTATTTTTTCTCAAAATGTACTAATTCTAGTCAAAAAGTAATTAACTTAATCTTCAGAAAACTATTTCTAAGACAATGGTCTTTAAAAAGTCCTAAGTAAATCTACGAATACTTTATTTACTTTGCAACACTTAAATAATACTTTATCTATACTATTTAGTATTAAGTGAGCATACAAAAAATCATAATTTAGTAAAATAAGTTTTTTTTAACTTAAGCTAAGAATAACTTAAGACCAAATTATCTAAAGAATACTTAACTTGGTTTTGGGTATTCTTAATTTGCTTAAGTAGCGCTCGATGAAGAATATAAAGTCTTAAAGAAAAAAATCTCTATTCTAAGTTAATTTGGTTTTAGCTTAAGTGTAAATTTAGATAGGGTTAAGACAAGTAAGATTTTGCCATTAATACCAATTGCTACTTGGGCCTACCAGTACCAATGTGAGTATGTTTAAAACCAAACAACACAATATACATGAGCGTACCCAGTTACTGCCAGCAAAGCGACCCAGCTACTTACCCAAAAGTGGGCAGTCTGACCAACTACTGAGCCCGTGAGGGTAGTCTGACCCAAAAGAGAGCAGTCTGCCCCAAAAGAGGGCAGTCTGACCCAAAAGAGGGAATTCTGACCAACTACCGAGCCCGTGAGGGTAGTCTGATCCAAAAAAGGGCAGTCTGACTCAAAAAAAGGCAGTCTGACCACCTACTGAGCCCGTGAGGTTAGTCTGACCCAGAGAAAGGCAGTCTGACCAACTACTGAGCCCATGCGGGTATTCTAACCCAAAAGAGGGCAGTCTGACCCAATAGAGAGCAGTCTGACCCAAAATAAGGCAGTCTCATCTAACCCTTGTCAATAAACACTATACCATACAACCCTGGAAGTGGCGGGTTCGGGCGAGCGTCTGACGCAGGCGTGGTCGCAGCTCGTGGTGTTCAGCATCGCCAAGCGCGTGCGCCTCGTCAGTATATGGCCAGCACCTACCAGTACCAATGTATGTTACGAAGACAACATAATAAAATGGGCGTAAATCCAGCTTTTGAGTCAGTGGGGGTAGAATGGTGGGCCTTAGCCCACCCTGACCCTACCCCTTAGGGTAGTCTGACCCAAGGAGGAAATCTGGCCATTTACTGAGCCAAGGAGGGTATTCTGTCCCAAAGAAGGCAATCTGACCATTTTTTGAGCCAAGGAGGGTATTTTGTCCCGAAGGGGGCAATCTGGCCATTTTCTGAGTGAGGGGGCCAGCTACTTACTAGTCAGAGGGTTTGGCCCAAGGGAAGGGGTCAATCAAATATGGAAATGGTGAGCGCAGACGAGCGCTTTGCGCAGGAGTGGATGCACCTACCTCTACCAATGTAAATTAATGTCATGAATCAGACGACAATATCAACTCTTGGATTAACGGTTCTCAGCTATATAGATTCTCAGATAGATAGAGCCCGCTAAAAATCCCTGCAAAGGACATCGGCGTCATCTCTTTCTTCTTTCTTCAAACCAACTTTATAATGACAGGGCTTATAAAATGTTCTTCTTGTTTCAGCTGAAGAAGTAAAAGACAAAATGCGAAATGCAGCTGCGGATATACTGAAATTCGGCAACTTAAGTGAGACAGAAATGAATCAAAATGATCGCAGAACACCAATGCAAAAGTAAGTATCAAATTGATTGATTGATTCATGTTTTTAAGATGAAATATTAAAACAATAAAACCGACTCCAAAAAACCTACACTAAAACGTAGAAAAATAATTACTAATTACCTACTTATTTATTAGGACGAATTATTAATATTTATGTAGGTATACCATGATTGATACTTCTGGAGTCGGTGCCAAGATTATGAAACATGTAAAGTTTGCCTGCACCGACTCCAAAAGTATCAATCATGGTATACCTACATAAATATTAATAATTCGTCCTAATAAATAAGTAGGTAATTAGTAATTATTTTTCTACGTTTTAGTGTAGGTTTTTTGGAGTCGGTTTTATTTTTTTTTTATAAAATTTTACTTATTTCTTGCTTTTTAGTTAACTAATTATTACCTTGATGTTACCACTGAAGGTAGGCAGTACACTGAGACCAAAAAAAATTGGTTCATAATCGGCGGAGATATTGCGTATAAAAAAGTTCATCCCCAATTTTCCACTCTTGGGGGTGAAATATTTTCTTCAAATTCGCATGAAACCACCCTTTTGATAATACCTATTCAACAAAAAAATAATCGTTCAAATTGGTGTATAATCGGCGGAGATATTGCGTATAAAAAAGTTCATCCCCAATTTTCCACCCTTGGGGGTTGTTTTTTTTATTATTAAATTTAAATGGGACCACCCTTGAGGTATTACCTATACGCCGAAAAAAGATTTGTTCAAATCGGTTCATAATTGGCGGAGTTATCGCGTAACAAACATAGAAAAAAAAAAAAAAAAAAAAAAAAAAAACATACGGGTCGAATTGAGAACCTCCTCCTTTTTTGAAGTCGGTTGAAAATTGTCAAACGTTAGATTATTATACTGTTATACACTTGACTTACTAATTTACACAAATACATTTACAAACTTGACTTACTTTTCAACCGACTTCAAAAAAGGAGGAGGTTCTCAATTCGACCCGTATGTTTTTTTTTTTTTTTTTTTTTCTATGTTTGTTACGCGATAACTCCGCCAATTATGAACCGATTTGAACAAATCTTTTTTCGGCGTATAGGTAATACCTCAAGGGTGGTCCCATTTAAATTTAATAATAGAAAAAACAACCCCCAAGGGTGGAAAATTGGGGATGAACTTTTTTATACGCAATATCTCCGCCGATTATAAATCAATTTGAACGATTATTTTTTTGTTGAATAGGTATTATCAAAAGGGTGGTTTCATGCGAATTTGAAGAAAATATTTCACCCCCAAGGGTGGAAAATTGGGGATGAACTTTTTTATACGCAATATTTTTAATTTTTAGATTTTTTTTGTGTTCACGCATTTGAAGTCGGTTTTATTTTTTTAAAAAGTTATATGTTATTTATATCACATAAATTTTCGTCCGCCAGATTGTCAGCAAATGCCGTTTCGAATATAATCGAGCTGTGTTCCGACGTCAAAGACGGCTCAGATACAAAATGGGAGACAGTCTCTGAGGCCCTACAGAAGCTCAAGCAATCTGAGGCCACTGGAGTGCCTAGCAGGCCGCAGGTGTTAGCTGATGTAGCCCAGAAGGCCGCTAGTGTGGGGAAACTAGGAATTGCTGCGGTAAGTAGCTTGATGTCTTTGATTTATATTATGCAGACGACGGCACGTTACGTTAAACATTATTGTATCTTATGTACCTGTAATAGGGTCGATTTTGCAACAAAAAATTGTATTATGATGTGCTATCGTATGTATGTATATTATTAGTTCCTATCCACTTATTTCATCGTAAGCCACGGAAATCGATATAACGATATTTTCATCTACTTTTGACGTCATTATTTTTAAGTCAACTGACTGACCGTTTTTCCAAAACTACTTTTATTTATATTATCTTTTTTTATCAATTTATACAGTCAGCCGTGGAATACCTAGCCGAGTGTGGTTTCGAAGAAGCAGTGCCGGCCAGCATTCAAGCTCTAGGCGCAGTCCTGAACAGATCCCAGGAAGAAGTCGAGACTCTACTGGAGAAGCAACGCGCGGACCTCACTGGCTCCATCCACCCGACGGCGTTGGGGCTCGTCGACGCTTACTACATGTAAGTACTGGCTATACTGGCACAGTAAGACAGCATCAAGCTTCAGGTGCAGTTCTGAACAGATCCCAGGAAGCCAAAATGCGGAAAATGGCGGAGGAAATACATGATTTAGCATGAATATCATGAATAATATTAACTACTTATTTACCACTCAGTGTCTTGAGGCAACTTAAAAAAGTACATTCTGTGTTTTTATTATTATTTAGGTAGTTAAATACTGCACAGTATTTAGTACACCATTTTCTTTATTTTCTTCCGTCATACACAAGAATACGCGTGCGTGAGTCAATGTTCGCTCGTATGTGAGGCCTTGTCAAATAGTATCCTGTAGGTGGGCCATCGTGCGTGTTTTGTTTTCGATGTAAACTCGCGGAGATGAACAGGCCTGGTACTAGGTACAGAAAGGTATTAAAAAAAATATGTCTACTCAATGTCTTCAACAATATGGTGTAATTTAGCTTGTCTCACGAGTCGAGCACCGTGTATAAGTTTTTTTACAATGGGTCACTCACTACTCGCTCGTGAAATCCTTGTACATTAAACCCGCCTGTTTTGTTTTCTATGCCTACTTGGGGAGCTGGCTATACTAGCACCGAGTATTCAGTACTCAAATCTTTTTTGCTATTCATACTAAAGTGTAAATACAAGTTCTTAAGATCATTATAATAGACTCTTTTGAGGTGTAGTGCAAGGCAATCCATTCATTCTATTCAGTTCTTCAAGATGTTATTTTTATGTTCTTTCAAAATTATATCTTAGGTCAATGGATTTGACTAATTTTGTATCATGAATGATGTTCCGGATTTGATGATGGGTTTTTAGTAAAAAAAATATTATAAAGACATTTGTTATTTACACTTTTTCTCTAAATCAAACATGACTACTGACCAGTCCTCTCATCACGCGCAAATAATCACGAAAGTTGTTAAAAAATTATACTTACCCTATTTCAGGGCCAAAACGGGAACTCCCGCGAGAGAAGCCGACAGCACGACGAGCTCGGATAGCGACGGCGAGTCCTCTTCGGACGATGAGTGATGTATTTATTAGTTTTATTTTTAGGAAATACACAATAAAATAATTTTTAGATGTTATAAAACAAGTTTTATTTATACAGCTTTTTATTTAGAGTCGTGGTGGTGGTAAACTATAAACCTATTTAGAATAATACAGGGTGTTTGGCGCATCGTGTGCCAAAATGATTTGGCGAATAGAATGGGTCATTTCCTATATTTTCAGCCCCCATAACACGTTCCATGCCAGGCGGCTACTTTTATATTAATTTTTTTAGTAATTTCACCAAAATACCCAAATCGCATCATTTAATTTCGATTTTACAAAAAACTACTAGGCGTAGCCTCAAAGTAAATATTTTGTTTTGACGTGCATTGATGTAGGGTTGCATCAAATCTAAACTTACTGGCAAATATCATCTAGTTTTTTTTTAATTCAGCTTTGAAGTTTTCCGAAAAGTTAAAAATGGACTGAACATTTAAGTTTACATGGCTATAAAAAAATAAATAAAAGAGATAGCGATCTTCGGATTTTATCAAAACTTCTCTAGTCTATCCCCATTTAAACGGTATACTAATCTTGTTTAAATAATAACAATAACTTCACAAATTCCTTAAATTAGTGCATTGACTCTACTCGGACTGATTTGCGAAATTTGTGTTTATAGCCCCTTTTGTGTGAATAGTACGTTATTAAACACCTAACAGGTAAAAATTATTTATCTTATGCAATGTAAAAACCTTTTCCCTTTCGTTTTTCAATGTGGATTTCTTGAAATTAAAGACGAAAATAATTATTTTGATCGTTTATTAATTATTACTAATTTTGTTCAAAATGACCGTCTCGGCAACGTAGGTATACACTCACGACATCTTCTTCTAATTTTGACTGTTGTCGTATGCAGCCACATTTCTCTTTTTATTACTACAAAGGCGTTTTCTACTCGTGGATTGGAAGAGATGGCCCTATACATACAGTGGCCTGCACGTTCCCCAGACCTAATTCCGTTAGATTTTTACGTCTGGGGACGAGCTAAAGAACTGGTGTACGTAACGGATTCAAACAATAGAAGAACTACAACAACGAATAGAAAACGCCTTTGTAGTAATAAAAAGAGAAATGTGGCTGCATACGAAAACAGTCGAAATTAGAAGAAGATGTCGTGAGTGTATAAGTTGCCGAGGCGGACATTTTGAACAAAATTAGTAATAATTAATAAACGATCAAAATAATTATTTTCGTCTTTAATTTCAAGAAATCCACATTGAAAAACGAAAGGGAAAAGGTTTTTACATTGCATAAGATAAATAATTTTTACCTGTTAGGTGTTTAATAACGTACTATTCACACAAAAGGGGCTATAAACACAAATTTCGCAAATCAGTCCGAGTAGAGTCAATGCACTAATTTAAGGAATTTGTGAAGTTATTGTTATTATTTAAACAAGATTAGTATACCGTTTAAATGGGGATAGACTAGAGAATTTTTGATAAAATCCGAAGATCGCTATCTCTTTTATTTATTTTTTTATAGCCATGTAAACTTAAATGTTCAGTCCATTTTTAACTTTTCGGAAAACTTCAAAGCTGAATTAAAAAAAAACTAGATGATATTTGCCAGTAAATTTAGATTTGATGCAACCCTACATCAATGCACGTCAAAACAAAATATTTACTTTGAGGCTACGCCTAGTAGTTTTTTGTAAAATCGAAATTAAATGATGCGATTTGTGTATTTTGGTGAAATTACTAAAAAAATTAATATAAAAGTAGCCGCCTGGCATGGAACGTGTTATGGGGGCTGAAAATATAGGAAATGACCCATTCTATCCGCCAAATCATTTTGGCACACGATGCGCCAAACACCCTGTATAAGTAGAGTAGCTAAAAATTTAGCAAGCTTAAAGTGGCCATATCTGTCGCAGAATTGATGAAAAATAGCATTAACGGGCATTCGCCATAGTTTACTACATTTACGATTAGATTACTTCTTAGTCTAACCAAACGTAGAGTGTAGGGCATAACTATCTCAATAGACCGACTACCTCATGATAATTCGGCTTGGTCGAAAAATCGGGAGACTCCCAAGGATAGAGAACATTGGTGCTCATTTTTGGGCTTACGTCCAATCATTCACTACGTGCTTTCTGATGATGTCATTTCAGAATATACTTGATTTTTAGTTTCTAAAATGTACAAGAAAAGGTGAAAGTTATTGTGCACTTTTCTAAAATAGCAATATGCATACAATTTAGCTAACCCACTTACGCTACTATTGAGCTTGCGTCTCCGGTAACTGTTTCGGCCATACAAACAATGTCTTCAAGACAAATGTGTAAAAGTATCCCAATTTTCAAAGAACTAGTGACACATTGGTCATTGGGCCGGTGACACAGATCCATTTCTTCATACCTGTACAGTCAAGCACATACACATTTCATCAAGTTTACGACTCTATTGTGTTAGCATAAGAACGAAAATAGACGAATATTTTGGCTGCCAAGTGTTTATGAGAGGTGCTAAATGCGATAATTGTCCGTGAAGTGATTTTGAAGAAAGCAAGAGAACATCCGTTAGTCGCGGTGCAGACGTCTTGAGAGGAACCTTGACTGTGAACTGTGAAAATGTCCTTCCGGAAACGTGTTTTATTGTTTATGTTATTGGTAAGTTAAAAAGTTATTTATTTATTTTATTGCATCCAAATTAATTTTAGTTAGTTCACTACAAAATATCTTTTCTATGAACATAAATGCATTTATCCGGGTGTTTCTGGACAATTTATTATTATAATTTTCCATTTCGAAGAATAACTATATTTTTACGCAATTTTTAATAATTATTATAAATTGCTCTATTGTCCAAATTCTATTAATTTCCATAATTTTTTTCACCTACTACTTCTTTAACTTTATCTTGTTTATTGTCTTTAGGCAACAACATACCATGCGGGAGCAACCTACTTCAACACAAAAAGTTTCGACTGCGGTCCCTATGGATTTGTCTGCGAAGGAACTACCAAGCTGCGGCTTTGCGAAGGCAATAACCTCATGGGTCCTACCTTTAAATGTCCTGCCAACACCGTCTGCAACGAAGACTCGAGTGACGTATGTGATAGCACCATAAATTATATGGACCCTGCTCTGACCAGGGCTCTACGCTGCCACAAAAACGAAAGAATCGCCGACCCTAACGTACCCGATTGCAAAGGCTACATCCTCTGCATACCCAACAAAACCCGCTTCCAAGGCATCAAGTTCAAATGCGCTGGCAACACCATATTCAACGGCTTCACTCGAACCTGCTCATCGCCCGAAAAATACAAGTGCCCTGTTGAAGCAACTTCGCCTAAACCAGAGATCTTTGAGAGTCAAAACCGTAGAATAGACAATGGCGTTTCTTCTAACTTAAAACCAGTCCACGGCAGACCTGAATGCAAGAACTATAAGTTCAGTGTCACTGATGATAACAGCCCAGTGCGGGCAGCCTACTTCTGTCCATCGAGACCCATTCAAGGGGAGACTGCTGTGCGATGCACAGTCTTTTCCAGCAAGTTCTGCCTTACTTTAGAAAGGGATGATGAAGACCAGTTCATAAACAACTTTGGTGCCGCCTATAGAAGACCACGAATTGGAATGTAGACGAGTTATAAGACTGTGAATATCTGTAAGATTTACTTTTTAAATAATTAGCAGTAGGTGACAATTAATGAAAACTAAAATTGTTTTTTATTTTTAATACAGACAGAAATAAATTATATTAACAATTTTAACATCTTAAGATATAAACAATAAAGCAAACAAATTATTTACATTTTATAATTAAAAACATAGTTACGAAACTAATGGAAAGATTAAAGTATGGATTTTGTTTTCATCTAGCGCCTCCTAACATTCATAACTATCTGCGTCCACGCATTTCTTTTTATTCTTGTGGAAAACTTCATCGGAATCGCAACTCTTTCTCTTCATACGGTACTCGGATTTCTTCGTTTTCGTACACACATAATACTTTCGACAGTTATCCGGATGAGGGAACTTTCCTTCCTTTTTACATTCAAATTCTTCACCAGATTTACTTTCTTTTTGACTGTATTTGTCATTTTTACTTTTATTTTCTGTACTATTTACACCTTCACTCACACTTTTCTCGCTGTTGCTATTGTCCACAGAAGTAGAAGATTGTGTCGTTGTTTGTATTTGTTGAGTGCATTTCACTGTTGTTTTGTTCAAGTAATATCCATTTTGGCATTGAAATTTAAATCTATAGAAATTGTTATGTCTTCTTATACATATGTAATAAGCATTATTTCTGAATACATCACTGAATCTACCTTCAGATATACATTGAAATTCATTTCCCCTGATGCAGTGCGATCTGTTTTTGGTACATTGTTTCTTAATTTCACTGAAAACTGTGTTTGCTGGACATTTTCCTACAATAGGCTCAGTTTTTCCAATACAAATGTAGAATTTCGTACAGTCATCTCGATCAGCGTATCTTCCACGATTTCGGGTGAAACAAAATGTATCTACTGGTTTTTTGACACTGTCGCCACTGTTCGAATCGACGTTCAAACTCTGGGTCGAAGAATGTACAGTGCTTCTCGGTGAAATAGTAGTGACATCGACTGTTGTAGCAACACCTACATTATTGGAAATATTTGGTAATATTTTTGGTTTCCCCAAGGCTCCTTCTGAATGATTATGTACATTGGCTTCCGCGATCGATA
The DNA here is from genome assembly GCF_963855985.1 of Ostrinia nubilalis. Classification (NCBI taxonomy): domain Eukaryota; kingdom Metazoa; phylum Arthropoda; class Insecta; order Lepidoptera; family Crambidae; genus Ostrinia; species Ostrinia nubilalis. The sequence continues at coordinate 6,155,764 of NC_087094.1, read as the reverse complement.
CAGATGATGATGAATCTAACGTCAAAGTTTTATTTTCTCTTTCATAATTCTCGTTAGTGGTACCTTCAGAGTTACCAACATTTGTACCAATATTTGGCGACACCACACCTTTATCCTCAGAAAACGACGATTGTTTTAAATTATCAGTTGTTGTAAGAGATTTTTTTGTGTCACCTAAAGTCACGCTAGTCTTGTCAATTGTTTCTGTCAAACTTATTTCTGCTGCTTGATTTAGCTTCTGATCAATCGGTGGTTGGTTAGAGCCATAGTTTGATACTATACTGATTATATTTCCAGACGACACTATTACTTTATTTGAGTTTCTGCTATCTTCATTTACTGCCAAAATAGTCGTTTTGTTAGAAGTGACATCAGTAGTATTAACTGTGTGTGTTGCGGAAGACAGTTCCGCATTTTGAACTATGTTTTGATCAACTACTAATGACTGGCCTGAACTACTGCCATCCGAGGCTGCTTTTGTGCCGTCAGTAGACTTTGTCGAAATTATTGCTTGTGGATCTAGCGTTTGGTCAAGTGCCAAAGAATGATGTAATGAGCTGTCATCTAATGTTGAGGTTTCAACTGTTACCTCCGAAGGCATTGTGCTGTTTATTACATTATTTAAACTTGTTGGTGCTTCTATTTGATCCAAATCTGGAGAATAATGTAAAGGAGTTCCATCTGACGTTATCGTTGTAACTGACACATCAGAGGACTTTATATTATTTATCACATTAATATTACTAGTTGATGCATGTTGATCTAGAGTTTGATCATGTACTAAAGACTGTTGCATTGAAGCATCAACGGATGATGACGTTACGATTACATCAGACGATTTTATATTATTGATCACGTTGATAGTACTAGCTGACAGACGTTGGTGTAGTGTTTGATCAAGTCCTGAAGTCTGATGTAATGAATTATCCTCAGATTTTGTTGTTACAATGACATCAGAAGACTCAATATTATTGATCACATTTATTATACTGGCTGGAGCATACTGATCTAGCTTTTGATCACTGGCCGAAGACGGGTATAACAAACTATCATCGGAGCTTGATGTTGCAGTTATATCCGAAGACTTTATATTATTTATCACATTAATGGTACTGCCATGTTGATCTAGTATTTCATAAAGCGCTGTAGACTGATGTAATGGAATATCATCTGTGGCCGATGCAGCAACTGTTTCAACAGGTGACTCTATATTGTTTATGACATTAATGGCACTAGCTGGAACATGTTGTTCTAGCTTTTGATCAGGTGCCGAAGAGTAATGTAATAAGCCTTCATCCGATGTTAATGTTATAACTATTGCATCAGGTATGATGTTATTGATTACATTAATTATACTGGCTTGTGAGTTTTGACCAACATTTTGTTGAAGTGTTGATGAATCATCTAACGTACCGTTATCTGATATAGGCAAAACATTTGTTTCCTCAAAATGTACTTTGGTTTGATTGATGGTGTCAATTTGTAGCTCTACATCTTGACTTAGCTTTTGGTCATTTACCAATGACTGTGTCCCTGCATTATTTTCCGACTTAGCTTGTAAGCCATTGCTTATATTTATTTGTTCTTTAACTGGTATAGTATTTTGTGGTGATGAAATTGTTTGTGAATCCACATTCGATTCATTTTCTATATTCTTCGCTAATAGCGCATTATTAGTGTTGTTTTCATTTTCGTAATATTCCTTTGCCAATACTTCTAATAATGGTTTAGATTCGATTAGAGAGCTTTGATTTATTGAATCTTTTGTAGTTTTATTGACATCTGCAGATCCACTTGATATTTGAACAGAAACATTCTGATTGTTGTTTTTCAAAATTCCTTCATTATTATTATCGTACAAATTATTTTGTCGTGATTGCAAATCATCAGTCATATCAGCCCTAGAAGCCTCATTAATATTCTCACTTTTAAAGTTAGTTTCATTTATGCTAACATTATCCACAGTTCTATTATTATTATATATAATTTCTTTTTGTAAATTATCACCACCTTTATCAACACTCTCCGTGAAGTCGTTAATCACAAGTGAAATTTCAGTCATAGATTCAGTAACATTTTTAAGGTTTGTGCTGTCAGTGGCTAAAGGCGTAGAATATTCTTTTCCCGTGTCTGCAAATGAATTAGTCACAGTACTTTCTTTTAAAGAAACTGTTGCATTCCTTTCATCGAGAGTTGTAGAGATAATTTCACTTCCTGGCATTGTAGCATCTGTGGACACCATTTCATCAAACGTAGATGCCATGGAGTTATATTCATTAACAGTTCCCTCAGTGGCTTTCACAAGTGTATCACTGCTTTCTACGATAACATTAGGCTTATTTTCTGTTGATATTGTCGTAGTATCTAAACCGGGGTTCACCAAATTTATTATTGATGCTTCTGTATAGTCGACGTTACTAGTATTAGCCGCTATCATATTATTGTTTGTTATATTTCCAGCCGTAGTTGCAATATCTTGTAAATTATCAATTTTTTGTGTAGCTGTATCATGTGAACTATTATCACTTACAAAACTATTCGTTGTAAATTCATTATTTGATAATAATCCATTGTTATATTCGTTTATTATTTGACTAGTATTTGCAGGTACATTTGTAGATACTGATATTGTCACTTCTTCTGGTAAAATCGATTCTGTCTTTATCGTTGAAGTAGTCGCGAATACATCTAGTGGAAATCCACCGGTTTCTAAATTCGAATCATTCACTGTGTCTAGTACAAGAATAGAAGACGTCTGTATACTTGGCGTCGTTTGTAAATTTTCTTCAATATCATTTATGTTGTTCGTTAAAGTATCTTTTAAAGTGATTTCAGTCGTAAAATAGTCCTGTGCAACATTCACACTTGTGCTATCATAAGGAATTCCAGACATATTTAATTTTAAGTCACTTGCTTCTGTAAGTTTTTCTGTTGCAATTTCGGATAAAATGTTATCAGTAGACCTTTGACTTGGTTCAGGAGTAATAAGTTCTGCAAAAGACTGGGTAACAATGGTATCTGTGTTAACATTATCTATATTTGCTACTGTTGTAGATATACCTACTGTAGTATCAATAATCCCTTTTGCAGTAGATAGGTCCGCATTGTTGACAAAAGTATTATATTTGATGGATGTTTCATGGTCTTCTATCGTTGGTTCGTTGACTATAACGCCAATTGCATCATTTGTAACAACAATATAGCTTTCTGTTGTTGCATCATATGTACTACTCAAAATCTCCATAATGTTTGGTCCAGTAACAGCATCGTTTGTTGCTATAGATTCTGAAGAACTTAACAGCGATATTTCAGTAGTTATACTGTTTTTTGTTACATTAACGTTGTTGTCAAAGGTATTGTTTGCCGAGGTTTTATTGTACGCAAATCCGGATATTTCGTTGGCTGCAGCAGCAATTTCATTATTTGTAACAATATATCCTTCTGTTGTGTAAGTATCATACTTGTTATTCAAAATCTCCGTTACGGTTTGGTCAGTTACGGCTTCATTTATTGCCACAGGTTCAGAAGAACTTAACAACGACTTTTCAGTAGTTACACTGTTTTCTATTACATTAACATCATTGTGTTCAAAGGTATTGTTTGCTAAAGATTTATTATGCGCAACTTCCGATGGTTCGTTGACTGTAGTAGCAATCGCATTATTTGTAAGAATGATATTATATCCTTCTGTTGTGTAAGTATCATATCCGTTATTAAAAATCTCCGTTACACTTGGATCAGTAACAGTTTCATCTATTATCGATCCAGAATAGTTTAACAATGATTTTTCAGTAGTTATATTGTTTTCTATAAGAGTACTAGGATTGTTTTCAAATGTTTTACTAATGTTATATTCAACAGCGGATGCTTCGTTGATCGTTGTAGTGATAACTTCATTTGTAGTAATAAAATATCCTTCAGTTGTGTAAGTATCGTATACGGTATTCAAAGTCTCTGTAATGTTTTGATCACTTACAGTTTTGTTTATAGTGACAGTTTTAGAATTATTCAATAATGATTTTTCAGTAATTACAATATTTTCTGAGCCAGTAACATAATTATTTTCAATAGTTTTGCTTGAAGCCGAAGTATTAGATTCCATTACGGATGGTTCATTTATTGTTGTAGCAATTGTATTTGCATCAACATAATATCTTTCTGTAGTGTAACTGTCATATGCGTTAGTCACAGTTTCCGTTACGATTAGATTGGTTACAGCGTCGTTTATTGTTGTTTCCGTTACGATTTGATCCGCCACAGTTTCGTTTATTGTCACAGATTCAGTATAATCTAACATTGATTTGTCAGTAGTATTATTGATTTCTGAACCAGTGAGTTCATTATTTTTAAACGTTTTTCTTGAAGTCATTGACTCTACTTTGGCTGGTACGTTGGTTGAGGTCTTATTGTTAGTAACAGAAAAGTATCCTTCAGTTGTATAACTATCTTTTAATACTGTGTTTTTAGCAATTTCTGTGGTAATTTCATCAGTTATCGCTTCATTTATTATTCCGGATTCAGAATAATTTGACAATAATCTTTCAATAGTTACAGTATTTTCTGTAACATTAACGTCATTTTTAAGAGATGTTCTTGATATTGTGTTATTTACAAGAGATGGTTCATTCACTGTTGAAACAATTACATCATTTGTAGCAGCAAAGTAACCTTCTGTTGCGTAAATATCAGAAGTGTTATTCAAAGTCTCCGTTACGCTTTGTTCTGATAAAATTTCATTAATTGTCACAGTTTCAGAATCGTTTAACAATGTCGTATCAGTAGTTACAAAGTTTTCTGTAAATGTATCGCTTATGGTGGGGAATGTTGATGGTGATAATGTGTCTGCCGCTAAACTAGTACCACTGGGAGTTGTTGCAGATATATCAATGGTATTTGCAACAGTGGTTATTTCCTCTGGTACTGTTGTCAAAGTATACACTATATTTGTATAATCAGATGAACTTTCTGAAATACTAGGTCCAGTAACTGGTATATCTGTTGTAACACTATCTTCTTGCAATGTGGTTGTACTCACGGTGTTCAAATTTGCCTCCGTTGGAAGAACTTCACTCCTGGTTTCAATAACAGTTGTACTAGTGTCCGTAATTGTCGTTTCACTAAATCTTAATTCACTTGGCACATTTTTTTCCGTTATAGGTATTACAGTCGTTGTCCGTGGAAATTCGCACTCAAAATGGTTATTTCCTTCGCACACAGTGGACGGTGGACAGGGGATGACGAAGCTGTCAATGGTACTGGAGACACCACCACCGAGATCCACGCATATCATAAAATGTGTCGAGTTCACACAATGGAACGCTTTTCCACCGCAGTCGATGTTCGACGTTACCAATGGTAACGCAACCACCATCTGTAAATTAACCACACCATTTATTTAAAAATGTCTAGGTACTTTCATTTTAATCTTCACTTTTAAAAAGGTGATTACCAAAATAATTGTTCGAATTGATTCGTTTAAAACTGTTGCCTTGAACGCCATTGCCACGTATCTGTTTTCCACTTATGGCAGCATCCAGTCGTTTCAGAGTCGTCTCGTTAGTTAGTTATCTCGCGTAGTTTACATTCAAGTGAGGGTCTCGTGAGAGGCTGACACAATTTGTACAGTCGTGTAATACATATTATTGTTAGCTTTACAACTCATTTATATCACATCACACACAGATTACAGCTGACAGTACACAAATACTGTTGATGCGCTATTTCCTTCGGCCTTTACGTTGTTTTCTGCTGTCATTCAGTTCGTAGAAATATTATTTTGTTAGCGTACATCTAAAAACCCCAACCGAAATAGATCAATTTCTTTTCTTCCGCATTGAAATCTTCTTCATTAATATTTTAAACTGTACATAATATTTCCATGGATATAATACGAGTATGGTAATAAAATCATGGTAATTTTTCGCCCTAATAAGTGAATAACGCAATTATTTAGCCCACCTATTTTGGAGACGGTATTAATTTTGTCAAAATTTCTTTTACTATGAGACAATTCACAGTGTGCACTTAAGAGGATCTAAAGCTTAACGTAAGGCTACTCGTACTTATCAAATTGGTTTCCAAAATTCTAAACGTAATTACGAGGAAAACTTCTTGAAAGATAGTAATTTTCCATCTGATAATGAAGTATTAAACACTCGTATGTAGGTATACACCTTCCACCATCCGCAGAATCCTTATCAAACGGATGTTTTTTACAACAAAGATTCGTGTCAACAATAATTAAAGCGTTACTTAACGAAAGCTCTACAAACAGTTATTTTCTACCCTGAGTCAGAAACCTACTTATAATGTAGTTCATGGATAGACTCGGTCGCTTTGTCGAAGATTTGAGAATTACTCAAGAAAGTAAGGATCAATACTAGCAAAGTGAGTAGTATTAAACTCTCTTCAAAATTCAACTTCACTAGATTCTTCGCCTGTTCTTCTTGTCGGCTTTGTTAAAGTAGTCTATTCGGAGTCTCAGATTGTAGAGATTTGTATGTAGGCATTAATTAGCATGTGAGTATTTCTCAAAAAAAATGTACGTAACGAAACGGTAGTAACGAAATAGTAAGGCCATAAGGCTTGTTATACATTGGCGAAATATTGTGAATGCTCTTCATTTATTCAATTCGAAATATTTGTAAGTATGCACCCAAATACGGGGTAATATTAAGGGGTTAGAAATAAAATAAGGGAGGAATCATTCATACTATTTTAATAAAATTATTTTTGTTCCATCATGTTTATCCATTTTGAGTCGTTCTCTGTAAGCTTTTTGCCTTTCGGCATTGGTTTTTGGCGGCATTCCTAAAAAAACAAAAGAAGTAATCACATAAAAACGTAATCTAAATGATTTGACTATTTTTTGCTGGTGGCACTTCTGTAAAGCAGATAGTATCCAATCCTTTTGTTATTGACGCTCTATATTTTTTGAAATAAATTAAGTAGTGAATATTACTATGCTTAGTCAGGTAATAACAGTATACACTCAGCATTATGTTGTACTTTTTCGTAACGTAACGAAATTCGTAAAAAACGTAACGAAATATTAGACAAAATGAGATCAGACACAAGTATTTTTTTGATAAAAGCTGTTACAGCAAATATAAAAGCTTACTAAATGTTCGTACCACACGTATTACAAAAAATGGTTAAATGAAGACTTACCGTTCTATAATCGCTGATTTTACTTCCTGTTACGAAAAAGTAATCCCACAAAACACACACGTTTTCACTAATTTTCGCGATAGATGTAATGGCGGAGACGTCAGGCCAACAGCCATTCAGAGTGCAGCTATTGTTGTCCGTGTAAAATAAATACGGAATTGTTCAGAAACCATGGGAAAGTAGAAATAAATCGTAACTAAAGAGTAAATAACGAAATAGTAAATGAGAGCGACTCATTTTGTTTTTTTGCTTTAAATTGCCAATTCATTATGACACCCCATAGAAAATCAATTTGATACAGAAACTGCGATTACTGTAGAACGATATTATAAAGAAATTTACAATAATTTAGTTACGTATCGCATTTTATGAAACAAAAATACATGAAAAAGCTAGGGTGGCAAACAGGTTTTTGTATGAAAGGTAAAAAAGGACTATTTTTAAAATATCTAAATATTTGGTAATAAGTAGGATTATAGCTATAATTCTTCGTTATCTTAAAGATTAATATTGATCCTTTAAAATTGTGTGTGTGTTTTTTTTGTGTGATGATTTATAAACATAAAACTTTTGAACTGTTTCAAAGCACACTTTTTTTTTTCAAGATGTACATTTTTTTTGAGAAATACTCATGTGCTAAATTACTATTATTACTTATTTATGACGTATTCCTTCCTACCAACTCTTGAGTCAACGAACTGATATCTTGTGATTGTTACTATCTAATGTGCGCTTTACTTTAATTATATTTTATCACAGCGGAAAATTTTATTTCCGCAAACCGTTTTTATCGAATCTTTGTTTGCCAACTTTCTTATAAATGATTGTAAAAACACTTACGATAAAATTAAAGTAGCTAATTCGTTGATATAAAAATAATTTATTGATCGTAAATTAATTTTCTTTTTAAACCATAAAAATAGCTCAAGGGTTTTAGACTATTTCAAATTATTTACAATACAAGGAGACTAATTTTCAATCATATTTTATCTACCTCTAATAAGAGATCTTACTTTGGTAACATAAATGGCAACAGCTGCTATGATGCACCACACAAAGGTGATTGCAGCTAGTATTACGCCTAACACGAACATACTGCGTTGTAAGCCTCCTTCTTGCTCTACGATGAAGCACAGTCCGACCACAAACAGCGTCAAAATTATCGAGGAAAGGGTCTCTAAAGTGCTATGGAACTTCGGCCACTTGCGAGCCCCGACAAAGTCTTGAACCGAAGTCTCCCAACACGAGGTGATGGCTCCGTAGCCGATCCCGGCCACCACACATCCGATAGAGTAATGGTCATGGTTGTTTGCTTCTGCCAAAACTGTAAAACAAATGGTATTAATTTAATCAATAATGAGAAACTAATTTCCTGAAGATTTTCATTATAATTGATATTGTTTCGTTAAAAACAAGTAGAAAGGTAAACTTAGCTGATGACATTCTTAAGTATGTAGCCTAAATAATAGTACTTAGATTAAATATTTACCAAAGCTTGCACCAGTCGATATAATAAGTCCAAATACAGCTACGTATTTAAAATTACGTTTTGGTGTCTGTGCTAACCAGGGAGTGCATAATAAGAAGCAAATCCAAGTAAATCCGTGGAGTGAAATAAGGAAATTCGTCTCTGTCATAGATATTTTCGGCTTAACTTGTGTCGCAATCAGTGGCATCAATACAAGCGATACCGCCGATAAGCTTAGTTTGCAGAAACACATCATCAACGCGGGATAAAACCGCCAGCATGACAGTGACCTTGAAAGCGGCTTGATAAAAGTGTCGTTGATACTATACATCACATACACGAGCCTCCGTCGTAACCTGTACACTCTGTACGAAGGCATTCTCATTCTTCTTCTCATACTTGCATAGGCAGACTGACAACGGAAGCTGAAAGAATTAAATATTTTCTCTCTTTGGATATCTGTCACTGGAGATATAGTGTCGTATGTAACTTCTATTTCTGAGTATTCCTTATTATTCTCACTACCATCGTATTCAGTTTGCACCGAATCTCTTCTTATTTGCTTTACTATGTACTCATCGAAACTATCACCTATAGTGCTCAGTCTTTTAATAGCCAAACTAAATCGTTTCTTATTACTTTTATCAGTGTCAATTTCATTAACATCATCATCGAACTCGTCCTCACTATCTTCACTTTCCTCCGGAATTTCTGGCAGTATTTCCACGCCAAATATGTTTCGCCTTTTCTCTTCAGGGCTTGGTGGTGGTGTGATAGTTACATTGGCTTCATTGTCATACTCAAGTTCACCACCATTTTCGTGTCTATGTAAATTGTCATCCGATGGACTCTGCCAGGATTTCGTGCTCAAATCGTGTAACTGGAGCTCATTGACGTAACCATTCATTCCTTCGTTATTGAATATTGCGTAAGTCTTATCACTGTATCTAGAGAACGATAGCGGTCTTTTGGTTCTTTCACTGACTTTTAACAGCATAATTCCCGGCAATGTTTGGAGAATTATGCCAGCTAAGACCATATAAGAATATGAGTATTCGTAAGTTTCTATCAGAGCTGATAAAATATGAGGGAATAGAGACTGTCCTATGGCTTGGCCGGCGAAACATATTCCTCGTATAATGCTTAAGTTAGTGTCGTATGTGTCAAAGATAACTGCGTCGACTTGTGCCGATATTAATGAAGACCCGAATCCTGAAACATTTATTATATTCTTAACTCTTGTAACAGGTAAATCAAAAAATATGCACAAGTAGGTAAGTTATATTCGAGTGGCCTCGCCAATATTTAAAATAAATTGAGGAAAAAATAAAGAGTATTTGTGGTGATTACGAGTATACATGCCTCCTAAAACGCCATATACACAAGGCTGGAAGTAGTAAGGGACGAAGACACACAGGATGAGGCTAGCGACCACGAGCATCAGACCGACCGTGGCCATCACGCGGTAGCCGACCGGCCCGCCCCACGTGTCTGCCGCATCGCGACACCAGCATTCTGCAATCAAACATTACTATTAACTAACATTTTGTATCGTCGCATCTATAGGCTGCAACAAACTTGATGATAGACATCAGCTTAACAGGTCCTCTCTGTTCTTTAAAACAGAACCATAACCCAACTCCCATCTGGAAATCGAACCCAGGTCCTTTTAACCTGTAAAACATCTCTGTAAACAACAAACCAAAGACCATTTTTGTAAATTTCGGAGCCTTTGGGCAACAGAATCTTCTTCATGTGACAGTCACTGAAATTATTTCAAACATCGTCGCACATTTATGTTTACAAGTTTAGGTACGTTAGTAAAATCACTTAGGTACAAGGAATAAAAGGCTTTGTTAGAGCTTAATGTCAGTCTGATAAGTCATAGCTATACTAAAAAAATAGCCTCATTTCTAATTCTCGTGAGCTCTTAGAAGATCATGTAATTGTACACTTACGGGTAAGGCCATAGGTCAGCACGAATATTGCAGGAGTGGACAGGCCAAGCCATAGTGGGATGCCTAGTTCTGTCGAGTGCACCAAGAAAACCCCATACGATAGCACCAAGCTGGGCAAGCAAATCTGAAAGCCCGAAAATTTTAATTACTGCATAAGTAGTAACAACCTAAACCTAAGTTCTGCCTGCGGTTACACACCTGTTTCTTATCGATAAAGTTGTAGTATTTTTTAATCTAAGTTAAACATGCGTCACCTTTTTCGCGTTTGGAGTATCAACTACTGGTCACGTTTTTATCAGGATACTTAGCTCTATAGAAAAAATAAAGATACAAAGTAACGTGTTGTAAAGATACCTTATCAAGTGGGTGGTGCCAAATTACTAATTAAGTTACCTTCTTATCTTAGTGTACCTTGCACGTATTGTAAGTCTAAGTGCATAATATTCTAGGAAACTCTATCGAATGTAGATAGAACATACGCTTTATCTTTAGTACGAACGAAGTGATAAATCAGGTCAATGTGTATTTTTCCAAATAGGCGATATTATTATACCGTCGACGATCGTTCCGAGTCTAGTCGCTAAATTTAATTAAACTGACTTAACTTTTAAGTAGTTTATTATAGTAATCATGTTTCCTTATTTTCTTTTTTTTATATCAGCCTAAGTCTAACATTAACTATAAACTCCTCCAATATTCTTCTGATTAAATTCGTTGCGGGTCCAATGACAGTTTAATATTCTCCCGGGACAAACTTAACCTTCACTGGTTAGGTTTTTATTGGCGGTCAAGCTGTAGATCCTGGCTACACAGGAGTTGCAGTGGTGGGAATAATCCCGTATCAACATAAGTAGGTGATGCACCATTTAGCCAATAATCAAAAGATACTCGATTATAATTAGTATGTTTAAATGGTGTACCTTGACTTAAATCTAGGCAGGTTACCTAGGTTCCTTCTTCGTTTGTTACAAGGAAATTATGGTGGTTCAGACGATTTCCTACTTCGTTCGTTTTTCATCTAAAGAAATAAGCATGTTAGTTTTTATCTTTAAATACAATCTTAGATGATCTGTAATTACGTATCAGTAGCAATCAACAGACGTCTGAACAAAACGCCTTATTCCCCGTCACCATGATAAGTTAACCGCGTGACTTTTGCGCTTATTATTCAATTCGTACTATTTTATTTTATAACTTTCTGAGTAATTCTTAGTTATTTGAAAAGTTAATATTGACAAAAGTACCATTGCATAAAAATACGAGCAGATAAAAGTACACAAAGATGACAAACGGTTGTGCACATCACCTACTTAGGTACTTATTTTTTTACTCGATAGAGTTAAGCGACTAAATTAAAATCTATGACAACATCAGTAAGGTAAGTGGGTATGCATTAGTTGTAAAATGATTACTTGCATTTGAAAATAACTTTGCAAATAGGTAGAATCATACCGTTATCTTTCAAGAGTGCATATTTGACATTGTTTTCTCGTGTGTTTTGTAATAGGCGAAGTCATTGACGTCATTGTACGGCGTAATTTTGTAAATAATTTATCTTGGCACATTATATTATTTTTTATGGTTATAAAGACGAATTTTGTAACTATAAGGTAGAGTTAACCTGTTCCACAACATCGTTGCCCTTAAGCAGAGCACGTTTAATCCTCAACATTAAAGTCCAGAAGGTGAGGTTGATATTCTTATTGCTCTTTGTTATTTGGATATTTTATGGGCGCGGCTAAAACATTGCGTCTATATTATGGAAAAAGAAAAGAAGGGTGTTTTCCACTGATGAATTGCCTGTCTATCTCTATGGTCATGATTTTCTAGTTTATGAAATACCTACGCACATTCAAGAGCACAACCGACAGCAGAAGAGGCCAGTTCCACGATCCCACACCTTGTGCTCTCGAGTTGATGTCCATCTTATTCCACTAACTTTCCGCATTCTCCGAACGGTATCAACATTTTTGAAGGACCACAAATAGATTTTCTAACACAACACAAACATTCCCACTTCACTTGTTTTCTCTTAGTTAACTGTATTCACTTTATTTTCAATAGTTGTAGACAGAGAGCATATTATTATCGTCGCGTATTGACAGGACTCTATTACATCGAACGCCTTATCGAAAGGCCCCAAGTCATAGCTACTTTGTCTTATCTTATCGTCTCAGTGAAAGAAGTCAATATACCTAATACAAATTATAGCAAATTATTTGTGAATTTGTATTATATTAACAAATCAAAGCAAGGACTATTTTCATTCGATGATAAATAATGCATTTTACATTGAATTTCATCGGCAATGCGTGCATTGTGCATGTGATATCCCTTTTGCGTGGTAATTACGAGTACATGCATAATAATGCAATTTGTGTAACGGACCTTTCGCAAACCTTTGTATTTATGTACTATATTGGTCGATTCTACGTCGATCTCTTATGAAACAATCACCTACAATGTTTTAATGTAAACCCATTTTGATGGGGAACAGCAACCTACTGACTTCGATGATCGTTAGGTAAAAACTAATAGCAAAACAGGCAAATGACGAATGCTTATTTAAAATCCGTAAATTAAAGCAAATAGGTACCTTATTCAATAAGTAAAATAATCATTAAAATTATTGTAATTTTATTAGTAGGTAATGGAAACAGCAAACACGGAAATATTTAAAGATAAATGGTAGGTCCACCTAGTGGGAGCCCTGCCCACGCTACGTCTTCTGGCTCGTGGTCGCCACTCAAGAACTTTCCTGCCCCAGCGGCCATCAGCTCTACGAGCTATATGCCCCGTCCACTGCCATGTCAGTCACTCTGGTTCTCCTACGGATCTCCTCATTTCTGATTCGATCACGCAGACCGACGATCTGGTGAAGGTCGCGGGAGGTGCCTGGATGTGAGCAGCGCAGGACCGGTCTTTGTGGAAATGCTTGGGGGATGCCTTCGTCCAGCAGTGGACGTCTTTCGGCTGAAACGAACGAAATGATAGATGAAGGCTTCATTAATCTAAGGGTGAAGTAAGTAGTAAGTAAGTAATGTATGTCGGTACCTCGCGTGGTCACTCCTCACCTTGACCCGTTTTCCCAGTTCTGTGCTTTAAATTATTAATTAATTTTTAACTGTAGTACATATTTCGTTATAATAAAGCCTACATTATTTAGTAGGTATGGTTAGTAACGGTAATGCGTAAAGCTAGACATTCATTTTTCCATGTAACACTCTTCATTCGGTGCTAATAGGATATGAATTGATCAGCACTGCATCTCTTCAAAGGTTCAAGAGTTCTTCTTGTGAGCGTGAAGGAGTAATTAAGTAGGTACATCAGCACTGAAAAAGAGCGGTAAACCAAACAAACGTTCTGAGACCGTCGTATATGTTTACTGGGCAGCGAGCTCTTTTAAAGTTCCATGGAGTCCCATACTCGCGGACTAATGTAGAGTTTAAATTTTAATGATGCATTTCAGATAGGTATTTCAATAGACATTTACCTACTTAGTTGAAAATAAGTAGGCTATACCGGCGCAGTAGTCCGTTTCTTTCTTTCATGCTCGGTCACTCTACGTAGGTAGGTGTATAATAGGTAGAGGTTCTAGAGAGTTTACTAGAACAGAGACTATGCAAGCAAGCCATCAGAAAAAATATGTAGAAAGCATGGAAGAGAGTAGTAACTAGTAAATAGGTAGACATACTACATTATAGCTACGGCTAAGACAGTAGAGATGGGTTATACTAGGTAAATTTGATACTAGGTGCACCTATTCCAAGTATTTATTAATACTTGATCCAAATACCTATTCCACCTAGTACGTAGTAATTTACCATACTTGACGCGACTAGTGCGGACTAATCCACGTATTATGACTTTAAAATACAATTTTCTTTGAAAAGATACAACCGTAGTATTAATAATGCAATTTGAAATTGAATAATAATGTTTTTGCTGGCTGTTGATTGATTGATATCCTCCCTTCATACTTCAAACCTTACCTGTGTACAAATAGAGTTTAAATTACGTAATACATCAAACACCTATTCCTATCTCACACCTGCCTGCGCTCAAATTTGTTTGTCAGACAGAGACGGAGTGAATCTCTACGTTCGCACATAAGCTTAGCGAGAAATACGCGGTGCGCGTAATACACGACTACGGATTATGCAATAATAACCTCTATTACTTTGATGGTAGGGTCGGAAATCGTGTAATTTAAAAAATACTAGGTGGATCAAGTATTTTAAAAATTGGAATAGGTGCCACTTAGTACTGTAAAATACCTAGTGTGTGGATCTGTTCTAGTAAATACGTCTCATCTCTATAAGACAGGAGTTGTTCGTGAACGTGCATGAGTGTACAGAGTATAGGCAAATGAAAAAAAACAGTGCACCATGAGTTTTCGGATTCTCTTAGGTCTACATAATGACGTCTCAGTAAAGCATCACAACTTTGCTGAAACTCAAGGGGTGGGAAGTATTCTGGCACGGCTGTATGATATAATGTCCTTGCCTTTTGCTGAAAAACAAAAAAGAAACAAAAATGATGATCCTGTCATTGCTGTCAAAAAAGTGTCAAAATAAGTTGTACGATTTTATTTGAAAATAAATAAAGATAATTAAGGAGGTTCCGTTCGCGAGTATCAGTGGCTACACGTGTTTCTGGAATTCTAGCGTATTTTTTTGTAATTTCACTGTTCATTTTTACAGAAATCCAATCCTAAGCTCAATTATCAATAAAACAACGGTGGTGGTAATTTAACTTGATCTTTCCTTGGTAAGTACCTAGCAGAATGGAGGTGATTCCTCCCGATCCGCCTGATCCTCCAGATCAGGCCGCCGCTATGGAGCTTTCCCCGCCTTTATTTTCCCAAACGGCGACCAAACGCCGTCTTGTAGATACGGTAGTTGATACCGAGCCGGCCAAGAGGACGAATACAGATGGATCAATTACTCAAAATAGCCAATTGATGTACACTCACCCCTCACTTGTAATAGCCCCAAAAACATATAGTGACGAAGACAAAGGACCTTTCTTAGTTCACGTTTCCCATGTAGAATCGGAACCCTCTTCTCCAGCCTACATTCAACCCATGAGGTTTGGTAAATTTTTAGTAACCAATAAAATTCAAGGCATCATCTTGGACGGCGTCACGAAAATCGGCAGAAACAAGATTTCTGTACAATTCATTTCAGCCAGTGCAGCAAATAACTTCCTGAACAATGAAATTCTGCCCATGTATAAATATGTTGCTTCCATCCCCACTTATAATGTGACCCGCATGGGCCTCATTAGGAACATTCCAACTGACTGGTCAATGGACGAACTAGCAGAATCTTTAACAACCCCCGACGGTTGTGGTATACTTTTAAAGGCTCGTCGGCTAAACAGAAAACTGGTTAGGGAGGATAATCAAACATCGTGGGTCCCCACACAATCAGTGGTAGTGACATTCAAGGGACAAGTCCTGCCACAAAGAGTCTTCTGCTGCCATAATTCAATTCCGGTCGAGACATACCAATTGCCGACAATCCAATGCCTCAACTGCTGTCGTTTTGGACACATCAAGACGCAATGTAGGTCTAAACCTAGGTGCTATCGTTGCTCCCAACCACACACGGCAGAGGAATGTAATACCACAGAAGCCAAAGCCACCTGCATCAATTGTTTAGGTTCCCACTTTGCAACAAACAAATCATGCCCTGAGCACTCTCGTCAAAAGGCTATTAAGGTAACAATGTCTCAGGATAACATCTCATACTCCCAGGCCTCCTCTCAGTTTCCTCCTGTCCGCACATCATATGCGGACATTACAAAATCACCATCCTCCCATCAAACCAGCAGCTACGCTTCTCAACCTTCCCAACCTCACTCCTCACGCCCCAACCAAACCGTCTCATACCGAAAGACCATTCCCCGAACATCCCGCCCTCATGCACCGTTAGATAAGGGTTACGACAAGCAGGCACACCAAGCCATAATTGGCAATTGTGCCTCCTCCCTACCTAATGGTTGTGCCTTGAACGGTGACTCTTCTCCTTCCCCGGGAGAGGATAACCTTTTGCAGATGGTTCTATCTCTCATCATCCATATTGTTTCTGGTCGTAATACCGCCCTACCGCCCAACGTTGCGCAAATGCTTTCCCAAATCTCACAGTTAAACTACAATAATAATGGACAAGGAGGTGGTTCAGTGGAACTGCCAAAGTATTAGACGCAAAAAACATGATTTAACTTATCTTATCAATAAATATTCACCATCAGTCCTAGCTATCTCGGAGACGTGGCTGGTTCCTGGTTCACATTTCCGTGTATCGGGATATGCATGCCTCCGGGATGATAGGAATGATGGCTACGCGGGAAGTGCCTTACTTGTAAGACGCTTCCTTCCTTATAATCAACTCCCCCTTCCTTCGCATAGCCAAGACATTAATGTCGTGGCTATGCGAATATTTGATATCTCCCTTTTATCTGTTTACATTCCCCGACCTAACGCTTCCTCCATCAATGAATTGCGCTCTGCTATTTTATCTGTTCCTCCTCCCGTTATCATCTTAGGTGACCTAAATGCGCACCACGTTTTATGGGGCTCCTACCATTCCGACTCTCCAGGTTCATTGCTCCTAGACCTTTTGGATGAACTAGACCTTTGTATTTTGAATAATGGCTGTCCAACAAGAAGATGTGCCCCTACACAAAATCCAGCGTCTGCTGTTGATGTGTCATTCTGTTCACCAAATTTGACTTCACTCTGTTCTTGGAAAGTTTTAAACAGCACGCTCGGTAGTGATCATTTCCCCATTTTAGTATCTTTGCCTAACAATAACCCCCCAATAAATCGACCACCTCCCCTCTTAAAATATAATTTAAATAAAGCTGACTGGCTTGCCTATCATGCATCAGTCAACGAAAAATTAAAGAATTTACCTTCTGTAAATAATGTTAATTCCCTTTCAGTATACTGTGATTTTGTGAACACATTAAAAACATCAGCAGATGATCACATACCTTTGAAAAATCCGTCTCGGAAAATATCACCTCCTTGGTGGGATTCTGAATGTACAGCCAGTGTCCAAAAACGAAAGGAATCTGAAAAAAGGTACAACCGTTCAATGACCATGGAGAATTACATCCTTTACCAAAAAATTGCTGCACAAACTAGAAAGTTTTTAGCCAAAAAAAAAAAGAAGGGATGGATTAGTTTTTGTGAGAGTATGTCTCCAAGGACCCCTTCCTCAATTGTCTGGAAACAAATCAAAAGATACCGCACTTCCTTAATCCCTATAAATGCCCCGTCAAACAACCCTACAGCTTGGCTAAATGACTTTGCAGACAAACTGGCCCCTCCTTTTGTTCCTTTTATGGATAATCTTCCTTCAACAAGTTGTTTTCTCCCCCAATCAAATAATCTTGATGGTCCCTTTTCCTTAGAAGAACTTTTATCAGCTCTTGACGGCTTAAAAGATTCATCTCCTGGAGCAGATGGAATCCCTTATTCTTTTATTATTAAATCCCCGGCTAGTGCTAAACTTTTCTTTCTTAATTTATTAAATTCGTTTTTTGATCAAGGTACTCTACCGGAAGCTTGGAAACAACAAATTGTAATCCCCATTCCCAAACCAGGAAAAGAACCTTTAGATCATAATTCTTATCGTCCCATAGCCCTTTCTTCCGTGCTCCTTAAAATAATGGAACACATGCTTAAAAATCGTTTGGAGTGGTTCTTGGAATCTAATAATATTTTGGCGAAATCCCAATTTGGCTTCCGCAAAGGTTATAGTACTCTAGACAGTTTAAGTATTTTAACGACGGATATTCGCGTAGCTTTTAAAAACAAGGAGTACCTCGTTGGGGTCTTCTTAGACATTGCCTCTGCGTACGATAATGTGTTACTCCCAATACTCAGGCAAAAATTGCTCTATCTGAGTATCCCGGAGAAACTGGTTCGTCTCATCTGCAACACATTGATGTCAAGATCAATAGCAGTGAGATACCAAGACTCTCTAGTTCCCCGTTTTGTCTGGAAAGGGCTTCCGCAAGGATCCGTACTCAGCCCTCTACTTTACAGCATTTACACATACGACCTTAGTAGAACTGTAGAATCTTTTTGCAGCATCCTTCAGTACGCAGATGACATTGCCCTCTATTATTCATCCAAATCTATATCCGAAACAAGTTCGCGCCTAAACACTGCTCTGGAATATCTCAATGCCTGGATGACAAACCATGGATTATCCATTTCAGTCCCAAAATGTAGTTGTGTCACCTTCACCCGTAAACGTAATACACCAGAGGTAGATATAACACTGAACGGTGATAGCGTTCCTTGTAACAACCAAGTGAAGTTCCTAGGCATAATTTTAGACTCCCGGTTGTCTGGCATCCCTCATTTCAATTACATCCTTGGTAAGGCCGAAAAAGGGCTAAATATCCTCCGGGCCCTTTCAGGCACCTGGTGGGGTGCCCATCCATACTCACAGAAATTACTTTACAACGCTATTGTCCGCAGCCACTTCGATTATGCCTCATTTCTTTTGGACCCCTGTAATAAAGCTGCTCTCGAAAAACTTAATAAAACTCAGTCGAAGTGTCTACGCATTATACTGGGAGCTATGAAATCTTCGCCTATTAATGCTCTGCAAATTGAATGTGTGGAACCTCCCCTATATTTGCGTAGACAATACCTAAGCGACCGGTTTTACGTAAAAACTTCTCAAAATTCCAATCACCCTCTGCATGAAAAACTGGCTCTCCTCTCTTCACTGAGTAGCTCTGACTCCTCTCAGAGTTCACCTTGTGTTTTGTTGAGTTACAGGAAATTTACCCGCCTCCCTACTCCAATTGAGAAAATTCCATTGAATCCTCTTTTCAGCAATAGCTATGATTCCCTTCTTTTCAATCCCTCAATAATCCTCAACTTTGGCATATCTAAGGACTCGTGCTCAGCTGGTCAGGAATTCATTAATATTGTCTCTGAGCACTGGCAAGGTTGGTTAAAAATTTACACTGATGCCTCCAAGCTGGACGAAGGTGGATGCACTGGCGCAGCAGTCTGGATACCTGCATACAGAATAGCACTAAGCTTTAAGTGTCCTCCAGTTACATCAGTCTTCACAGGAGAATCAGTCGCTATACTAGAAGCTATTCGTTACTCTATCTCACACCGTCTTAATAACACCTTGATCTTTACTGATTCTCTGAGCTGCCTCCAATCTATTTTAGCCAATCCATTTAAATCCAAAACTAAATTCCCCATCGTTTTCAAAATTAGAGAAGCCCTTTTTGAGTGTAAACAGCTCGGTTTAAATGTCACTTTAGCCTGGATCCCAAGTCACCGAGGTATCCCTGGCAATGAAACTGTAGATTCATGTGCTAAAAACGCTATATCCACAGGTTCACTGGATCACTACAGATTATTTGCTCATGATGTCTCTTCGCTCCCACGTAAACACCTGTTCAAGTCGTGGAATACTCACTGGGTTAACTCCAAGAGATACGTAGGCAGATATTATGCTGATATCCAACAGGATATTCCCTCAAGACCCTGGTTTTTCAAGCACCGCCACTTACCAAAAAGAACAGTGTCCATTATCTGTCGCCTGCGTATAGGTCACGCGTGTACCCCTGTACACCTCGCAAAAATGCGGATCAAGGATAGCTCCATATGCGAATGCGGCTTGGATGAAGGAACAGCTAATCACATCTTTTTCAACTGCCCCAAAATTGACCATTCGTTGTATGACTTCCTTCCCAAAAAATTCCCTTTTCCAACTAACCTTAAATGTGTCCTTAACTTTACTAATCCCCATACTTTGAAATCTCTAGTTAAATTCATTAACATTAATAAAATTAATTTGTAACCTTTTGTAACAAGCAAGAGTTGGCAGTAAAACTTTTTCCAAACTAAACCTCCCCATTTGTGTTCACTCGTATATGTTATTTTTATGTATTGTGTTGTCTTATTTGTGATGTCTCTTTGTTTTAGGTATTTTGCTTAGTATACCTTTGAATTTAAATTTCTCAAAAAACATTGTGTAAAAGCTGCGCACGTGATATTGGCGGAACAGTGTGCCTTGTGGCGAAAATACACAAGTTCATCGCCATTAATAAAAGAAGAAGAAGAAGAAGAAGATAATTAAAATAATTAAATACTTTAAATGCAGATGTGGCCAATGCTACTGTTTTATTCTAATAATTAATAATATATTTACTTTGTTTGCCTAATTTTTTACAAAACCATGGTGAACCAAAATGTTCTACAGGATTATTCCGAGTCAATCAAGAGATTTCGTCAACAATGTTTGAATTCTGGAATAAGTGAAGAAGAATTCAGGAACATATACATTGAGACCCTTCAAGAACTGGATAATAAACAACGCAGAGAATCCAATAACGAAAGAATCAAAACAAAATACAAAGTTTTACTCTTTTTAACAATCGTGTTAGCTTGCTGTGCTTATCATTACCAAATAATATACAGCTGTATTGTTTGTCACTTACAAGAATACATTTATCCTGGCTTGAGATTGTTTAGAAAAATTGCAATACCATTTATATCACTATTCCCGTCTCTTACTGGTGAGTTCATAGCTCATTATTTTCCTATCATTACCTTTGATTAAAACACATAATTATAATTATTTACAACAAATATTTGATATGTTTCTGTTCATTAAAGGGCATAGGTTATCATTAAAATTGGATTAGCATCATACTCTATTTACTAAAAACAATAATAATTTTAATTAGAATACTTTACATTTTCCAGATTTATACCATGAAACGTGCCTGATACAAAACCCTTTCTTCACTGTGGTGGACATGGATTGCTGGCCGTGTAGCTCAGTCAATAATGTAAGAGAGATGATAAACCCAACACCTAACAACCAACAAAACGCTCCTTTCATTTATGAGGTAATAACAAAACCAACTATACATATTAAAATTATAATGGCGGATTTACACTATGCGGAAATTAGCCGAGTCAAGTAAAAAAAACAGAGGAGTGAGGATGAAATTCATTCATTTTTCATCCCCACCCCACTGTTTTTTTGACTTTGCTAATTTGCGCCCAGTGTAAACGCAACATCACATTTTATTGACATTCAATTCCACTTTTGTCAAACATTTCAGACAGATCAACAAGTTATAAATTTTCACATGCTAACAGAAATATTCAATGTAAATAAAGTAACATTTGAAAGAGAATCACCAAAGATTCATGTTGACAACAAATATTATATTACACCTACTGAAATGTTTACAAAAAATCATATAGGGGAAAGCACATTTTATGTCTGGTATGTGTATGTTTTATTTACAACATAATATTAATTATTTATAATGACCTATATTTATTTGTGTAGTAACATATTCCAATTATAATTTCAGGAAATTCAACAACATGCATGCAGCAAGAATATTGCGACAATTTATTCCCAGGCCAAAGGTAGTACCTAAGTTTGGACAGAGTACTGAAAGATTTATTATTATTGACTCAAGTCAACATTTATCCAAAGTTCCTGATACTGAATGTAATTTTTCATTTCTACTTGCACTGAGTGGAAGCAGAATAATTAACTTAAAACCCGCTGAAGAGTGCAAGCATCAGTGTAAATCTTTGAAAGTCGAACTGAAGGAACAATACTTATGTAAGTATTAATTATGTTAATTTATACATGTCTCTATTGTTTAATTTTATGCTGTGGTAAATGAAAAAAAAACTTATTTTCAGTATGGTACAACTGGTGGTACTGGAGACCTATTATACAACCATCTCATAGCAATGACACATTTATTGGCCATGTTGGATCATATTGTTAAAAAAATAAGAAAAAATGGAATGTACAAAACAAATTTATTTAATAAATATTAAATACATTTAACTAAAAATTACTAGTTCATATTCAATCAAATTTTTCCTGTAGTTTATTCTTTAATAATACTGGGATCAGTGATATTAATGCAAAGGCACTAAGAACGATGATTGATGTCCATGACCAAGCATCACTTGTGGATGTCAGGGAGTGCAGTGTTTGACCAGCTTGGATGGCAACAAATGATGGAGGTGCCACTCCTGAAATGAAACAAATTCCATATGAAAAATATTCAATTATTAATTCTAAAATAGTTTGTAATCACAAATAATATACCAACCAATAAATGTTCCTAGAGTAAATGGAATGAGAGGCACACCTATTACAGGTGCAGTCATATTTATAAACCAATTGGGCAAAAATGGAGTCACTCTCAGAAATATAATATAGTTCAGCAAGTTATTTTTGTGCTTTTCAACAGCTTTTGACCATTGTGCTGCTCTTTCTGGAAAATATCTGTTCACAAGCTTCTTCCCAAGTAAATTAGACAAAAAGAAACATAAACTTGCTCCAATTGCTGAGCAACAACAAACTAAAAGAAGAGCTAAATAAAATGGGAATAGAAATCCTGAAAGTATACTCAGGAAAATTGATCCAGGTATTGCAAATGTTTGCAAACTGTAACTTGAGTGAAGGATAATATTTTTTTATGAGATTTGGCGATAAAAATACTAGTTTCTTACAAAGCTTACATAATATTATGATACTTTCTTTTTTATAATATGAAAAGGATACAAAATATAAATGACAAACACTCCAAACATTACTTCATAAAAGTATTTGTCTTTGTAGCGATCCAATACAAGTCCCAGTTGCTTAGCCTCTTCCAAATCCCATGGCAGTTTTACATGAGGTTTCTCATGTCTGTAACATATTATTATAGTAAAAGAATATTAAAATTTTATTTCCATCACAAAAAACAATGATTAAAATCTTAAATTCTTTTTCACAACTTACTCTTCTAAATCTGGGAATTGGGTATAAACGAGTGCCAAAGTCATCACAGAAGATACAAAGATTATCAGCACAAGAAAGAGAGACTTTGAAGTAGTTATGTTCTTATCAGTAGTAGTAGTGACCATGGGTTGATAGTCTGTAAATGGGAATAGAAAATGTTTAAAGATGAAATTAATAAACACTATGCCAAAATTTATTTATAAGATAAAATTATTTACATCAGGAAGGAATAAGGAAGGAATCAAATAGAAGGAACGATAGGTACTTGTTATAGGGAGAGGATAGAAGAGTCCAATACGTTCTTGTCGTATATTGCATACTCTTGGCTTCGTGATAGTTGGGAAAGGAATGTCAACGGTGGAAGAAACGATGGGTTCTTGAACATCACCTGCTTCATCGGTTGTGCGAGTATTTCTTTGACGAACCATTGTGTTTCCTGACCTGATTAATGTTAAAAAATATTTTAAGATTGATAGATATTCCGATGAACACTGCACGTATTTTTTCTATTGAAAGGTCAGCGTACGCTTATATTAAAATGCTGGTACAATTTATTTTATAAAGTATTTCTGAAATAAAATTGTTAAACAAAATTTTAAAATCGATTCACGATACGAATGAGAATGACAGTTTTGAGATTGACAACTTTGACATTTGGAATTTGACAATTCTGCCGTCATAGATAAAAAAAAACAGCGTCAACTGCTTAAATAAATGGAAGGCATGGAGAGTAAATTATGTGGAGAGGCCCCTTTGAGAGAGATTATAAACGACTGTTTAGCTCATTCTCTAACTTATCCATGCACCATGGTAAGATGGTAACGTATGAAAAAAGAAATGTTTGGTCAATATTCATTCTGGCAGCATTTTCATGTGAAGTCCGTCACCAAAGCTATTTGACTCGTGCTCGGTATAGATGACCCACGCTGAACTGTCCCGCCAAACTCAATGACAGGGGGGCGCTACCATCGTTCAACTATATGGTTTCCAACATGGCAAAAATCTGAACCAGCGATCCGGTATTGACGGTGGCGCCCCACTGTCAATGTCATCGACAGGACAGTCCAGTATTTTGGAACTATACATACATACACGATGGGAAAGGAAAGGAACAAGGGCAATCGGTGGGTCTAGCTAGAAAAAATGGGAATTTTTTATCGCAAACCAGTCGAATAGTCGTTTTGACGTATTCGATTTTCTATTTGATCAAAAAGTGCAACTTGTCTAGGGGGCAGCTGACAAATGTTTGTGTAAGGCAGAGCCCCGATTACGGTAACTTTTAACGTCTACAATCCAGACGCGCTTCATCGATTCTGCGATACGATTGGTCAAAACAGCTGACGTACGCTGTTGAACGACCAATCGTATCGCAGAATCGAGAAGCGTGTCTGGATTGGAAACCTTAAAAGTTACCGTAATCGGGGCTATGACCACCTAACTTTAACAGTAACTATACAACGATATATATCGTTCAACTATAGATGACCCACGCTGAACTGTCCCACCAAACTCAATGACAGGGGGGCGCTACCATCGTTCAACTATATGGTTTCCAACATGGCAAAAATCGGAACCAGCGATCCGGTATTGACGGTGGCGCCCCACTGTCAATGTCATCGATAGGACAGTCCAGTATTTTGGAACTATAACCGCTGTGTTTTGTATGAAGTTTGACAGATTTCTGACGTTTGTTAGTCAAAGTAAGATGGTGCAATGCAACCCAGTGGGTCTAGTCAAAATGCCATCGCAAACCAATAGGAAGTTTTCGCTAATGTCAGTCGCCGCGTCACCAGTAATTCGATTCGATCGGAAAATGGCAGCCAAAATGCACATTGAACCACCAACGGACGCGGCGATATAAAAGTTCATTCAAAATCGAATAAAAGTTAAAAAATGTCTATGACTTTGCGATTGTTTTTACTTTTTTTTAGCTTTTTTTTTTAAATTAGTTTCTTCCTTGCTCTCTGTTTATAGTTCCAAAATACTGAACTGTCCTATCGATGACATTGACAGCGGGGCGCCACCGTCAATACCGAATCGCTGGTTCCGATTTTTGCCATGTTGGAAACCATAAAGTTGAACGATGGTAGCGCCCCCCTGTCATTGAGTTTGGCGGGACAGTTCAGCGTGGGTCATCTATACGTCTATGCTTCGCTGTCAAACTAGCTGTCAAAACGACACACAGTAGTTTGATTTTAAAAAAAGGTGGACATACGATCGAAAGTCATAATTTCACCGAGACAACAATTGTTTTGGATAGCATTTTGAATGCTGATCAACATTTGTCATTATGCATTTTTCGATAAAACGAGCCTTTCATGCTTAAAAAAAATATGACAAGAAAATTTGTATGGAGAAAAATCTTTTTTATTTTTTTTCTGGCTACTGTTGCAAACTGTAGCGGGCAAACCTTATGTAGTTGTAAGTACCTATGGTGCCTAACATTACTACATAAATACTTTTTGCGGGCACGCGCGGCCAAGCGAGTAATGGACATGCAAAATTTTAAATATTTTATTTATTCATTGTTGATTTTAATGCACTTAAAGTAATTATTAATAGATAAATATACTTAGTCTAACTTACTACAGCCCCCTATTACCTCATTTCACGCTAAAACCTTTCAAACTAGAACCTAAGTTTGTATGTAGGTACTAGGTAGTCTAAGTTGTTTTTATTGTCATTATAATATTCACTACTGGTCTACTGCTTATCGTGTAAGATAGATTAAGTAGATATCAACCCTTTACTTAGGTATGTGGCGGCTATCCGCCACAATCCTAACTTGGACCACCGCCTTAGATTTCGGAGCGATCCGCTTCCGCTTGTGAGATTGGGCCAACCCCGACTTGACGGAACGTGACCGAATGGTTGGCGCATGCGTGCTGCGGCCGTCACAATACGTCTGCGTCACTCGCACACCCATGAAGACGTATGCTGCCGTCTCGCTTCAACGCCGGTCACCGATCTCCGCTCACTCATCGCCGTTGAAGAGATTTGAAATATGTCGTCGTGACACTTCTTCCGCGATCGCCTTGCTCTTAAGATTTAATTAATTTTATTGCTATTGTATCCTAATCAATCCCTTGCTATTCCTGTTGTTAAATATAATTTCCAATCCGCTAATAATATTCTTCCTTCTACCGTGTTCTTCCTACCTTTATTTCCTGACTCGAACTGCCTAACAATAATCTTAACGATTAAGAATCGGAATAGGATTCCGAGGAAAATATATGGTGGGTTGTTGGCAAATATCCCCCATATCTGGTGACCCCGACGACGGAGAAGGAGAATTTCCGAAGCAGTCGAAGATTGTAAAAAATCTACAAAAGGATAAGGCCGCGGTGTGGTCATAAGCGGTGAGCGATTTTTCGAATTGTAACAATGGGCAATGAGGAAATTTTAAAAGTCAGCGTAAGAGTCCCGCAAGTCGCCAGCACTTCCTCTGCTGCAGTTCCCTACAGCGACATGAAACACCGGATTGCAGAGTTGACCAAGCAAGTGGCTATGCTGACTAGCAGGATTGAGGAGTCGGAGAACCGATCGCGTGCGAGATCTCAAAATAACAACCGCTACAATCGCTCATGCAGCCGCTCCAAACCAAGACAACCACCGCCTGACCATCCACACTGCTTCTACCACTACACCTACGGTACGAAGGCGAAGAAGTGTAAGCAGCCTTGCAGCTTCCCGTCGGAAAACTTCAAGGGCGGTCGGAAGTAGCGGCCCACGACTGCCCCTCTGCAACAGGCCGTCTTTTCGTTACGGATCGCACATCGAAAATGCAGTTCCTCGTGGACACTGGCTCAGACCTGTGTGTTTTCCCGCGATCTGCTATCAAGACGCCCTGTACTAAGACCAAGTATGATCTCGTCGCAGCGAACAACTCTGTCATTCACACTTATGGACCTGCACTGTTACACCTGAACTTGGGACTCAGGCGAGATTTTACTTGGAACTTCATCATAGCAGACGTTTCAAAGCCCATCATCGGTGTGGACTTCCTGAGCCACTACAATTTGCTTGTGGACTGCAGAAATCAACGTTTGGTCGATGGAATCACAACCCTGTCCGTAGCAGCTGTTACTTCTGGAACCTCAGACGACATCGCTTCTGTCAAAGCCGTCACTGGTGAGACCGAGTTTCACGCACTTCTGCGCGAGTTCCCAGAAATTACCAGACCAGCAGGCGTTCGTTCTCCACCCAAGCACAACACACTACACCACATTAGGATCAGCCCTGGTCCGCCGGTATCTTGCAAGCCTCGACGTCTTGATCCAGTTCGCTTCCAAGCAGCGAAGAAGGAGTTTGAGGACATGCTTGCGTGTGGTACGGCTCGACGTTCAGAGAGTCCATGGTCTTCTGCTCTGCACATGGTGAGGAAGAAGGACGATGGATGGAGACCATGCGGCGACTACCGTGCGCTTAATGCCAGGACTATTCCAGATCGGTATCCCATCCGTCACATACATGACTTCTCCTACCAGCTCTCAGGATGTACCATCTTCTCCACAATCGACCTGGTGAAGGCATACAACCAGATTCCGGTAAATCCAGCTGATATCCCCAAGACTGCCATCACCACG
This sequence comes from Ostrinia nubilalis, assembly GCF_963855985.1. Taxonomy (NCBI): domain Eukaryota; kingdom Metazoa; phylum Arthropoda; class Insecta; order Lepidoptera; family Crambidae; genus Ostrinia; species Ostrinia nubilalis. The sequence goes on along the minus strand of NC_087094.1, from coordinate 6,127,755 downwards.
CCGTTTGGTCTGTATGAATTCCCATACATGACGTTTGGGTTAAGGAACGCTGCGCAGACCTTTCAGCGGTTCGTCGATGAAGTTCTTCTGGGTCTTGACTTCTGTTTCGGGTACCTTGACGATATCCTGGTGTTCTCCAGCAGCCCAAAAGTCCACCTGGATCACCTGCGTCAGCTGTTTGAACGTCTGAAAGAGTACGGGTTACTATAGGTGTACCAGAATCTCATGGCAAACAAAAATATTGGAAAAGTGTGTTTTTCATATGGCAATTGTCTATGGTTTAATTGTCACCTGTCAACGAAAATTATGAAATCTGTCAGCCGCTGCAAAAATTTTGTAATCTCTTCTTGACTATTTGTTATTTTTGTGAAAAAATCGAAAAAGCTCAAGCAAGTCATATTGTTTTCAATGTGAATTGTAAAATAAAGCATAATTCAAAGTCAATCTTTGATTCTAAAGCGCGTCGTCGAGTTGACAGTAAGTTGGACTGAAATATTTTGATACATTTAGTTTATTACCCAATTACGTCACAAGGAGGGTTATGTTTATTTATATTATTCTTAATAGCTGCTTTATCGGGGTTTTCAGGTATATCTCACAAATTGGTGCAGGGGAATGGTCAAAATGTTATGACCATGTAAAGAAAATTGAAAAAGATTTTATCTCTTTATTTTGATCATCTATTGAAGAACAAGAAATTGCAAGTGGAGTTCTTAGAATCGTTTTCTAGTTCTGAATGAAGTGACAAGTTAAAAGTATGATGCATAATAAAATTAGTTACTTAAATTAATAATACGATTTATTTATTTTTCAAGACACTTTCCCGATGTATTAACAACATTCTTCATACACATACCTACCTAAAATGTATATTCGTACTTCATGTTCATTAATATTAAAGTCATAAAAGTAAAAAATTAAACAGTATCAAGATCGTTTATTCCAATTTCCCCAGTATTGCTCTCAACAAAGTTTATTTTCCCTATTTGCCATGAGATTCTGGTACACCTATAGTTAACACTTCGAAGTGCAATCTTGGCCAGTCGGAGATTACGTTCCTCGGCTATCAAGTCTCTGCAGCTGGAACTAAGCCTCTGGGGACTAAAGTAGAAGCCATACAGAACTTCACACCACCGAAGACCGTCAAGGAGCTTCAGCGTTTCCTCGGTATGCTCAACTTCTACCGACGCTTCATACCAAATGCCGCTAAGATCCAAGCACCGCTCACCAGTATTCTTGCTGGCCCTCGGATCAAAGGTTCACAGCCTATTACTTTGACGCCGGAAATGCTGAAGTCATTTGAAGACTGTAAGACTTCTCTGTCGCAAGCCACACAACTTATTCATCCAGACCCTTCTGCTGAACTTGCCATAGTCACGGACGCTTCTGACGTAGCTATCGGAGCCGTGCTACAGCAACTCAAGGATCGAGTCTGGCAACCCTTGGCTTTCTTCTCTCACAAACTGAGCGCCTCCCAGAAGAAGTACAGCCCGTACGATCGAGAGTTACTTGCAGTATACGAAGCCATCAAGTACTTTAGACATATGGTTGAAGCCCGAACCTTCACTGTGTTTACGGATCACAAGCCACTCACATTCGCATTCTCGCTTAACAGAGACAAGTGTTCGCCTAGGCAATTCAGATACCTTGACTTCATCTCACAGTTCACCACCGACATAAGGTTCATTCCTGGGCGCGACAACATCGTCGCCGACGCCTTATCACGGATCGAAGAAGTAGCTTGCGCCGTGGACTACGAGTCTCTTGCACGTTCTCAGGAGAGTGATCCAGAGCTGCAAGAGCTTCTTAAGCATGGAACAGCCTTGAGACTGCAAAAAGTTGCCACTGAGGCAAGCAACACGCCTATCTACTGCGACACGTCTCTGCCATCTCTTCGTCCGTATATTACGCCCGAGTTCCGCAAGCAAGTCTTTGATGTGCTACACGACTTACACCACCCAGGAAGATCAGCTACTGTGCGACTGGTGACACAAAGATTTGTTTGGCCAGGGATTCGCAGGGACTGTAGAGAGTGGTCTAGGCAATGCCTGAAATGCCAGAAAAGCAAAGTTTCCCGACACACTACCTCTCCTCTATCCTCTTTTCTTCCACCTTCCTCGAGGTTCTCTCATATACACCTCGACATCGTAGGGCCATTACCTTTGTCCTGTGATTACAGATACCTCCTCACTGTCATAGACAGGTTCACTCGGTGGCCTGAAGCGTATCCGCTGAAGGACATCACCGCGGAGACCTGTGCTGCTGCCCTCGTGTCTGGCTGGATTGCCAGATTCGGTTGTCCTGAGCGGGTAACCACAGACCGTGGTCGCCAATTTGAGAGCCACCTGTTCCAGGCCCTCACTTCTTTGGTTGGTGCGCGCCATCTACGCACCACAGCCTACCACCCAGCGGCCAACGGTATTGTTGAGCGACTCCACCGCCAGCTCAAGGCAGCGATCATGTGCCACGCTCCAGCTTCACAGTGGACTGAAGCACTGCCACTGGTTCTTCTAGGCATGCGTAGTGCCTGGAAGGAAGATCTCCAGTCTTCCCCTGCCGAACTGGTGTACGGCGAAGCACTTCGCCTACCCGGTCAGTTCCTGTGCCCCAAGGACGACTACCTCACAGCTGACGTCACCCAGTACGCGACTCGTCTTCGCGCGTGCATGGCGAAGCTTGCTCCTCGTCCTACCACCTGGCACTCCACTTCGGCCTTCTACGTTCCACGCGATCTCCACACCTCTTCCCACGTCTTCGTTCGTCAAGATCGCGTGAGAGGCGCCCTGGAGCCACCATACGCTGGACCCTACAAGGTTGTCAGCCGACAACCTAAATACTTCACCTTGGACGTCAACGCCAAGAATGTCAATGTCTCCATTGACCGGCTCAAGGCAGCGTATGAGTCTAAAGAAGTTCAGAAGACGGCTCAACCAGCCGAAGAAGACGTCGTGCGGACTTCCAGTGGTCGAAGAGTCCGGCTGCCCGATTTTTATCGACCGTAGTCACGGTCTGCGGAGGGGAGTACTGTGGCGGCTATCCGCCACAATCCTAACTTGGACCACCGCCTTAGATTTCGGAGCGATCCGCTTCCGCTTGTGAGATTGGGCCAACCCCGACTTGACGGAACGTGACCGAATGGTTGGCGCATGCGTGCTGCGGCCGTCACAATACGTCTGCGTCACTCGCACACCCATGAAGACGTATGCTGCCGTCTCGCTTCAACGCCGGTCACCGATCTCCGCTCACTCATCGCCGTTGAAGAGATTTGAAATATGTCGTCGTGACACTTCTTCCGCGATCGCCTTGCTCTTAAGATTTAATTAATTTTATTGCTATTGTATCCTAATCAATCCCTTGCTATTCCTGTTGTTAAATATAATTTCCAATCCGCTAATAATATTCTTCCTTCTACCGTGTTCTTCCTACCTTTATTTCCTGACTCGAACTGCCTAACAATAATCTTAACGATTAAGAATCGGAATAGGATTCCGAGGAAAATATATGGTGGGTTGTTGGCAAATATCCCCCATAGGTATATACCTTCTTCTTGGTCTTCAAGCAAGAACCCTTGACTTCAATGGTTATGAAAGATTTTTTAACTTTCTAGAGTAGTCCTGAATAGATCCTTAAATCATTTAAGGCTCGTTTTATCGAAAAATGCATAATGACAAATGTTGATCAGCATTCAAAATGCTATCCAAAACAATTTTTGTTTCGGTGAAATTATGACTTTCGATCGTATGTCCACCTTTTTTTTAAATCAAACTACTGTGCGACATCGCGATATACGGATTTGTCAAAACAGCCTTAGGGTGGGTTGCACCATCTTAGTTTAACTTTGACAAACGTCTAAAATCTGTCAAACTCCATACAAAAAACACCGGTTAACGTCATAGTTACGGTCAAAGTTAGGTGGTGCAACTCACCCTATTGGTTTTCGATCGAATCGAAGCTTATCACCGGGGTTTTAGTAATCGCAATGAAAATGGCAGGTGTTGCGATTCGATTCGATTTTGATTGAGTCTTAAATGCATGTTGGCTAAGCCTTTGTATGGGAAATTTCAATCCAGTCTTTCGATTATCGATAGGTAGGGCTTTGCGATTCGATTTTTTGCCGTTTGGCTAAGCCTTTTTTGTTATCGACCTCTTTTGCGATTTGTTTATTTGTTTTCGACTGGTTTGCGATGGGTTTGCGATTTTAAAGTGCATTTTGACTAGACCCACAGCCTTACGGCCGAATACTGAAACGCCATTTAAATATTTGACGGCTTCTCAAATAGTTAAGCAGCTCCTAAACTTACATTTCGCATACTCAAAACAATATCTGAGCAGTTCTCAATTTTTAAGCACCTCTCAAATTAAGTTGCGCTCAAACGCCACTCAAATGAATTTTCACATACTGAAACGCCATTCAACGCTAAGCATTACTCAAACAACTGTCAAATCGTCTTAAGCAGCTGTTAAATTTGAGAGTGCTTGCGCGTTATCTTAAATCCTATTCTTATACCTAAATCGACCTAAATAGTGGTAAATAATGTCTGTCATCGTTATCATTTCTTTCGAGCCTCGAGGAAATACCTAGATCTAATCGCAGGAACGCAATAAGGCTGAACGCTATTGAAAAATATTATTATAATGACATGCAATTCCGAGCGAGGTTCCGCGTCTCTAAAGAAACGGTGTTGTTTCTGGATTCATAATTTGGAAGCTCTTTGAAACCCCTTACCAAATGCCATACAACGAGTGGACCAAATACTTATTATAACCCTACTGTTCTACGCAACGGGAAGTTATGAACGTGTACTAGGTGATATCTCCCACATCTAACAGCCAACTGTTCATCCTATAGTGCACGAAGTAACAACCAAAATAGCTGCTATGAAATCGCTTTACATAAACATGCCTATTTCTGAGGATTAAGGGGACATCGCATAGCAGCATTTCCAAGAGTTGTTGATTTGTCAATTTGATGCTCTGTCAATCAACAATAATAAATGTCAATTGTGGTTACGTTTCGGTCCACGATCGCCACATAATAGATTTCAACAATAAAAAGTATCACCTTTAAAATTATTTTTTTAATTAAATAATAATGCAAGCATTATTTTTTTTATATAATTAAACGAGAATCATGTATAATAGAAACTAAAAATAAACTGTTCTATGTTAAGTTGATTGAGTATATTTCCATAAAAGACAATACATAACCAAACAATGCTGCGTGTAATGGATAAAAGACGTAAAGTTATCATTTGTGTAAATGAAAACATACTTTTTTTGGTAAATGTTGCCATTATGTAAACATTTGAGAGCTGCTTAGCTGATCACGGCTTCAAATCCGTTGAGTAGCGTTTGAGAATACCATTTAAAATTGAAGGATACTTAAATTTAGGAGCCCGTCAGCTGAGTGACAGATTTGAGTAGTGTTTCAGTATTCGGCCGTTAGTGACATTTTGTAAGTTGATTGCGTATATTGAAAGAATGACCATCGAATCCGTCAAAACTCCACACAAAAAACGGGCTTTTCGACTGGTTTGCGATTATAATTTACACTTTGTCTAGCTAGACTAGACCCACAGTATCAATACAATAACTTATTGCGGCCATGTTCCTTTCCTAAACCGTGTATGAACTGAGCGCGTTTATTTTATAGGTATGCCCGGTCCATAGTCCAGACGTTCGTGTTGTTGTGTCATGCATGATCATAGAGGAATTTGCATGATGAAAAAGCGCGGGAAACGTTAAACTTGGCGGGTGTCTTTTTTAACTTTCCGATTTTATTTATAAATTTTCGCGTAATTGTGATCAGGAAAGTAGTGGTAGTGTAAATATTTATTATTGTGTACGTATATTTTGTGTAGATAGTGTTATTTGAGCTGATATTCGGTAAGTTTTTTTTCATTTTCGTCTCTCACCATGAACGATCCTCCTGACCCAGGGGGATCAGTTCCCCCTGTTTTTGATGAGCCTATCAGCTCTCCTGGACACTCTTCTCCTTCAGTAGGGTTTTATGTGACGGTAACTAATGATACAGATTCCGAAAATTCATTTACTACTCCCCCCGCTCTCAAACGTAGCCACAAGAAAAGAAAACTTCATGGACAGGAAAAGAAAAAGGTTGATGGTCGTACGAGTAACGCTGATGATAAAACTCCTTCAGTAGATCCTCCTACTCCCACTCCAATTGACCAGGATTTGCCAAATTCGGGCTCTGCTCCCGCCACTATTGGACGGAAATTCTACAATGACTCTGATACGGCTCCATACATTGTCCATGTCCAACGCAATCAATCGTCTCCCAGTGACAGCGTTTATTTGCATCCGGTGACTTTTGGGAACTTTCTAAAGAGACATAACTTTCACAACATTATTGATGGAAGTGTAAAGAGAATTGGACGAAACAAATGTTCAGTCTCATTTTCAGATTTCTCTCAAGCTAATTCATTTATGAGTCATCCTAAACTGGACTCCAATGATTATAAGGCTTTTATCCCCACATTTAACGTTACTAGGATGGGACTAGTTCGAGGAGTTCCAGCAGAATGGTCCCCTGAGGAAGTCGTAGAAAACATGACAGTTCCATTAGGTGGTGGCAAAATAATAAAAGTTCGTAGATTGAATTTTAAGACTTATATTAATGGTACAGTTTCTTGGAAACCCTCCCAATCAGTCGTAGTAACATTTGACGGACAATCTTTACCTAAACGAGTTTTTGTATGCTATAATGCTTTGTCAGTGGAATTGTACATTTTCCCTACAATTCAATGTTTTAATTGTTGCCGATTTGGTCATACTAAGGCCCAATGTAGGTCCCAGCCCCGCTGTTTTAAATGTGGGCAAGCCCACATTGGTGATTCTTGCTCCATCCATGAAGACCAAGCCTCCTGCTGTCTTTGTTCTGGTTTCCACTATGCAACTAGTAAGTCATGCCCAGAATTTGTCCGCCAAAAGAAAATCAAGGCTTATATGGCTGAAAATTCCATCTCGTATGCAGAGGCATCCAAGCTCCACCCTCCAGTCTCCAAGTCCTACGCAGACGCTCTGTCCTCTAGTCCTGTAAAACAAAGTACACCTATTAAAAATATGCCTTACTATAATACTAATTCTGGTTCCTCAAAGTCAACCTCAAGTTCTTACAAAAAGACTGTCTTCCTTCCACCCCGTCCCTCTCCTTCACATTCAAAAGGCTATGATAAGGTAGCCCATAATAATTTAATCCGTGACTACTCTTTCCCTTCCCCAAGGGATGGATGTGCTATCAATAACCAACCTAAAGAAGACTCAACAACAAATTTATCTAGCCTTATGACTTTGATTAATGTTTTTTCTCAGTGTAATCTCAAATCACCGTCCAACGTTGCCCCTTTAATTGAAAGTCTAATTAGATTCCTGCAAAATGGCTGCGAAGGCAATGCAATGGAACTGCCGGAGTATCATCAGCAAAAAGAGTGACTTTTTTCATATGATTAATAAGATTGAGCCTTTTGTTTTTGCTCTGGCAGAAACTTGGCTTAAACCCAATCAAAAATTTAAAGTTAATGGTTATAATTCTATCAGGGAAGACAGAATTGATGGATATGGTGGAGTAGCCATATTTATCAACAAATCTGTCTCTTTTAGTCCAATTCCAATCCCTAATCATAGTAACGAATTTTCTATTATAGCAATAAATATTTATAATTTTTGTTTAGTGTCTATGTACATACCTCACCCCTCTTCTTCTATCTTAAGTGAAATTGATCAATTAATCTCAACTCTCCCTAAACCTCTGATCATCTTAGGAGATTTTAACTGTCATCATCGTGCATGGGGCAGTTCTATTTCAAATAACTATGGGGAAATGTTATTAGATATAATTGACACTCATAACTTATGTACATTAAATACAGGATCTCCTACCCGTTTTACCAGTCCAGGCCAAAGTCAAAGTGCTGTTGATTTGTCAATATGTTCCCCTAGCCTAGCCTCTCTGTTATCTTGGCAAACTCTACCTTCATCATATGGCAGTGACCACTTCCCCATATTAATTACTTTTCCATTTAATAGTCCTATAACATCTAAGTATGTTCCATTACTTAAACACAGATTACCAGACAAAACTAGTAATGCTTGGAATACTTTTAAAGAAGGTGTTGAGAACTATCTATCGTCTCTCCCAATTGTCTCTTCAGGAAATGAATCCACTTGTGCCTTGTCCTTTACCAATATATTAGTTGAATCTGCGAACAGAGCTTTTCCGTTAAAAGTACCTAATCGTAAGCTTCCCCCACAACCATGGTGGGACAGTGACTGTACAGAGGCCATCAAAAAAAGAAAGGCTGCTGAGCGCAACTATAAAGCAAATATGACAAATGAAAATTATTCAGAATTGGGTAAAGTTATTGAAGAAACTCGAGAACTTTTTAAAAAGAAAAAGTTTGAGAGCTGGAGAAAGTTTTGCTTAACAATTTCCCCTGAAACGCCATCTTCGATAGTATGGCAAAACATTCGTCGATTTAAATCTGCAATGACAGATTCTTCCCACCCATTTATCCCGTTAGAAATTGCTTGTCCATTTGTTGATAAACTGGCTCCTCCATGGGTCCCTGAAAAACTAATTATAACTCCATCGCCAGTCGCTGTGTCTGTTATTGAACAGCCATTTACACTGTTTGAACTCAAGGGAATCATCCAAAATGTAACTGATTCGTCTCCAGGTGTAGATGGTATTCCGTACTCCTTCTTTCATAATTTAAATGATCATGTTCTCTCCTATTATTTACAAATTAACAATTCTATTGCGTTGACAGGTAATAGTGTCCCTCTGTCATGGAAGTCCCAAAAAGTGTTGCCAGTTCTTAAACCAAATAAGTCCCCATCTGACCCATCTTCATACCGTCCAATAGTTCTGTCCTCAGTGTTATTGAAATTAGCTGAACATCTGGTAAAGAATCGGCTTGAATGGTTTTTTGAGAGTAATGATTTACTGGCTGTTAACCAGTTTGGATTCAGAAAGGGAAAAAGTACTATGGACAATATTAGTTTATTTATCACTGATATTAGGCTTGCATTCTCTGATAACCAGTCAGTTGTTGCAACTTTTTTAGATATAAATTCCGCTTATGATAACGTGATAATCCCAATATTGCTTAAAAAACTCTACGCCTTAAAAGTTCCCACAATGCTTAGTAACTTTATCATTAACATCTTATATGAAAGGTGTCTAGAACTTTCACAGGATGGCTCCACGTTTAGTCGCACTTGTTGGAAAGGACTTCCACAAGGCTCTGTTCTTAGCCCTTTGTTATATAACGCTTACACTCACGATTTGGCATCATCAATTTCCAATAATAATACAAAAGTTTTACAATATGCTGATGACTTGCTGTTTTATAATATTGATAAGAAAATAGAAGTTGCTGCGTCAGCACTTACTTCTTCACTATCTAATTTAAAATCCTGGCTTGATAATAATGGATTAAACTTATCTGCTAATAAAAGTGCCACAGTAATTTTTTCAAGATTGAGAAATCCACCTCCTGTCCAAATTTCTTATGATAATGATTTGATTCCTGTAAAACCTCATCACAAATTTCTGGGAGTAATTCTAGACTCAAAACTGACTGGAAATCAACACTGCGAGTATATTGCAGAAAAGTGTGAAAAAAGAATAAATATTCTCAGATGTTTATCTGGAGTTTGGTGGGGAGCTCACCCTTTTTCAATGAAGCTTATATACAATGCTCTCATCAGAAGTGTTCTGGACTACGGCATGTTTCTTCTCGAGCCAGGCAATAAATCTGCTTTTAAAAAATTAGATCTGATACAGTCAAAAGCTCTCAGAATTGTAACAGGAGCCATGAAAAGTAGTCCAGTAAATGCGCTTCAAGTTGAATGTTGTGATCCTCCTCTCAAATTTAGACGGCAGTTTCTGTGTGATAAATTCCTCTTTCGTACATTCAATTTCTCAAATCATCAACTTTTCCCAAAACTTCACTGCTTATCAGAAAAAGTTCCCATTTCAGACTATTGGAAACATAAAACTATTCCTTGTCTTTTGCACAGCTACAATAAATTAATGTCTCTGTCCTCTCCCATATTCCGTTCAAAACACTTACCATTGTTTCATTGCAGTATTGAATCTCTCTTAGTCCCTATAAATATTTGTTTTCTCCCAATTGATAAGCAAGATCTAAACATTGCATCCAAATTTAATGAAATTTTAGACACAGATTATAATGGTTTTCATCACATAATACAGACGCATCTAAACATTCTTGCACAGAAATTACTGGAGTCGGGGTTTTCCACTCGCAGTATAAAATTGTCCAAAAAGTCAAATTACCTCCAGAATCCTCCGTCTTTACGGGGGAATGCTTTGGCCTTTTCAGAGCAATAGAATATGCAAAATTATATAGACTTAAAAATGTTGTCATTTTTACGGATTCCATGAGCGCACTTCAAGCTTTAAATCAATTTCCTTTTAAATCCAGAAACCAGTACCCTGTAATATATGACATTAGAAAGTTATTTTATGAATGTATTTCACTTGGCCTGAATGTTTGTTTCGCCTGGATTCCTAGTCACTGTGGGATAAGAGGTAACGAAATTGCAGATCGTCTTGCCAATGAGGCGGTCTCCTGTGGAGATTTGTTTCCCTATCAGAGTTATTGTCATGATCTCCTAGCATTACCCAAACTTTCTTTAAACTCTTCCTGGCAATCGGATTGGGAAATTAGTTGCAAATCAAAAGGCTTTCTTTTTTCACTTCTTCAGCCACAAATACCTACAAAGCCTTGGTTTTTCAAGTTGAAATTTGATAAGAGAGTTTCTTCATCTATCATACGCATGAGGTTGGGTCACACGTGTACACCCTCTCACCTCGCAAGACTCCATATCATTAATGATGATTCTTGTGAGTGTGGCACCGATTCAGGCACTATCAACCATATTTTCTTCTCCTGTCCTAGTTTTGACCGCTCTGCTTTCCTTCGGGAACTCTCTTCCTTACACATTCCTTTCCCGTCTTCTATAATGTCTCTCCTTTTCCATAAAGATCCTGTTGTATATAATTGTATAGCCAAGTTTATAACTGTAAATAATATAAAGCTTTGATTTTTGTATAAACGTATGTATATTATATAAATATCTCCTGTATATTCCTCATTTTCCTGATCATTAATTCCTTTCCAAATTCCGAAAGTAGGCATTTTTCCTTTTAATTCCCGTTTCCCCGTTTTTAACTCGACACTGGCAAGAGGCATAGCATAGCCATAATAAAAAAAAAAAAAAAAAAAAAAATTGCATGATGCAAGCTCTCTATCTTGTCTATGGGTGGTTATAAGTCAAGATGTTTGCAAAGATGCACAAAAACTACGTGTATTCGTAAATATTTGTGCAAATGTTTCCATCCGTGTTTTAATTCTACATTAAATGTGAATAGTCCTGTCGCCCGTAGTTATTCAAATTATCAAAAAGTTACCGTTTGCCCTTGTGAAATTGTTACAATAGTAGGACATCATAGAACCCTTAGATCAGCGGTTCCCAAACTTATTTTGTCTACTGCCCACTTTGAGAATAAATTCTTTTTAGCGCCCCCATTTGCAGTCGAGTTTCGAGTGCTCAGTCGGTGTCTAAGAGTCCTCCTAGTAGATGACGCCTCCCAAGCCTCTACACAACGTCCCGATTCTTTTTCTGGGTCTCTTACCGCCCCCCTTTAAGCCTGCAGCGCCCACAAGGGGGCGTTATCGCCCACTTTGGGAAAGACTGCCTTAGATTAATAAAGCCTAGAACCCGAGTCCGTCTTCAACGGCGCAAACCGCTGCATCGCGATTCGCGACCGGTACGTAACATACAGCCACAATACATTGCATAAATTAGAAACTTTTATTTTATTTCTATCCATATCTGTGCACAAAATGCACATCACATCCCACACAATCACTGGTCGAAGTCGATCCCTTTCATAGAGTTATTAACCCTATGATCCCTTTAGACATATAGATGACCCACGCTGAACTGTCCCACCAAACTCAATGACAGGGGGGCGCTACCATCGTTCAACTATATGGTTTCCAACATGGCAAAAATCTGAACCAGCGATCCGGTATTGACGGTGGCGCCCCACTGTCAATGTCATCGACAGGACAGTCCAGTATTTTGGAACTATACTCTCTAATCTGTGGTCGATCTGTCGCAGTCGGATTGTATAATCCGCCGTTTTACATTACCACTAGGCATTTTACATTACAGCTCTGTTTTGTAATACGGCGGTTCAACGTTTAGGCGGATTGAATACGGCTGAATGAAAATCCGCCGGAATGTATTCGGCGCCAAACGTTCTTCAATACGGCTAGCCGCAATGTAAAACAGCGTGTCATTACCCGCCGCTTTGACAGTTTTTAGTTCCCATTTTCAATACCGTGGCGCTGCCTGACATAACAACAACAATGGCGTCGGATGCAGAAAATGTGTTGCTAAAAACGTTATAAATATGTGTGTTGACAGTGAGTTTAAGAACAATTTTAACTTGCAATTGAAGAATTTCTATTCTTCACAATGTGGAACAGTCAAAAAACCGCGGACAAGGGACCGAGTTTTGGAGGTTATAGCCCACATCAAAACCGCTAAAGTGGCTATGGATTCTGGTTTTCGGCGGAATCCTACTCAATATTATTGGTGCAAAAAGTATGATATTATGACAGTGGTCGTTTTAAGATGTTTGTACCTTGTGATTACTCATTATGTTTAAAAATGACTAAAGCCAAATATTTTATTATTTATTATTAACTTTCAAAAAAAGTTTATAGTCCAGTCAAATTAGACATGAACCCTGCATTAATTCGCATACAGCTGAAAATTGGTACGCATGTTCGGAGCACCATTATGAATTAACTGTGAAAAGTCCCCATCGAACCGACATGTGCTAAAGGTTTAAGATCATACTATTATCTATCAAAATTGTCTATACACTTTCTCCTAAGAGTCAGCGTTTCTGAGATTTGATGATCAGAAGAGTCAAAAAAGTGTTTTCTTCATAACGGTCTTACACATAAATCCAATGTGATATCGCCTCGTGCCTCGACTCAGCATTGTATCATGATGTGTTATCGACGTCGAATATAAAATAATCAACCTTAATGTCGTCTTTCATCTTTAATTATCGAAAAATGGTTGCAACTTTGACGAAGGACTGCACCGTGAGTTTCTAAGATACGAAGTTTTCGTGTTTATTATGTTTAAGAGCTCTTATATGCACACGTCACTACTCTACTTCTAACTCTATGGTCACTCTTTTAGCCCGACCAAGTTAGACAGTCCAGGTTATAATAATTCGCATAGAGCTGTGATAAAACTTACCGTTTGGCTGAAAATCTCAAAAACCCGTATTTTTTAACTTTGACATAGAATTTTTTTTTTAGCACATGTCGGATCGATGGGGACTTTTCACAGTTAATTCATAATGGTGCTCCGAACATTCGTACCAATTTTCAGCTGTATGCGAATTATTGCAGGGTTCATGTCTAATTTGACTGGACTATTATTTGTTTTGAGATCCCCTGTGATTTATAAATATTATTATACAAAAAATGACTGAATCCAAATGTATAATTTAGTATTACTTACAGTAAAAAAGATAATAATTCTTACTTAATTACGAAGGAATTCCGTGAGAAGAAATCTGTCTTATTAAAATTTATTTTCATTAAACATTGTTTTATTTTGTAAGTATGGTCACCCTACAATCTAAACAGTAGTACGATGCGGCTAAACGTGGGCCGCCGTATTGAAGAACGTATCACAATGACAATCCGCCTAAACGTTGAACCGCCGTATTACAAAACAGAGCTGTAATGTAAAATGCCTAGTGGTAATGTAAAACGGCGGATTATACAATCCGACTGCGACAGATCCATAAACTCAGGCGCGCGCGCGTGGCCACATTTTTCAAATTCGAAAGGCGGGATGGATCGGGCGGAGTTTGATCATATAATTTTAGATCAACTACAATAGGATAAAATTTATAACTAACATTAAATTGAATTCTGAGCTGTTTCATTGCGGTCTATCTAGAACAAATAAATAAGAATACAAGCCAAATGGTATAATATCTTTCGTAATTAATAGAATGCTTTATTATTCTAAATAGAATGTTCACGGGTGAAGAACTAAAAGGGCGCAAACTATGCATATTTAAACAACTCCCACTTCATGTGCTAAGATACTTAAGTACGTAGCCTTTTAAACAGTAAGGGACGGTTAAGTAAATTAAACCATAAATACCTAAGTCTTTCTTTTCAGCCCAGATTATCACACGGTCACTGAGTCAGAGGCTGAGTTGAGGCAAAAAAAAGTTTCTCGTATAAAAATGGAGTGGTCAAATGCGTCAGTAATAGAATTTCTGGAGTTATTGCAAGGGGAACCAATCCTATGGAAACATAGGACTAATAGTACAAATCACAAGAATCGAAATTTAATCAAGGATGCATGGATCCGTATTAAAACTGATTTTTCTATGGAATGCACAATCGAAGAGTTAAGGAGGAAGAAAAATACTCTGTTTACACAGTACAGGGATTACTTGAAGAAAATTAGAGATTCTACAATGTCAGGATCCCGAGAAGACGACATCTACCGACCTACGTGGTTTGCTTTCGATTTGATGAATAGCTATTTGGGTGAAGTCTATGAACCCCAACCCATAGTTTTCATTGAGGCAAGCAGAAATAACACCTTATTTTTTATTTCATTATAGAATTAAGTTTACCTAGATCCTGTCTCGACAATAGTACCGTCGCGTCTGTGTATTTTTATTTTTTTATGTCTGGAAGATTACCTTTGGGATTCCCTTTCTCTGGGAGAGAACTTCATTCTTCATTTACGACTTCTATTTTGTGGAGTTGAAATTGATACAGTTAATATTCCATTTAATTTCAGGATCCGACGTTAGATGCGAGTGAATCACAAAGCGATGTAGATGAATGTAGTGAATATCTCAAGGACAACATTTCGGTGTTGCAAAGAGAGAAATGGATGAATATTCGAATTATCGAATATTAAATCATAAAAATAGATCAATGCAAAAGGATATTCCCAAAGTTGCAGACGAATGTGACATTTACGTCGAACTTTTAGCACGGAAATTAAAGAAATTAGATGAAGATGATCGATTAAAGTTGATGAATGATATTGACAATTTAACGTATAAATGTATAATTGAAGCAAAGGCGCGGAATCGCCTACCCTCATCTTCCACAACAGGATCTCAAATATCGAACTCAAATGATGCAGAAGATACCAAATACTTGATGTGACATCTCCTGCTCAGTTTGAAAATTCAATCTCCAAAGCATAGAAAAACAAAGTCAACTCAACAAAAACAGTTCGTTGAACCTTGTTAGATCTAAGTAAATATTACTTATAAAGCTTCACCAAAATCAGTGTATTTTATTTTCGCAAACTTCCACCCTCTTCCACCATCTCTACTTACCTACCTACTTTCAATCTTTTTGAAATTAGTGACTTTTTTTTCAGTTACTTTCTTTTAAAATCAGCCTTAGTTAGGGTGTTTATGTACCTAATAAATAGTATACGTACAGTACATATTTAGCCTTATGGTAAGCCGAATGCTTACGAATACGAGCTGAGAGAAAAGCGTTTTGAAAGTTAGTGGTAGACTTAAAAACAGATAGACATTGGGATTACATAAATTGCTACTTTTCAGTGCCCTTCTATCCTTCTTATTCATTAAATAATGTAGTGGCCGGCTGGAATCTGGATAAATGGACCTGCAATCCCGCGATATTTTGACGTCGTTTGTACTGAAGTGAATCTACTAAGCGAGTGCGCGCATCCTGCGTGGGAGGAGGGCTACGACGACGCGCGGCAGGCAGTCGATGAGATGGCGCGGCTGGCACACCGCGTCCGCACCCATCAGAACCGCAGGCGCATCGCCGCAATCACGACCTCCACAAAACAATTTATGTAACGCTAAACCAAGTGACAGTGAATGACCATAAGAACAAGTCAAGTGAAGTACACAAACAATACAACCGATAATGTGAAACTGGTGAAAGTGTGCTTTCTAATAACTGCAATATTGAGATGAGGGCCTTTGTAAATACAAGATCATTATGATCTTGAGCAATACGGTAAGTTTTTTCTTAATTTCTTGAATTTATGTGATGTATGTGAGTTGTAAATTGCATCGTTTCATCTTAATTGTTATTAAATTATTATTTATCTTAATGTTCATTGTCGACTGCCTGGATAGCCCCTTTAATAGATTTGGATACTAAGACGTAGTAGTAGGGTCCTATTTGCTCTACCTATAATAAATTTACTTACCTTTGAACTTCCGCATCCAAACTGCCCAATCCTCCAACCTCCAAGCATCAAATCCTGCTGGCTGGTTGTTGGGCGCAATAGAGTCCACTTTTTATTTATCAAACGGTTGACCTGCATGTTTTAATAGCAATAAGTAGATGTAGTAATAAAGGTCCAAACAGCAGTACATACTTAATCTAAAATTATCCTACCAACTCTACATGACAACATATCGAGAAATAAGTGGCGCTAAAAACCCAGTTAGATTTTTCAGCCATATTACATATGTACACCACACAGAATAGACAAAAAAGAAACGGTGCAATTTAGGCGGTCTTAT
This sequence comes from Ostrinia nubilalis, assembly GCF_963855985.1. Classification (NCBI taxonomy): domain Eukaryota; kingdom Metazoa; phylum Arthropoda; class Insecta; order Lepidoptera; family Crambidae; genus Ostrinia; species Ostrinia nubilalis. Next base: position 6,111,110 of record NC_087094.1, on the reverse strand, counting down.
CGCTAGGAAGGAAACGATCCAGATAAATCAAGGATTGATCAACCAGTGGTTTGAGATTAACTAAAAGTAGAGTTGAATGCTGAACATTTGTAATAAATTCAGGTAATGCGAGGGAACAACCTGTGCTTGCTGGTAGCGACACTAGCCCTGAGCTATGCGTGCGCTCGCGCCGAGGGCATGAAGAGGTGCCAGCGCGGCGTGAGCTGGTGGGACCGCGAGCGCGCCGCCTGCGCCCCCTGCACGCGCTGCGACCCCGACCAGCGCCTTGCAGTCCGACTTCCCTGCGAACTACACAGGGACACAGTCTGCCAACCCCTCTTCCAAATACAACTGTTCCCCTTCGAAACGCAAAACAGAACAAAAAGTGACACAACCAGTGACTATGAAGATGATTACTCGGACTACGAGAGTGAAGTGATAAATGACAGTGAGGACAAATGGGACTTCCAAGCGCCCAGTGTGGCGATTGCCGCGAGCGGCTGTGTAGTTTTCTTTTTAGTGGTGTTGTATCTTTCACTATCCCACGCGAAGCAGTGGAAAGTGTTGAAGCAAACTCTTCAGTCAGGTGAGTTCACCAGCTCTAAGCAGTTTAAACGATTTTTTTATGAGTATTTTCATATTCTTCTCCGAAAATCCGAAGATCCCGGCAGTCCCACGCCACAAATACAACTTGGAGCTAGATAGATGACGACATTTTACTAAAGTAACCAAACCAATATCAAATCTAGAGTCAAATTGAATTAGACTTCACAGGTTTGCTCTACATTTGAATTGAAAATATTAGAAACTTTTCAGAATCTCCTATTCGCGGAATTGCTATTTCAGAAAATCCGCTCAAAATTTTATATGAAAACTTCAAGATTTTCTGTAAATAAAAAAGTTTTTTTTTTATTTCTCTAACTACATTGGCCTCTACATTTCAATTGCAAACGTATTAATTTATTTAGCAGCAATCAATACTGCCAACGTAAACAAAATGTAAACTAACTTAAAATGTTACCTAAACGCAACGGTTTATTTATTCAGGACCGGTGAACACGATCACGATACCTCCGTGTACTGTATTTATTATCCAAACGAATACATCGGAGACGGCATTAGAATGCTAACAACCCGTATTGGTGATCAAAAATATTTTTTAATTATTTTACGCTATTAAAATTCAAGGATAAGTTTAGATAAACGTCAAGGATCAGTATGTATGTATTTGGGATTTGTTATCATAGGAGCATGTGCAACTAAAATCGTTACAACCCAAAGTAGAGCCATTGTTCTGATTTCTATTCTTACACGCTTCGCCCTAAATTCCACTGCGATAAATTCAAATAAGACACATTGTTTTGGTGGAAAAATGGGCTTATACTAAAGAAAATAGGTAAGATGATTTTACCATGAACCGATCAACACACCAGAATATTTATAGGCTTGGATTTGTGTTATGGAGCCGAGAGTTGGCGCTGCGCACGCGTCTGCGGTAAACAATCGGCTTTTGTTTGAACATGTGCGCTACTAATTTTGACCTGTGAAGCGGACCGCACGCGGTACAATGGCTAACGGTTTTTTCGTTGCACCGAAATTAGAACAAGCATTAGAAACTCATCGGTTTAACACTTAATAATTTCATATACGAGTAAATTGATGATGAGTCATAGTTCAATTTCACGGTAATTGCACCCAGTTAAGTGCTGGTGATATAAAATACAATTAACAATTTCTTGTGACATTACCTAATTGCCGATTCGATGAGTGACTGATTCATATGTCTCCCAAATGGATAGATTTACAAGTTCTCTTGCCTAGAAAACCCATTGTTTAACACATTTATTAAGACCTAGGGAGTCAGATACAGTATTTAGATTTATACTAGTATAGCATTGACCATAGAAATGCAGACATGAAATTATAGTTACAATAATACAACTAATATATAACAGCTCGACACAACTCAAGGAGTAGTGGGAACAAGTACTCTTCGCGAAGATCGAAATACACCAAACATTTTCAAATACATTACACCAATATCATCAGCGTGGTAGCTTATGCGGTAACCTCAGAAGCCAGTTCAATTAAATAGCCATATCGTGTCTAAGCATTTGAGCAGTAGTTTCTCATCCGCAGACATGCAGGACCTGACTGCGAAGATGAAGCTGATGGAAGCCGGCGGGGAGTCGCCCACTGAACCGGTGGCGCCCGCCTCGCACCACATCTACTGCAACGTGCATGTCGGCAAAGAAGCTCTGCTTGGTGAGTTAACAACACTTAAAATTCAATTTTCACAGAATAATAAGTAAGGAAGTTTTGATACTATGCCGATCGAAGATCTTTTATCAAATTGCTGCCGATGTCTTGAGAATTCTCAAGATTTTCAGTGTGACTGTGAACACTAGAATAGGCAAAAATGACACTTCGGCATTTTTGCTAAGAGAAGAAACTAAAGGAAGTGTAGAACTTGGGTAAATACACCAATTAGTAAAGTTGTCAAGATTAACTTTAAAAAGTACGGGACTAATTCGTGGACTAATGCCCGTTTTCACCATCAATCCCTATTTTTTAAGTGACCCCTGTGTAACTAAAATTCCTGTTATTTGTCACCATAAGGGTCACTCAAAAATTAGGGATTAATGGTGAAAACGGGCATAATTCTACCTCTCGATCTTATCGCTGCCACTCCTATGTAGAGCCCATAAAATCTAAGGACCATGTTTGTCCCAGGGAAATTTAGGTAAACTGTCATTAGATAGACCCGCAAAGGACATGCCTTATATACATTTTATCAAAAAGCAAAACGAAAAGATCAAGCTTGTGTAACATCAAAGAAGAGAAAGGCATCCCCACATACTCGCGGTCCCGCAATGAACTTAGGTACGCGTTTAAAGGAGTGCATAACCTTCACAAAGCGTTCCCGAAAAAGGAATGTTTACACGGTCGTAACTCTCATTACGGCGACTCGTGGATCCTCGCTGGCACCTCGCCAGTTTGAAATATTACTGTCTCGTGGCGCACTCTGCGTCTCGCGGATAGGGATTACACATAGTATCCCGAATTCGGGACGATGCGCTTGCGAATGTCAGACTAGAACCTAAGAACTAAATTGTAACCTTTTTCAAGCGAGAATTTGCATTACATGACTGTAAACGATACCATACCATTGATTCTTTCCAGCTTCGTTTATTCTAAAGCTGACAGAAATTCTCACCCTTTTCATGTCTGCAGCTTGTATTGCGGCAGTAGTTGCCAAGTTGGTCTTGAAATGTTACCTGATCTTCAAAAATCTAAATATCTGATGCAGTTGGTCACTCTACAGTCGCGGTTCTGGCGCCCGCACCGTGTCCGCCTTTATTTATTTTCGATTCGGCCCGCACTGGAGGTCACTTGCCAGTGTGCACACACGAGTGGGCACCCGACGCCATAGGCTTGCCAAATAAAAAACATGTTTGCGCTGTGCATGTAAATAAAACGTAAAAAACGAGATCAAAAAATATCTTTACGGTGATGATCCATCATATTTTTATTAGAAAATATTTCCAAGGATATGCTTTGTTCATATTGTTTAGAAAGAAAATATTATCTTGCTTTGATCTTGGTTTATGGTTGATTGATGGTTATGTTTGCTGTTATATCCTCTGTATTTTTTGGTAAGTGAAAACGGCTCTATATTTTGGTCTGCTAGCTAGAGAAGCTATTTTCACCATGCCATGATGTAGAATATGCTCTAATCGTCAGCATGGTTACATTATATAATACGTATGTAGGTAGATAGATTTATTAAAATGGGCGGTTGTTTTTTATCTAGTAGATGGACAGGACAGTAGGTATAGTCATAGTGTCACTATAATCGAGGCCGCGGATGCCTGCACGCGTGATCGATGCCGATCAAATTTTAATGATGCCATCAAGCACGCCTCAAACAAGTGCACCCAGCGATTGTGTCGCAACGTAGGTGGGTAATACACTTTCCAAATCGGTCTTAACAGAATGCAACCTGCCGGTTATGCTATGCCTAGCATGGTGACAGGAATCACAAATCCGATGACACGCACACCACTGATTCTAGGTCACTTTTAAAATTGAAATTCCGATTTTTTTAACATGCGTGTTGACTGTTGACTATGCCTGTATACCTACTCGTAGGTCTGAGAAATGCCCTATAACAAGTATCCGAATCCGATACGCGAAGACTGAACTGCTTACGACAAACAAAATATTCCTTATGCAAGAAATGCATATGTGTTACGACGACAAGCCCATTAGCCAACGTAAACTGCGAGCTGTCGAGTAATCCAGTCGTGAGCGCAGGCAGCCTAGGATCTCTAGGCGTAAGGTGAAAGCAGGTAATCGACCCTCAGCAGAGGCAGCTCGGTGCACGCACGTGCGTTCATTAGTGGGCTATTTGTAATGCAGGGTCGTCGCGAGCGGGAGCCCCGCGTCGCTTCCGCCCGATCACTCGGGCCGACCGGGAAGCCCTACGCTTCCGCCGATGCCGATTTTTGACAACTATTAACGATAAACAGCGTTACGTCGATGATTTACTGGGCTGTTGAACCTTGATGACGGATTGACGGCGAACAAAAAACCAGACTGATCCAGTCGGGCGTAACGTCGCAATTTGCTGAACATTCGGCACAGAAAAATAGGGAGGGAGTTCAAGTACCTGCAAGTACAAGGATACCTATGAAAATTATAATGAAAAACGAGGATCTTGATCTCAATTGATAAACGTGGACATCAAACAACCAAAGTATACCTAGTCAATTTGTGTCACCCAGCCCAGAAACCAGGTTACTTCATTTCAATGGAAAAAATGCGCTATCTTATTACACCTAACTACTTACTTACTTAATTATCGTTGAGCACCTCTAATTGTTTCTTAGTAAGAGTTTATTATTTAACATGCCACCGCTCTGCATACGAAAACGAAGTGTACCTACCTAGCTATTTGCAATGTAAAATATGGATGAAAACAAAATTAAATCATTTTTAATATCGCATGCCAAAAATTTTCCAGGTTACAGCTCACGCTATTTTTAAGAATGACAATTCTCATTTCATAACAAGAACATTCGGTGTTCCTAGACGCACTGGGCCGGATATAAAGAATAAACAGCTGTCTAAATTTTAGGTTTATGATCTCGGATTGTAGCCAGAAAACACATAATAATCTCGTGCACAGCATAGAGATTAGAGACACTCGTGAAAGCGAACGCGGCTTTTAAAACTTAGGAACGACTGCCAAGAAATCTGTTAATTAAGTACGTAGATATCTCTCAGTTCTACTAAGATAATGTTAACTTGAAAATGCCATACACATAAACCTAGATACATGTAACAAACACCAAGCAGGTAAATAACAAACAAGTGCCAACTGCTGCTGACGTGAGCTGACGATAATGAGGATTTGCAAAGCCATTTTCGAAATTCCCAGATTCCACGTACCAAAAAAAAGTTTATCGAGCAAAATCCCTATCTGCGTTTCTCTCTGTAAACAAAAGCCAAACAAAGACAGTGAAAATAAAGATACCAGTATCGTTAGGCCTTATAATCGATATTATTAAAGAAAACCACGTTCAACCATAAAAATATTCTGCATTTGTCGAGGAATCCAGACCATACTGGTTCTAGTTCTACAAAGCGGGTGCACTTGATCGTTGAACTTGAAATTATAGTTCTACTGCAGTGCCAACTGTGGGATAAACTTTCAGCAGTAGTTCCCGCCATTCGAGCTGATCGACCGATTTCGAAGTAAAGTCATTTGGACGTGTTTCCATCTCCATACGCTCTATTTTCCTGTAATTTACATTTTAATACAACAAACAAGTGAATGCACTTGATCAGTGAACTTGAAAATTAGTATGCTGCTGCAGTTCCAACGGATAAAGGATCAGCGGTGGTCTGGGTTCCCGCGGCCGGCCGTGGCCGGTGCGAGCTGATCGTTCGATTTCGGCGTAAGAGCGAGTAGGTAGAGCGTGTTTCCATCCGCTCTATTTTTTTAAATTAAATCTAGCTCCAAACTTTTACACTACCGGTTAATTGACGATATTCGTCACTTACGAGGTCACTTTACCATAGACCTCTTGGACATGACCATTTTAGGTTTTGCTGACCACTGTAATTTTTTTTTTCGTGTGCTCCCTTTAACACAACTGTAGACGTTAGTCCGACACGTATCTCTTATTCTGTTACATGTACAGTATTGTTTCATAAAGGACAATTTTCGTAGCGCAGATTTTTTTGCTGCCGTCCGCAAGTCCGTCCACATTAAACTTATCGTTAGTGACCGACCGAATATTCGTTTTCGTTTTCGTTTTCGGCCATTTTCGGCCAAAAAATGGACATTCGGCCATATTTTCGTTTTCGGCCTAAAAGCAGCCGAAGCTTCGGCCAAACCGAATATAATAAATACTTGAATAAGATGGTGACGTATAACGTTCGAATATCCTCGAAGTGAATCGGGTGCACTAATGATTCCAATCAGTCTTGAACGGACGCAGTATTATCACACTGTTTTGAAGTTGTAAAGTGAGGTTACATTGTAAGTTGTAAAGGTAATACGAATAAAATAGAGTCGGGGGCCCACAGAGCGTTCGCAGTTGAGCAATATTTGAAATGCAACGAATCACGATTCGAGCGCGTCGCGCTTTTTGTACTTATGTATTTCAATATTCAGCGATTAAGTGATGGCCCAAGTACACAACGTACTTCATCGTGAGTGCAAAAGTTCAGGCAAGAAAGAACAGTCGTCCACAGGTTTCCTCCAAAACCATCAAAATCAGCAGCAATGCCGAACGGGTGGCCCAAGTTCAAGACGAAATTATGCGGAATTTGCATAAACCTACAAGTAAATGCTGAAGTGTATTGTCGAATGATCGATTAATGTCTGCTATCACAACTATAACTGCATCCCGGCTACAACTACAGAACTCTATTTCAGCAAGGTGTCTCACCACATATGGATAGGACCTCGATGGAGACACTGAGGACTATATTTTTTTTCAAATAAATGATCAGCAAGTTCAGGGACATACCCTAGCCGCCTTGGTTACCAGATCTCACACCATGCGACTTTTTCTGGTGGGTATCTCAAGTCAAAAGTTTACAGCCACAATCCTTAGATAATAATTCAGATTCTGTAAGAAAATATCCGCCGTGATATTGCGAATGTAGGGTCCGTCTGTAAGAGTGCCTAGAGTGAAACGGGCGTCATTTAAACTACATTGCCTATAAAAAATAAAATCCGCATTATTAAATTCCAGTTTGCATTAGTAATAAAAATAAAAAATCATTAGTTTTATTTGTTTACATTTTTCAAGTTGAAAAATTATGGATATTTGATCGGAAACATACTGAAATTTGACAGTTGAAGGTCATTTTCGTTTTCGGCCGAAAATGAGACTGCAGCCGAAGCTTCGTTTTCGTTTTCGGCTGAAAATCCATATTCGGTCGGACACTACTTATCGTGGAATACAAATACAATGGAGACACGATCCCCGCATCCACGACTCGCCCGTTGTGTCCTCGGATCGAAACTCTGGTCACGTCGCACATGATCACGGCCTTACTACGCCACCTTTACTATCCCAATAACACAACTGCAGCGGGAAATAATAAAACCAACAACAAAACAATACAAATGTTTGATCCAGAGAAAGAATCCTAGCATTGAAGTTTTCTCAATAAATAAATGTGCGTCAGAAATAATCAAATAAGGATAGATAAATCCGAGTTTAAATCCAAATAATTAATGGATGGATTAAAAAAACTTAAAGCGCATCAAACATCAATGTGAAATGAATAAAAAACAAAGTTAACACTCGTTTATTGCACTTTGTTCGCATCCAATAACCAGCTTTGTTGATTAAAACGTGCTATAAATTCTTCGGCTATTTTAGATTCTTAATTAAAATGTTTGCACCGCGCACCTAAATAACCCGGTGCACTTAGACTACGCCCACGGGCAATTTGCAACACTGCATGTCTGAAAAGCATAATAATTTACATAATATGATAATGGTACCTATTAGAAATGATTTAAGCGTGAAGGATTCGAGTGAGTGAATAAATTAAGAAAACTGAAACATGACTTGAAAGACTATTATAGTTTTGTTCCTATTTTTCCTCGGAGGACCGCATGTAAACTTTGGAAAAACTTTTTCGCACATGCTTTGGTTTGTAAAACGCCTATAAATAGTAGCGAATAGTAAAAGTTTCCAGTGCTTAAAAATGATATTTTCAGACAGAATCGGATCCACTTCAAAATGATATTACCATTTTGTTAACATCCATCCTCATAAAAACCAAACTTACTTCAATAAATAACAAACTGAAAAATCATTTAGACACCGCATCCCGAAAATTATATTGACTAGTTCCGCAGCACTCCAAAGTTTTTAATTACGGAATGTGTCTATAAAAAAATCGTCTTATTATGAGCGGATGCCGAGGTAAAAACGTGCGTCACGGCCGGCCCCATTTCTCTCGCTCCAGGAAATGGCCCAAAAGCTTCCTTTCACACGATGTTTGCGCAGTCAATAATAGAATCGAATCTGGTCGGTATTATCGATATATCATACACGCGGAGCAATCGATGACGTGCGCGATCATACTTTAGTTAGATGAACGGGCTTCCAGCGAACCACTTAACAAGGTCAATTAGGTGGATTCACAGACGTATAGAAGATGTTTGTATAACGTCTATGATTGTTGAAAGTTTTAAAATATTTAAAAGTAGTTCGTTAGATATCACAAAATACTTTCCCGACGCAAACCGGAGGTAGATAAGTAGTAACAAATACGTGCGGCCACTTCAATTTCCGTACCTGCGAATATGATTTCTTAGAAACATTAATGCACTTCATAGCAGGTCCCAGCCAAATTTGGAAGTCACCGATTTGCATTTGATAACAAACAGCCTGAGAACCTGGGAGCTGGCAATATCGGCTGCGTGCGCGGAATCGTAATTTCGCGAGGGTATTTCTTTTCCTTTCGGGGCTCCGGAAGTACCACCAGTCCTTATGGTGCTACGCTTTAGTATGCATAATGCCGCCTAGATGTCAATAACATTTGTTACCAATCTATCAATAATTCTGAACAACAAACAAGTAGGTAATAAATATATAACGCGCAGGAATATTATTTGGATAGGAAGTATCCTAAGCTAAGCTATTATGGAAATCAATTCATCGCATAATGATAGCATCATGTACGTTCTCTACATCCTCGCCGACATATACAGAACTTGTCTGCTAGGCCCCATAAAAATGAAGTGCTGACTGAAATAAACACCATGGCTGCGAATATAAACAATTTCCGCGAATGTGCTGAAGCTGTTTGTAGATAGCAGCTTATTGATGGTTTGTGAGAAAATGACGATGCGCAGATCCACGCAGAATCTTCTCCCGGAACCAAATCCCCGTAAACTATTAGGATAACGCATCTGCTATTTCTTGCAGTGTGCTCAATTTCTGAAAGTATTAAGTATCCATATTCAATCAATAGGCAGTATATGCGAGTAAGCATACTAATACCTAGTATACTTACTACCATCTTGACTCACTAATCTTCCACCGCACTACTGTATGGCACAGGTACCTAAATCATTCGTCTCCTGCAAAAACTTCTTGATTTTTCTTCCCATTTCATCGTCAGTTCTTCACGCTACAAGCCAGTTTTCTTGCCACTTTAGTTTTCAAATAGGTAGACTAAACAACATCAGCCACATGTTATTTGAAGTCAAATTAATTGAATGCGCATATTCTTGTACGAATCGATTTCGATAGCAATAGACCATTAGACAAAGCAAAGATATTCACGAAGCTTTATGACAAATAAGCCAATTTAAATAGTTAAGGAAAAACTTACCTTTCCAAGGAGCTAGTTTGAGGCAATAACACAAGAAGTGTTCTATGGTGATTGATGAAATAACAAATGCTTCGAGTTCGACAGTTTCAATTCCTCCACATGACTCCATATTATGGTTCATGCAGTATTGTTCAATGTTAAGATCGATCTAAGTGGTTTTTGTGTTATTAAATGATTGAGCGAGCATTATCCAATGCCGGCGCTTGATGTACGAGTGTTCGCGTGTAAAAAAGTTGTGCAGTCATGATGACGTGATGATAATGGAAGAGTTATGTTGTGTTAACTTGTGTTATTAGTAGCTCTCACTTGACGTTATTTTCATGAATTTTTGGCACAGAGACAGATGGGATCTAGGAGGACGACACATTCTGAAAGCCTGTCACAGTCTGAAATTTTCGAAGGCATAGTCGCAAGCCGATACATTTTATAAACGTCCTACTAATTGATTGCACATATTATTTTCTTTCAAAATACTATTATTTTTCGATTTAAAACTTCGGTGTTTTTATTAGTAAAGTAGCATCCAGTGCCTAAAATTTATCAAAACTTGAATGAACGTAGAGCTGTAGGTAGAGCACGAGGTGCGTTCTATTTGAGATCCTAAAGAGAAAACTGAAACAGGAAGATCAATTAAACTGACCGACTTGGCTAACTACACGATTAAAAACAAAACAAGCGAGCGAGACATCTTTCGCGCTCGTTTTAGCAAAATAACTTCTACATACATACAAGTGTCCTTATCAGCCTCAAATATAGCGGCGCGACAGACAGTCAGTACGACGGGTGATTTATTATGTTTATGCACCCGCGTCTCGCTTCAAAACGCTCCCTACTAATATTTAAATTGTTCGTCTCAGTACGTACGTCACGAAGAATTGGCGAACGTTTGAAGGTTACATCTAGCTGAATTGATATGTCTAGTAGCTCTATTACGGGACGCTTCCTGGAAATAAACGGCTAAACTGATCTCGCGCGTGGCAATCCTGCGGGTTATTTCACATAAACATTCCACAAGTTTTTTAAACTTAGTTACTTACATGGTTTAATATAGATTTGGAATTCCCCAAAGCCGTTTTAATTTCCGCGCGGTTTAACGACATGTAGACGCGAATAGTATCGGCAGCTGGAGGGCGTTTACGATTCCAAGCGCACGCGCACAACCCGTAAATTCAAATATGGTCGGTACAAACCGCAATTAGCATTGGCCACTATACATAGTAAACTTTTTATATTGCAAATGGCCAGTTGCGCAGCGTAATTGCAATTCAACTTCCGTATCATCTTTTTCTTACAACGGCCTTTTTTGTTACAGGTCCAGCTGCCTCCAAAAAAGGATTTGGCAACGTGTACACGCAAGAGAAGCATCCTTCTTGATCACCACCGAAAATACGCTCCTATGGCTACAGTACAAAGTGAATTCTTAAATTATAAAGAACCTCGCGCTTCAAGAGATTATCGATAAGGAAATATTTTCTTATAATAAACGATTTTAAATGCTAATCGTTGTTATTGCGAAATGATTATGTTCATGTTCGAGTTAATAAGCTTTATAATTTGAAGACCAAGATATCAGTGCGAGATCGAAGAATCTGTCACACACAACCGCGGAACGACGTCGCGTCCAGTGACGCGCGCGTTCTCCAAATAGATCGCCGTACGGCCGTATACCTAGCTCGTCTAGCAAACATCTGCGACATCCGAATCACATTAACAACCATATTGCACTGTATTAAAGTTTATATTTAATTGACATAACATTAACACTAACGGAAGGAAGCCATTCCTCAACGTCTCACTATTACACCTGGACACGCCAGTCGTTCTGTCGACGTTCATCAATAAAATTCCTAATCAACGTTTTTTTGTGATCTTAAAAAAGTAAAGGTAAATTAAATAAAACAAAATTGTTATTGTATTATAATATATTACCAAAATAGGTACTCGTACTTACCTCCATTCATAAAAAGGAGCAAAATATCGATTAAATTATATTAAATTACATTAAAAACTACTTACGAACATTAAAAACATACCTTATAGTTATCTCAAAAATAATAATTTACTAACAAACATTCCTGCAAATACAACTAGACTGATATTATGTAATTTATGTAAAATTATCCGCTATCATTTTGTAGCCGTACGAAAACATTTCAATTCATAGTGGAGGTAGTATTGTTCGTTCAAATAATTGCTAAGTCGAAACTGTTAACAATTAATTACTACTAACCGTTGTAAAACATTCACTTACACGAATCACAAGGAATTTCCCTAGAAACTTGGTCCACAATGTATAAAATCACAATATTAGACTACTTATCACACTATGAAAAAGAAAAAAAAAATAGTTTTTAAGTCAAACCAAAGAGTTTTTCGAAGGCGGAAGACGACTCCACAGGATATGAACACAGCGACGATTGGGCAAGTTGGATATAAAGCAATATTCTAATACTTAAGTCTGTACAGGGGCCTTAACTAATAACTTCTACAAACCCTAAGCGTATTTTTTAAAATCCTATTAACTTTTCTTTACCTGTAGTTTAATGGATATCTTGTAAATCAGAGGTTACATTACATACCGGCCGTATTCCAAATCTCTTTGGTTAGATACATGTGTAAAAACTTGCCATGTTTTTTATGACATAATGTCCAAACATAAAGCTATTTTATAGACAGAGAAAAGTCTGTTTTTATTTCCGTTGGAAACAGTTATTTATTAAACTAGCGTAACAACTCACACAAACTTACTCCACAATATGTTGTAAACATTTGGAATATTCGATTATTTAGGCTTAGACAAAACAAATGCAACAATATTAATTTATAACAGTAAACAATCATAATTACCGTGTACTCACCTTTTTGTAAATGCGGACTGGCCTTAAAAAAAATTAAATTCTTGTTAGATGTTATGTTGGCTGATGTAGTGGCATAGAACCAATATGCAACAATATTTAATTTTGTGTATCCAAGAACGCATTAGACGAAATAGAATCGAGATTCGCTAGTAAATACACCTTTTTCATTATGACACCATTCATGTAATTGTTAAAAGTATCAAAAAATATTGATCTGTTACACCCTGTCATATTGAATCTGGTGTACACAGCCCTTTCGTGGCAAAACTATGACAGCATAGGTGTATTACCACGAGTGGACTAAGCCCGTATTCACAAACATACCACATTCGCAATACACGCAAAGAACATAAGTACTTGGCAAAACTCAAGTCTTTTTATTATAACGTTATTCCACTGTTTTAAAAATGTGCATCTGAAATTGCTCAAGTTCGTAATATTATTTTAAGACTTGGAGACTAGATATTTCTTCACGATTATTCGCATATGTATATTCATGTTACCAAGGAAAGACCAATAACTATCATTAATCATTATGTAAAACAAAAATGTAGCTATGCTTCATTTACCATACCTTTTTATCTACGAGGCAGGTGTTCCCACCAAGTCGTTTGTGCTATTATTAGCTATTTTAAATATCAAACGAACGAATGAAGAAAAAGGCGAGTAAAATGTTCAGTAAAAGTCGTGTTAACAAATGCGGGTAGTGTTTGCGTTTACGGGCATATAGATGTGCAGAGAGCGAGGTTGTGTGTGTGTAACTGTGTAGTGTAGTGAGACTAGCTGGCGCGCGCGGGTTCGGGCGCGGGCCGCGCGGGCGGCGGCGCCTGGTACTTGCCTACGGGATACATGGGGCGAGGCTCGATTGTTGATACCGCTTCGAATCTGGAAAAAGATAGGATGGGTGTAGTAATTTTCATTATGATTTGGGGTAAAATATGATCAAACTATCGGCCAACTAAAAACGGTGGTCTGCGCCTAGGCTAAGATAGTGGTTACGTAAATTATGAGTATTGCAAGCAGGGTTCGAGGATATATATCAAGGGATATATATCAAGATATATATCGGATATATATCCGATATACAGCCTTGGCCAAAAGTATTGAGCACCCATGATATTCATTAATTTTGAAGGAATTATACATGTGTCTGAATCAAAACAGTTTTTAACAGTTTTATATTGTTTATTAACAACAAAAAATTAATACTTTGTTGGACCACCCTTTGCCTTAATTACTGCAGAAGTTATTTTTGGTAAAGATTGTACTAATTTATTACAATCGTCACATGTTAAAGCGTTCCACTCTTCCCGCAAGCGACGTTTTAGGTCTTCTTTTGTTTTTATTCAATGGCGCCGGACCTTGTCCTTCAATAGACCCCACAAATGCTCGATGGGGTTCAGGTCTGGTGACTGGGCAGACCATTCAAGCAGCTCGATGTTATTGTCACTAAACCAAGCCATCGTTTGTGACAAGGTGCGTTATCCTGCTGGAATTTGACGCTTTCCATGTTGGTGTCACCAAAAAGTGTTGTAAACGAGGGCAGAAGTGCGGATTCAAGAACGTTTATGTACTTTGTAGAGTCCATGCGTCCTTCACACACAAACATTTCCCCAACTCCTGCGGCGCTTATGCACCCCCAGACCATCACACTGCCGCCGCCATGTTTGACGGTAGGTACCTTACACTCCGGGGTAAATTCTTCGTCTACTCGACGACGGACAAATGTCACACCAGGTGTGCCAACAATCGTAAAGTAACGAAATTTTGTTAAGTGTTTTTCGGTCCAATATTTATTTTTACAAATATAGTTTTATAATATTATTGTCGCGTATTGTTATTACATGATATTGGCTAACTTACCTCAAAGTTTGATTCATCTGACCACACAATATTTTTCTAATCTTCCTCGGTAAAAGTTTGATATTTTAAAGCCTACTCGTAACGAGCTGTTTTGGTCTTTACTGAGAGCCATGGCTTCTTTCTGGCTGTATAGCCCTTAAGCCCAGCTTCTTGGAGTCTTCTGCGAGTTGTTCTTGCAGAAATCGGCGTATTAATTTCAGCTGATAACTCAGCAGCGAGGTCGGAAAAAGATTTTTTATGATTTTTCAAAGACTAACAATACTACAGTATCATAGCTAAACATCTCGAAACGTGTTTTATTGCACGTTGTGCCGTGAGTTTATGTTTCAAAACCTGTCAAAGAAAGGTTTTTATCAAATATCTTTGAGTATCTTTTATAGTTATCATGTATAAGCAGTATTTAGGGGGTGCTCAATACTTTTGGCCAAGGCTGTATATCAAGCCGGTTTTGATGATATATATCAACTTTAAAAATTTGTTTACTTTTTGACATAAGATTTTTATTTTTTTAGTTGATTTTGCCGTATTTCAAAGATATTTTATGTTTTTGCTTTATTTGTCTGATTTTAAGTTATAAAACATTAAAAACAGGTTCATATAACACATATGCAATAGTACTCATGAATAATACAATAAAATAATACTATTTCATACTATAATGGCTTTCATACAAAATTGATATATATCAAAGTTGATATATATCGGATATATATCATAAATATCCGATATTTTGATATTTATAATAAATATCGGATATTTTCGAACCCTGATTGCAAGATTGACTGCTGTACAGTCAGCGAAAAGTGCGAAGACCTACATTCAGCACGACCTACAAAACCAAGTAACAGTTGTCTGATCGATGAACTTTGAACATGCGCAGCCAGCATTATTATTTATCATACAAGACACAGACATATTTACAACTGTCGCCAAATCGACTGACTATGCAATAATGTAAGCAAGATTCAAAAATCATTGTTGAAATTCAAAGGTCTTCTTAATGAAATTATAACTTCATAAAGATAACAGGATGGCGCTGGATTCAGGCCACTCATATAAAAATCTTTGGGGGAAGCCTATGTTCAGCAGTGAATGACCTTTGCTTTGGTGTATCTAGGGTTCTTTTTCAGGGGGGCTTTTTCTGGCCCCTGTCATGGGCATTAGTATCATAGCTCACTAGTTTAGTACTATCAACTACCATCTTCGAATCGGTAGCTCACATTCTTGTTACTCGCGTGCTAACTCCCTGAGACACGGATAAAGCTCGGCCGCGCAAAAACGGCCGGCAGTAAACCCCGCTAGACAATTAGCTAGTAACCAACGTACTCACTTGTTGCTCTTGTACTTGTCGGGGATGGCCTGGTAGGGCTGCTGCGCCGCGTGCGAGTGCGCTCGTGCTAACTCCCTGAGACACGGCTCGAGCTCAGCCGCGCTGTAGCCCGCGCACGAAGCAGAGTAAATACAAATGAGTAGGTCATCTTCATAGAAACGCCCGAGCGCGGTTTGTATGTGAGCGCGCCAATACGTATGCGGCGCGTACGCACACACTGACAAAATTTAGCGTTGATTAGCGGTGAGTTGCCCCGAATCTTGTCAGTGTGTGCGTGCGCGCCGCATACGTATTGGCGCGCGCTCACATACAAACCGCGCTCGGTGCGTTTCTATGAAGATGACCTACTCATTTGTATTTACTCTGCACGAGGCTAGCGCGCTCGGCCACGCCGCTGCTAGACAATTGGCTAGTATCCAATGTACTCACTTGTTGCTCTTGTACTTGTCGGGGATGGCCTGGTAGGGCTGCTGCGCCGCGTGCGAGTGCGCTCGTGCTAACTCCCTGAGACACGGCTCGAGCTCAGCCGCGCTGTAGCCCGCGCACGAAGCAGAGTAAATACAAATGAGTAGGTCATCTTCATAGAAACGCCCGAGCGCGGTTTGTATGTGAGCGCGCCAATACGTATGCGGCGCGCACGCACACACTGACAAAATTTAGCGTTGATTAGCGGTGAGTTGCCCCGAATCTTGTCAGTGTGTGCGTGCGCGCCGCATACGTATTGGCGCGCGCTCACATACAAACCGCGCTCGGTGCGTTTCTATGAAGATAGGTCATCTTCATAGAAACGCACTCATTTGTATTTACTCTGCACGAGGCTAGCGCGCTCGGCCACGCCGCTGCTAGTAACCAATGTACTCACTTGTTGCTCTTGTACTTGTCGGGTATGGCCTGGTAGGGCTGCTGCGCCGCGTGCGAGTGCGCTCGTGCTAACTCCCTGAGACACGGCTCGAGCTCAGACGCGCTGTAGCCCGCGCACGAGGCTAGCGCGCTCGGCCACGCCGCTGCAAGGCACGACGCGTGCGCGCGCGCCCCTGAGCCCACCGCGTCGTCTGTGGGAAAAGAGAAGTTGTAGATTAGTTTACACACTTGTGTTACTCCTAGGGTGCCTTTTCTAGATGCTAGAGAGAAACATTTGGCAAGTTTTGGAAACTGGACATTATGAGGGACACTAATGACAAAAGACCTTGTTTGTGTACAGTCGCTAGCTCATTACCAGTTGAAGTACAATGAAAAATAACCTAACCTAAATCTTTGCCAAATACACATGATGCTAGTGCTATAGTGTTTACTGGATATGCATGTCATATGCGTGGATATGGATGTCCACAACATCGAATACTACACCAAGACTTCATTTTTCAATTTCCAAAAAGACAGTCTCGTAAATTCATGTGTACTATCGCCAACAGTGTTAACTGCCCATTGAAAGTCATGTCATCTCGTTCTATCGCAAAGAATCGCCATTTGATTAGAGCGAGAGCAAAAACGGAAATGGATAGTTAACAGTATGGGCGTGTGTACAACACATTCAATGGTTTTAGGAAAACCACTTCAACCAACATTAGTCACTTATTTCCATAGACATAAAAACTTACCATTGACCGGGCGGTCTTCCACAGTGGAATCAGTTTCGTCCGCAGCGCAGCGCTCGCACAGAAGACAGTGGCGGGCGGTGGCCAACGCGCTCGCCGCGATAACCGACGGCTTGAACTGCAGGAACGGGTCCGCTTCCAGAAGGCTCAGCTCTGCGATGTACTGTTGGATATTATGTTTATTTTAAAAGTTGTACAAAAGAAAGACTACTCAAAGGGTCTGATGCAGAACAAACTCTTCAGAACTTACATTTGTATAGAAAAGTGCGCATTTGGTGAAATGCTCATTTATTTGTACATTTTAAAAGATGTAAAAAATATAGCTACTCAAAGGGTCTGATGCAGAACAAACTCTTCAGCCCTTACATTTGTATAGAAAAGTGCGCATCTGGTGAAATGCTCATTATGCGAAGTAGACATTCTACGTCAGACCCAACTTAGATTTTGTTTTACAAATATGCACAAGTGTTTCAGCAGAAAAAACTGCAACTTTGAGATTAATTCCAAAGGCTTTATGTAGGTAGGTAGGTCATTACCTAGTTTAAAGAGAGGTTGTTAGAAAATAGCTGATTTTAAAATGAATTTAAATTGCGATTGCGGTCAAATATCTGCCTTGTCATACATAAAAAAAATTGCACACCTTTTACATTGGCACCATTACTAATAAAATGGTTCTAAAAAGATAATAGAATAGATTCTACAATATTCTATTAGCTTTTAGATAGAACACTCACAGCTTTCTGCATAACCCAGGGGTCGACTGGCTGAGAATGCTTAAATAGCATTAAGTCCACCTTTTGTACTATTTTATTGGGCAATAAAGTTTTATAATAATAATAACACTTACAGCTGCCAAATGGAAGGTCTTCTTGGAGAGTCCATTAGAGATGCAGTAGTGAGAGAGGAAGGCCAGCGATGTGGGCGTGGAGAGGTCGAACGACAGCACCTTCAGGATAAGATGCTCCATGCGGAGCACTTCACGCTTCGTGTAAGTATCATCGGTGATGTACACAAACTCTGACACCTCTGGAGGGTACACCTCTTCGTATTTCCTGTTGCACAAATATATTTCGTTACATATTTTCCAGTATTTCAAAACGAATAATTTTGAATTCGCAACTCTGCAAATAGGACACATGACATTATACAATTTTAAATAGGATACTTACGCAGCAATGTATGTAGCAGCTGTACCAACAAGTTGAAGCTTGGTGCGGACCACGCTCATGTAGGACAAGAACCGATCGACATATGAGACAGCCAAGTGCAAGGTTTCACTCTGCTGTCCATACTCATCGCAGACCTCAACCAACCAATCAATTAGGATAGAGCGCATCATGTGAGTGATGTCAGGTTGCTTGCGCATATAGCGAGGATTTGCTCTGTTTTTCACCTAAAATAAATTGAAAAAGTATGAATAAATGTTTATACTACTACTATAATCTTATTTATTTTACACAATTATTAATATTTTTTTTATAAACTAGGCATAATTATTTTACATTTACAGTTTGTATACCGTTTATGTTTAAATATGACCCAAGGACATAGGCAAGCCTCAAGAATGTGATATACCAAAACTTTTGCAACACAAATGACTCCTAGAGTACTCACTTCAATTTCCCTCATGTATTCGTATATATCTTGCCGATACTCCACAACATGGAAGAACATTTCACGGTCAGTCTGTGCGGTGGTAGCATCTTCATCTTCATAGAGACTGTCAAGTATTTGACTCTCATTTTTGGAGATGGACATCGATAGGATGCTAGAATCCACCACGGACATGGGAGACTCCACATCTTTCTTTTCTTGTAAGGGTCTGAAAATTACCAATGGTACCTCAAATAACCTAAAGACTCAACTGTCTAAGCATGACATGAATCCAGATGGCCTATAAGTTTAGGTAGGTAGGTTGGTAATCTAGATGGCTAATGCTAAATCTTGGGCAATGGCACATTTTGTTTGTACAGGAAATAAAACAATATGAAGTTCAACTATCACATTCCAATTTGTCATAGTAATAAGAAAATACCATAAAATAAAATACCATGAAAGTAGGGTTATAATGGAATTTCTTGTGAAAAAACACCATTTTTAAAAATTAAGTTGGAGGTATTTTTGACAAACTAACCTTTTTGGAGGTGCATCTTTCTGCCAATCTGATTGCTTCTCAACCTGTGCACAGATAGCTTTCACGTTTTCGGCTGCATTCTTGAAGAAGTTATCCTTCTTGATCTCTTTGGTGCCAAACTTGAACGGCTCGCGTTTCTTCACCTCCGCCTCAGACGGTTTGTCTTCATACACGCTGAACGCGCGAAATTGTGCAACAGGGGGGACAATGTTCTTTTCATTCTTAATAAGACGTACCGTCCTGTTCTCATCTTGAACTTTAGTAGGTCCATTCGTCAATCCAGGCTGAAGACAAACAAACCGTTAAAATAACCTAATCGGAAAAGAAACGGTCAAGACGGTATGATAAGTTAAAGAGAAAATCTACGTGGTCTATGTGGATCATTTACGGAATACATCAAATGAACGCGGAAATACAAAAAGCATAATTGAAAGTTTACTCACAAGTTTTATATTCCGGTTCTGGTTACACGCGAAGTGGCTAAGGTCGACGAGTGCACGCCGCTGGTTTGCAGCCGAAAATACGTCAGCATTATCTTTTCGAAGCCCGAGAGCTGAATTTTCTTGATCTTCGTGAATTCTGAATGCCATTGCTCCTGCTTTTTCGTTTACACTACCAAAATACCAGATCAGCTAACAACGCAGGCCGCGAGAATGGCAGATGATGGCGACCAAAGCAGATATACGGATAACTAGCAAATCCAGGAACACATTCTTCTTGAAATAAAGCGTGTACAATACAAAAATGAGATGATTATTCCAAAATCACCCTCAAAAACGCTACGATAGCGTCAACGGACAACAGACATTTTGGCATTTTCAGCTGTTGCAGTTTACGTTGCTCTTTTGTCTATGATATTTCAAAAATGAACCAATAGGACATCAGTAAATCTTTTGTCTATTGACAATTGGCGGCTCATAAAATAAGGCTTAGGCTATATGTATGCAGATCTAATAACTAGTAACGTTTACGTTATATATAAAGTATTAAAATACTTTAATTAACTTAAAAGCTATAAAAAACATTTAGCTACATTTTTAAACTTAAAATAAAGCCTAGATAATTGAAAAAAGTTTTTATCAGTCCCAAAAATGTGAACTTTATCACCACAAATAATTATCAAACTATTTTTTTCTTCTAAATCTGAAACTCAAGCAGCTCTTTAAAATATTATGCTGTTGTTGATCGCATAGCCGAGAATATTCCTACAGTTGTCCGCAATATCGTAGTAACGTTGTATGTTACCAACTCCACAAATACCGTGTAATATCGTGTAGACCTAGCTTTAGAAAACGTCAAGTTGACGTTTATGTTCATGGCATCAGCTGTTTTTGACAGTAACAAAATACACGTAAAAATGCTAATGAACTGAAAAATTAAATTAAAATTAAATATTATAGATAATATTATAAGAAAATAGAAATAAAATATCTCTAATTCACTTTGTAGGTATAGTCGTCTGGCATCTTTGTTGAAACAGAGGTCTTTAATCCAGTGTGGTGTAAAAAATGATTTTGAAAGCATCAATTTGTTTATTTCTCTTATTTTTCTGTAATAAATGTTCAAGCCTAAGAGAATATAGTAAAGAAGATATTTTACGACTAAGGTACGTGTTAAAATCCATATATTAATTATGTGGCTATGTGCTTTGGAAATATGCAAATTATTGCTACTCCATAACCTCACTGAATATTATTAAACAAATACAAAATACAGTACTTACAGTTGTAAGAATGAACCGCTTAAACCACATTAATCAAGTTTAAATTTATTTCAGGGAGGAGGTTCGTGAAATGTTCCAACATGCCTACGACAGTTACTTACGGTACGCATACCCTTACGACGAGCTCCGTCCTCTCAGTTGCGACGGTGTCGACACGTGGGGGAGCTACTCTCTAACGCTCATCGATGCTCTGGACACACTGGCCATAATGGGCAACTACACAGAATTCAACCGAGTCGTAGATATTCTACTTCAGAAGAAGAACTTTGACTCAGATATTAACGTGTCTGTCTTTGAAACCAACATCAGGATTACAGGAGGACTTCTCAGTGCTCATCTACTTTCTTACAAGTAAGTCCATTGTAAATAGAAGCTATTAACATTAGCCATATTATAATGGTTTGTAACTTATCACTTTGAATCTTGCTTCTAATAATTGTATATCTGAGACAAATATAAACCCATTTCATGTAGGGCTAATGCTTACAAACTACTTGTAAAACAGTTTCTGTATCTTCCAGTTGAGTTAAAACTAGTTTCATTCTAACAACAGGGGTGGTTGAAATGGGACATGTAAAAGCACTCTGTAAAAGCCATATTGCATACAATAAATTACTTATGACTAAAAATATTTGCAGAACTGGTGCAAAATTGGAACCTGGCTGGCCCTGTAATGGCCCGCTCTTGCGATTAGCAGAAGATGTAGCCCAAAGGCTGATTGCAGCATTTGACACCACCACGGGCATGCCTTACGGCACCATCAACCTAAGGTCTGGAGTGCCCCCTGGGGAGACCAGTGTGACTTGCACAGCTGGTGTTGGGACCTTTATCATTGAGTTTGGCACTCTGAGCAGGCTCACTGGAGATCCTTTATATGAAGAGGTACTGGAATAATTTTTTTCATTAATTGATTTAAAGTGGTTGAAGATCTGTTAACATAAATAATTAATTAATATCCTTGGGCATTTTACAAGCCATCTAATCCTAAACCAAGCAAAGCTATGTGTACCTGTCATACAGCAGAAACTTTGATACTAACATCTGATTCCATATACTCAATATTTAGAACATTATGGGGCCCTACAGCACTTTGTGTACTTTCTTTAATGAGTCGTTTTTCTCTGTTATTGGCAAAATTAAATCAATCTTTGCTGTTTCAGGTTGCACTCAATGCATTAAAAGCACTGTACCACCACAGGTCTCCAATAGGCCTAGTTGGAAACCACATTGATGTCATGACTGGTCGATGGACCGCACAGGATGCTGGGATTGGGGGTGGAGTTGATTCATATTATGAGTATTTAGTAAAAGGTAAGGTTCTTTAATAACTTAGAAATCTCTTTGTCCCTAATTTTGGTAAATTTTTTTTGAGCAATGTGGCGCTTGCGTACGAAGGACAGCGATATTACGCTCATGATGTCCGGATATCTTAAACCTTAAGATGCTATGGTTCAATCTCTTTGCGTAGTTGCTCCATCCTCGTCAACACACGCACGTCGCAACAAGGTTGCAATAAAATTATGGCTTTCGATTATCACGAGATTCACAGAAGATCCTTCCCAGTTTGTCATTCATATTTTGTCAGTCAACAAACACTTGTATATTCCAGGTGCAATTCTACTAGAGAAGCCGGAGCTGATGTCGATGTTTCTGGAAGCGCGGCAGTCCATCGACCGGTACCTGCGCAAGGACGACTGGTTCGTGTGGGCCACCATGCTGCGCGGCCACGTCACGCTGCCCGTGTTCCAGTCGCTGGAGTCCTACTACCCGGGGCTGCTGAGCCTGATAGGTGACGTCACACTAGCCGGTGTCGATGGTTCTGGAAGCGCGGCAGTCCATCGACCGGTACCTGCGCAAGGACGACTGGTTCGTGTGGGCCACCATGCTGCGCGGCCACGTCACGCTGCCCGTGTTCCAGTCGCTGGAGTCCTACTACCCGGGGCTGCTGAGCCTGATAGGTGACGTCACACTCTAGCCGGTGTCATAATCCAGCTAGTGACAGACTCCTGCATGTATTATTATAGGTACTTCAGCTGGTGTCATACTCCAGCTGATGTCAAATCAAATCAAATCAAATCAAATAAATTTATTTGCTTAAAACATGGTGATATACATATATGTGGATAGATAATAATAATAATTGTGCTCATGTGCTCATCAATTGTCTTAATCCGATTGTTACCATACTCCAATTGGTTCCATAATCCAGCTGATGTCTTAAGAGTAAGCTGTCTAAATTAGCTGTATTGGCATCCACAAGAGTAAGTGACACAAGCTAATTTAGACATAATTTAAGTTACCCTCAAGGTTTGGAGGAAAATGTGCGCTACTATAGTGGCGGTGACCAAGAATTTTAATCGCAAAAATAGTAAACCACCACTTTTTAGTGAGTTTCATCTGAGACTTATTTTTGTGTCATTGCCTATCTCCCAAATTTAACTCCACCTTTTCTTACCAGGTGAAAGCGACACAGCCATGCGTATCATCCATAACTACCACAGCGTGTGGAAGCAGTATGGCTTCACTCCTGAAGTCTACAACTTGGGCACGGGCGAGGCGTCGACTGCTCGTGAGAGCTACCCGCTACGGCCCGAGCTGATTGAGTCTATTATGTACCTGTATAGAGACACTAGAGACCCCATACTGCTGCAGATGGGAGAAGATATTCTTAGGAGTATACAGCACAGCGCTAAGACTAACTGCGGTTATGCTACGGTAAGTGAGATATAATTAGCATTTTTTGTTGAAAACAAGCTCTTCTACTTCTTCACATTGTTTGTGAAAGATTTGGCGGTTTTATTCTTGTTCTTAGTAATTTGGATTAACTGTTCAATAATAACTTCAGTTATAACAAGCTTAGTTATAGCTCCTTTGATCCTTTTTCGCACTACCACATTTAATACGTATCAATTTCAAAATAGATTGGATTTATGATGCAAGCTTTATCGACTTTCCATGATGACACTAAAACATTTTTTTGCATTACCTCACAAATTAAAAGGACATTTCTCCATTAAAACATTTCATACTAATTCCATTAAAATACCTATTCCAGATAAAAGACGTCCGCGACCACCGCAAAGAGGACCGCATGGAATCCTTCTTTCTAGCCGAGACCACCAAATACCTATACTTATTGTTCGACCCTGACAACTTTATTCACAACCCAGGCGTGCACGGAACAGTCATAAATACACCCAACGGGGAATGTGTGGTGGATGTCGGCGGGTACATATTCAACACAGAAGCCCATCCTATTGATCCGACCATGCTGTATTGCTGCCACGAAGCGAAGCAAGGGTGAGTTGACATTAAAACATGCCTAGACGATAAATCCAAAATAGTGTTGGTAGGTAATGTCTTTCATAAAATAGTAACTCTAAGGCCCAGAACAGACGGTGAAACGCAACTGCAACGAAACGGGGCGGTGGCGGCGGCGGCGCGGGAGCGGCAGGATCTTATGCGTGAAATCAAATAGACCGGTTCTCGAAAACAGCGGCGCGGCAGCGGGGCGGCAGCGGGCAACGAGCGGGCAGCGGCGAGGGAGCGGGCAACGAGCGGGCAGCGCACTCCTTCTTTTGCCCATAATAAATCGAGCGTTATGAATAAATTTGAATCGAAATAAAATTGTCGCCGTTGTTCAGACATTTCGTTTGCGAATAAAAACAAATATCTCGACAACACAACCCCGAACACAACACTTCGCCGCTAAAGCGCCGCGCGAGCTGCCCGCTTGTTTCGAGAACGGGTCTGCGTTGCCCGCCCCGCTCCAGCGCCGCCGCCGCTCCCGCCCCGCTGCCCGCTAAGTTCGAGGCTGAGGCCTAACAGTTGGCATTCAACGTTGCATTATATCTTCACCAGTCAAACACTATTGAGAGAGAGAGAGAGTGTCGCTCTCTTTCGAACCCAATACATTAATTGAAATTACTCGCCAAAATTAGGGTTGTATCTCTTTTCTTAGATTTAAAATGATACATACCATCTATAATAATTTAAAAAATATATTAATGTCTTTATTTTTCAGTATAAACATAAGTGAAGTCCACAGAGTCTATCAATTACTTGAAGAGGAAGATAACATCAAATTCATGACTTTAATTGAAGCATCCGAAAATAAAAAGAACAATAACAAAACCGAAAACGTAAAAAATACGCCAGAAGTTGTTGAAGAAACTAGTAATGTGACAACTGAAGGAGTATTAGTTGAAAACAAAATAGATCAGAATCAAGTTCTTATAAAAACAGAAACGAGGACCGGATATGTTAACATTGATGGTACTGAGAGAGAGAATATTATTAACGAATCGAGTTTAACTGAAATTGTAAAAGAGAAATTGTCTAAATATTACAATGGTTCTCTTCTGCTTGCTGAAGCGGATGAATCTGAAACTGTAACTGATGAAAATTCTACAGATACTGATAAGCCGGTAGATAAAGATGTTGAAGTTGATGACATCATTGTAGCGTCGCAAGATCCTGATACTCTCCAACCACCTAGTTCGAGCAGAGCGAAGGAAGCGTATAAGCTATTGCCCAAAGCAATTCAAGAGTTTTTGAACAATGATTGGAAAACTAGACCGAAATGCGAACCTCAACGCATTTTGGAGCGAATCCGGAGAGAAAACAAGTATCCAGAACACATGGATGTTGACGCTTATGAATTGCTGCTGACGCCAGCGCCATCTTTCCTGCAAAGGATATCTCTGGCTGGTGAGTTTTTGAGTAAAAAGCAAATGCAAACGTAATTACTGATTTTATAAGTCATACAATTTTATTTGTAGGAGCTGTGTAATTTAAGTTATTTAAATGTTGTTGTTTTGTTAATATAACGCAGAAGACTGAATCAGGTGGTTTTATTTCAGTTTAATCTTTAGTTAATATACCATCCCTCTTTTGACTTGACTTTAAGCATCTGATCATAACTAAAATCATCACCGGCTTGTGGTGTGATTATTAGGAATATCAGTGGATATTCTCAGTCGAATCTTCAACTCTCACCCATCTATGAAGCTAACAGGGTAAACTGATGCTCTGCCTCTGCTACTGTGTCTGCTACCTACGTCTATGCCTTAACACAAATAACCTTTTCCTCTTTTAAGAGGATGTAGAAGAATAAGTAAATGACAGAAGGTTGTCACAGGACAAGTGACAGGTCTGTCACCAATCCAAACATACCTATCAGAATGTAAAGCCAAAATTATTGTGAGAGTTTGTTTATAACAACGTAAAAATGCTGCCTGCTTTTCTTTTGGATGCAAATGTACGGCCAACGGATACTGGGAAAGCGTTGGAGTGTATTGTCTGGCGGGCGGAGTACTTTATGCCTAACCCCATAGTCGTATCATGTCCGATTTGAAAACTACCCCATCGGAAGAAAATACACTATCTTCAAAAGGATATAAACTAACTAAATTCATCGGTGAAGGCGCATACGCTAAGGTACCTAGGTAATTTTAAATTCGAATAAATCAATAAGTTTTCTGTTTAGTGTATACTCCTGACAAAAAGTGTTCTGCTACAGGTATATTTAGCAGAGTATTCAGGGAAAGATGATGCTCATAAGTCAATGCTCGCGTGTAAGATAATCGAGACATCAAAGGCACCTAAGGATTTCGTCGTCAAATTCTTGCCGCGCGAGATTGACGTGTTGATTCGGTTGAACCACCCTCACCTTGTGCATACTCACAGCATATTTCAGAGAAAAACCAAATACTATATTTTTATGCGATTCACTGAGAATGGAGACCTTCTGGGTTATATTTTAAAGAACGGTTGCGTATCAGAGAACCAGTCCAGGGTGTGGTTCCGGCAGTTGGCTTTGGGACTACAGTATCTTCACGAGTTGGAGATCACACACAGAGACATCAAGTGTGAGAATATTTTGTTAACGGCAAACTTTAATGTGAAACTGTCGGACTTTGGTTTCACGAGGTCTTGCGTGGACGAAGATGAAACACCGATACTAAGCGAGACCTACTGCGGCTCGATGTCCTATGCAGCGCCGGAGATTCTACGCGGCAAGCCTTATTTACCGAAGCCGACAGACTTATGGTCCCTGGGGGTGGTATTGTTTGTGATGCTCAACAAATCGATGCCGTTCGATGACACTCGCATGCGAAAGTTATACGAGCAGCAGATGGGCAAGAAGTACCGGTTCAGATCGCGCGTGGCCAGCATTCTCACTCTAGAGTGCAAGACCGTAGTGAAACATTTATTAGAACCCGACCCCGGGCTTAGACATACCGCCAATCAAGTTCTCAGTTCTGAGTGGATTGCTATGGACAGCAGACTCACGTGTAAGTTTTGAACATGACAAAGAAAAGGGTACTACTTTACCGACAACCATTAAAAATATTAATTATATTTTAGCTTTGAACGCAGTAGAAGCAGCAGCGCTAAAAAAGGCAAAAGAAGAGCGTCGTAGATTGTCTGACGTACACAGGAACCCTCCGAAAAGGCAAGGAGATATTTATGAAGGGCCAAATAGGGATTCCGTGTACAGGGTAAGTGAAGCTTAATATTTTCTATTAATTGCGATTCAATTAATAAAACATCTCAATCTAATAACTAATCATTATTTTATAGGCCAGTGAAATGCTAAAGTCTCTCGCAAATGTGACAGCTAAACAAAAAAAAGCTGAATAGATGGAGGGTAAATCCAAGGTAAGAAAGGTTAGCCTGAATTTCTAAGCCAATTATTAACTTTAGTAGGTCATAATTATTTACGAATGCAAATAGTAGTAAATATAATATGCCTTTACCTACTCTTTGGACTTTCGCAATTATTATTTTTAAGTTAAGGATTCATTCCCGAATCCATGAAAACTATGATAATCCAGAATAAGGAGTAGTCTTATAATTAACATACGAAAAAGACCTAAGTGAGTTGTATTGAAGAATAGTAGTTCAATTCCTTGCAGTTTCATATCGATGACGATTTAAAATTAACTGGTTCTGAACAATTAACGCTCGCTACTCGTGGTTATAAGATGATCAAGAAAGTCAATGAAGGCTCATATGCTAAGGTAAGTTAAACGAGGCAGAGACTGATATCTAATTCTAGACACGTTCTAAAATAAATTATGTATTGTAACATATTATTCTCTGCTAAACCTGACGCATTCTGTACATGAAACCAAGTTATAAAACTTCATTGTTTTTATTATCCACAGGTCTACCTTTCGGAGTATAGAAATCCAAATAAAAATGACAAATTGTCTGTGCTCGCCTGCAAGGTGATTGATACCAACACAGCTCCCAAGGATTTCGTGAAGAAGTTTCTGCCAAGAGAAATAGAAATGCTCATAAAACTGAACCATCCACATTTGGTGCACACGCACAGTATTTTTCAAAGAAGATACAAATATTTTATTTTTATGAGGTATATGGAGCACGGTGATCTCTTAGAGCACATACTTCAAAAGGGGGCAGTGCAGGAAGATCAGGCCAGGATATGGACGAGGCAGCTCGCCCTGGCCATCCAATACATGCATGAGCTCGAAATAGCTCACAGGGACATAAAGTGTGAGAACGTTCTTCTTACGGCTAATCAGAACGCCAAGCTATCAGATTTCGGTTTCGCCAGACTTTGTGTGGATAAGAAAATGAAAGATATACACAGCGAAACATTTTGCGGATCTTTGTCTTACACTGCCCCTGAGATACTACAGGGTGCTCCATATTATCCGAAACCGACGGATGTGTGGTCCTTGGGAATAGTGCTCTACGTCATGCTGAATAGAGCTATGCCTTTCGAGGATAAGCACATAAAACAACTTTACCAAGCACAAATCAACAGGAATTGGAAGTTTCGTTCGCGTTATGTGGATACCATATCTGATAATTGTAAGCGTCTAGTGACTTTGATGTTGGATCCAAATTACCAGAGCAGGATCAAAGTTGACCAAATCATTCATAGCGAGTGGATCGCCATGGACTCTAGATTATTAGGTAAATCAATAATAATATGCCTTCCGTATTTCTATAGTCACACAACATACTATCTTCACATTACTTTTGTAATATTTCAGAATGGACTCCTCAAGAGACGTTGGCATACAAAAAGGCGCGAGAAGAAAAGAGTCAGCTCCAAAGGAAATCTGAATCAAATGCACAGGACAAGCCAGATAAAGAGGTACCATGTCTTCCAGACACATCTCTAATGAAAAATACTTTTGATGTTAATGGTTCCTCGTCTTCATGGTAATTATTTTTCATGTGTGTGAATAAATTTGTGCATTAATGAAATTCTGCATGCCTTTTAATAACGCGAATATATTTTTGTTATTACATGTCCCCATATCCGAAATTTCTATGAAATAGATCTGTTGATCTAAATGTGATTTCGTTTGTGTTTACCGACCGTGGTAATAAAGGGCGTTTATCATCGTCATTCACGCTTCTTTCTTTACAGATACAGCAACTCTAAACCTGGGTTAACTCAGTAAATTCTAAATTAATGGCACGTAAGTTTTCCTGTGCTAAACTGAATTAACAAACGCCTATAGTAAGTACAAAACAATATTCTGTCCTCTTACAATGTTTAGGTTCTCTACAGCTCTTCAGCATCAGAGTAAATTGCATAAGCATGTAGTACCTCTTTCTATAAACCAAAGAGTGCCAACTTCATACTGGCGTATGGCATAAGATGACAATGACGTAAATACAAAAATGAAAATGAAGTAATGAAGTCGACAATAGCTTAAAATTATTATTTTGTCCAAGAAATCCAGTTTATCAACATGATAAATAAATAGTTGTGACTTGTTCGCTGTGATTAACAACATTATGTTACGAATAAGAGCAAAAATGAAATAATAATGAATGGGAAAGTGACATAAATGGGTCCAACGACCGAAAAAGTAGACCTTAGCACAACACAATCAGATTTAGTCGTTCTTCAAGAAAAAGGGTTTATATTAGAGAAAATAATAGGGGAGGGATCTTATGCTAAGGTAATTTCTTTATTTACTAAGAAATATCCAAATATAAAAAGCAGGACGATAATAAGTGGTAGTGGTGTTATCGTATATTTTCATTATAGTTTTCATATCAATTTCCTTTGCAGGTTTATAAAGCAACTCATATGGTCGATGAGACCCGGCATTCAGTACTGGCGTGCAAAGTCATCGACACAGCGCAGGCTCCGCGCGACTACCTCACTAAATTCCTGCCTCGCGAACTCGACGTACTCATCCGGATCAACCACCCCCATGTCGTCCACGTGTCGAACATATTCCAGCGGCGCGCCAAATACTTCATATTCCTACGGTTCGCCGAGAACGGTGACTTGCTCGATTTCCTCACACAAAACGGACCCGTTCCGGAGAATCAAAGTAGGCTGTGGATGAGGCAGATCATCTCGGGGATTTACTACATACACACTTTGAACATAGCGCATAGAGATTTGAAGTGCGAGAACATATTGATTACGGCAAATTACAACGTGAAGATAACGGATTTTGGATTTGCGCGGATCGTGCGACAGAGAGACCGGGATGTTCTGAGCGAGACGTATTGTGGCTCGCTGTCGTACGCCGCGCCCGAGGTGCTGAAAGGCGTGCCGTATCTGCCCAAAATGGCCGACATGTGGTCCATAGGCATCATCCTTTACACGATGCTCAATAAAGCGTTGCCCTTCAACGAGACATCAGTGAAGAAATTATATGAGAAGCAGGTAAGGTTTTGGACGTCGACCCAGTCGTATAATTTCAACTGCTTAGTATTTTTGGTGTTAAGTATTTTTAATATCGTCATAATTACGGGAAGGGACAGATACGATTACATGAGTATTCTAGCAGATACCATAATGTCCCAAACTTCATTTCAACAAATTGATTCAATCACGTTCGATTAGTAACCATAAATTCGTCAATTCAGTTTTCTATCAGTGAGAAAGGGGCCGATCTCGAGTCCTATACATAACATGTCAAGTCTCCGATGACAAGTTCGTTGCTTTC
Organism: Ostrinia nubilalis; assembly: GCF_963855985.1. NCBI lineage: Eukaryota > Metazoa > Arthropoda > Insecta > Lepidoptera > Crambidae > Ostrinia > Ostrinia nubilalis. Next base: position 6,079,793 of record NC_087094.1, on the reverse strand, counting down.
GCTCGCCCAGGTGATGCGCAAGTGGCGGTTCCGCACGAGCGTGGTGAACCAGCTGTCGACGGAGTGCAAGCAGCAGGTGACGGCGCTGATGGAGCCCGAGGCCAAGGCGCGGCCCACCGCCGGCAGCATCTTCAGCGGGCCCTGGATCAGCATGGACCCACGGCTCACCAGTAAGCCGCTTTCTTCTTAACTTTTGCATAGTAATACATGCATAATGTAACTTTTGGTTCAAATAAACGTTTTTATTATTTTTATTTCTCTTGTGGATAAGCACGGCGCGGAGGCCGGTCCTTTTGGAAGGCGTTCATGGGAATCCAGGCCCAACACGAAGAGGCCCCCCCTTCGAGATATGATAATGTGTTGGGATGTGTACACCTAGCGGATAGGCATAGGCACCTATCTCTGCCTGCACTATTGAGGAGATACAGCCAATTATTATTTCTTATCTACCGTTCTTTTCAGCCAAATGAAATCCCAAGGATTTCCATACGACCTGTCCTGTGCTGCCTGGTTTTTCCCGCGACCTTTCTTATATCTTTACCTAGTCGACAATACGTCGTTCGTTACCATTAGGCGTTATATCACGATAATAAGCAATTAACGTGAGCGACGAATGGGCGTGACCTCGACCATAAATGGCACACCAGTAAACCGCTTTGTTAGCTAACAGCATCATCATCATTTCAGCTATTGAACATGGGCCTGCTTCAATGATTCTAGATTGGCTGGATGGAAGCGATCTGCGTCCAGCGCATTCCTGTCCTTAATGACCGAATCTTTACTCAATCACAAAAATAGGGATGACCTGTGCTTGTGTGTAACATGTTTCAAATAGTTTTAAATTGCTTCGTATATCGACTTTTCAGAACTGACGTTTTTGGAAGAATCTCTGCTAAAGCAAGCGCAAGACGAGTCGCAAAAGAAAGAGAGAGATGTCGATGAAGAAAGTGAAGTAGAGAGAATAGCGGAACTGCGACGCAAAGGTCGAGGAAAAGGTAGTTATATTTTATTTATGTTTATAAACGGGGTGAATATCTATTATTAGTTGTTGTAAATGTTATTGAATATGTTTCTCTTTCTAGAGGGTCTGAAAGTACTGAAGAACATTGAAACAAACTACCCTAAATCCCAGCAGTTATTTGAAAGCAAAGATTAAAAAAAACAAGAATTATGTCCATTCAGTGTTTATTAACTCTTACATTTTATATTTATGACTTTAAGTTATTGTAAAAATTATTTAATACATTATTGTACAAATGATTTTGTTGTTTCTATAATGATATACGGGCGTGATAATAGTCACGCGCCGGCACTTACAAAGTTATGGAAGACAAGGGTCCATCATTAGGGTATACATATAAACGTTTGGCACAGCGTGTAAGGAACAGGATTGTGGTAATCTAAATCATTGATAAACTTTTACTCTTACAACTAGAAATATGTTGTGCTATCGTTAACGCTAATATCATCAATTAACATACAAGTTGTTCCTTGTAGCTATATTTTCAACAGTAACACAACTGGCATCGATCATGATTTCAGTTAAGTATACCACAAAAATTCATTATTCGATGAATTTTAGGTATATCATTTTCACTCACTGTTAACAAGCTCGCGTATCGATTTTATGAAATTCAACTCAGCGAAGAAACTGTTTTTATGAGAAAGTTACTGAGAAATAGGGCAAATTTTACAATTGGCGCTTAATAGGGTATTTGACACCACCAATCAATTGACGTACTTTTTAAAACTGTCAAAACGACACTCTCCCATAGATTTTGTACGGCAATACTAGCATGTGACGTCACAATTTTATCAACTCAATGAAACTTTTTTCAATTATAATGCAACGAAAAATCGTAATTTACAGGTAATTAAAAATTAATTAAGTTTTTAAGACCAGAAAGAAGTGTCTTTTTAAAAAAGTTGTGCTTTAGAATTATTGGGAAATGGTCTCAAATACCCAATTGAGTTGATGCCTGAGACATGGGAGCAGCATAGGAGGGTGTTTGGGTGTTTATGAGACGTCAAACGTCAGCGAGACTTCAGGTGTAAGGCCTCAGCCTCGAGTTTAGCGGGCAGCGGGGCGGGAGCAGCGGCGGCGCGGAAGCGGCAGGATCTTATGCGTAAAATCAAATAGACCGGTTCTCGAAAACAGCGGCGCGGCAGCGAGCGGGCAGCGGCGCTTGAGCGGGCAACGAGCGGGCAGCGCACTCCTTCTTTTGCCCACAATAAATCGAGCGTTAGGAATAAATTTGAATCGAAATAAAATTGTCGCCGTTGTTCAAACATTTCGTTTGCGAATAAAAACAAATATCTCGACAATACAACCCCGAACACAACATTTCGCCGCTAAAGCGCCGCGCGAGCTGCCCGCTTGTTTCGAGAACGGGTCTGCGTTGCCCGCCCCGCTCCCGCGCCGCCGCCGCTCCCGCGCCGCCGCCGCTCCCGCCCCGCTGCCCGCTAAACTCGAGGCTGAGGCCTAAGCTCTGTCACGCCATAATATGTCAATGTCACCCCTCCCGTACCACTCCCAAACCTCAAGCACTGAGTTAAGCGTAGACCTAGACCTTACAAAACAACAAGTATGTACATTGATGATATAACAAAAGTGCGTTTTATGTCTTAGGACATTATCTCCCGCTAAGATTTTGTTGTACTTGTACATAATTTTTTATATTTCAATTTAACATTCTAAACAACACGACTTGAAGATTAAATGACCAATACTGTTTCGTCTCCAGTTGAGACTACTTTGACTTAATTCACTGAGAAAACTAGATATTTTGTAACCGACGCTTAAGAGCGATCAATGTTATTTTTTATTATATAATTATTCTGATTTATAAATACACTCTTCAAAACACTAACAAAGAAAACTCTTAGAAAAACAACACGTAAGTTGTCTATACTATTTATAGTAATACATCTTAACAATATACTACAAGAAAGATATTTGCAGCAAATAGAAATGAGACCATATCAATATTGTCGGTTTTCAGTCATTTTCTAATAAGCTACTTATTATTTAAATGCGCTAAGTACAGCTCAAAACCGTATGATTATAAAATCTATCAAAACGTATCTATCAAGAAAACTGTTTTTAATTTTATTGTAATATTCTAAGTGCTATGAATTCGTGTATTGCCAAACGTCGACAAAAACCGTTAAATATTTGGAATGTCTATTGCTTTCACTGATCCATTTATAAAAATCTCATTTCGTACAATACACATTCAACCAATAAATAGAAAGCTTTTAAAAAATATATTTCATCGACTTAAAAATCGCTACAAAATTAAAGGTTAATTTAAATATCTTTAAAATAAATATTTAAGAGGTTCTTAACATCAACTAACAAACCGTAATTTGATTTTTGGCAGTAAGACTCGAATTTATTAGTTAGTCATATTACTCGTTATAAACACGATTCAATGATTACACACAGTCCCCGCGCTACCGGCTTCACTTGGTCGTGCACTGACTTGAAAATTGTTGGAAATTTAGCACCGTTTTTATCCAAATTCACTTACACCGATTGATACAACGCGACAAGGTTACTTTGTCGATGGTTATTTGCAATTTATGTATATAAATTAATGTCACTTTTACTTATTCGTACTGGTGAATATCACTGGAACGATTGTTATTGGTCCTTTATAAGGCTTGCGTGTCAGATGCAACGTGTAGTGGCCATTCCGTGGCATAATGAAACCTGAAAGAGGTCAAATTAAAAGAACTCAGAATAAAAATTATGTCACAGCTTGCTAAAAACGATTTATCGGTGTACGAATGTTAGTTTGTGGACTAGAATCTTCTCGCGGGACATAAATTAATTATGATAATGAATATTCAGCCAGTCTAGTAGCACAGTCGACAGCCACGTCAGGTCAAAACATTTTTGTTGTTGTTGCGATTAGAACTACTTTGTTTAGCTTGATGTGCTCTCGTGTGTACAGCGTCAAAAAGTTTGCAACACGTCTTTGTTACAATTGGAATAAGGTTGTGTTGTCAACTTTTTGGCCACTTTGGATGTCACGAACTATTTGACGCTGACTGTATAGATGAACTAGGTACACTACACTGAGCTGTCCCACGAAACTCATTGACAGGGAGGCGCCACCACCGTTCAACTGTATAGTTTCCAACATGGCAAAAATCGGAACCAGCGATCCGGTATTGACGGTGGCGCCCCCTGTAAATGTAACTGTTGGGACGGTTCGTTGTAGCTGGTCAATACATATGTCTCCGTAAAATTGTGAATTCCGTCAGATTATAATCTGACGTAGTTAAATTACAATTTAACCTTTTTTTTTTTTTTTTACCTAACCTAACCTAACCCAACCCACTGTTAGTTTACAATCTAACGCGTTATACTGACAGAGTTCACAATTTCACGTTGACACATATGTGGCGACATCTACGATACGCCACTACAAACGTGTACCAACAGATGGCGCTGTTACGACTGCACTATGGCACACTCCGCCGCTCATACAAACCTGCATCGCGGTGACGGAGTTTTCTACCCTGCCAAGTACATATAGACAAACCAAGATGGTGTAAATTGGACCTTGGTCCCCGAGCATAACACCCGCTCGGAAGGAAGCATTAACATCTAGCTTCCTTATTGTGGTTGAGCATCATATCCCACACATACATAGAAGCCTGATAGGTCAGTTTACCTACCGGTAAGGGGGCGGTAGGCGGCGCTATTGTGCGCGCGCGTCGTCACGCTGGGGAGAGACAGCCGACGCGACGCCCGCTGTTGCTGATTTTACTTTCATCGTCTGAAATTGTCGACAAACAGTTTTAGAACTATGCTATGTGATATGAATATTGGGGAATTTAACATCGTGATTGTAGGCTAAATTATTTGGTGACTAAAAATATCTACTAAGTTCCTTAGCTGGCCTTTAGATCTCGGCCAGTTTCTGTTGAATGGCGGACAATTATATTTGTGTTTATGTCATTTTCGATCGAATTGAATGAAATTACTGCAGTAATTAATAAAGGACAATGTTCTTTCTCCATACATTGTTCGCCGTTAGATCAACAGTGCCGAAAAAATACTTTCTAGGTTCTAAATGACACAAATCTTTATGTAAGAACAATTATTCCTGGCGGACCAATTCTATAAACTTATTGATAGCAATATTGTTATCATAACCTCTTACTTACTAGTATTGTATTATAATATTGTATGCACATCGATTTGGGAGATGTTCTGTATTGTAGTTGTCGCAGCCAAATTGTATTATAATATTGGACGGGTTTTGGAAATAGCTCGGCGTTCCACTTTTATGATTTACTTACTTACATTTTGCACGTAAATAAATAACATGAATCCTATGTTTACTTTCCACTCTTGACATTTAACACGTGACTTACCAAACTAACTATCTCCATGGTTACCGTCTTAGTCTATGCATGACTAGGGATTGAACAACTTTTAATTGAATATTATTAACAATTCTCGATAATTTTTATCGATTGAAAAATATTCGGTATTTGAATCGAAAGGTATATTCAATTTTATCAATATCAAAATATTCAATTTTAATAATAAAATAAATATTATTTACTACCACCTATGAAATGTTCTGAAAATTGCATGGAGCGCTCCCCCAATCCTGGGTTTTCCCTTTCCAAGCTGAGAGGACATCATTTTGGTTCTATCGATACATTATAAAGGTACTTAATATTTGAAATGTATTACCAATTATTGTTATAAGCATTTTGAGCGAATAAAACTTTCAATTCTATTAGAACTTTAGACATTTCTCTCACTTTAAGCGGCATTGGATTTTTCATCGGATTTTGAAACTGTTACAGATATATTAAAGATGATCCCATATTGTTGTCATTGTCAATATCGGTATTATGATCACAATTCTTTTTATTTTATTCATGACCTTTTAGACCAGTTGGACACATTAGATAGCTTCTTGTAGTATCGTGCAATATATTTTTAACTTTTAATTAAAATCTAGTCATACTGTAGCAATTTGGACGATTTATTTTATTTACAAGATCGGTATCTTATTGTCTATGATGACCGCAGTCAACATCACTATTACGTGGATTCCTAACAATGAAGTACGGCATTGCCTTGTGCCGATTTTACATAGATTTTATCGACACAAATTATGGAACTTCATAGGATATGGAGCAAGCCACGCCCTAAAATGTCCGGATGTCGTCATAGTATTATGGAATACATATAAAAGACTTTTATTATTTCATTTTCTAATCCTCAAGTGTCCATTACAATCTAATTAATATTTATGTATTCAAAAAGTAAGAGATTAATTTTGATACTTTACTGCTGTGCCCAGGAATCTAAGGCCGTTTCTGACAATGTCCTTTTACATAATATCATTCATAACTTACCGTTATTCTTGTATTTAGTCATAACAAATAAAGGATAGTGCCAGGGTCTGGACCAAGTGCTGCCCAGAATCAACCCATAGTGCATTTTGTTCCTCAGGCCAATACTAATGTGTAAACCGAAGCGCACTGAAATCTATCCCTGGAGTTAAGAGAAAAAAAGAGTTTTGTTTTGAATTATTTACATACAAAATATCATCTATATATACGTACTACGCATAAGATTTCGTGATTTTGGCATTAAATAACACTCGCTATGTTAAACTTAACCATACTGCATCCGTACACCTTACTTTAGTGCGACTTAGACATTCTTTAGAAGCGATCTAACGCTGTTGCAATAGTTTGGTTAGTTGACAAAAATCATTATTTCCAAAATGAAGCAAGAAGTTTTAGTTCTCTATCCTTGCGAAAAATGAATTTATTGGTGTATTACAATCGATTATTGAAGTTATTGTAAGCTAAAACTTCTTGCTCCATTTTGGAAATAATTAATTTCGGTCAACTAACTAAACTACTGAAACAGCGCTTGATCGCTTATAAATAATGTCGAAGTCGTACTAAAGTAAGGTGTACGGATGCAGTATGGTTAAGTTCAACATAGCGAGTGTTATTTAATGCCAAAATCGCGAAATCTTATGCGTAGTAGGTATACATCGATGATATTTTGTATGTAAATAATTCAAAACAAAACTCTTTTTTTCTCTTAACTCCAGGGATAGATTTCAGTGCGCTCCGGTTTACAAATTAGTATTGGCCTGAGGAACAAAATGCACTATAGTTTCATTCTGGGCAGCACTTGGTCCAACTTCCATACATGGATTGGCACTGTCCTTTGATCAATAAGTAAAAAAACACCCACACCGTTAAGTTTTTAAAGGCTTACTGTCCGCTACCGTTGTTATCAACCCTGGTTAAATTTGTTAAAACCACAAACACCAAACGAATTCTACTTACATACTTTTAAGTGCAATATATTCACAAAGGTGCGTTATTTTTCTAACTATAAAAACCTAAGCAACAAAATGAAGCTACATTTTTTATAAACTTACGCTGTAGTGGGACATGCCGTAGAATAAACGTAAAATAACGAGGTAGAATGAAGTGCCTGCAGTTAACAACGTACACGGATATTTACAATACATTTAATTAATTACATGTGTACAACCGGCAGCAAATCAAACTATACATTTATCTTGCACAGTTTCTACCGTTAGCTTGATTTGCCTTCGTTTGTATAACACATCTAATTATTTGTCGTTCATAAAATGCTAAAATCAAAAATATTACTCAATAACTAGCTTTACCACAAAGCAAGTACAACAGATCACTTCAACCACGAATTATTTCAAAAAGATTCTCCGCTTTCGAAAAAAAAATGGCAATTTATTTATTAATAGGAACCAGAGGTGGAAATGGAAACTGTTTTCAAACAAAAATGCTGGCATTGATTAATTAAAAGTTAAGTGATCGCCACTCAAATGTTCATGACATTTTTCATTCTCCGTCGCGGCATCGTTTACTTTTTCTGGAAAATATCCCAATTTTTCAGAACCTAAATTGGTTCGGCTTCATTTAAGATTATTTTTCGTATTTTTAGTAAAATGAAGCCCGGATCATTTTTGTTTTATAGACGTTACATAATGTTTGAAGTGACCAGTCGCACGCAATGTTAGTGTTGTTAGTGGGCGACTTACTGGCGAGGTGGGAGCGTCACCTGAGCAGTCGTCGTGCAGCGGACACACTAAGTCCACCAGGTCGAGCTCGTCTTTGCTCTTCTTGCGCTTTAGAGAGAACTGGCTCTTCTTTGGTACCTGGAAGGGGAAGGGACGAGGAATGAGCTACGAGTATTTGCGCTACTAGCGAGTGACAAGACCTTTTTTTTGCATCAGGAAATGCTTTGGGCGGGGCCTACCAACTAAAATTCGACGGGGCCCTGCGGGCCATTGAAAAGAAGCCGCGAGTTATTGCGCTAATATTGGACATTCGTCCACGAGTGATAGGACCTTACTGTAGCTCGTCTACAATCCAATCTAGCTAACTGCGCACCACACTTGAATGCTACTCTCCCTCGCGCCTCGCACTCACCCGCAAACCTCCTTGCGTTCGTCCCGTTCGTACCAGGGTGTCGATGTGACGTCACGGCTGCCAGGTGCGCAGTTAACTCGATCGGATTGTACAGTGAATGCAAATGCAATGATATTCATATTCATAGTATCTGCACTCACCAGTTGTTAAAATCCGTGAGCAATATTAATAAGGAATAGTTTCTAACCTTGTATTTGGTTGTCGCGGTCAAAGGCTGGTAGCCTAGGGTTTGTTCCGCATTTCTCTTCTGCTGTATCACATCCCTGCCTAATAAGTCGTTAAATCTGGAAAGACACAAAATAAATACAAATCATCAGATAAAAAAATAACAACAAATATGAGACAAAATATTATATTTGAATGATGTCATCATCGTTACCTCTGCGTAAGATGCCGCCGTAATAAGGTTTTGTTGGCGGGGATGTTTAGTAACGCCGCTAGAAGCTCTGCAGTGAAGCGTGGTTCTAGTAACATAAGGCCTCCATGGACTCCTGTAACGAAATTATAACAATTCGTCATTCATAAAGCTAAGATTTGTTTGTGTTTAGATCAGTCTCGCTTGCACACATTCGTTGTATCCACGGCCCGCCGGATCATCGTCTATACACGTGACGTCACCTGCTCCACCGAGGTTGGGCACGCACTTAGCGAAGTTGGCGAAGTCTACATCTTTCAGCACCACATAACGAGGCTATTACGTACTGGCAGTTTTGCCAAGAGTCCTAAGATTTGAAAAAAGAATTTTGAGTTTTTATGTAATGCGCAAAGTCGACCTCTTTTAACCACCGATGACGAGGCTATTACGTACTGGCAGTTGACAAAAGAAATCTACATAAACTGTCAATGTTTTTAATTTTTCTGTGACGTCACCTGCGCCGCGCAGGTTCGGCGCGTATTCCGCCAGGTCAATTTCCTTGAGCCACTGCATGACGCGGTGCGAGGACCAGCGCGCCAGCCCTGTCGCCGGCTCGCCGTCCTCGCCGCCTGTCGCTTCGCCCTCCACGGCTCGCCGGATCATCGTCTCCGGGTTAAATTTGTTCTCGCGGAGGACTTGGATGCCTGTAAAGATGCAATGAGTTGTTGAAATTAGAGAAAATGCTAAGGATACTGGGAGGAGGAAAAAATAAGCTTCTAAGGTAGTGCAATCTGAGGGTAGTTGACACTAATAGTTATTTGACACTTTAGGCGTCACTTTTTGGACTCGGTTGACTTTCTTATTTACTGATGTCAAATTCTAATTTACGGATAGTTAGAAAAGTAACTACCTCATAAAGAACACTCTTTAAGAGGTTATTCCTAAGTACTGAAAAGAAGGGTGTCTACTGTCTACTCGTCTAGGTATTTCAGGAGGAAAGACATTCTAACGAGCAAGGCCGAACGTGAGTCTAACTCCTACTCAGTCTTGTCGTGCCCCGACTCTAGTGACACTACACTCACCGCGGCGTATGCAGCGACAGTAGGCGGTGCAGCAAGCGGCCGTCTAACGCGGCCTCGCTCACGGCCCCTCGGGCGCCGCACACGCCGATGTCTTCTAACCGACGCCGTGTCCAGCTGCCCCGACATTAGTGTCCCGCTTATACGACACTAGGCAGGGTACTCACCTGCCATGTAGCACGTAACTTAGGTAACGTATTACGTAACCAACCTTCAAGTGAGTACGGCTCGTGCACGGTCATCGCGTATCTGGCTGCGAGCTCCTGAATCCTACTGCGAGCCGCCTTTGTGCTCGCCACACGGCCGGTCGCTACGATCTCCCTGCGAACCACGCGCGAGCAGCTCGCAGCGGGCTCTTGATACAGTATCTGATACATCACATGCTACACGGCTAGATGAGTACCCGGCGGCTGTGCGCCAGGCGGTGCAGCAGGCGGCCGTCTAACGCGGCCTCGCTTGCCGCCCCTCGGGCGTGTCTTCCAGCCAGCGCAGCGCCCACGCCGTATCCAACTGCCCCCACACTAGTGTCCCGCTTATACGAGACTAGCGACACTACACTCACCGCGGCGTATGGACAGCGCGTGCAAGGCGTGCGTGACGCGCAGGTGCGCGTGTAGCTCGCTGTGTGACAAGCGGTGCAGCAGCCGGCCGTCCAGCGCGGCCTCGCTTGCCGCCCCTCGGGCGCCGCACACGCCGATGTCTTCCAACCAGCGCAGCGCCCACGCCGTGTCCAGTTGCCCTGATACTATAGTCCGGTCGCCGAGCACGTAGAATTTCGTCCAATGACCCCAATCTACCCATCCTTATCGCTCGCGCGTAATTATATTGCTGTCGCGACTGTGCGACGGGCGGCCGCAGTGAGTGTGAGGTCATTGACGAAATTCTACGTGCTCGGCGACCGGGCTTTAGTATCCCGCTTATACGACACTAGCGACACTACACTCACCGCGGCGTATGGACAGCGCGTGCAAGGCGTGCGTGACACGCAGGTGCGCGTGTAGCTCGCTGTGTGACAAGCGGTGCAGCAGGCGGCCGTCCAGCGCGGCCTCGCTTGCCGCCCCTCAGGCGCCGCACACGCCGATGTCTTCTAACCAGCGCAGAGCCCACGCCGTGTCCAGCTGTCACGACACTAGCAACACTACTACTCACCGCGGCGTATGGACAGCGCGTGCAAGGCGTGGGTGACGTGCCGATGTCTTCTAACCAGCGCAGCGCCCACGCCGTGTTTAGTTGTCATGACACTAGTGTCCCGCTTATACGACACTAGCGGTCGCCCGCGACTTCGTACGCGTAAATCCCGTTTTACCCCCTTAGGGGTGGAGTTTCGTAAAATCCTTTCTTAGCGTTTGCCTACGTCATAACATCTACCTGCATGCCAAACAGCCCGATCCGTCCAGTGGTTTGGTCTGTGCGTTGATAGATCACTATGTCAGTCAGTAACCTTTGAGTTATAATATATTTAAGACTAGCGACACTACACTCACCGCGGCGTATGGACAGCGCGTGCAAGGCGTGCGTGACACGCAGGTGCGCGTGTAGCTCGCTGTGTGACAAGCGGTGCAGCAGGCGGCCGTCCAGCGCGGCCTCGCTTGCGGCCCCTCGGGCGCCGCACACGCCGATGTCTTCTAACCAGCGTAGCGCCCATGCCGTGTCCAGTTGACCTGATGCCGTCAGCATCGGGTCGCCGTGACCACCCTGATGACAATCACCAATTTATAGATTTAAATATTTCATATCATTTTATAGGGGTCATTGCAACCGCGCTGCAAAGATCTCGCCGCACTGGCGTATACACGAGTATTTGTCGCAACGGCAAAACGAAAGCTATTGCGCATGTGTGCCCTTTCCTCTGCGACGCAAACAAAAGTGGTGCCACTGCTCGCACATACCCAATACACCTCTCCCCGCCTCGTCACACGAGTCTATTTCTTATGCCATACCATAGCCATTTGGTGCACTCCGGCGTCGCATAAAAATCTAAGCTCTCGTATCGCACAGCGGATTCAATTTAACCAGTGGAGAAAGGCGGAAAGCGCCATCAAGACATCGATTCGACGCTACTTAAAGGCTCAAAGCTAGGTAAAAAACTTATCTTGAATCAGCGTGAGCCTCTTGTTATTGGACAACAAAGGCGATTTCAGTGACCCCAAAAGCTTTATCAACTACCTAACTAAATAGCTTGAGCCTCATGTCTCAAGACATTTTCTCCTAGACATCGCTAACTTACCAACAAATCCGTAAGCGCCAGAACAATCTTCTTCTTATGCATCGGGTGCTTGATGGCCAGCTCATTGTCTATGGTCCAAGCCCGCAGCTTCTTGCTTCATAGCATATCGTGCAACAACCGCGTTTATTCCAAAGACTTTACTCCCAGACAAAATACTAGAACTTACCAACAGATCCGTAAGCGCCAGAACAATCTTCTTCTTATGCATCGGGTGCTTGACGGCGAGCTCCTTGTCGACGGTCTGCGGCGAGGCGGCCGCGATGACGCCGCGCGCGTCCGGCGCCCCGCCCAGCCAGCTCCTGGCGGCGGCCGCGTACACCTCCAGCCCGAGGCTCTCCAGCCAGCCGCAGGTGGTCTCAAAGTCCCGACTAATTACTAACTAGAGCGACTAAACGTGACCTATCGATAACCTCTTATCCACGGAGAAAAAAGGCTCCTTAGTCCGACTTACCAGCACAGTAAGCGCAGCAGCCGCAGGTGGTTTCAAAGTCCCGACTAATTACTAACTAGAGCGACTAAACGTCTTGATCTATCGAGAGTCTCTCCTCCACGGAGAAAAAAGAGGTTCCTTAGCCACCCCGCGAGCTTCACAAAACAACTCCATAGCTGGGTATATCTCATCCAACAATCGCGTTTATTGAAAAGAAACTCCTAGATATCCTAGATAGTACCTATTACGACTTACCAACACAGCGCAGCAGCCGCAGGTGGTTTCAAAGTCCCGACAAATTACTAACTAGAGCGACTAAACTTGACCTATCGAAAGCTTCTTATCAACCGACTATGAAGAGGCGTCCTCGGCAGGGTTCGAGGATATATAAGGTGTTATTTTTTGTACTGATCATACTTTACCAACGCATCTAATAAAATCATACAAATACAACCCAAGTGTTTTTAAAAAAAAATTCAGGCTAGTTTTCGAGTAAAACGACAAAGAATGTTTCGAAAAAAATAAAAAATAAATCATCCTTTGAGCGCGGTGAGTATTCGTTTGTACGCACTATCGTAGTAGCCGGCCGAGGGCAACGACCACTGCCACGTGCCGCGCCGCGTGAGTCGGCCATATTGATATCGCTGCCAGTCGCTCCGCGCCCACAGCCCGCGCCGAGCCGCCGATCGGCATGCGGGAGCGCAACAACATAAATAATCGTCCCAGTCCGTCCAATGCGCCCAAACGTATTGCAGTGTATGTGTGGTTTATTACAATGCCGCGCTTGATCAATAACAAAACGCAGGTGAAATTATGTTTCGGGCACACTAACTGGCCGACGAGAAACATTGACGAGTCGAAAACCTTCATACCTTGCTTGTTTGGAGCCGCGCAGCGCTTCAGGGAGCGCAGCCGTATCCTGACTTGACGAGATTCCGTGCGCTTCGAGGACGAAGTTCTGGATTTCAATTTCAATCACCGGCACAGTGCTGGCGGTACCCAGATGCGAGCGCCGCAGACGGCGGCTTTTGCGTAGAAATACGGAATGCCTTATCAAGGAGTTGTTGCCAGAGGGCCACGACCGCGACCTAGTTCTATCGATGGTTATTGCGGAAGTCTACCTAGGTACATACCTACAGTGTGATTTGGACAGATGAGTGCTTGTTTACGCGAAAGGGACTTTTTCCGTAAAAAAGTTAGTGCGCGAATTGTGAATACAACATCCGACGTGGTGTCTAGTGAACAGCAAGCAAGTGTGCAGCCCGAAAGCATTACCTCAATTCGATCGTGGCTAGATTAGACAGTGCAAGACAGTGTTTACGTGAACATTCAACAAAGGCTTGACGTTCAAAATGTATTGTGATTAGTGTAATAATAACCTAGGAACTTTAAATAACAACATTCAAAATAGGTAAATGTGTGAATAAGTAAAATCAATGAATCTAAAGTGTGATGGCAAATCATAATTTAGGAATTAAAACCAGGAAAATTGATCAGTGAGTTTTATTTACAACACATAATTCATATTCAATATTAGGGTGCATTTCCACTGAAGCGAAGCGAAGTAGTAATAGGTATGTACCTATCAATTTTTTATTACGTCTCTAAATAAATTGCGTAGGCATTACGAAACCGTAGATATTGAATTCCAATTTCTATCCTTTTTTAAATTTCTAGTTTAACGCGGATGATTCGCCTCGGTTCGTTGGAAAAGTCCCCCGCTATTACACTAATGAAAATACACTTATTTACCTACTTATGTAGCTAGATTTTGTTTCTCCCAGCGCGTAGTACCTATTAACATGACGTAACATCGTACATACTCACGAGTGATAATTTTTGGTAACGTAGGTTTAGTGTAATCTAACCTTTATGTGTGTGAACGTTGAATGAATGCGCGCGGCCATTGTTCGTACTCGTATGAATGAAATGAGTAAAGAAAGAGAGAGAGGCAGTCAGTGAGTGAAGACAGGATGGTTGTAAAAATAATATCTTTTTTTTGTTAGGAAAAGTAAAAACAAAAACTAGCCTAAATTTTTTTTTAAAAACACTTGGGTTGTATTTGTATGATTTTATTAGATGCGTTGGTAAAGTATGATCAGTACAAAAAATAACACCTTATATATCAAGGGATATATATCAAGATATATATCGGATATATATCCGATATATATCAAGCCGGTTTTGATGATATATATCAACTTTTAAAATTTGTTACTGTATTTGTACTTTTTGACATAAGATTTTAATTTTTTCAGTTGATTTTGCCGTATTTCAAAGATATTTTATGTTTTTGCTTTATTTGTCTGATTTTAAGTTTTAAAAACATTAAAAACATGTTTATGTAACACATATGCAATAGTATTCATGAATAATACAATAAAATAATACTATGGCTTTCATACAAATTTGATATATATCAAAGTTGATATATATCGGATATATATCATAAATATCCGATATTTTGATATTTATAATAAATATCGGATATTTTCGAACCCTGGTCCTCGGTGACGTCATGAGCTAAACAAACTAGTTCCATAGCTGGGTACCTATATCTCGTGCAACAATCGCGTTTATTGAAAAGAAACTCCTAGACATGCTAGAAAAGTACTTCGACTTACCAGCAGATCCGTAAGCGCTAAAACAATCTTCTTCTTATGCATCGGGTGCTTGACGGCGAGCTCCTTGTCGACGGTCTGCGGCGAGGCGGCCGCGATGACGCCGCGCGCGTCCGGCGCCCCGCCCAGCCAGCTCCTGGCGGCGGCCGCGTACACCTCCAGCCCGAGGCTCTCCAGCCAGCCGCAGGTGGTATCGAAGTCCCGACTAATTACTAACTAGGGCAACTAAACGTGACCTATCGATAACCTCTTATCCACGAAGAAAAAAGGCTCCTTAGTCCGACTTACCAACACAGTAAGCGCAGCAGCCGCAGGTGGTTTCAAAGTCCCGACTAATTACTAACTAGAGCGACTAAACGTCTTGATCTATCGAGAGTCTCTCCTCCACGGAGAAAAAAGAGGTTCCTTAGCCACCCCGCGAGCTTCACAAAACAGCTCCATAGCTCGGTATATCTCATGCAACAAACGCGTTTCTTACTAAGAAACTCCTAGACAAAATACACTTACCAACAGATCCGTAAGCGCAAGCACAATCTTCTTCTTATGCATCGGGTGCTTGACGGCGAGCTCCTTGTCGACGGTCTGCGGCGAGGCGGCCGCGATGACGCCGCGCGCGTCCGGCGCCCCGCCCAGCCAGCTCCTGGCGGCGGCCGCGTACACCTCCAGCCCGAGGCTCTCCAGCCAGCCGCAGGTGGTTTCAAGTCCCGACTAATTACTAACTGGACCGACTAAACTAGACCTATCGAGGGCCACGGAGTAAAAGAGGTTCCTTAGTCACCCCGCGAGCTTCACAAAACAGCTCCATAGCTCGGTATATCTCATGCAACAAACGCGTTTCTTACTAAGAAACTCCTAGACAAAATACACTTACCAACAGATCCGTAAGCGCAAGCACAATCTTCTTCTTATGCATCGGGTGCTTGACGGCGAGCTCCTTGTCGACGGTCTGCGGCGAGGCGGCCGCGATGACGCCGCGCGCGTCCGGCGCCCCGCCCAGCCAGCTCCTGGCGGCGGCCGCGTACACCTCCAGCCCGAGGCTCTCCAGCCAGCCGCAGGTGGTTTCAAAGTCCCGACTAATTACTAACTGGAGCGACTAAACTTGACCTATCGAGGGCCTCTTGTCCACGGAGAGAAAATGCTTCCTTAGTCACCCCACGAGCTTCACAAAATAGCTCCATAACTGGGTATATCTCATGCAACAAACGCGTTTATTATTAAGAAACTCCTAGACAAAATACACTTCCAGCCCGAGGCTCTCCAGCCAGCCGCAGGTGGTTTCAAAGTCCCGACTAATTACTATCTAGAGCGACTAAACGTCTTGATCTATCGAGAGTCTCTTGTCCACGGAGAAAAAATGCTCCTTAGTCACCCCACGAGCTTCACAAAATAGCTCCATAGTTGGGTATATCTCATCCAACAAACGCGTTTATTATTAAGAAACTCCTAGGTAAAAAATACACTTCGAGCCCGAGGCTCTCTAGCCAGCCGCAGGTGGTTTCGCAGTCCCGACTAATTACTAACTAGAGCGACTAAACTTGACCCATCGAGTTTCTTGTCAACCGACTATGAAGAGGCGCCCTCAATGTCGTCACGAGCTATACAAACTAGTTCCATAGCTGCGTATTTCTCATGCAACAATCGCGTTTATTGAAAAGAAACTCCTAGATATCCTAGATAAGTACCTACTACGACTTACCAACACAGTAAGCGCAGCAGCCGCAGGTGGTTTCAAAGTCCCGACAAATTACTAACTAGAGTGACTAAACTTGACCTATCGAGAGCCTCTTGTCAACGGACTATGAAGAGTCCTCTTAAGTGACCCCAGGAGCTATACAAAATAGCTCCATAGCTGGGTATATCTTATGCAACAAACGCGTTTCTTACTAAGAAACTCCTAGACAAAATACACTTACCAACAAATCCGTAAGCGCAAGCACAATCTTCTTCTTATGCATCGGGTGCTTGACGGCGAGCTCCTTGTCGATGGTCTGCGGCGAGGCGGCCGCGATGACGCCGCGCGCGTCCGGCGCCCCGCCCAGCCAGCTCCTGGCGGCGGCCGCGTACACCTCCAGCCCGAGGCTCTCCAGCCAGCCGCAGGTGGTTTCAAAGTCCCGACTAATTACTAACTAGAGCGACTAAACTTGACCAATCGAGGGCTCCTCCACGGAGTAAAAGAGGTTCCTTAGTCACGCCGCGAGCTTCACAAAACAGCTCCATAGCTGGGTATATCTCATGCAACAATCGCGTTTATTGAAAAGAAACTCCTAGATATCCTAGATAAGTACTACGACTTACCAACACAGTAAGCGCAGCAGCCGCAGATGGTTTCAAAGTCCCGACAAATTACTAACTGGAGCGACTAAACTTGACCTATCGAGGGCCTCTTGTCAACGGACTATGAAGAGGCGTCCTCAGTGACGTCACGAGCTAAACAAACTAGGTCCATAGCAGGGTATATCTCATGCAACAATCGCGTTTATTGAAAAGAAACTCCTAGATATCCTAGATAAGTACTACGACTTACCAACAGATCCGTAAGCGCCAGCACAATCTTCTTCTTATGCATCGGGTGCTTGACGGCGAGCTCCTTGTCGACGGTCTGCGGCGAGGCGGCCGCGATGACGCCGCGCGCGTCCGGCGCCCCGCCCAGCCAGCTCCTGGCGGCGGCCGCGTACACCTCCAGCCCGAGGCTCTCCAGCCAGCCGCAGGTGGTTTCGCAGTCCCATTGTCGTAGGTCTGTTGTTTGCCTAAAAAAAAAATAACTAACATATGAATTTCTCATTTGAAATCTGCATAAGAATTTGCATATAATATTGCCTTAAAAGTTCGCATGCATAGAATTCGCGAAATAAGGACCGTTCTACTGTTCCCAGACAAAGTTATTATATCAGAAAGTTTTAGGTTTAACTGCGTCCAAGACCTGTCGCTGAAAAGTCGCGGGCGATCTTCTCTCGGGGTGTGGGGTGGACGGACTGCCTTGCAGTGTTTTCTCCTCTTTCCCACTCACTTCCATTTATGATTCTCGCCCGTATTGTACTCTATCTGCTACAATAATTCCTTACCAAGGCATAGGAGTCATCCTCGGCCGCGGTCCCGACGCGCGCGCAATGTCGTCTCCTTCAAACTCCTGCCGAGTCGCGATCGCACTTCTCTGAGTAAGAGAGACGGTCTGCCGCGCGGTACTGCTTTCTCTTTCTTACTTCCATTATGATTCTTGCCGTAGTGTACTCTACAATAGTTCCTTACCAAGGCATAGGAGTCATCCTCGGCCGCGGTCCCGTAGATCGTATCGACGCGCGCGCAACATCGTCTCCTTCCAACCGAATCCCGCCGCCGCCGCTGCCGAGTCGCGATCGCACTTCTCTGAGCGAGGGGGACGGACTGCCACGCGGTGTTGCCTTCTCTTTTCTACTTACTACCATCATTATTCTTACCCGTAGAGTACTCTAGTCTAAGTTTCTTACCAAGGCATAGGAGTCATCCTGGGTCGGGGTCCTGTAGATCGTATCGACGCGCGCGCAATGTCGTCTCCTTCCAACCGAATCCCGCCGCCGCCGCTGCCGAGTCGCGAGCGAACTACTCTGAGCGAGGGAGACGGACTGCCGCGCGGTATTACCTTCTCTTTCCTGCTTACTTCCTTTATGATTCTCACCCGTAAAGTATCTACTAGAATAGTTCCTTACCAAGGCATAGGAGTCATCCTGGGTCGGGGTCCTGTAGATCGTATCGACGCGCGCGCAATATCGTCTCCTTCCAACCGAATTCCGCCGCCGCCGCTGCCGAGTCGCGATCGCACTTCTCTGAGCGAGGGGGATGGACTGCCGCGCGGTATTGCTTCCTCTTTCTCCGCTGTAGGTTTTAAGGTTCGGTAGATGAGTAAAAAGTACGAATAACGGTCTTCAGTAAGTGAGATTTGCTTTATGAATACGTTGTCTTAATTTTTATTATCACAATATTTTATTAATATTTACAGGCAGGAAGTTGAATTTTATTCATATTTACAGGCAGGCGGCTATCGTGGCTTCAAGATTCTCATAAGGGAGAGAGACTTGAGAATTCTCATAAGACATTGTATTATCGTGATAGAGTCAAAATAAGTTTAACATGCAACTAAAAAACTATTTTACGGACACATAAATAGCCTTTGTGTTAAATAATTATAACTTAATTTTTGAGCGAGTATTAAATATTAACAGCGTAATTTTTGAGCAAAGGATAAATCAATTACTAAGCAGTTAAAACATCTGGCTAACTATAGGAAATTCCACATGTAGTGGTGGGATCGGCATGCGGGTCACTCGTTAGACACAGTACAACAACAATAGGCCAAGCCGGGGTGAGAGACTGTATTAGACACGAGTAGGGCTGCCATCTTGGATTCCTAATAGTGTATTATGAAAATTCTGGTCTTAGATTGTTTCCTATACGTATAGCATAATGGAGAGCTAGGGTAAAAAGCTATTCAGTCTTAGGTCTTACAGTATTTTAGATAACTTTCTTCCTTATGCTCTTTAAATATTGCAACAGTACCTATAAAAATCGAAGTCTCATTAATTTTCTCAAATATTTAAGAACGTGTAATCTTCAAGTCAGCGTTAACTGTTCTTCAATTCATGTAGTTATTTTATTTGACCGATAAGTTATTTATACGTAGTTTATCACGGACTTTCAGAACGTGGGGGGAAAGCTCGTTCATTAATATCCGATTCAGCGCATCTTTAGCAAGTTAGCGAAACTTCGTCACAGGCCAGAATTTTTCTAGTCGCTAAATTCACGTCCACACTGGGCACATGGACTCTCAGCACTAAGCAGGATGTCAAGCGTACCTTGCGAGCCCAAGCGTTATGCTAGTGTAAACGCGGCTCAAGTTGTTCAAAAATGAAGATGGCAGCCGTCAACGAGCAAGGACTTATAGCGTGGCAATGCATGATATGCATGCGATCTATCGACCTAGGTTATCGCCCGCGGCCTCGCGCCACCACCATCCTGTTGGGTTTACCGTGACGGTAAGATATATTTGAAATCAAAACAGTGTAGCTAACAATCATGCCTTTTCACAGTTAACGGTGACTTTATCAGCGAGATATCTCGATCCAAAATCTGTGACACCGAAAGTTTTAGTTTATCTGACAGATAAGTTCTTAGTACGCTATTGGTGAGTATATCAGAAAATGGTGACCCTCAATATCCGATTCAGCGTGTCTTTCCTTCATTGAAGAATATTGGTTTTAATTTTGAAGTGATTAAGGGTTAAGATGGCAGCCCACAAAGCAGGGGAACGCATATGTGTCGTGCAAGCGTTGCTATCGACCTAGGTTCGGCACCGAGTGCCCGCGGCCGCGCGCCACCACCATCCCGTTAGGTTAACCGAGACGAGTATTATGTTAGAAATCGCAACAGTGAAGTTAACGATTAAGCCATTTCACAGTTAAGGGTGACCTATCAGCTAGACATCTAGATCCAAAATCGGTCACCTAGAGTAGGCAGTAAATCCATCAGATATGCCCCTAATAAACTATCTTGCGACTTTATCAGATAGTGGTGAAGTCTCTCAATATCCGATTCAGCGCGTCTCTCGAAACTACATTTTAGATATTTTTTTTTTAGTTATCAAGAAATGAAAAGTTAAAGATGGCAGCCCACAAAGCAGGGGAACGCATATGTGTCGTGCAAGCGTTGCTATCGACCTAGGTTCGGCACCGAGTGCCCGCGGCCGCGCGCCACCACCATCCCGTTGGGTTTACCGAGACGAGTATATCTTTCAAATCGAAACAGTGAAGTTAACAATTATGCCTTTTCACAGTTAACGGTGACTTTATCAGCGAGATATCTCGATCCAAAATCTGTGACACCGAAAGTTTTAGTTTAACTGACAGATAAGTTCTTAGTACGCTATTGGTGAGTATATCAGAAAATGGTGACCCTCAATATCCGGTTTAGCGCGTCTTTCCTTCATTGAAGAATATTGGTTTTAATTTTGAAGTGATTAAGGGTTAAGATGGCAGCCCACAAGCAAGGGATCGCATATGTGTCGTGCAAGCGTTGCTATCGACCTAGGTTCGGCACCGAGTGCCCGCGGCCGCGCGCCACCACCATCCCGTTGGGTTTACCGAACGCCACGCGCGCGTCCGACGCCACCACGGACGAGCGAGGTAGCGACGAATACATGTGGGTATTCCGCTCGATGGAGCGCCCGTAGTTCGCTGGCGGTGTCTGGAATAAAAGATATTTTATTAGGAAATTTAGTCTCCACTACAGCAGGACGATCTTCTCTAATTACCAAGACAAATGAAGGATTTGACCCACATTCCCAATGCTTGCCAGAATTGATGTTCGCTAATTTCTTCCTTAACCGATTCTTAGGACATCTAGGGGAAGACTGGGGTACTTTTTGGAAGACCTTCGTTCAAAATTTATTTTAAATGAGCAAGTAGCGTTTTTTATCCCATAACTTTTATCCACTACTTTCTGACGAATGAGACACTACCAAAATATTATGAAAGAAAAAAATACTTTAAATTATGCACTAAAATTCCATAATTTACTCGAAATATAGACGTTTGCTCCTAACCATTCGGCCTATTTGCAATGCAATGGATCGCCGCAACCCGCATACCAGCGAGCTGGATTGAGATACATTTCACTCAGATATTCTGTAGTTTATACCTACTTACCAATAGGGTTTCTGCTCGAGCTTTCTCGAACTCGAGAAATTTGGCTTCATTCGAGACGAGAAAAAAAACACCGGAGCTCGAGAATTCTCGAGTTTCGATTTTGAAGCTTTAATATTCTTGAAAGCCTATTTTCTTAGACAAAAGATACTTTTTAATTATTTAATAGGTTAACATTGCTTTTAGACTGGCCCAGTCTTTCCCTTTTTAACTGATTTGATTTGCAAGTAATGATCTCAATCTAAATAATAATGTTCACCAAAGAGTATGCTATATTTATTACTAGCTTTCCGCCCGCGGCTTCGCCCGCGTGGAATTTTGTCTGTCACAGAAAAACTTTATTGCGCGCGTCGCTGTTTCTAAAACCAGAATAAAAACTATACTATGTCCTTTCCCGGGACTCAAACTATCTCTATGCCAAATTTCATCAAAATCGGTTCAGTGGTTTAGGCGTGAAAGCAAGACAGACAGACAGACAGAGTTACTTGACTGATTTAAAGACTGAAAAATTTGTTAACTGTCTGTTAGGTTAGGTACTCGTGGTAACTCGTGCCTCCTCGTAAAGTTTATTCAAGTCGTTATCTTTAAGAAATTGAAACATTTATTAAAAAGTTTTTTTAGTTTATAAAAAAACTATTTATCGTACTTTCTTTACCAAAACAAGTGGTACTAAATTCTAATATTGATTGTTGTGCAATAAAAGTAGGTATATTAGATTAAAAAACCTGTTTTTATTAAATTTCGACCGATTTCAACAGTTTTCATTAAAAGACTCGAGACCCGAGAAAACTCGAGACTTTGGCCTCGAGAATTCCCGAAACTCGAGAAAAAAAATAGGTCGAGAAATCAGAAACCCTACTTACCAATAATATATTTCTAAAAGATAATATTTTCAGATTCATTTCAAGTCTTGATGATTGGTCATTACTTTTCATATCGATAAACTAATAAAGAGAAAAAAGTGCTCACCCTAGGAGGCGCGGGCCTGACGAGCGGACCGCCGGCGTCGGGCGGCGGTGAGCGCTCTAGCAAGCCACGCTCGGCCACTCGTAGTCGCACTTCGCTCAGTTTCGATAACAGCTCCAGTTTTTGCGTCTCCAGGGATGACCTTTGTAGCATTTCCTGAAAAAAACATTAAGAACATTGAATGTGGGAATGTCTTTGACGACCACCTGAAGTAGTGGTTCGCGTTCCAGACTACTGCTGTCTGCTACCAGTAGTACAAGACTATAAGGCGCAGTGTGGAATGTCAAAGGATTTATTCCAAAATATTCTAAACTACGAATGCCGACATCCTAATATTCCGACAGAATTTAATCTCGTCAAAGAAGCGCAGTATAGCTCAAATATTCTTAGGATAGAATTAGATAGGGGATTTATTCGAACCCAGTGCGCTCTATTGACAGTGATATCGAATTTTGTGACTTTTCGGGTTGCGACAGCCTGCGGGAGACGAGTTAACTAAAAGGTATTTTCAATTGAAGTTGAATTTTGAATTTAGTCCAGTAATTTTCCAACAGCCAACGTGAAAATATATTCCCGAATCCAATCCAGTACTAACAGCTCCAGTGATATTGACTGAGTCGTGGTTAATAATACATTTTCATTAAAACGCAAAACATACAGTTTTAATATTACACACATATTGATACAATTTTGCAGAAAAAGTTACTATAAATTACTGGCATAAGGAAATCAAAATAAACTCCCTTGAGCTCATAAATATCAACAGTTTACTGAAACTGAAATACAAAGCGATCACATATCCGGCATACAACGATCTGAAACGGCGAAAGAAAGCTTTCAGACTGTTCAAACAAACGTTTCTAAATTTTAAACATTCCCAAATAATGTGTAAACAGATCTGACCCATTTGAAATTAACTTTATCAATGACGTAGTTTATAGGTTCGTATCTCAGACGTTTAATAAAAAGCGCATCTGGCATTCGCAGGGAACACACGGGCGATACTACAAGGCGTAAATGGACTACGAAATTAGAACGGAATTTTGTTTTCTTTGCCCATTCCTATAAGAAGTCATTCCAACTATGTTCCTTATTTATTTTAATGTTTCAGCTTTCTGTTGTGTGGGAGGGAAACGGGTGAATTATAACATTTACAAACTATCCTAATTCTCCTTCTCGAGACTAAAACATCCGCGTTATTTAGAAAAGGATTTAACTAGTAATAATATACAATGTAATTACATTGTACATTATTTTCTTTTCTTTCGTTTCCAAATAAAATTATTTTCTTTATTTCTTTCTATTTTAATTAATAATAACAAAATACTTTGGAATCGAACAATTATAAAAGGATAGCACAGCACATACCTATCTCTATTGATATGATGACTCTTTTTTGGGATTCTTATAGAGCTTATTTAGCTTATATCTGCACAATTTAGTAGAGAATGCCTATTACCTACCCACGAGTACACTCGTAAACAGTTTAAAACAGTTCATTGCCACCGGCGTCGGCTGGTGTAGGCGATGTGTTCAATTATTACATTACATTAGTTATTGGCCTACGATTTTATTTCCGAACTGACGTGAATCATCATTACTTTTAGACGGGCCACGGCCACAATGTAAACCGACCGACATTATTATATCACGCCTATTTCTATAGTTAAGGAATGTTTGTGATTTAGGTAAAGCTACGTTAAAAATTCTAATTCGTTATTAGTCTATCGGCTCTTTCCAGGGCATTTATAAACGTCCCAATGAAATATAGCTTTCCCTACCACCACTCCGGGACAATAGGTATATCTGGCGAGATGAAGTGGCGGAGGAAACTCGGTCATCTTTTGTCAGCCTATTATTACTTGTCAGGAAATATACCGTTTACAAGTTATTTAATAAGTGTGAGCTAGGCAAATAATAAATTCCACCATTAACTTTCAGTGAAATCTTTTTATTTTTCTCAGAAATCTAATCACCGTTAACAAAGCCAATTTGTATTTGCGTAATAACAGCTCCCAGCGTTGCGTGCTCGCGACGCCTGGACTCTCCAACGATTTACATCTCAAACACACGCAAGATTCCAAGATTCTTGATGAAGCAAATAACATTAGGATTCGGCTCGTCTCCGCCTGCTTTACAAACAGCAAAATAAATAGCTATCCCGGGTTCTGACATCACAATCTTATTAGCATGCCATACACAATAGAGCGTATAAACAGATGGTAATGTGATGTCGATAACAAGCAACGACAAGAGAGGAAAATAATAGGTGGACTTCGCCATGGAAAATTTAATTTGTCTGATGGAAAAAGATAAAAAGTACGACTTAGGGCCTCGAGCTCATAATGAGTATTTGCGTGTATATGCGGCTGCAGATAAGGGATGTCTGTCATCTTGTGTGAAACGGAGTGATTGTACAATTGGTGCGACAATGTCATATCTCGCGATGAATGGCGGGTGTCTCGAAGCGTTGAATTGCTCGGCCCACACCGATCATGATTATTCAATAGCCCCATTCCAGCGGGATCTAGGCCGTGCTGAATGTTAAAGAGCTTACCACCTTGCTTTAATAGGGCGTTGCGAACTGTAACCGTTGCCGTTAGTAAAATATTTATTTATTCAGAGCTCTCACCTCAGGGCCTGGTGTTGAGTAAATTTTGTGGAGCACTCTTAACGTACCTATTAACAATTCAGCACATCTTACTGTCTTTCAGCGCTATATTATTTCAGTCGCGCTGGATGTAGTACAGTCACAAGCACAATAGGCTATTAATTTTTGTCGCCAAAATAGCACCTGTTACTACTTTAAGATGCCACAGTGCTCAGTTTGTGTGTCATCGCTACATCCTCTCAACTTATTTGTAGTGTTGATTTACGATGCGTAAAAAAGAAGACATAGATTTAAACGTCATGTGAGTTTTTATATTTGCATTTTGTATTAGAGTTAGACTTTTGAGTTTGAGCGTCGTATACGAGCCTTTATTCTTAAAAAAGTAAGTTGAAAAACTTCGCGCCATTAAATTACATTAAAAAAAAACTTTAGTTTACCTTCTGCAGCCTTTGCTCCGCATCGTCTAGCCTCTGGCGCGCGTCGTGGAGCGAGCGCTCCAGGTCACTCATCTTCTCGTTCTGGGCCGCGATCTGTTCTGACAGCACCTGCACTTGGAGGTGTAGACTCTCCTTGTCCGCCTCCAGCCTTCTGACTCGGTCTTCTGCATCGTTCTGTAAACAAAAACAGTATTATTAGCTTTGAAACGGCTATAATCTGACTGCTTCCCTAATTTCAACAATCCGGTCAGTTGTAAAATCTAATATTGTATTGACTTATAGTTCGTTTGACTTTGAACTTCATAAAATAAAATTTTATAACAGCTATAAATTACCTAGTATGCGATGCAATAATTGCATTTGTATTTACGAGTAAAAATATAACATTAAATTAAAATAGTAGCTTGAAATAATGTTTTCCTAGCACATATTTTATGTGTACATTTTTGTTATTGAGTATTTGTAAAAGTTAACACATAATTAATAAATAATACATTTAACAACAAAAACATAATTGATATTATTAGACACGTTAATAAATGGGTATATTACATTGAATCAAATAGGAGAAAAACAACAACCTTCAGTCAATAAAACAAATGGAAGGATATCAATGCAATGGACTGGTAGAAATAGCACCTGAAATACAGAACAGTAAATACATGGGATACGTTACGAGTTACGACAATCATTCAACACCTAATCTACCTATGTTACACTGACAAAACATAACTGCTAAACGTAGGCGACTATTTCAACATAGTTACGCTGGTCACCTGATTAGCACAACAAGTTGTCCGGAATGCATTCGGGCGTACCTTGTAAGTTCGCGCCGGCACCGGTGGAAGTGAAGGGTGCGAGGGCCAGGCGCGGTCATGCATACAGCACGGCGGCGGCGCCGGCGGCCCGTGGCACCAGCACATCGGCGGCCACCACCCGCCCTCCGGCGGCCAGCGAAAGTGCTCGTACGAGTTCCATCGCCGGTGCAAGTCAGGAGGCGTCTCCTCCGCACGATGCTTACGAGGCTTCGGCGACGCCCGCACGCTCGACGGGTGCTGAGGAGGCTTCGATGACACCGACGACCTACTTTTTCGGTCACGGTCACTGCGATCTGACGGCAATCGCCGACGTCTATCTAAACTCGCAGCGGAATAATCATCCCCTTTAGCTTCCATCGGATCTCGGTCATCCGTCACTTCACCAGATGGCATCCATTTGAAATCATCGTCACGCCGCGTCGAGTTGTCCAAACGTCTGCTGGGTGTCAACGTGCGATAATCTGCATCGTTCCCTTGAGTTTCATATTCTCTCTCTTCAGAGTCATCCTCGCTGGTAGAACTGGACTCGCTGTCTGATGAAGACTCAGCTCGCGCCGGTACCGCGCCGTCTTTCCAAGCCGTGCATTTCACGGTCGCTTCGTCAGGGCTATCCGAGTCACCGCCTGTTATGAAATATTTTGTATAATAACACTCTTGTACACTTATGTAGAGCCACAGGAACGACGCGAAACTCACCCATAGGCGAGTACATATAAGAGCGCACGGCGGGGTGCACGTAGCCCGCCGCCGCGCGCTCCTCGTCCTCGTCGAAGGGTTCGGTGAGGTATTCGCGGTCGGACATGAGGCTCTGCACAAGCGACACTGCGCGACAAGCTCTATGTACGAGTCACCGACGTGTCTCTATTTAGAGTTTGGCCGCGTTCCAGTAATATACTACGTCAGTGATTCGTTCACGGCTCGAAAATTACGTACTCTCCTGTGGGGGCGGTTCCTCACTCGACTGCACGGAAGCGGAGTCACGCGAGGAGGCCTCAGACGCCGTGGACAGAGGTCGCTCGCTGCAGTCCGACGCCCGCCGAGAGATATCCTCCCCGAAGTGATCTTGCGTTCCGGTGCGGAGCGTGTTTGTGATCTCGGCGGAGTTCGATCTCGATTTAATCGTCCGAGGCTTCGAGTCCGTGGCGCGGTTGTGCAACGCCGCTATGGTGGCTGCTACGAATGAGCCCCCACGGCCGAGCTCGCGCATGTTTTGGTTTAAAATGAACGGCGCCTACACGAACACGACCGACAAACGCGCCCGGAAATAGATCGGGGTATATGCGTCTGATGCATTCCGGACACCCTTCCCGCTTTGATCCATGGTTTTATTACACACACAAAAAGAAACGAACTTTCGTCGTGTTGAGAAAGTTTGGAAGAAAAAAAGTTATTATGATCGTTAAATTAATCAAACACAGTAATGATTACGTCTCGTTACAGCGAGCTTGAGTAATGCGTAAGCGCAAGGTAGCGTGCGGCGCGCTGCACTCAAAGAAGCGCACTCACCGGCATGCAGTTGACGCCCTCGTACAGGGAGTAGCGCCCCCACTCGACGCACTCTTGATACTCCGAACCATCATCTATGTCGTTTTCAGACTGTTGCTGTATCTCTGATGACTCCCACGGTGCTTGAGGTTCAATATATTGAATATTATCATTCATAAAATCTGGATTGTAGGGGAATTGAGTATCATAGTACGGCGGGGCAGAAGGTTCCACTAACACAAAGTCATGTCTTCTATAACCATTTCGAGGTTTCAAACAATTCATTTTTCTTCCTTGTCCGTGGATTCTGTAGTCATTATAATGAAAGGATATAAGCACTTAAGTTTTAAGACTTAATTTCAAATGAGTGAAAGTTGCGTGTGTAAATGTTATGTAAACAATCCACTCGTGTTTATTGGGTATCACGTAGTGAATGACACGTCGCCGAAATGTTATTAAAGAAAACTCCCCTCGTATCGGAAATAGAACGACAGCTGTACTGCCGGGAATATCCAACAAAAGCGCGATTTTACTGCTCATCTGGGAGAGGGCGTGCACGTGTTCCAGAAGGCTAAATATAACCATTTGTTAAACTTTTTCGCTAGAGCAGAAATGTTTACAAATTAACCCGATTTCTAAACCGCGGACTCACCAAATCATTGGGTCTTTAGCCTGTGTGGGCAGCCAATGAATGATATTTACAATCTAACGCGTATAATGTGTTTAATAAATCGTTAAACTCAATTGATCTTGGCAGTAATACAACTACATTAATATACACTTAGCAATGAAAAGAATCAAGTGTTATCTATTAGTAAAAATCTCAATATCGATGATACAAATCATCGTTATACCTAATCGTGAATTTAGCTGAGGAGTGTTTAATACTACAAGATATAAGTACTCGTAGCTTTTAACCTAGACAAACTCTGGATATGGGTCATTAAACTTTTAAGATTAAAACACGAACCTTCTAAAGGCTTGTAAAAATAGAGAACATTGGAAGACAAAGTATCAACATGAACGTGTCGATTAAGGAGCGAGCATTTATCATGGACCTCTCTCAATTAACAACGTTTCGTGAAGTCAAGAGGGATCTGAATCCTGATAAATTGAACACCGAAGCTCGACTGAGAGACGCAATTCAATAATTGCCTTCATTGACGAGTCCATCGTAAGGGCCAATGGAGCATTAATTACATTATTGTGCGCTGTGCTTCAGACAAATTAAATTAAAAGGTCGAGTGCAGTGGGTCTTGTTTGATGATAGATATGACTAAACACTTCTTTGAATGACTTCAATTTTGTTTCATTAAAAACAACTTCAGATTTCTCATTTACGCTCTCGCAGATAAAACATTATGAAGCTGTACACACCAATCGAATTGCTATTGAAAACGAGGATTAGTCTTACATGCGGAAATACAAAAAGATTATCCTTCGACAAAGACTTGAAACATTTTCAACATCGAACAAGGACCGTTGAGATGAGAAATCAATAAGAATATCTCACAAAAGCGTTTAGGACGTAGTAAGTACAGGCATTCTTTAAGCTTGGTCCCTAAGGAAACATGACATTTTCTTCCTTAAAAAAAGGGCTACGAACAACGGAATGAAATAAGCACTTTCATGGCAATCTTGTAGCATGTCAAAAGCAAAAGAAATATAAAATACACTAGTTCAGTTTGAGCCTGGAGTTGACAGCGAGTGACTTGCCGCGGCCTGCCCAGACGACAAAACTTTTATGCCTTTTCTGATATAGCCTATAAGCACAGAATGTTCCAGCGACGTATAAACGTATTGGATAGTCCGGCTTATTTACTAAACTTATTTCCTGTGCTACACACGTGCCACTATAACGTTGAAAAACTCAAAATACTCACAAGGAAAATCACAAATGGGAAACCGTAACTGTTTATCGTGAATTTTTTTTTATTGAAAACGTAATGCAAAAACCGTGAGCGACGAAAGATTGTCGCTGACTGAAGCTAATATTTGTCACATTCGCGGCCGGCACCGGCTGTATTGTGTAAATCGTTTCTGGCCACTACAAGCCGAGAGCGTTGGCATGGATAGAGACAGGAAAAACAACGAGTTCATTTAGAATTAGAAACAAAAGAGATGCATTGCCGGTTTTCGATCACCTATCCGACCATCAATCAGTATGGATTATACAGATTAAACCTTTTAAATCACCGAGAAAAGGGTAAACAAACTCTAAAATACATTTAAATAAAGCTTAGGTGCTATTTGCACGCACAAAATGTGTGCGCTGGTATTTGAATATTAAAAAAGTAGGGACTAAAATGAAGCCGTTTTTCTGAAAACATTTTTTCCGTAATAAGTGCATTGTTTTTGTGCATTGTGCGAATACCGGGTCGACACCCTAGCGGCCCAGTGGGCGGCAAATGGCTCTTGGGCGGGTGGGCAGCGATATAAATATAAATTGTTAACGATAATATTATACTGTTCCGTTTAATTGCCTGCTGAAATGATGAAACCATAACCACTCAGAATGTTATGGTTGTTGTGTTTATAGTGATTGCTCATCTAAGTGTAAAACTAGTTTAAAGAGGTAAATTATACACAAGTCCTGTGTAGGCTTAGTGTAATGTATACGACTTTAATACATTAGGTACTGTACCAGGTTAATCTCAAACCAATGTTCATTCTCAATAGCATGAATCAGTAATAAAAAGTTGGGATAATTGCCAATAAAACCATTTAGTAACACCACATAACTGATCCATAAGGTACTACCTTATGCTCTAAATATGAGTGATGTTTCGCAAAGATTTATCACAATGCCCCAATTCGCTCACAGTTTACACTTTCCCGTAGTAAACAAAGTTGATGGACTATTTAAAACTTCGCCCATATGCATGCGTGTTGAAACACCGTGGTAATAATGAGCGCTCACCGCGTCAGCCGCTGCGCCCTGAATTTTAAATCACTCTTTGCACAGGGCAATTCGCTGAGCGAGCCTGAAAACAGCCTCCCTCGTCTTGAATATCCATCTTTACTACGTTAGTGTAAACTGTACAACATTTTATTTTTAAATCGGGAAGTGGCATCCGATCGACATGGTGAACGTAGGTATCATAAAATATACTTTCACGTTCGACCGCACCACACTCATACAGTAACATTTTTTACCCAACAGTATTCACTAGTCATCGAGAAATATCGTCCAAAATACCATTTTTGCTCTACATCGCTAAAACAACTCACATGTAGAATTATTTTGATAAATGGCTGACGAAATATAACTCTACATTAATGCAAGCGCTTTTATCGAATATGCTTTTCATGCGGTTTTTCAATTAATGGTATCTGTCGAAATATTGGCAATAGTATCGCCAAAGCGCTACCACCAATGAAATATAATTGGATCGGGAAATCGCAACGCTTTTATTGGTTCATTCATTTGACCTGAACGGAAATCAAATTAGCACTGTTGGTGGTATTTGTTGAGTACCTACGTACGTGATATAAAAGAAAATTACTTGTTATTTTACGATTATTTCTACATACTTATTGTAGATATCTCTTTCCCCTCGCGTCTACTGATCGACGTTTCAGTTAAATGTGGATATGGGAAAACAATTGAACGGGTCTATATCGGTTTGCATACACAAAAAGAAGCTGTGAATGGTTCTGGAATAAAAACTAGCCTATTGCACTTGGTATAGAGTCGTTTTCAATAAAAGAACCTTTGGAACTGCACCGGTAGTTTCAGTGATTACAAAACCAAAAAACATTGCCGCTGTTCGCTGGGAACGTATATTCATCAGGGACCAGTCATATCAAGAATGAGTAGAGTCACTATAGTATGCGTAATAAAGGAGTAAAATAATTATATCATTCCTACATTCGTGATGCACAAAATAAAATCTTAAAGTAGTCGCAATAGAGACCGTTTTGGTGTTGGCTGAAACATTTAATGAAGCGAAACTTTCAGCGTAACTTTGCAGACATTGTGCTGTTACTGGGTGTTTAAAGTGCATCATTAGAGGCCTAGTTTGCTCTTGGAATCTAGAACTAACTGCCACCAAACCGACCGAGGGTTTGTTTTGAACTATGTTGGGACTGTTAGAATAAGACAAAAATGCCAATAAACAACTGATAAGCAAAAATAGATCAGAAGGGACTGCTAGCTCGCAAGAATTGATAAACTTGCATATTATGCATAGGCACTGATATTCTGTTATGCAATTTAGCTAGCTACTATCGCACGACCATCCAAGGAATCTATGCAATTCGCATTCCATTTTCCTGGAACATATTGATACAACGTTATAACAGAAGTTTAGTTGGTTCATCCTAAATCAATATTTTATCTCTTTGATGATTATAGAGGACTTTCAATATTTATGGCTGTTGTCCCGAAATGCTCATATTTATACAGACTTTATTTATTTTTCCTGGTAGGTTATCCGATTTATATCTTTGACAGCGATTTTGGTAATCTTATCTTTGATATCGACATGATTTGGTAGGTTATAGACTTATTATAAAACATTCGAAAACCTTGTGAGAACTTCAAAAGATGTAAAATAATTAATTGCGAAGCAGCAATTTTCCAAATATCAAGGACTAGATTTTCCACCAGGGGTGTTCCCTGTATAATTTATGATTCCACTCATGTAAACCATGGCATGGACAAAGGGTAGTCAAGTTTAAAAATGTGTCTTTAGCTTGGCAGCTTCACAGATGTTTCGCAAAGCATTCTTCTATTAAATATAGCTTTATGTAACTCCAGCTATTACTAAAAATATAAACCGAACACATTTCTGTTGATTCCATCACGATTTCTGTAACTAAATATCTTTTATTTTCGTGTATATTTTTTGCTGTAACTAAATATTATTTCTCATTGGAAGGCAATACAAGAACTTGATTGGCAGCTGTCTGAATGATGAGATTTCAATATTCCCAATATTTCTATCATTTCCACTGGCACGCCGCGGAAAATCAGTCAGGAGGCAAATGTTCCGGGAGTGTTCTTGGGCGGAAACGAGTGACGGGCAGCGGAAGGGCGGCGGGACCTACTTTCGTGCTCCTCCGTTGATGAGGCCGAAGGTCGAGGGCGTAAGTGGCTTTATCTTCATTGAAAGAGAACGATAAAGAAATATTTTTTTATCATTCTATTTCATCGATAAAAATAACATAGAGCATATTTTGAGGACGGTTTTTTAAGAAAATTAATGATAGTATAAAACACTTTTTTTTAATCGCATTCCAGTTCCAGCAGCAGTAGGTGTAAATAGAAATCATAGAACAACAATTTACTTAAAACTTAATAAATTAATTTAGTCTTGACAAAATTATATGCACGAGAGGAAAGTATAATCCGTACCAAGAAATTGGGTCAGCGAAATTACTTTGAAAATAATGAGTATGCGTTAATACGCAGATCATATTATGGTAGGGTTTACGTGCCATATAATGCTGACTAACTAAATTCGCATTTAAATTCAAAGGCAGGTAAAATTGGGTTTGGCAGTCCCTATTATTGTTTGAAGGGTTCCCGTATTCAATTGGACACAATTGTATGTAAATTAGTAACTTTATAGATACCTACCTAACCTTTTATATGGTTAAACTCCCAATATAACAGAATCTTTGAAGTTATTAATTTATTTCCTAATTACCGAACCGTCCGTCATGCCGCGCTGCCGCAATGTAGCGGACGTCGATATTTTAATTAAAATTTTCCGTTCACTGTCACCTTGTCTGCTGATTTGAGTATGGCCGTAGGAAATAAATTTTAGCTTTTTTATAGAGTTTTGACTTTTGATTCTCTGATTACATTTTTCAAATCTGAAACGCCTGCACATTTCTTACATACATTTCTAACGCGTTCGTAGATGGGAGGTTCATTGCTATGCGCATTCATATAGGCGTATGCGGCACAGCTAGTCTATGAAAATAAATTCGGATACTATACCACATTAAACAATATTTTAGTGACAGGGATTCATAATTTTTATGTTAAAATAAACATCAAACATTACGACAACTTAATTCTACTCCTCACTGATTGGACATAGGAAAGGCTGCTCTACCCTATAATATCTGCCAGTCTGAGGTAACTAAATGGATATAATATAGGCAAAGGCTGGCTGGCTTCCTGATGGCAGCATGCGGCAGGTATGCATTCCCGCGCATAGCCGTGATAGCATTCAGGTATCTGCGGCAAGGAGTAGGGGCACCGAGAAATTCTAATTAACGCTAATGGCACGCGCTCACCTGGAACTAGTTGGCGCTCGCCCACCAACCTATGCTAATGTTATCAAATTTTCTAGAATAATTTATAAAAACCTTAATTAGTTTATACACGGTAAGTGCAGCTTCAGCTTTAACCTAATTTGGCACCACGTTGGGCGCCAGCGGATGAGCGTAATAACGGTATTATTTACTTTGTAGCGATAAAATTACATTGCTTTAATGCTAATAAAGCTCTCGTATGTTTAAATTAGAGACCGGTTTTTTATCGGTCCCTGTTTTATTTAATTTTATATTTGTACAAGTTGATTACTTTAGAGCCTGAGCGAATTTTTGCACGAAATTTAGCAAAAAAAAAAAACACTTCAAATTATCGGAAGTTTGAATGCTTTCTAAAGCGGTTTCGGAACTATTCCTGCAGCGCTTCAAACTAGACGGCCGACAGCTTACAGGAGCGTGGGTAAGGTTACTCACCCCGTCTCAGAGGGAGGTTCGCGGCAATGAATGCCTAAGTGGTGCATACGAGACCCATTCATGCAGCGCTCGATGGTGGCCGCCAAACAAAGCGCTTTCAGCGCATACGTGTCACCTGGTACCCCAGTGCACACAGCGAATATTAAATCGGTTTATTGCGGTGCGCGACACATGCCCTCAGCGAGATGGACAGTGTGCAGTGTGTCGTCAGTACGGAATAGAGTAGGTAGAGATTTATGTGTCAGTCACAAAGATAGTAACTTTAAAAATACTCTACCTCTGGATAACTTTACGTGTGCCTGTAGATTTATTTACCTATCCTATGTATAAAATAAATCTTGTCCGTATTTTGATAACGTTACATACAGGTCGTAGAAAATAACAGAAAAAATATTCTACCTTTTCCGATCTATCATCAAGCACTCTACCACTCGTCGTTTTTCCATTTTTTAACGTACACGCTTGCGATACCAAAAATCTAGTTCACTAAATGGCTTCCCAGCCCGCGTGCATGCTCTACGCAAAGTGTAGAGTAGAGCATACAATTTTTAATGTATACTCATCGTTAAAGGTTTTTAATAATTAACAACATTAAGTTAATTGATTTATCTACTGTTTTGAATAATATAATCAGAAAAAATAGACCATAACTAAAGAACCAGTCATACGAAATAAGCGGTCCTAAAATTAATAGGCAACGTTACGCGTTGACATATTCAGTGGTTCGAGACGCGAAGGCATCGAAAACAGACAGCCTCCTGCCGCCTCGCGTCTGTCTGACACATCCGCTTGTTTCCTGCTTATTTAGAACTGACAGCTACAGACCCGTCAATATTGTTAAATGTTGGGATATTGAAACAAAATAATAAATGACTACCGTGACCATATTCGAATCAACACAGCCTTACTAAAGTTATCACGAACTCTGTGAAATGCAAATACCTGCACTTCATTTAATAACACCTTGATCGATACAGGTGATCAATTTAATATGCAGCCCAAATAGACGGTACGTCCAAGAGGAAGCACTTAGTTAGTTTCAAAGATATCGCCCTGTCAGGTAACTGAGTTAACCGAGAGCGGCGGAACCGCCTCGAATATGCTTTGAACATCCGACGTTGCGGTTTATCGAATTACACGAACTTCACCGCAACTGGTATCTGTAAATTCGCAAATCTACAATTAAATTACAACGGTAGTGAATAATACTGTTTTAGTTTCAACTCAACGCTACCACGAAACCGTACGTAATTTATTTTTGTAACCCTTTTAAGCTTTAATAAATTTGTAAACGAATACATCCACTAATAAAAACAATTCAGAGCACAACAGGTTCGTCTTCCAAATTCCACGAAAAATTCTTAAATAAATATTAAAATTCATCCGGCAACACCGACGATAATTACGAACTCTATAAAAATTACAAGTAACATTTTTCCTGTTGGAACTCTGAAGAGAGGCCGAAACAATTGCGGTTTTTCATTTACAGGAAAACACGTCAGAAGCAAATGGTAAGGGTGGCGCTCCCATTGCAAAGTAGAAGCAGGTCGCTCATTGCGTATGGATTCACGTCAGCGAGCAAAGGTTCGAGTGTGTGCAATTAGTTCCCTTCCGCGCACAGCTCCCAAAGGCTTTTGAGCGCTCGAGCTTAAGCGTAAGGCGCGGTCTGGGCGAACACCTGAGCACCAAGCCACTACGGCACAACATCGATGCCTACTTAAAAAGATACATTTTACAAGATAATTAATGCGCTCAGGTAAACCAATAATCTTATTTTAATTCTGGTAAAGGATTACTGGCTGGCATTAAATGTAAAACCCGGTTTTTTGCACCAGAGGAAACAAATCGTTTAAGTATTATTGTCAAGTAACATTGGATATAAATTGCAGGCACATTATAGTACAAATTGTAAATAATAATTATTTTTTAAATTCCTCCTCTCCATTGTTGTTGTGCCCGACAGGGTTCATGGTGATCCAATTATATATTTAAGACCTAATGTACACTGTGAAATGCAATAAAGATTTGAGTATTGAGTATTGAGTCCTCTATGCAATGAGATTCGGTAGATAAAATAAAATTATGGTAGAGTGCACCACTACCACCATTAGAGCATGTCGCGGGCTTTAGCGGGCAAAATACTTTCCGAAACCCAATCTCCAAAATCATACTTTTTATCAATTCTTACAAACAATAATTTAAAAGAGCTTTCTCCAACAGAGCGAAAAATATACGCGTGTTGCTGAATCTGGCAGTAGCTTATGACAATAACTGAATTAACAGTTGACATAATTATACTAGTATACTTACAAGAGCGACGGAGTTGTTGTTCTGCTGCAGCCACCTCAAGATGGCGCTGGCGGTGGTGAAGTCAGGCCGCGGGGGCGGAGGAATAGCATGCTGCAGCGAGCTGGCCAGCTGTTGCGCCAGCTCGAGCGCGCGGGCGCGGGCGGCGCGCCCCGAGCCCGTGCCCGCTGGCCCGCCTGGGCCTGTGCCGCCCGCTTCTGTTCAAAAAAGGAACAATTAGTATTTCGGACTTTTTACTCAAAAAAATCAAATTACTTTCTTGCTTACTTCCTGGCGGGAAAGTAAAACGTCAAGTTTAGCGATTTTTTTTTATTTTGGAATTTGGATTCGGACTAGACTTCTTGGTAATAAAAAAAATGTTCGAATGACATCTTGGCGGGAAAGTGAAACGTCATTCGCGATTTTTTTTTCTTGCGGTTCAGTTACCGCCCGCCTCTACCAAAAAGGAACATTATACTTTAGACTTCTTGGTCATTATAAAATGTTCGAGTGACTTCTTTGCAAGAGGTGAGTTTTGTTTTAACCAAACTTTATAATAATATGTTTATTTGATAATAAAAGATTTTGTGTTCCTAAACACTAAATTATCTCAAGTCCGCGGGAGCTCTCAGTAAAGAGGTATATACTCCCCCAAGCCGCTTTCGGCTACGGTAACCACGACAAAATTCCTTTAGTCCGCAATAAGAGGGCTACGCTGGGCTGCCCTATCATGTGCCCTCACATGGCTACAGTAGCCAATCTTGTTGGTAAACGTGCGCGAACAATGTCGACACGTTAGGACACCGCTGATGTAAAGAGGTACATTTATACTGAAACTGAAACTCAAGGGCTTTGAGTTCCCTTGACTCAGGGGAATCGGCATATCATTCAGTTATCATTTCTTAATCATTAATTGAATTTCATATCCATTTGCAATATTATTTGACTTACTGGCTATAATTAAATGTGCAAATTCTATTCTATTCTATTCTATTCACGAAGACGAAATAAATCTCTAAAAATGATATCCAGTATAACAATCACATCATTATAGATGCTTAGATGCTTACACACTGCTCTACCTCACAAAACCGCCTTGTATGGTCAACAAGTTACCATTTAAACTGAACAATAAACACTATTAATTATGCAAAACAATATTAAAATCACAACTGATGCATTTAAATACACACGAACGATTACGCACGGCGCATTTTGCATTCCATTAAATGAATCATAAAGATTTATTAATAACAACAACTGGAGCGAAGTTAAAACTTAATTTATTCAAGTTTAAATTAAGGAAGTTTTCCAAGAACGCCACCGATCCGTGGAAAATCCAAGTTTGCAGTTTCCATCGGCATCTATAAATCGATGAATGCAAAAGTTTTGACAATAAGGCTCAATTATTCCAAGCTCCAACAAAATTATTCCACATTAATAACTGCATGTTCCAATAAAATGAATAACTGGACAATAACAAAGGTAACATTGGACGGTGTCTAGTTAGTGCAATAAACTCAGAAGCCAACGATCTTATTGATATAGAAAACGCGATAAAATAATAAGCATACATTGTATTATCTGTCCGGACAAACCCGGAGCCAGAACGAAAGAAAATCCGTGTTGGAATAATGTGGGACGAGGAAAATGCACGCACGCCGAAGGGTGATAGTACCTCTAAAAGCAGCCAGATGGCGTTGGGACTTACAAATCGAAGGAAAATTTCGAAAATTTTTTTTTATCCAGATATACATACAGAATTGTTTACATTTTCTTGTTAACATTACAATGGAATGGTATTAAGTTTCATTGGTAATATTTTGTTTCAACGAGAAGCCAATAGTTGATGAATAAAATGACGAAAACCTACATCGCGATATCTTGATATTTTTCCCGATTCGTATATAAGGAATTTCCATTCTGATACTGTTGGTAGTGAATGTCTTCTGGCGTGTCGACACTTACTAAGCATTGATCGTTGCTACCAGCAGTCGTATCTGTTTAGTAAGGAGACGTCACGTGTTAATACGGACTTGTTTAACGAAGTTAAACTGGCTGGGCTTGTAGCGTGCGCCGACTCCCGTTCGCCCGGGCCGGCCGGCCGCGTCGGTGAGGCTTCGCGCACATTCCCTGCCCAGCCTTGCAATACGCGTGTTGTTGTAAGTAGCTAAACACCGGGTTAGAAGTATAGATCACTACCATATACCGGCGCTGACAATCGTATCAGATGCCAGTTTTTTGCACAAGAATCACTTCACAATTTTTATGTATCTCACTTCAGATAACAAAGCGAACTGTTTACAGATCCGCGACCTAATATCAACTAACGTTGTGTACAAGGTAAGGTAATTGATAATAAGACATCGATATCAATTTCAGGTGTTATTTTACGGAAGCGAATGGCACACCGTTGATATTTGATCTCAGAGTGGATTCGCTTCGGCGAATAACATTTTAGAATTGAGCATTAAGTAAGAGGCACTTAAAAGGGTACGATGAAGAAAAGAAATTCAATCCAAAAAGGTGGGTAGATTAAGAAAATAAGAATGAGGTTAGGGCGTTTAAAGATATTGTTTGTTGCACGATACAGTCATAACGAAGGGTAAAATGATGAGGATTTTTCCTTTTGTGCCTGTAGCGAAAGAGTCATTGTTCCTAGGCGGATGCAATTCACTCGGTCCCCGCGCAATTTGCGCGAGTGGAGTAATTTCGAAGAGATTCGAGACGTGCCTGCCATGCTTTGGGCTGGCTCGGATAATGAATGAAGAACCATATTTTTACGCATTTAAAAGGATTCCAGTTCGGATGTTGTGTTGTGTTGCTTGGGACAGTCACATATCAAAATAATGCTCACAGCGATGAAATGCAATTCGTGACTCAACCAACGAAGAACCGGGCTGTTTATATTATTTTAACCATTCATAATAAGGAAAATAAGGATATTCCCGTACATCGATGTCTTTCCAGCCTACACATGGCTCGACCACAGTCCACGTTACTACATACACGATAATAAATATTGATAAAGCTACAATACCGGCTTAAATAGTTTCTGTAAAAGCTATTAGATTCAAAATGTATCAAAGAATCGATAAATTAACTATTAAACACACAAAATAAAAGTCCATTATACACCGCATTATAGGCGGAAGTCATTCATATGACTATCTT
The DNA here is from genome assembly GCF_963855985.1 of Ostrinia nubilalis. NCBI lineage: Eukaryota > Metazoa > Arthropoda > Insecta > Lepidoptera > Crambidae > Ostrinia > Ostrinia nubilalis. Next base: position 6,039,453 of record NC_087094.1, on the reverse strand, counting down.
GGGAATTCCTTCATTCCACATTTACACCAAATTATGTGAGTCGGGAAAAAGGTCAGGAAAATGGTTAAGGATCAACGTTCCACAGATAAAAAGTGGATCCATGATTAAACAGAAAACAAAAGAAATTACCTAATTGATGTTGGAAAAGAGTCGAAGAAATGAATTACGGCAACAGCCTAATAAATAAGTAGCCATGTGCACATGTGCAAATGACCTGTACCGAAACTTATTTGAAAGATCTATAGGAAACCCTTAACAAATAACGTTTATAGGAAAGGACTATTACATGAAACTGCAACTATTGGAAAGATTGGATCTAAAATCGGGAATCTTGGAAAGGCCACGTACGCTGCGGTATCTGCGAATCAGCGGTGTCTGCGCCAGTGAAGAGCCGTTGGCTGCAGACGTCCAGGAGCCACCAGCGGGTGACGTGCCAGCAGCCGGGCATGGTGAAGCCGGACTCACTCACATAACACACGGTCACTATTCACTGCACTATTGATCTTTTATATGGAAGAAACATATAAGCCCTTTGTCATCTGTGTTTAATGGGTGATACTTTCAACCAAATATTATCCTAAATTATAGCTACGATCAACTAAATAGGAAATAAATAACTATAGGAAATCCAGTCTAGCTAGCTAGTTAGCTAACTAAGCTTAGTTATGTCGCATAGTTCAAGCATTTTGCGATAAATTCTGCAGCGTAATGGATAGCTCATTGGAGCTATCCACCCTGTGGACAAGGGTGGTGGGCGAGACAGGGGTCAGGCGTGTGCTACTAATGAAAATGAACCGTGAAAAATACCTGTTGAGCATACAACAGAGGGAAACTGCGGGTAGCAGGCTCCCAGCTCTGCTGGCTTACACAGCGGGAATACTAATTACGGAGCTGTCTCGTCCCCGAGCAACTGGAAAGTAAATGAATCCCGTCAAACAACGTTAGTTTGACTACTTTCATTTGCTCCCCGTCCGGATCATTTATTTTGTTTGAAATGGAGATGTAGTTAGTAACTACTAACAGTAGAATTTGTTAGTGAAAATATTAATGTGCAGCCTTACAGGACTTTTTATAGAGATTCTTAATAGGGGAAAGAGAAAAAGTCACATAATAGTTATGGGGAGAATCCACCGGGCTCGAGGGATTCGCGATAACGGCTTTCTGTGTGTGACAAACGGAATAGGCACCACGCGGGTGGCATACGGGTTTGTTTGTAATTTGGAAGCGTGGGAAACAAACAAGTCTTGGTAACAATGAGATGGAGGGTATATGATTACGTAAATATACGGAAATGATGAAATATCATGTACATTTCAATATTGCTGGGTATTTCATGGATTCTTAGAAAGAGTACCAAATACAAGCATATAATGTTCTACCAGTATTGTAATGAATCGCAAATTATGCCACCCACCATAAAGCGTGCAAATATTTGAAGAATGAAAAAGACGCGATAAGCAACGCCTTCAAATTTAATCTCGACGCGAGCCGACTGAGATTACACAGTCTTGTTCATTTCAGAAAGAATCCTGGAGTGGTGAAAAATGTTTAGCCTACAAGATAGGAAATACTTCATTAAGCACTGCTTTTCAGTACATATCTATTCGTATTTTAAATATAAAAAGATTTCTCAGAAGCTGTAATTAATCTACATTCATGTCAATTAATATCAACTAATTTAAAACAATATGTGGACTTGTAAATTCTTTTTGAGAAAAATTATAATTATTTCGAATCACATCAAGGAAGTATTTTGAGTCACGCTGACTTGTCCTTTTTTTTTTAGGAAAACTTAATTTCGAACCACATCAAGAGTATTTTTGAGTCATTTTAGAGTGATACTCAATTGTTTTTCGATGTAATCGCGAACCTATACCGTATTGTGTACGCGGTAAGGTCACAAAATGCGAGTGCAATTTGCGAGGGACACGCGGCGGCACGGTCAGAGTACGACGACGGACTGGCGCCGGCACCCTCCGCAACAGATTGCACCCTCCCGCGGGAGCGCCAACCCTACTCCCTAATAGCCACGTGACTTACTTCACGCCCCGTTATTTGCGACATTGTAACAAAAATTACGTTCTATTGTTATGACGCTATTTTTAGGGTTCCGTAGCCAAATGGCAAAAAACGGAACCCTTATAGATTCGTCATGTCTGTCTGTCTGTCCGTCCGTCCGTCTGTCCGTCCGTATGTCACAGCCATTTTTTTCCGAAACTATATGAGCTATAGGTACTGTTGAAACTTGGTAAGTAGATGTATCCTGTGAACCGCATTAAGATTTTGATGCAAAAATAAAAAAATAATAATAAATATTGGGGGCTCCCCATACTTAGAACTGAAACTCAAAAAATTTTTTTTTATCAAACACATACGTGTGGGGTATCTATGGATAGGTCTTCAAAAATGATATCGATGTTTCTGAAACATTTTTTTTCTAAACCGAATAGTTTGCGTGACAGACGCTTCCAAAGTGGAAAAAAGTTGGTCCCCCCCCCCCCCTCTAACTTCTAAAATAAGAAAATGAAAAATCTAAATAAAACATATGATGTACATTACTATAAAAACTACCAACGAAAATTGTTTTGAACGAGATCTAGTAAGTAGTTTTTTTTAATACCTCGTAAATCGTAAACCGCTTATTACCGCGTAATCTTTCATACTAATAACTTAAATAAAAAATAATAATTTTAATTTCATAAATCAATGGTACGGAACCCTCGGTGCGCGAGTCCGACTCGCACTTGGCCGGGTTTTTTTTATTTGTTTTTTTATGGTTCAAACATTTGATTTTCAAGAAGAGTATCTTAACATTGATTGACAGTGGGAATAAAATACTTAGACAGTCATTGCTAAAATATTTGTCTACCCTTAAAAAGTTACAAAATTAGAAGGTAGGTATTTTTCAAAATTTTTAATTTTTAGAAATAAATCCTTTTAAGTTTTAGTACAATTAACCGTTTTTAAAAAGTCAATAGTAGAGAATTTTAATGTTTAGTTTTTATTTCAAAACCAGTTTTTATTCCATAGGAAGTTTTTAATTTCTTATATGATAATAATTATTTTTTCTATAACAATAATACTAGGTAACTGTATTATTAATACTAGGAATTACTGAAAATTATTTTCTTATAATGTACAAAAATTTTGTAACCGTTCCTTAACAGAAACCATACAAAGTTTGTTTGTGTAGTACCTAATTGTTAAAAATGAAGATTTTTAAATGTAATGTTTCACAGTTTACATAAAATAAAACAAATTTTACGACAATACTTTTAAACATTACACCAAAAATTAACAGAAATACAACAATTGGTCACAAAGATGTTGGAAAATGTTAACAAGTTGGTATTCAAAAACTTCACTAAATTATAACCATTAAAAATAAGTTTGAGCCTCGGTTCAATCATATTATTATCATTGCAATTGCTTGAGATTGGATCAAAGCTAGAGTTATTTTAGAAGTTTCTAGTACAAACAACAAAGTTTGCTTTTTACACTGAATTAATTCAAAACCAACTGCTTAGTATTGAGGACACAGTTAAAATTAGTCAATTTTATATACTTACAGTTTCTAACCACAAAACCAAGCCAATATTTAAAGAACTAATGTGTCCACACCAAGTACATTCTGATCATATAACTACCAATATTCATCAAGAAGTACCTATGTCATGTCCATAATCTTTAACCCAAAACTTAAATTGTTTTGAGAACAAGTTAGAGGAAATGAAGGCCTCAATACTCAGTAGAGCATGTAATACCTATTACAAAACCAATATAAAGAATGTAAGTTGGGTTGGGAGTTTTATACTAGAGCTTTGTTTATTATATCGAATTGGATCATACTTACCAGCTATAATTCCATCCATTTGAAGTAAAGCAGCTTCCAGTAACTTAGTCGGATCTGATTCGGCGGATGCTGGATTGTTATCGCCATCAACTTGAGTAGATTTTCCCATTCCAACTACCGTAAATAAAACGTTTTTATCTAACAATTATGGCGTTAAAACTTTACGGTATACAAGAGTGAATTTACGAGAAAAGTTAACTTTCATCAACAAAACTTTGACTTCACTTTTTTTTTCATTCAGAAATCACGCAAAATTTGACAGTTGTTTTCTTTCGAATTCATAACATCCTGAATTTCGTTATGGAAATAGTTGTTTGGCCCAATTTTTTTTTGTTAAGTAACAACTAAATAAACGCTAAATGAATGAAACGGAATATTTTATCGTAGTGAGGCTAGTGAGGCTACCGCTACTTGCAAGCTACTTGTCATATTGATGACAATCATTCCATCGTCGAATCGATAATTGAATCGCTCGGCAACAGTGTTAACTACCCATTGATGATGATGACGTCGTCTCGTTCTATCGAAAAGAATCACTATATATTTGATGAGATCGAGAACAAAAACGGAAATGGATACAGTTAACGCTGTGGTTGATAGTACCGTGGGTCTAGAGACAAAGTGCACAATATAATCGCAAACCAGTCAAAAAATGGTCGAAAGGCCTTTTTTTGTATGGAGTTATGACGGATTCGATTTTTGATTCGATTAAAAAGTGCAACTTCTCTCCGTATGTAGCGCGAGTCGCGCGCGAGCGCGACTGGAGATGAAACGTGGTTCAATTGGAGACATTACAAATTAGCGCAATACCCTGTGCATGAGCGTTTTATTAATGATAACTATCAAAATGTAAGGAAGTTAATTTCTGAATTACAAATCGATTAAAATTAATTTATGGTGATTAAGATTATCGATTAAAATTGGATTGCAACAACACTATTTTTAAAGTGACTGACTGACAGTGATAGCAGTGACAGCTCTATACCTTGATTTTTTAGAATCCAGCAGAGATGTAAACAAACACTTTCATACACAATTACACCATAATCACTTACGTGTTCATAATATCATACACATTATTTAACAAGCCCATGAAACCAACTTTATTTTCACGTTAATACAAGTTTGAAATCAATCTTTAAAACAAATTATTATGTGCCTTAATAAAACACAGCGTTCTGTTGAGAGAGCTGTCTATGATCTTTGCCTAATTTTAGTCTATGGTATAAGAAAACTTACCAATTGTCTCTGCTTTATCATCTAGTTTACCTTCTTCATACACCAGCTGGCACCACTTTCTATGGAAATTGGTGATCTGTCAACTTGACATTTCATAGCGTTTGTGATTTTTGCCGCCTACACAGCAAAAATTTTTATCTTTCTTGTTTTTTAAGTATAAAATAAGAATAAAACACAGTTAAAATGTGCAAATAGGAAATATAAGTGATGCAGAGTGTAAGGGTAAAGAGTGGTGACGGTGAAAGGTTGACTTCTGTCGGCCCGGATGAAGGAAAAGCTCGAAATCCGAGTCGTCTTTTTCAGATTCATCCTCATCATCCTCGGAAATGGAAATGTTTGCTTCACCACCTCCAAATAGGCGACGGAGGCCATGTAAGTGTTAACCCCACTCGTAAGACACTCGGTCGAAACTTTGACGACTCAGATGAATGTTATTTCCAACTTTGTTGCGCACCACTTACCTTCTACATCAAGCCTACTAGATGGTAATAGCTTGCAAAGTAGTATTCAGTTCCTCTAAAGAACGATTTCAGTTACTTCGTTATCGTAAAGTGAAGTTAAGATCGATCATAAGGAAGATAGAATATTACTTTTCCTTTTCCTGCTGACTGAGCGAATTATTAATGAGATAAATTGCAGCATTTTGGCTACCTTATAGCGGGTTAAAGGCAGCTAGTTGAACATTCTGTTTGAATGATGCAATTGTTACTACCATTCTATTCATAAATAAGTAAAATTATTTTAGATTGGGCTTAGTTAGTTAGTTAGTTAGTTTTGCAGGGCAATCGAATGCCGCACTTAGCCTCATGATAGGGCCATTGTGCGCGATTTGTGGTTTATCTTCCTACTCCAACCACCCGAGATCCCCCCAGAAGGCGAGCAGCCCGTCCAGGCTGCTGCAGGCTTCCTGTAGCGACGACGGTGATCGAAGAAATTGAGCCCGTTGTTCTTCCACGCTACTGCACTCCATGAGCACATGCTGCGGTGTTTCCTCTGCCTCCATGCACCCCCTGCATAGTGGGCTGTCTGTGACACCTATATTGTATAGGTGCTTGTTTAGCATACAGTGTCCGGTTATGACACTTAAGACCTTGCGGATGCTGTCCCTGTTTAGTCTGATGAGGCTGCGGGAGAACTTTTTCGATACGTCCGGAACCGCATCTTTTGTTTGCCTGCATCCTTCGCTATTTTTCCATTCTGTGTGGTGTTTTTCTTCTGTTTTGGAACGCAGCCAGTTCCTGATCTGTGCTTGTGGTATCGGCAGTATTGGTTCCGGGCCAAATACTGTTGTGTCCGAACCTCTTTTTGCCAGTTCATCCGCTGCGTCGTTGCCTAAAGAGTTACTGTGCCCTTTGATCCATTGCAGGGTAACTCCATTTACAGCTGCGATGTCTTGGAGCGCTTCATGGCATTCCAATATAAGGGCCGTTGTTATTGTGTTGCTTTTTAGCGCTTGCAGTACGGATGCACTATCCGAGATAATTCTTATGTTTAGACCTCGGATGTCTCTGGCTGTTACCGCCTGTGCTGCTTTGGTAATTCCAATGCATTCTGCTTGGAAAATTGTATTGTGTTTATCTAATGTTGTTGATATTTTTATATTAAGATCATTCGAGAAGACACCAGCTCCTGTACCCGTTTGAGTTTTGGAGCCGTCCGTGTATATCCTAACTTCATTGATTCCAGAGTAATCTCGCGTCTCCGCTGTAAGTTGGATATTATATCTTCGGTCGAAAATGTGTTCACAGGGTATCCTGTCGATGGGTGCCTCAGTGAGAGGTATTTCTTTTATGGTTTTCTGCAGGATCGCAGAGTGTCCTGTCTCCTTGTTTTGCTTCCATAGGCCGTTTCCTTTAAGTCTTAGAGCGGCTGCTTGCGCTTCCTCCTGAATGATGAGATCTAAGGGTCTAAGATTCAGAAGGTACTCAAGTGATGCCGATGGTGTGGTTCTCATGCAACCAGTGGCCGCTATGCTTGCTAGACGTTGCAGGCTTTGGAGTTTTGTTCTTACTGTGGATAGTTTTGTTCTGGGCCACCAGACAACTGATCCATAAGTGACAGAGGGCCTGATAACTGATGTGTAGAGCCAAAGTGTTATCTTAGGGTTAAGACCCCATCTGCTACCAATGAGTCTTTTACACTGATAAAATGCTATACAGGCCTTCTTTGTCTTGTTTTCAATGTGACTCGCCCAGTTCAATTTGTGGTCAAAGGTGATGCCCAGATACTTCACTTGTGTTGAGAGGGAGAGTTTTGTTTTAAAGAGTTCTGGTAGCTGGAGCTCTGGTAGTTTCCTTTTGTTAGTGAAAAGGATTAGTTCAGTTTTGTTTGGGTTTACTGACAGCTGGTGGTCGTTGCACCAGTTTTCAACAATGTTTAGGGCTGAACGCATTATTTCACATAGCACGTTTTCAGCCCCTCCGTTTAACAGTATGGTGATGTCATCTGCATATCCAATGGCTGTGTACCCTCTGTCATTTAGTTTCCTTAACAGACTGTCCACTACCATGTTCCATAGTAGTGGCGATAGGACGCCTCCTTGAGGGCATCCTCTGACAACCTCTGCTCTGGTAGTCGTGTTCGCCACCACCTGAACCGCCCTTTTACTAACTAGTTCAGTGACCCAGCTTCTTACGGCTGGTTCTACGTTGAATTGTTCCAGGGCGTGGTTTATGCTGTTGTGCATAGTTTTATCAAACGCTCCTTCTATGTCTATGAAGACAGCAAGGGTTGACGCTTTGTTTGTGATGGCCGACTCTATTTTATGTACTACCATGTGTAGAGCCGACTCTGTTGATCTGCCTTTCCTGTAGGCGTGTTGTTGGGGGTGTAGTGGTTTGCTTTTCAGCACGCCATCCCTGAGATGCCGGTCTACCAATCTTTCCAGTCCTTTTAGTAGGAACGATGTTAGACTAATTGGTCTGAAGGATTTTGCCTGTGTGTAGTCTTCTTTTCCCGGTTTCGGTAAAAAGATTACTTTTGCTTCCCTCCATGGCTTGGGTATGTATTTAAAAGCTATGCATGCCCGGTATATCTGTACTAGGTACTTTAGTATTTGGGCTGTTTGCCATTGTAATAGCGCTGGGAAGATTCCGTCCAGTCCTGCGGATTTAAAGGGTTGAAAGCTATTTAGCGCCCAATTTACTTTATTCGCTGTTGCTATACTATTGGCGATTTTCCACTCTTCGTTTGTCGGTGTGCTTTGTTGTTCATCCTGCCACCTTGCGATCGATGTGATCTTACAACCCGGAAAGTGTGTTTTTAGCAGCATTGTGCTTGTTTCATCTTCCGTGTTCGTGTAGGTGCCGTCTTCCTTCTTTAGGAAGCCCAGGAGATTGAGATCACCTTTTGATAGGATTTTCTTAATCCTAGCAGCCTGGCTTGTTGAGTTTATGCTACTACAGAAATTGCGCCAGTATTCTCTACTACGGAATCTGATCCGCTTCTTGTAGTGCTTCTGTGCTTCTTTGTATTTGTTCCAGTCTTCATTGGTTCTGGTGTTTTTCGCTCGGTTGAAAAGTGTCCTGAGTTTTTTCCGAAGGCGTTCAAGTTCCGGCCCCCACCAGGAACCTTTGTTCGCAACTTTGGGAGTAACTTCTGGGCATGACTCTTCGTAGCTTTTCGTTAGAGCAGTTGTGAGGTTTTGTATGTTTAGCTCTATATTGTTAGTGCTAAGTGTTACATCTGTCATTTGTGTATCGTTTAGTGTTTTGGTTAGTATTTTAGTGTACCTTGTTATATCGGTTTTACGGGGGTTACGATATGGAACAGGGTCTGTTAGTTTCATTTTTATTTGGTAACATATGCGTCGGTGGTCCGCAAAGGATGGCTCGTTTGACACATGCCAGCCTTCAATCAGTTCCGCCGCCTCATGTGTTGCCAGCGTCAGATCTATTATAGTTTGGTACCTTGAACTTACGAAGGTGGGTTCAGCTCCTTTGTTCATAATATTCAGGTTCGATTGGAATAAATATTCAGTTAGTAACTCACCCCTTTTGTTTGAATCCGTACTTCCCCACAGCGGGTGGTGTGCGTTGCAGTCTGCGGAGATGATCAAGCCCCAGGCCTGCTCTCTACAGTGTTGTACCAGTGCGGTGAGTTCTTGTGAGGGAACTGCATCCTCACTTGGCATATACACTGAGGCTAGCACTAGGGTTTGTTGTTCTGTCACGGTTTTCACTGCGGTGACATCTCTGGAACAGAACTGATTTAACATGGTACAGCTTAACGTGTTCGGCATGTAAATACACGTTCTTGGTTTATCAATGGAGGTGTTTACTAGTAACTTACCTCCTGTGTTGTTTAGGCCGCAGATTTTGTTGTTTCTGATCCAGGGCTCTTGGATCAGGGCGACGGTCCTATTGTTATTTACCTCCAGCACCCTGCGTAGTGACGCCGCCGCTATTTGTTTGTGCTGGAGGTTGGTTTGTATGACGTCGATGGTGGATTTAAGGACTGTTAAGGAGGCCATCTTCGTCTTCACTGGTCCCTCCTTCCGTCTTTAGTGGCGAGGCTGTCTCCAACTCGCTCTGACCCTGATGGGGAGCTGAGGTGGAAGGCTCTGGGGTCGACGTCTCCTTCGTCGCTGCTGTGGTTGTGGTGGTGGCCTCCGATTCTTCCTCCTTGCTACTGAAGAATTTGATGTAGCCACCACCAGACAGGTGTGATACCCGACGGTCTCTGTCGAGGATGGTCTGTTTTTGGTCCTCAGGGATCCCCAGGACCAGGTACACAGCTTTGTACCTAGATGACGGACCTTCCTCCGCTGTTTCTGCTCCCTCTGTCACCGAGGCGCTGATGCACTGCCAGGTGTCCACCTTGTACCAAGGGTTTTGGTTGCTGATGACCTTTTGCAGCGTCACCGGGTCGGTAATGTGGCTGTGTAGGAGAAGTCCCGCTCTCAGCCTCCTCCTTACTTCTGACAGCTTTACAACTGTCAGGGTTGTGTCCGGGATAGGTGAGGGAATGGATTTCACCTGGTTCTCCAGCCATTCGCGGGACCTTGCATCCTCGCACCAAAACGCGAAAGCCCCCTCATAAAGATAGGGACGACCGCGCAAAGACGGAGCACGCATGCCTGGGGTTAGAGCAGTATCCGTGATTCTATCATCGATAGCAATACGGATCCGCTCCGCTTGGCTCATAGTGAGGTCCCTCGGCGGGACGGTGGTCACCGCTATCTGCAGATGCGATTGACTCGCATCCGCGTAGCTCATCGTCCGCTTTGGCCTCACGTCGGTTTTTGCACGCTTGGCTTCCCCCCTGGGGGACCTGGTTTCGTCCAGGCGGGCGCGCTTCGCTGAAGCGCGTTCACACTTCCCAGGTTGCGCCTTTTCAAGCGCAGGGGTTGCCGTCGCTGCAGTCCGCCGACCGTGATAACCTCCCGGAGCCTTACCCTTCGCCTGACTGGGTAACGTAGGTGGGGGTGGGGGAGGAGGAGGTAGTGATGATGGTGGTGGTGGTGGTGGTGGTGGTGGCGGTGGTGGGGGTGGAGGATTATGATTCGTGGTGCCCTGCGAATCGGTCAACACCTTGGAGGTGGACGGCAGATTCTCACGCTGCGTTTCCGCCACGTGGGGTGTTCTTGAGTTTAGCGACTGGCGGGCTTTCTGTCTCGCTCGCCTGCTGGGACGAACGCGAGCCGGTTTGCCTGCCTGTCGTTGCTGTTGTTGTTGTTGCTGCTCCTGCTGCTTCTTCTTATCGCCCTTCTTGGGCCGCTTGTGCATCACCACGTTCCAGGGCGACAGGGTGTCGACCGGCGCGGTGGATGGGATCGCCTCTGCTAGGCATGTTAAATCCAGGCTTGATCCTGGCTTGTGGCATTCTTTGTCCCCCCCAGAGTACGTGGGACAGACCGGATTGGGTCCGGTGAGGGATTCTCCACCTTCGGTGGTACCCTCCTGGGGCAATACATTTTTCAAGTCTGCCATCATAAGGTGTGCGGGCGGAAGATAGTAACGCACACTGCCACCTGCCCATGGTGAAAGTGTGGTGCGAGCTTTTAGGGGGTATTTAGTGCCCCAGGGCTTTGCGGGCCCGGTGTGGTTATGCGCCGCCACGGTTCGGCTATGTAGGGTGTGGTGGGTGGGAGACTGGAGAGGAGTGGGTTGATGGGGAGGAGTGAGGATTATTGAGGTGTGGGGGGAGTGGAGGGGGATGGGAGGATTACACATGTCGCTTTCCCAAGGTGACATGGCCATGCTTTTAGGAGGGATTTAGTCCTCCTTGGTTTATGGTGCACCAGATGGTCAGGTTATTTAACCGCCGCCTGTTGTTCGGCGTTGTCGCTCATTTGGCACCACCCGGGGGGCACGTGTAGGGTGGGCCTCGGAAAAGGTGGTGTTTCCTACGGACGCGAGCAACTTCTACCCCCCATTCTAGATTGGGCTTAAAAGGCCTCTTAAATTTAGATGTTAATCATTTATTTCAAAAATTTTATTTTGTAATGTTTGGTTCTGGCTTGATAATCCAAGAACCCTGAAACCACAATGCAATTCTTTGTGGAAAAAAGAGCGGAATCTTTTTAATGAACGCGAGCACTGTTTAAGGTAATTGCTAATATTAACCTTCGTACAACATTACAAAAGGCTCCCCCAACCTAGTCATGGGTGGGTCACAGATCTGGTTGAACACCTTATCATATTTAAATTAAACAATATGCGAGTATACCTACTTAAAAATTCTCAAAAGAGTTCAAGATAAGAAGTTAATAGAAACAATGTTTCTTTTCAAAGATGGGCTTTATGCTCATGTTGCGATAAGACATTTTTATCTAATTTCTGAAATAGTATGTAGATCTTCTTCAGGATCACAATGCACGACCGGTTAGTGAAGGTCAACTCTCAGAACACTTACTTTCATCTGCCAGAGCAGAGACTCACAGGCGTTTCCTCCAAGGAATCTTACAACTGAAGCCCTGCCATTTATTTTGTCTTCGGCACTGCAGATTTTTCTCAGCGGTGTCAAGTGGAGTTGCGGAAACTCCTCGTGCCAGTGGCATTTGAGTAATAATATACTGAAAATATAATTTATTCTATTGGGTCATCAGAACAGATCTGTCTTAATCGCTCATGTCTCATAGACACTGAGACTTTCAGAAACCTTATTTTTTTGCATGTCAATCGCAAGTAAATAGAGCCAACACAAATATCCTAAATTCCCAAGCCTGGAATACTCTCAGAAACATCATGGCAGAATAATGTCTCTAAATATCTTAAAGGACTGGGATCTTATTTGTGCACTAAGACAAGCTCAAAAACTTGGGACTTTATTTAAAAAAAAAAAAAAAAAATTATACATTTGCCAACTGCAACATTGACTGTCCCCGGAGGACGTCTCTCTTCAAGCAATAGGTATGGTATGTAAAAGATACAACATCAACTCAAGTCAAAGCATAACTGATTTATTATTTGTATACCCACAATTAGTTACAATATTATAAACTGTCAATGTCAACTAAATACACAATAGTATGCAGCTGTTTCTGAGAGGATTTTAAGAGGTATAGACGCCATAGACTTTAGTTCAAAGCCGTTGCGGCGAAAAGAAGTCACAGACTTCCAAGTCCACAGATGCAGCGGATGCGTAGTGGGGCGTTCAACTAGGGTTGCTAATTATTTTTTTTTCGAAAATATTATTATAACAGTAGATTAAAGGTCAGAGAAAGAAAATAGACAGTACTTTACAAAAATTTTACAGGTCAGTGTTACAACGCACACCTAAAATGTAATGTTGGCATTTACTTTTGAAAAATACATATATATTTTTACTAGTGATGATGACACTCCAATGCGATGGAGATGTAGCATTAAGTCATCAGGATCGATTGAATGAAGTTCACATCCTGAACAAAGAGGTACTCGATCACGGGCCCTCCTCAAATTAACCACCAAGCTCCTGAAGGTCACATTCTGACACAGACACAGTCAGAAACGAAGGAGGTACTCGATCACGGGCCCTCCTCAAATTGACCACCAAGCTCCTGAAGGTCACATTCTGACACAGTCAGAAACGAAGGAGGTACTCGATCACGGGCCCTCCTCAAATTGACCACCAAGCTCATGAACTTGACCGAACAGCTCGACATGACGCTGTCGGCTTGTTATCTACCAGGAGATGGGATTGCAGACCGGGCCATAGGCACGGTATCCCAGACCACCTGTAACATCAAAGGGTCGAGTAGTACCCAGGTGGAATCTATTAGTACCCCAGGCCGCGGAGGCCATACTCAGTGTATGGGGAGTCCCAGACAGAGACTTGTTTGCTTCCATTTAGAATATATTAGTACCCCAGGCCAAGAAGGCCATATTATGGGGAGTCGCAGACAGAGACTTGTTTGATTCCAGTTAGAATCCATTAGTACCCCCGGCCACAGAGGCTATATTCATTATGTAGGGGTGTCCCAAAATAAACTTATTGGCTTCCAGGGCCACGGCAGTAGTATTAACTATGTTACACTGGACTCAAAAGATGGATGTTAAATATTAAATAAAATTATACTGTTTGTGTTCCTTAAATAAACAAGTTAAAATTTTAATTGAAAATTAGCTAATAAATAGTATTATCCATCTTTTGTACCACATTAAGGCAAATAGATCAGAACTCTGATTCTTTATGACGCCCTTCAGCCGTCTCTGGGATTATCAGCTGGATGAGTGTTTTCACCTCCCAGCTACAGACGTTACCATACTTGAATGGCAGACGGAACATACATTCTAATAACATCGGCCCCAGTGCTAATAAAGGATCTGTTAGAGACCCTAGTCTACAACAAGTAGATAAGTTATCTCTCCAAAATTTAAAATTGGTGGTGGAAGGAGCAATCATAAGATGCATTATGTGGGTCAATCTCACAGCATTGACCACAAGTTACCAACTGGTAGTGATGTGGTAGCCAGTGGCGGCGTAGCATGGCTTGGCACGCGGGGCGGTCCGTACCCCCCATATATATCCGCCCCCCCGGGGGCTATGGCACCCCAGAATGGTCTGGTCTGGTGCCCCCCAGGATTTTTGGGTTACCGATTCGAAGATGAAAGATGTTTTACGCCGTTACTGTAGATAGCGCTGCTGTTAGCCAAGCTGTTTTTACAGCAATAACTTGCAGTACAAAACTGATACTTATGTCAGTTGTATCTACCTTTACCTTTTGTACATCAGTTCCTTAAGGCCATTTCAATTGCAAGGCCAAGTACACCGAGATCACCGGTCTTTAATATTAAATTACTGGAATTAATTTGACTGGTTGCCGGCTGCTGGACTTTCTTCTAGCATTGAATTTTACTTGATAAACAGCTTTCATTCTTCTTCTTGCTTCAGATCGAAGAATCCATGATCTCATTCCTTTGGACACATTACAGGATTACTTTTTTGAAGTATCAGAATATGATCACATTGTGACATTGGCGTATCTAGGGTTGTTTTTCGGGGGGGGCCCAGAACCTCCCCGCTATAGACATGACGTCAGCATTTTGACTGATATTTGGATCTGAATCTGATTCAACCACCTACAGACTGTCTCTGACTGCTAAGCACCCAGATGAACGCATAATTATGTCCTGTAGTTTCATATTAGTGAGCTGATAAAGACTTCATTTTAATGGAGACCCCAGAGTTATGTGTGAAATTTGTTTATTTCCATAAACAATATGATAACGCCTGTTTTCCAGGTCAAATATTACAAATTGGATTAAGATCATTTTTAGTGAATAATTACTTCTCCAAGAAGTGCAGTGAATATTTGCTTCTCCATGAAGTGTTTGGTCTGCAGTAACATCCAGATACTGGCTGGACAAGAGAGTAGTTGATAAGACCCCCAATATTTAATTGGAGGTGGGGGTATGTATACCTTTATGAAATATTACTGCAGAGACCTACGAAGGAACAATAACATCTTGTATTTATGAGTTTATAATTTTACAAGCATGTTATTAATAGTTAATTGTTTAATGTTATGTTATTCATAACAAGTTTTTAGTAATGTTTTAATTGTTCAAGATGAAAACATGTTTATGTTTATACATATTTATATTTTCAGATGGGGAGATCTTACTATTAACCTACCATAAGTACCAGAATGATTTTATTGGTTGATAAGAAGTTAATGACATAATGTTGATCTCAAGGAGATGTCCTAAATAATTTGAGTTATTTAACCTAAAGACTGGTTATTTGTTTAATAAGTTTCTTATTGGTTCGTCTGCTTCTCAGAGAGTACAATAAGTTGTTTAATGTATTATTTTGTATTGTGATATTAAACTTCTTTATATTCTTTCATTCTTAATACATTTTATATCACATAGCGTTTGTGCTTGACACCAGCAGATAACAAACAGGTCTCAACAGAACGCTGTGTTTTATTAAGGCACATAATAGAACTGTTTTGCATTACAACAAAACAGTTATTATTCGGCATGTGACGATGCACAGCATCTGGTGAGAGAGATGCGTCTACTTCCGGTGTAGTTTTTTACCATTTTATACCTTAAATGACGTCATTTCCGCAATTATTTAATAGGAATTGATTTGACTTACTTCCGTTTGCCGCCATTTTAGTCACCTGGGGGCGAGCTTGCTCGGAGTTCTTCATAGCGTCTTTAACTTCCAAACTAGCAACATCGTAAGCAGAAACTCTGCTCAGATTTTTACTGAAATAATTTATTTCTCAACGTTCTTATACTAAGTTTAAAATTAAAAAGTGCAATTGACCGCGCGTGTGTGACCGCGAACGACATGTACGTGATGGTGATTGGCGCCAAAGGGGACGAGTGTCTTCCGGACGACGAGCAGGTGGACCCAGAGCGTCGGATACCGGAGAAACTCGGACCCCGGCGAGATTCAAAACGGATGAAACGAGGTACGTGGGATTCTGATAGTTTTAACACTCTTTTCTATCAAATGAGCATTCTCGCGAATCTCTATATTGTATAAATAGATTGAATAACGTACCCACAACCATCTTATACAATTCTAACGGCGGCCCCGTCAGCCCCAATCGCAAACATTACCAATCAAAATACGTTGTTAGCATCACCACAATCGAACGATAACTCTTTCTGGTACGAGTTTCTTAATAAATACCCCTTTAAAAAGGCTCATGCATTGTGCTCATAAAATAAAGCACCTACAAATGCTTTACCACATCAACAAAGCACTTTAAACTACAACTATTAGTAGACTGGGCGGCCACCCCCAACACTGAGCCAGCTTACAGCTTGAATTATTAAATTCTAATGTTTTTTGCAAATCAAGAAGCTTAATAAGTATGACAAAATGTGCTAAGTGCATCGAACATGTATACTTCTATTTTGCAACAACATATAAATTGTAATGTGACATGCAATAAACGTCTTTGAATTTGAATTTGAACATGTCACGAGCGTATCCTGGGTAAAATGCCTAATAAGCATTGTGCGAGGAGCACCCTCCCAGTGCTGGATTTTTGTTCGGCAAAATCACCCTGTGCTCGTACTGGTGATATCTAAAAAATAATCCGACCTTGGTTCTCTAGCCGGTCATTTCAAGCAAAATCAAAACATAATAATAATTATCTTTATTTGCTTAGACTGATTAAATTAGTTCTTACAAATCGTCAAATACTAATAAGTAACCTTTACCTACAAATCTTATTATCTTTAAAGCAAATACATAAGCCTCAAAATAACTCCCTTCGATTTCGAACAAAAAGCCAAGGATTCCAAATCAGTCCATTCACCTCCAAGCCGGTGCTTGCCCCTGCACCTGCAACGCCGTGCTTTATTCAGCGTCTTAACACTCTTGACTGTCTAGCGCTGACCAAATAAGAATAGCAAAGTCAAGTGACTTTCCACTCAGCAAATTCTACGGAGGCTGCCTTTGAGCGTATCTTAGGCAGTGGTAGGCGTCATCAGACTGCGGAGATCAACCTGTTACCTGACAATGGTTCCAGGGATGCGTCTGCCATTCACCTCGGTTGGTGGTAAACTAGGCTAAATCTTTGCTGTCCCGTTTCTCACCACAGCAAAAGGTACCTGCTTAGCACCTCGAAGTGACCTTTCTGGCTTTTCTTAGCAGGGCTCGAGGCCGACCCTCAAAATACAGAATCTCCACCACGTTCTTACCACATGGTGACCTCCACGTCAGGATCAGGTAACATGTAATTTTTTAGTATGTTGAGTTGGGGGTAATAAGGTATCGTTCCTAAAACATACCTGGCAAAAATCCACTTTAAAAACTTATAAAATAACCTGGCCTTGGTGGTTAAACTAATGGCCTAAGGAAAACAGTCGTAGCTACATACTTACCTCTTGAAGCTCGACAGCAAGATTTATCTGCTAGACTAAATCGTTTATCTACTCTTGTACTACCTTTATGCCCTGTGGGTCTCAACAAAATTCACTTTAAAATCGCAAACCAGTCGAAGGATGGTCGATTAGCCTTCTTTTTTCTATATGAAGTTATAACGTATCCAATTTTCGATTCGATCAAAAAGTGCTACTTATCTAGGGGGGCTGGTATTACTAATCTAAAACTATATTAAAGATAACTTTAATTTTCTTACTAAGCATAAAAGCTTAACTAATTTCACTTCCTGTGTTAAGTTTATTAAATAACATAAATAAATAAATAAAGTACATAATTAAATTCATAGATATAATATACAATAATAATAAACAAAATGTTTGTAATAAAAAATAATTTTACAAATTGTAAGTACACAACATTAGTTAAGTTCCAAAGGTTGCCAATAGATGGCGCTGTGCTTCTTTAGATCGCGCAAGCGTTGTGTTTTTTCCGAACTACTTATACCTTTCTTACAAACATTAAATCGCCTCCGTTCTGAGATTGGAGTTTTATTTGAATTTCAACTCAAGGATTTTGGGATCCTGTACCGATATCGTACAAGGTCCTACGAGCCGAAGGACGGTTTTTGAGTGAACGCACAAGTCCTCCCTTGGAAATTGTATGCAAAGTATTGAGTGCCTAGTGAAGTGATCCAATGTATGGAGTCTCGAGCACCGCTGCCACGCTGAACTACCCGGAAGCTGCCCCTACCGTACCGTGCTGTGTGAGCAACCATCGCCGGCGCTGGGAACTGGATGAGCGAGCAAGGAGCAGTAGCCGTAATCAGTGATAAGTAAAGTGCAAGTGAAACCGTGAGTACATTTACGTGTTGCAAAGTGTTAAGTAAAGTAAATTTGACTTAGAATAAATCAGTAGATCTTGGACTTAGAATAATTCGCTTAAAAGTGACGAGACGGGGAATCCACGCCGGTTTTCATAGCGATTGCAAGCTTCAAAAGACTTAGAAAATTTACGCAAAAAGTGGACCGGACTTAGAATTTTCAACTCGACGTCTCAGTCACACCCCAACATCTGCACTTCGAGTTACAATCACTTCACTAGGATTACAACCAGTGATAACTTTATTTATTTTTCATAATGGATAAAGCTTTGCGTGTATTGATAGATTTAAAATCACAGATTGAGAAAGGATTTACCAACTATAAAAAGTCACCTAAAGATCGGATAACTGAGAACTACATTAGGGCGAGATTGGATATTCTAGATAAGCAGTATCAAGACTTTATAAAGAAACATGAAAGGCTAGTTGCAGAATTTACTACTGAAGATTTAAGTAAATCAAGTTACATACAGGATGATGCATTCGATAACGTTTTCGAGACATTTTTAGCTTATAAGGTTGAACTTCAGAATGTACTTTCAAAATTCGAGTCTAACAATGTTTCACCTGACAATAAAAATAATGATGGCCCTAAGGGGGAGTCTGTCTTACAATTACCTAAGATTCAGCTGCCCACTTTCAGCGGAAAGTACGTTGAATGGACGTCGTTTCGCGATTTGTTCACTTCCCTCGTACACAACAACGCGTCACTTGACGACGTGCAGAAATTGCATTATTTAAAGACACAATTGTCAGGTGAAGCAGATCAGCTCATACGCCATGTACCCATTACGCAGAATAACTATGTGAAATGTTGGAATATGTTAACAGATCGATATAATAACAAAAGATACATATCATTTTGCATTCTGAAACGTCTGTTCAGTCAACGTACTATTTTACAAGAGTCTTCTAGCGCCCTTAAAGAATTGTTAGATGTAACTACCGATTGTTTGCATGAATTAACAAATTTAGGTATCGACGTCACGTCCTGGGACGTTATTGTAATATACGTTGTAAGTATGAAGTTGGACGCCGAGTCGCGCAAGCAATGGGAGTTGCAGGTTAGTAGCACTTCCAATGATTTACCTACACTAACCCAATTCAAAGATTTCTTAGGTACTCGTTTCCGCGCTTTAGAGTTTGTTGAACCTAAAACCAAACCCAAGGCCACTCCTAATGTAGTTTCTAACCCGAAAGCTTTGCATACAACCACAAATATTTCATGCCCGCATTGTTCTGAAGAACACAAGTTGTATAATTGCAAGAAGTTTGCTAATGAGGATGTTGATAAACGTCGTAGCATTACCAACTCGTTGGGGCTATGTTTCAACTGCCTCGGATACAACCATTCGAGCAAGGTTTGTCGCTCGTTCACCAAATGCCGTATTTGCAAACGCAAACACCACAGCCTATTGCATCCCAAAAGCCAATCCGACACAACCACGACTACATTAACTGCTGCCCACAGCGCTGCCGATGTTGTGTCGAATAGCGAGGCCGTCACTAATATTACCGCCCATTTTTCTAAAGGTACTACAGTCCACCAACAAGTTTTATTAGCAACAGCCCTTATTAAGGCTGAATCGAAAGATGGGTCGTCTCAAGTTTTGAGAGCGTTGTTGGATCAGGGGTCACAGGCCTCATTTATATCAGAAGCTGCCGTTCAATTGCTGCGGCTGAAAAAGACATCTACCAAAAGCGCCATATCAGGTTTAGGTGGGGGACAAGGTGATCTTACCTCTAAATATACGGTAATGCTCAACATTCAGTCCCGTTGTGACCCTACCTTTTCCATTCAGGTCAGAGCCCATGTACTCGGAACTCTTACGTCAGTTTTACCTGAAAGGAAATTTGCTTTAGTAGATTGGCCTGAGATCGCTAATATTGAATTAGCTGACCCGAACTTTAATTCCCCAAACAAAATTGACGTTTTGTTAGGAGCCGAGACTTATTGCCATATTTTAAAGGAGGGACTAATTAAAGCCCCGCAAGGCACGCCTATTGCCCAGGACACTTACCTCGGATGGATCCTCTCCGGAACAATTGAAGATTTGCGTAAGGAGTGTCATCACAATGTTATTGTCAGCATGCACGCACAAGTTGAAGAAAATGACTTGCTGAAACGAATATGGGAGCTAGAACCAGAACCAGTTTCCCTCAAGAAGCGTCTAACGCAAGAAGAGCAGGCTTGTGAAGACTACTACGATGCTACCACTCGAAGAGATGAGTCTGGCCGATACGTTGTGAATCTTCCTTTCCGATGCGCGGATCCTCCATGTAAGTATGGAAACTCGAAGAACATTGCCATGAAGAGACTTCAAGGTCTTGAACGGAAGTTCTCGAAACACCCTGAAATTAAAAAACAATACACAGAGGTGATTAATGAGTACTTGACACTTGGGCACATGGAAAAGATCACAGATGAAACTCAAAAAAACAAACCTGATGCGGTATATCTGCCACATCATGCGGTGATTAGGGAGGATAAGAGCACTACCAAGTTGAGGGTGGTTTTTGATGCATCGTGCAAGGGAACGAACGGCTTTTCCTTGAACGATACCTTAATGGTAGGACCCACACTGCAAGCAGATTTACGACACATTATCATGAAGTGGCGCGTTCATCCTATATGCCTGTCTGCTGATGTTATTAAAATGTTCAGACAGGTAAGAGTTTCTGAAGAACACGCCGATTTTCAACGAATTGTGTGGAGAGAAAGACCGGAAGAGGAGATTGAAGATTATCGCATTTTGGTTGTGTCGTTTGGTACCGGTTGTGCACCTTACTTAGCGGTCAAAACAATGCAAAGAATTGCTTGTGATGAAGGTCATAAATATCCATTGGCCGCTGAGAGGATAAAATCAGATGTGTACATCGATGATGTCATGACAGGGTGTCAATCGGAAGCCGAAGCAATCGAAGTCTACAAGCAGTTAAACCAACTCCTAGCAAAGGGTGGTTTCAAATTGCAGAAATGGACAAGCAATTCTAACAAACTCTTAGAAGTTTTTAAAGAAGATACAGGAAGAGATGTAGAGATAAAGCAAGATCAAGTAACGAAAGTTTTAGGACTTACCTGGAACAGAACTACTGATGAATTTGATTACTCGGTGAAGCTGCCTCCGCGCGCCGCCATGTCCGCACCTGAAACAAAAAGAAAAATTATTTCCGAGATTTCACGTCTGTTTGACCCACTAGGTTGGATTGCACCATGCATAATTACCTCAAAGGTTTTCATTCAACGACTGTGGATCGCTGGAATGGGTTGGGATGATGAGCTGCCGCCGGAGCTTCTGAAACAGTGGGAATCATATCGCAGTGAATTAAACAAATTGATAAATTTTCACATACCGAGATGGGTTGACACCACGAATGACGCCAAGGTTGAACTACATGGATTCAGCGATGCTTCCAATATTGCTTACGCGGCCGTCATCTACATCCGTGTGATTGATCCAATCGGTAATGTTCAAACCCACTTAATTACTGCCAAGTCCAAAGTAGCACCGATAAAACAAGTATCCATTCCGCGACTCGAGTTGTGTGGTGCTGTCCTTGTGAGTAACTTGCTGGTTGAGGTAGCCGAAGTGCTGGGAGTACCGAAGTCTCGCCTACATGCGTGGACTGACTCTACAGTGGTGTTGGCATGGCTAAACGATCACCCAAGTCGATGGAAGACGTTTGTAGCCAACCGCACGTCGGAAATCCTCGGTCTTCTGGACAATTCACAGTGGTCTCATGTACAATCAAAGGACAACCCCGCCGATATTGCGTCGCGAGGCACTACTCCAACTGAGCTTTTACATAATCCTCTTTGGCTACAAGGACCAAGTTGGTTACGCGGCGAATCTTTGAATTACGGCAGACCTAGCTCTATAAACCACAACGACGAAGAAAAAGTAGTCCGCGTTCATGCGACGGCGATAACTCCCGAAGATGAAGATAATTGGTTGTGGGACAGATTTTCTTCGTTACGAAAGCTGGTCAGAGTAGTCGCTCTTTGCAAAAGGTTCATAAAAAGATGTCGCGAGCCCAAACTCAAGTTGTTACCTTACATTTCTGTGTCCGAAATAAAGGAGTCTCTACAGCTATGCATTCTGAAATGTCAAAAAACCTGGTTCCAAGATGACCTTCGAACTCTCCATTCAAAGGAAGAGGTTAGCAAGAGTAGTCCTCTTTCTTCGCTGTCGCCGTTTCTTGACGACGACGGAATTTTAAGAGTTGGTGGGAGAATTCGTCATTCCGAATTACCACCTGAAAGCAAGCACCCTATTGTTGTCCCAAATAAATCAAGGCTAGCTAAATTGTTAGTGGCTGATGCTCACGAACGAACGTTTCACGGCGGGCAACAATTGATGCTCCGGTTCTTACAGACTAAATATTGGATATTGAGGGTCAAAGGTTTAATAAGATCACACATTCACAACTGTGTTCCTTGTATCCGTTACGCAGGAGCTTCTCGAAATGCGTTAATGGGAGAGCTACCTTCTTGTCGAGTTACACCTAGTAAACCGTTTTTAAATGCAGGTGTCGACTTCGCAGGCCCCATAAACATTCGATTTTCCAAGGGGCGAGGACAAAAATCATACAAGGGGTACATCTGTTTATTCGTTTGTATGGCCACCCGCGCCGTACACATCGAAGCCGTCTCGGATTTGACGTCAGCAGGGTTTCTCGCCGCCTTCAAAAGGTTTGTCGCCAGACGTGGCCATTGTAGCCACCTCTGGAGCGACAATGGCACGAATTTTGTGGGTGCTTCTCGCGAACTGCGTTGTCTGTTCGGGGATGAGAGGAGTCGAGTCGCTTGTGAAATAGCCGATGCTCTAGCAAACAATAACACTGACTGGCATTTCATCCCTCCTCATTCTCCAAATTTTGGAGGGTTATGGGAGGCAGGGATCAAAAGCGTAAAACACCATTTTAAACGCGTGATAGGAGATAGCACTCTCACTTTTGAAGAGATATGCACAGTATTAAGTCAAATAGAAGCGTGTCTTAATTCGAGACCGCTGTCTAAGGCCAGTTCTGAACCAGATGTAGCTCCGCTTACACCTGGTCATTTTCTGGTTGGGCAACCTCTTGTATTGCCCCCAGATTACAACTTTGAACAACATGTTCATCTCAGCACTTTAAGGCGCTGGCAGTTGACGCAAAGGATGGTGCAATGCTTCTGGCGACGGTGGTCGGCTGAATACCTGACAAACTTTTTTCAACGACATAAGTGGTCAGTACGCACACCAGGATTTAAATTAGGAGATGTAGTCCTGATTAAAGAAGATAATTTACCTCCGGCTAGGTGGTTGTATGGAAAGATTGTAGAATTGCACCCGGGTAGAGACAACATTACACGCGTGGTCTCACTTCGTTGTAAAAACTCCGTCATCAAGCGTCCAACTTCAAAGTTGTGTCTTTTACCTACAGCTGATTGTTAAATCTATTTAGATAGATACTTAGAATGTCGATTTTATTGTGTTACTTTGTCCATACTTATTCCGTAGCCAAAGAAAAATGTATTGTTAAAATTTTTTGAAATGTTGCTAATGATTTCAATTCATTTTAGATGTTTACCATGAGCCTATTTAAAATGTTAAATTTTGTAATCTGTAACTTACTATTCTCATGGTGGGCGGATTTTAAAGACTAGTCTTTGGTGGGCGGAATGTTAAGTTTATTAAATAACATAAATAAATAAATAAAGTACATAATTAAATTCATAGATATAATATACAATAATAATAAACAAAATGTTTGTAATAAAAAATAATTTTACAAATTGTAAGTACACAACATTAGTTAAGTTCCAAAGGTTGCCAATAGATGGCGCTGTGCTTCTTTAGATCGCGCAAGCGTTGTGTTTTTTCCGAACTACTTATACCTTTCTTACAAACATTAAATCGCCTCCGTTCTGAGATTGGAGTTTTATTTGAATTTCAACTCAAGGATTTTGGGATCCTGTACCGATATCGTACATCCTGATAAAGGCCTTAAACCCAACAGTGGGTATCTAAAATGTGACCTTTACGAGGCTTCTCGCAGACTAGCTTATGTATATTTTTCTCCTACCATCTACATCAGCTGCTGACATGACAAAACATAGTCTCACCTGAATAATTTCAAGATTAAGTTAATAAACCTTGACCTACGAGTAAGTTCGGCACCGTTACGGCATCATACAAACAACAGGGAAAAATGACAGCAAATCCCAAAAAACAACATAGGTATGCCCTTGCTACGGTTGCGTAAGTTACTGGAATCAGGCGAGCAGAGGCGAACAGCGGAATATTAATAACATATTATTTATTTATTTTTCAACACCAAGTAATACTAGGAATCTACATGAATAAAAACAGTATAAAGGTTGTTGGATTTAAAACCTCTCCTGGCATTGTTGACTTCGTTGTGGCATCTTTAATTTGGGTTGATATTTAGCCATAGATGAAATTATTTGATGAGATATTGGCGTAGGCAGAACAATAATAGCAATATTATAAGGCAGTCACTTTTATTAACTGATCTACGACCGATACACCAAATAACATATTATTTAATTAATAACTTTCAATCAACAGATCTAAAGCATGTTGGATACTCTTCAATCACATCGTACGCCTGTATTATAAACTTATGTTGATGACTCGCATGAATCTTACTGCCATGCGGGCAAATTATATCAATACACACTCAATCTGCATTTTAATGAGGAAAGAATTTCTGAATTCAGTTCAGTAGCATTCCAGTTTATTCATTTCAAACATACAAAAGTACAAGCCCTCCTACTTTGTTATATCAGTGCTGCTCTCACTGGGCATTTAGAACAAAACATGTTGATA
Organism: Ostrinia nubilalis; assembly: GCF_963855985.1. NCBI lineage: Eukaryota > Metazoa > Arthropoda > Insecta > Lepidoptera > Crambidae > Ostrinia > Ostrinia nubilalis. Next base: position 6,014,369 of record NC_087094.1, on the reverse strand, counting down.
CCCTGAAATTAATCATGTTCTAATCTAGTTCTGTTACAGAAACTCGAAAACTTTCATCACATAGCGCCATTGGTAAGTAGTCACCAGGAGCTAATAAACAAGTCTCTCACCAGATGCTGTGCATCGTCACATGCCGAATAATAGTACAAGTTTTACAAAACAATAAAACTTGTATTATTGAGCAGAGACGATGCACAGCATCCCAAGAAGGCCTCCTGGTGAGCTCTCTATGAAGAACTCCGAGCAAGCTCGCCCCCAGGTGACTAAAATGGCGGCAAACGGAAGTAAGTCAAATCAATTCCTATTAAATAATTGCGGAAATGACGTCATTTAAGGTATAAAATGGTAAAAAACTACACCGGAAGTAGACGCATCTCTCTCACCAGATGCTGTGCATCGTCTCTGCTCAATAATACAAGTTTTATTGTTTTGTAAAACTTGTACTATTATGTGTAGAATAAAACACAGCGTTCCAGCAAGTGCTTGCTGGTGTTGGACGACTATGAAATGTCAAGTTGACAGATCACCAATTTCCATAGAAAGTGGTGCCAGCTGGTGTATGAAGAAGGTAAACTAGATGATAAAGCAGAGACAATTGGTAAGTTTTCTTATACCATAGACTAAAATTAGGCAAAGATCATAGACAGCTCTCTCAACAGAACGCTGTGTTTTATTCTACACATAATAACTGTTTTGTTGTAATGCAAAACAGTTCTATTTTAGCAAAATACGTGGACGATGAAAATTTGTGAGACTTGTCAAATTGACTTGACCATAGAGAAAAGTAATACATAGGAAATAGAGAGCCCTCTCTGACAAATTTTTGAACCTAGACAGCCTGAGTCCCGATTACGGTAACTTTTAACGTTTCCAATCCAGACACGCTTCTCGATTCTGCGATACGATTGGTCGTTCAACAGCGTACGTCAGCTGTTTTGACCAATCGTATCGCAGAATCGATGAAGCGTGTCTGGATTGTAGACGTTAAAAGTTACCGTAATCGGGGCTCTGGTGTTAAATTCCCTGTACTTAACCTACGTACGTAACGCTCACATACATACATAAAGTCCACGCACACATACACACAGTTCACGCACACATAGGCACTCATAACCTTCAAAGAATTATTGTTTTTATGATGTACAATGTAGAATTTTTTCAAATCCATTATTTTGAAAATATTTATCTTTATGGTGTACGTATTGTATTATTTTCAAAACAATGAATTTGGAAAAATTCTACATTGCACATGGAAATGCAAATAAGTAAACAAAAACTTTTGAATTTAATAATTTTACTTTATTTATGAACACACATAATATTATACACCAAAAGCGTCTTTTCGCAAAGTTTTCAACAAGACTAAAAAAGCATTTGCACATTGAGAAAACTCAGATCACTTGTGAACATAACAGAAAGTTTCTTCGCGATTCACGAAGGAACGAACAAAACTCCGATGAACCAGAACAGCAGCAGGTACGAAGGAATGAACTTGAATTTGACTCGACGACTCTTCAATACTTTAATAGGGCCACAGAACACTTAAATGATGGCTAAGAAAACAAGAATGCATTTAACATAACAAAAACAACACCGGCCATTTTGGAGGAAAAACAAAGTTGCCATATGTTAAATAGTAATTTCTACTACTCTATTATGTAAATTATAACAAAAAATGTCACCGTTCAGTTTTAAATTAAAACAAATTAATTTCATTTAAAAAAGTTTTCACATTGTAATTAACAATATTCTCAAATATATTTTAATTAAGAAAAAAATGAAAATATGAAGGAAACAGGAGCAGCGACATCTAGAGCGTTTTAGGGTAGTTAAAAAGTATTTGAATTTATTCACCGATGTCGCTGTTTGGAAGCAAGTTTCACTTCGATGACCGTTGTATGGAAGTTTCCGCACCCTGAGCCCCGATTACGGTATACCTTGATTTTTTAGAATCCAGCAGAGATGTAAACAAACACTTTCATACACAATTACACCATAATCACTTACGTGTTCATAATATCATACACATTATTTAACAAGCCCATGAAACCAACTTTATTTTCACGTTTATACAAGTTTGAAATCAATCTTTGAAACAAATTATTTTAGCAAAATACGTGGACGATGAAAATTTGTGAGACTTGTCAAATTGACTTGACGTTTAAAATCATGTGTTATCTCCATATTGTCTATGACTTGTCTCTGACACATCAGTGCTGTAACCTGTTAGTCATAGACAATAATATGTAAATTTAATCGATATTATTTTAAGTATTCACTTATTCCGATTACTGATTAATTTTAAATAAAAAATATACGATACTTTGTTTAGTTTTCCAGCGATAACTTCGACAATATTGGAGACAACGTAAAATTATTTTTCTACTTTTAGTGTATACTTTTTCGGAGTCAGTTTAATTTTTAGTGGGTTTTATTTAAACGAAATTATTTTACTTTTTTATGTAATTATGCTTACACGTATTGTTCCATTGCTTATTTTCCTATATAAGTAAATAAAATAAAAGAAAATAAAAATCTTCTTTCAATGAGGGTTTTCGCGATTAAAAAATCCGCCAGATGGCAATACATAGACGCGAGGTCCAAATGCTGCGTGATTAGTGGATTTTGACATATCTGTCAATGTCATGTCAAAAATAACCAATCATGCAGCATTTGGACCTCGCGTCTACGTATTGCCATCTGGCGGATTTTTCAATCGCGAAAACCCTCATTGATAGCATCTTAAATTACCTCCCTAGCGGAATAGAGCAACAAAGAACTGAGCGAGCGAGATGTCACTAGTAGCAACACTGTCAAACTGAACTTTTTGCAACTATTTGAAGTTTAATAACTTTACGGATATCATTGATTGTTTTACTGTCCAGTGTGTTTTTTGATTACATCTGTGCATACAGTTTGTTTCCTGTTCTCGAAAATTTCATAATCAGTTCACATTCAATGTTGCGACTTTGTTGCATATTTTTAGTATTTTGACGATCACCCGGCGATGATACGCAAGTACTACAATAATTTACCTGAATGTCTCCAACTTCCTCATTGGCCCTAGAGCAATTCCAAGTATACCATCAATAAAAGCCTAATTAGAGTCATCAAACCTCTCAGTCATTCAATTAGAGCCATTAGAACTTCATAACTATGAGTTGTTTTCTATGTGTAAGCTGAGGACACGTGTCTCCAGCTGACACATCTGTATCTTCGTAAATATTTATGCTACGATAATGTATTATACCTCAAAAATTACAGTCGAATCCAAATAGTAGGCTTTCCACTTTTCAAGACTTTAGCTCAAATACTGTTAACACCACGATCAAAAAACTATGTGCGAGCTGGAGTACCGTGTCTTCAGCTTACACATCTGTATCTTCGTAAATATTTAAGCTACATCAATGTTTTATATCTCATAAATTAAAGTCGAATAAAAAAACCCGACTTCAATTCTTTCAAAGCTTTATTTCGAACCGTTTTCGAACTACGAACCGATACGTATGTGTAAGCTGGTGACACGTAACACACGGTGGATTATTAAAACCGTATAAGTTAGAGTTGCGTTTTAAAGATCAAATAATTCGTTATAATTAAAGTACACACGAGACATAATTTCAAATCTCTAGGCCTCTTAGTTTCAGAATTAAAAGCCAAAAACTATTTTCCCGCCAAATAATTCAAATAATATGGGTCGACTGCGACGTTGCCGTTCCGTGCGTCCACTAGAGCAGTCGAATTTGAACCTAAAAACTAGTACTGTTTGAATCATTTTTATTTGTAGTTTAAATCATTTAATTTCGATTATAAGAATTTTAGACTAGGAGCCGGCTGATTTCTGTATTGAGTACTTAATAACCTATATTTTATTAATAAGAAAATATAGTATAATAACGAACTTGTTTCCAAAGACTCAAATATTTGTGGCGTTTCTAAACGCAACCACTTTAATTTTTATTTAAATACCGTGAAGTCCCACGATTCTGCCACGTCAAGTGGCAAAAATGGGCAACAACTATACAGGGTGGAAACGTTAAGTGATCTCACTCGATTATTTCTTAACTATACAAGATATTAAAAAACTGGTTGATCATTAATAATTTAAAATAAGAATACAATTTACGAGTTTATTTTAAGTATTTATTATTAAATTAAAAAAATTACACTTCTAATATTGTGTGTCTGGCATACATTTAGTATGGAAGCTGGAAACATTGAAGTTTCGGATAGATCCAGTTTATTCTGTAACCTATTATTAATACCGTTTGATAGAGCTCATGAAGCACTTTCAGGATCAATAACTAGTTTATTGATATCTTGTATAGTTTAGAAATAATCGAGTGAGATCACTTATCGTCTTATACTTATATTTTCCACCCTGTATTTTGCTCTATGGTTACAAACAGATTTTGCATGACATTGACAGATATGTCAAAATCCACCAATCACGCAGCATTTGGACCTCGCGTCTACGTATTGCCATCTCACAGTGATTCGAGTAGAACAAGCTAGCTGGACAATATTATTTTTTACTTTAATGTGTTTAATACACGCATTACTTACTTTTTTGTGCAATTTAAGATTAATTAGGCTTGTTATTATAATTATTATAGGTAGGTTTGGAAAAAAAATTTTTTTTGGTAATAAAATATTTATTTCCTAAAATCAAGAGAAACAGACTAAAAAGGAAAGAAGAAACTAACTTTACAGTATAATAATAATTGGTCTTATGATGTATTAGGTGTTAAAGTATGAAATTCCCGTTTTTTATGGAGAATTTAATGAAAATCAATTTTTCGATATAAACATTTTTGCGATTTATATGGAACAAAGAATCTCAGTTTTTTTTTATTTAGTGGGTAGACTGGGACAACATTAATGACTTGCCAAGTTGCTGTGGCCAGCAGACATTTGCGCTGCAGCTTCAGCAGCCAATATCAGTTCTCAAGTACTTCTTGAGGAAATGAGGTCTAAAAGTCTTCTTCTTTTCGTCTTTTTGCTGGACTCGTCGAACTCCTTGAGTGGTCGTCCAGGTGTAGAATCTTTCGACGTGGAAGACTGAACTTTATGAACAGAAACATGTAACACTATGGCTCCGGGAATCCACTCAGTTTTGTTTTTCATGAAGCGTTCCCTGTTTTGCCGTATTTCGTCCATTGAAATGAAATTGAAATGCGACTGATGCTATTCTTCAACTCTCTCAGCGAATTTTCGTGATCCCAATACATCACATTTTGAGAATATAAATTAAAAATCATGCTATTCTGGTCACTTTTTCAATGTTTTAATCATTAATCAAAAAACTTGATTTTTTATTAATCTGAAAAAATAAAATTGTTGTGCAAAAGTGTGCAAACTGAAACTGGTATATTTGAATACTAGAGGGTTACAGCTACAATATATATAAATTCCAGACTGGGGTCAAGTGGGGGCATACAACTTCTAGTCTTCCAAACATAAAATTTTGAGAAAAATATAAAGGTCAACATTTCGCCATACTTTTTAAAACTATGTGCATTATTATGCATCTTATTGTACAGAAAATAAAAAGTACTTACCCTTATCTTCAAAATCCATCACACAAATATTTGGTCACCATAGTAAAAAATAATGTCAGGTGTTGTCGAAAGTCGAGCAAAATTAGGAATTAAAAATTACACTATCCTCATATCCTCACTTACCATGTTAATTACTCACGACTAGGTAATTAACAAAGTAAAAAAATGTGGAATCCTTAATGTCTGGGATGTTGTTTATCGTTTTTTATAAACGATAATCAGAAATTCAACAATGACTTTTGTCCAGCTAGCTTGTTCTACACGAATCACAGTGCATCTGGCGGATTTTCCAATCGCGAAAGCCCTCATTGAATTCTTCTTCATTTGTTGAAAAAAAAAAATTAACAACATTAACATCACAAATCACAATCACTACTAAGACATCACAGAATAGACGAAACACAGCATTTGCACAGAATTGGCCGTAAGGATCTATATCCATAGCCGTAAAACTTGTATTAAAAAAAAAGATGACAGTTGACTGCAATAATGAGAAACAGTCAGTGTTGCCAGAAGGTTACTTTTGTAACCTTTTAGCTGATTTTTGAACTGCTTTGGTTTACTTTTAGGTTACACTAATGAAAAGGTTACTTTTAGGTGATTTAGTTAGTAAAATATGATTTATCTGTGGTAATTAAATAGATTAATTAGATTTACGAATCTCTGATGGATGAGTGATACCCGACCCGAGGTTTCCGCCAACTGGGACCGCAATCAACTAGGACCGCGGTCCCAATCGCCAAATCAGTAAAAATTAAATACTTTTCTGGGACCATTCCATAAAGGACAATGACCAAAAATGTATGGAGTGTGGTCCAAATGTCAACCACCACCTATGTAGTAAAATAGTCTACTAAATACTGATTCATTATAACCAAACCGCAATCAAAAATATGCTGTCAGTAAAAAGTTATGACTGAATGAAAAGTCATGTTTTTACCTTTTCATCTGAAAATTAATGTTCTTGATATCATTCTATCCATCGCACATTTCGGATTAATCTATGCATATTATGTCATGTCGCTTAGTGTGCCGTGTTAGATTCTCGCTAAAAGAAAAAAAAAACTCAGAAGAAAGACAACAATATTGGAATTATGGTCGGGTGGTCGCTGCTCCGCCCCTATTGGTTGTAGGGTGATGTTATATAACCTAAAACCATCCTTGATAAATGGGCTATCCATAACAAAAAGAATTTTTCAAATCGGACCAGTAGTTCCTGAGATTAGCGCGTAAACTACTACAATTATTTCTCATACAGTCATAACTTTTTACTGACAGTTTATTTATTTTTCGTCCCATACTGAAACTTAATCTCTATTTAATGGACCATAAGCCAATATAGGTCTCATTAGTGGTGGACATTTGGACCACTTTTGGTCATTGTCCTTTTAGTACGATACCGATTTTGGCTTGAATAATATATTTTTTTAAGTTATCTATGAGTGAACCTAGTCGCTGGAAGAAAAATATTTAATTTTTATCGATCCAGCGACTGGGACCACTGTCCCAGTTAATTGCGGTCCCAGTAGCCGGAATCTACGGCCCTATCGCGAACGTCTTCGCTTTCGCTTCGCGAAGCCCACACTCGGCCTCGTCGGCACGCGCACCGACGATCGCCAAACGGCTAGAGTACCTTCTGTACTCGCCACTCTGCCCGGTGAAGCTGGAAAAGCTCCTCCAGCTACCAGCGCGCGTCCCTTCAAAAAAAAAAAAGCCGGAAACCTCCCCGACCCGACCGTGGATCACCAGTATTCTACTACACAGTAAAGTATAGGGTAAGGTGGGGCACAATGTTACACGGGGTACAATGTTACAATGCATATTTCTCCGTCCCTTTCTATTAGTTGTATGATGTTCAGCGGCTCAGTTCAGCAGCTCTTATGAGCTTGACAAACGTGTCATACCAACATCATACAACTAATAGAAAGGGACGGAGAAATATGCATTGTAACATTGTACCCCGTGTAACATTGTGCCCCACCTTACCCTACCTAGGTTATTAAAAGTTGATCGATCTGTGATAAATAATTTACCTGATTAATTAGTTTTATGAAGTCATTGAGTTATAATGTACTACGTACTAGAGAAGACATGTCAACTAGACTGTTTCTGGCACGTAAATAGGTCCACGGACCGAAATCCAATTAGTATGTGCTCAGCGGTTGCTGTGACAACACGCTTGAGTGCAGTTTTGTTTTTTGAAATATGCCATCCTATAGACGAAAATACTTTTCAAATAACTCCAGATACATATTAAGTAAAAATAAAGGAATGACTTTTTACCATTAAGTTGTACATTTATGCACTTTAAAACACTAATTTAATTTTAATTTGTTAATTACAAGGCGTCACCGCGGCGGCAGCCATTTTACGAAAATTTCAAAGAATAAAAATCGCAGACTTGACACTGACGCATAAATTAGTATACGAAAGGAAGGTTAAATACAGCAATAAAAAGATTTTTTTAAAGATTATAAGCACTTTGTATTGCACAAATTACTAATAGTCCCGTCCAGCCCCTTGTGTTAAGCTAAATAAGCTTGGGTTACGGGTGGGCTCACACAATAGTCGTGCGGCATCATGGATCAAACTTGTTTGAATCTCACTGCTGTTGTTCGTATGCGACTCGTTAGTTAGTAAATCACCCTAATTATTGACACCTAGCTCACGAGATAGGCTAAAATTATAATAATTGTACAGTGTGTCTGGTCACCAGTGTCCGACCCGTTAGGGCGCAGTAATATGATCAATTTAATCGACAAATCCAGTATTAAAAAATTACAGCTATTTTAATTTTTTTAGTTTCTGAGTCCGGATGGATTCATTTATTTACCAAATCTACCGATGTACAGGACCTATGAGTATAAAAGTGATTCGTTCGACAGCTGAAAAAGTAAGCAATACGTTGTCATCGAAAGCTTCCATTTAAATTTCTTAGAAACACTTGGTAAAAAAAATGATGCTTCTTTTTAGATTTTTCAATGTTACAAAAAACTAGAAAGTTTTACATTTTTAGATGCACTAAGTCATTACCTAAAAACTGATATACCTTGGCTTTAAATCAACTAGTCTAGGTGCTAGCTACATAGGAGATGCAGCGGTGAAAAGGAGAGGTGGGAATAGTCCCGTAACTTCTACCTCACAGCTATTATACGTGTACTCAACCACTGAGATAGTTAACAATAGAGACAATAAAATAACTGAAAGTTTCTGACTTTCAGTTATTTTATTGGTTCTGGAGTAAAGGCGTGGGTCATCCCTAGCTTTGTTCCTACCGTGACGAGTGGGAATTTTTCCAAAATCTCAAGATGGACTGACTGAAGATAGCAGGAAGACGCTGGGTGCAGGCCACTATCAACTGGGCGATGTAGAAATCATTAGAGGAGGCCTTTGTTCAGCAGTGGACGTCCAGTAGCTAAAATGATGATGACGATGTTTCCTTACAGTATCCAATTCAATAGGCAGAAACTAAACGTAAACGAAGTGTCGCCTCTGTAATGGTATCATTATCTATAACTCATAATATTTCGTGCGCTGTTGGATGACAGTTTTAAACTAGAGATGGGTAATTTTTTTATCGAATTAGAAAATACCAGTTAACGATTCTCAAGGCGATTATCGATTACATTAGATTTTAATCGGGAAGAAAAATAATTAATGGCTTAAGCATCAGTATGAAGCCCATACGCACTTGTAACACAAGTAACACGATTAGCCTCAGTCCCCTCAGTTGTGAATTCGGAATCGCCAGTTGTAATTTTAAAATCGCATCACAGAGTGAAGTAACTAACACCAAAAAACGGCAGAGCGAAGTGATTTCGAATGTTTCAACTGCTACGTTCTGTCACTTGTCTAGGAGGGGAGGGCTAATTTTAGTCTAAGGGAGGGGAGCTTAGATTACATTATAGGAAATAAAAGAAAATAATGTAAGTAGCTGAACCTTTTTGCTATTGAGCACCATGAAAATTTAACACAATTTAGCCGATTTGTTCATTTTCACAATCGTTTCACAATGTCTATGATGAGGCGACCGCAGGAACGTCACTATTCGTGCAATCCTATCAATGAAGTACGACATTTTCTGGTGCAGATTTTATCGCCATAAATTATGAAACTTGATAGTCATGGATTTGACTGACAGCTGTCCGTCAAATTCCCGCCCCGCACCCCGCACTGTACATATTTTGTTCGCGATGTCTGTTCTATACGTAGTAATATTACTTCAATGTATGAAGTAGGAATTTTATTTCATTAGTGATACCCGACAAGAACGTAGATCATCGGATTTCTAGTAAAGTGTATCTACCTTAATTATTAAAAATGTTAAATGATCTGTGATAATAATCAAGCTGAATAAAAACGTTTTTGATTGTTATTTTAGTATTTCATTCTAGCTATTATATTTCCAAGAATAACCTGGTTTTGCCATGTCTGAATACAGTTTTTTTTTCGGTTTCGGTAAAACCGGTTTTGTGACCCCCTAAATCCCACCCTTACGTTCATATAAAAAGAATGTGCGTAATCTATACGTACATAAGGCACCTAAAATAATAGAGAGGAAAGAATTGATTGTATTGAACAATGAACCGTCTCAGCTATAAAAGACCCACTAAACTGAACTGTCCCACCAAACACATTGATAGGGGGCGCCACCATTGTTCACCTGTACAAGGTTTCCCAAAAAGTACTGTCAAGCCGAAGCCCAGAGGTAGAGTATCACTAGGGCTACCCGAATACTCGATTTTTTCAAGTTATTTATAATTTTCAGATGATATGATAATGATGAAAATCTTTATCATATTTCAAAAACTGGGATAAAATCTATCCTACGTCCTTTCCCGGGACTCAACCATCTCTATGCCAAATTTCATCAAAATCGGTTCAGTGGTTTAGGCGTGAAAGCAAGACAAAGTTACTTTCACATTTATAATATTAGTATAGATGCAATGTTTTTGCCTCGATTAAATAAAACATTGTGATCAAAATAAAAACTTATTATCAAAATATTTTATAGGTTATTAGGTACTCAATACAGAAATCAGCCGGCTCCTAGTCTAAAATTATTATAATCGAAATTAAATGATTTAAACTACAAATAAAAATGATTCAAACAGTACTAGTTTTTAGGTTCAAATTCGACTGCTCTAGTGGACGCACGGAACGGCAACGTCGCAGTCGACCCATATTATTTGAATTATTTGGCGGGAAAATAGTTTTTGGCTTTTAATTCTGAAACTAAGAGGCCTAGAGATTTGAAATTATGTCTCGTGTGTACTTTAATTATAACGAATTATTTGATCTTTAAAACGCAACTCTAACTTATACGGTTTTAATAATCCACCGTGTGTTACGTGTCACCAGCTTACACATACGTATCGGTTCGTAGTTCGAAAACGGTTCGAAATAAAGCTTTGAAAGAATTGAAGTCGGGTTTTTTTATTCGACTTTAATTTATGAGATATAAAACATTGATGTAGCTTAAATATTTACGAAGATACAGATGTGTAAGCTGGAGACACGGTACTCCAGCTCGCACATAGTTTTTTGATCGTGGTTTTAACAGTATTTGAGCTAAAGTCTTGAAAAGTGGAAAGCCTACTATTTGGATTCGACTGTAATTTTTGAGGTATGATACATTATCGTAGCATAAATATTTACGAAGATACAGATGTGTCAGCTGGAGACACGTGTCCTCAGCTTACACATAGAAAACAACTCATAGTTATGAAGTTCTAATGGCTCTAATTGAATGACTGAGAGGTTTGATGACTCTAATTAGGCTTTTATTGATGGTATACTTGGAATTGCTCTAGGGCCAATGAGGAAGTTGGAGACATTCAGGTCAATAATTTCACTTCGCGATTAACGAGAAATTTTGTCGCATCACTAGTTCACAGACTAAAAATATTTTTATGTCAGTTGGCCATTTTTGATGACATTTCTGCTGATTTCTAAAAAATTAGACTGTAACTTTTAACGTTTCCAATCCAGACACGCTTCTCGATTCTGCGATACGATTGGTCGTTCAACAGCGTACGTCAGCTGTTTTGACCAATCGTATCGCAGAATCGATGAAGCGTGTCTGGATTGTAGACGTTAAAAATTACCGTAATCGGGGCTCTGGACTTGACGTTTAAAATCATGTGTTATCTCCATATTGTCTATGACTTGTCTCTGACACATCAGTGCCATTATGTATTCTGTGTCAGTGCTGTAACCTGTGAGTCATAGACAATAATCTGTAAAGAAGAACGGTCACGCCCCATACAAAAAAAAACCCAAAGAGGATATAATTCACTAAAAAACCCAGACCCGACAGAAACGAGACATACCCATTGAGTTATAATGTACTACGTACTAGAGAAGACATGTCAACGAGATTGTTTCTGGCACGCAAACAGAGCCCCGATTACGGTAACTTTTAACGTCAACAATCCAGACACGCTTCTCGATTCTGCGATACGATTGGTCGTTCAACAGCGTACGTCAGCTGTTTTGACCAATCGTATCGCAGAATCGAGAAGCGTGTCTGGATTGTTGACGTTAAAAGTTACCGTAATCGGGGCTCAGGTCCGTGGACCGATCTTCAATTAGTATGTGCCCAGCGGTTGCTGTGACTACACGCTTGGGTGCAGTTTTGTTTTTTGAAAATATACCATCCTATACACGAAAATACTGTTCAAATAACTCCAGAAACATATTAAGTAAAAATCAAGGAATGACTTTTTACCATTATGTTGTACATTTATGCACTTTAAAACACTAATTTAATTTTAAGGCGTCACCACCACAGATATGGATAGATGCAGCATGTGTCAAAAATTGTATGAAGCCGAGCGTGCCACTTTTTAAACGTCATTAGTGTCATTTTAGCGAATTTTAGTGATTGCCGCAACGTAAAAGTAATCGTATCATCGTACTGCATTTGCAAAGTCATCGAATGATATCGTGTGACTCGATTCGAAAATTAATTAATTCCGATAAAACTGATAATTTGTTAAATACAAAACCAAAAACATCTTTATTTACCTTTTTAAAATAAATTAATTCTTACAAATCGTCAAATCTCGTTATTTTTTTTACCCTACCAGCGTTTCAAGACATAAATTTGTCAAGTGCATGAATACATGCATCAGTGTGTGTCTTATTGTTATGAGTAAGTACGGATGAGTGCACCACATACAGGGACCATGGTTTTAACTCTTAAGAGTACATCGCAGGATATGTATTAAAAACAATGCTACTTTATACTTCTTCTACTACTACTTTATTCTAATTAATTATTTGTTACTTGTGCTGTTAATTATAATTCTCAATCCGTAAATAATTTCTTCTTTCTACCGTGTTCGTACTACTGTCCTCGTAAAATCATCGTAACCGATTGTTGTAATCGGATTACATGAACATCACTCGACCATGTATGTCCATTTGGACATATCGGAATGGCACGCTTTGACGATCAACTTGCTGTATCTACTCTAATCCATATCTTATAACCTATGTACAATTAATCTTATAAGCGCTTTGGAATATATTCTGTTAGCTTGTAAGATGTTTGAATAATAAATAAATAAATAAATCTGTGGTCACCACGGCGGCAGCCATTTTACGAAAATTTCAAAGATTAAAAATCGCAGACTTGACACTGACTCATAAATTACTATACGAAAGGAAGGTTAAATAAAGCAATAAAAATATTTTTAACGATTATTAGCAATTTGTATTGCACAAATTACTAATAGTCCCGTCCAGCCCCTCGTGTTAAGCTAAATAAGCTTGGGTTACGAGTGGGCTCACACAATAGTCGTGCGGCATCATGGATCAAACTTGTTCGAATCTCACTGCTGTTGTTCGTATGCGACTGGTTAGTTAGTAAATCACCCTAATTATTGACACCTAGCTCACGAGATAGGCTAAATTTATAATAATTATACAGTGTGTCTGGTCACCAGTGTCCGACCCGTTAGGGCGCAGTAATATGATCAATTTTATCGACAAATCTACTGATAAAACATTTTATCCCTACTATTTAAAAATTACAGCTATTTTAATTTTTTTATTTCTGAGTCCGGATGGATTCTTTTATTTAGCAAAATCTACCGATGTACACGACCTATAAATATAAAAGTGAATTCGTTCGACAGCTGAAAAAGTAAGCAATACGTTGCCATCAAAAAGTTTACCAAAAGCTCCCATTTAAATTTCTTAGGAACACTTGAACGTTAAAAAAATGATGCTTCTTTTTAGATTTCAATACTCAATACGTTTATTGCTTCCATAATAGTAATATAGGATTTTTCAATGTTACAAAAAAAATTAGAAAGTGAACTTACCTTTTTTCTATTTTTAGATGCACTAAGTCATTACCTAAAAACTGATATAATACCTTGGCTTTAAATCAACTAATCTAGGTGCTAGCTACACAGGAGATGCAGCGGTGGAAAGGAGAGGTGGGAATAGTCCCGTAACTTCTACCTCACTTTGTATAGAATTGAGGTACAGCTATTATACGAGTACTCAATCGCTGAGGAGCTCAATAGTTACTTAACAATAGTGACAATAAAATAACTGAACGTCAGAAAGGTTCCGGAGTGGAGGCGTGGGTCATCCCTAGCTTTGTCCCTACCGTGACGAGTGGGAATTTTTCTAAAATCTCAAGATGGACTGACTAAAGATAGCAGGAAGACGCTGTGTGCAGGCCACTATCAACTGGGCGACGTGAAAATCATTGGAGGAGGCCTTTGTTCAGAAGTGGACGTCCAGTAGCTAAAATGATGATGACGATGATTCCTTACAGTATCCAATTCAATAGGCAGAAACTAAACGTAAACGAAGTGTCGCCTCTGTAATGGTATCATTATCTAAAACTCATAATATTTCGTGCGCTGTTGGATGACAGTTTTAAACTAGAGATGGGTCATTTTTTTAAGAGAATGTCTCCAACTTCCTCATTGGCCCTAGAGCAATTCCAAGTATACCATCAATAAAAGCCTAATTAGAGTCATCAAACCTCTCAGTCATTCAATTAGAGCCATTAGAACTTCATAACTATGAGTTGTTTTCTATGTGTAAGCTGAGGACACGTGTCTCCAGCTGACACATCTGTATCTTCGTAAATATTTATGCTACGATAATGTATTATACCTCAAAAATTACAGTCGAATCCAAATAGTAGGCTTTCCACTTTTCAAGACTTTAGCTCAAATACTGTTAAAACCACGATCAAAAAACTATGTGCGAGCTGGAGTACCGTGTCTCCAGCTTACATATCTGTATCTTCGTAAATATTTAAGCTACATCAATGTTTTATATCTCATAAATTAAAGTCGAATAAAAAAACCCGACTTCAAATCTTTCAAAGCTTTATTTCGAACCGTTTTCGAACTACGAACCGATACGTATGTGTAAGCTGGTGACACGTAACACACGGTGGATTATTAAAACCGTATAAGTTAGAGTTGCGTTTTAAAGATCAAATAATTCGTTATAATTAAAGTACACACGAGACATAATTTCAAATTTCTAGGCCTCTTAGTTTCAGAATTAAAAGCCAAAAACTATTTTCCCGCCAAATAATTCAAATAATATGGGTCGACTGCGACGTTGCCGTTCCGTGCGTCCACTAGAGCAGTCGAATTTGAACCTAAAAACTAGTACTGTTTGAATCATTTTTATTTGTAGTTTAAATCATTTAATTTCGATTATAAGAATTTTAGACTAGGAGCCGGCTGATTTCTGTATTGAGTACCTAATAACCTATAAAATATTTTGATAATAAGTTTTTATTTTGATCACAATGTTTTATTTAATCGAGGCAAAAACATTGCATCTATACTAATATTATAAATGTGAAAGTAACTTTGTCTTGCTTTCACGCCTAAACCACTGAACCGATTTTGATGAAATTTGGCATAGAGATGGTTGAGTCCCGGGAAAGGACGTAGGATAGATTTTATCCCAGTTTTTGAAATATGATAAAGATTTTCATCATTATCATATCATCTGAAAATTATAAATAACTTGAAAAAATCGAGTATTCGGGTAGCCCTAGTGATACTCTACCTCTGGGCTTCGGCTTGAGAGTACTTTTTGGGAAACCTTGTACAGGTGAACAATGGTGGCGCCCCCTATCAATGTGTTTGGTGGGACAGTTCAGTTTAGTGGGTCTTTTATAGCTGAGACGGTTCATTGTTCAATACAATCAATTCTTTCCTCTCTATTATTTTAGGTGCCTTATGTACGTATAGATTACGCACATTCTTTTTATATGAACGTAAGGGTGGGATTTAGGGGGTCACAAAACCGGTTTTACCGAAACCGAAAAAAAAACTGTATTCAGACATGGCAAAACCAGGTTATTCTTGGAAATATAATAGCTAGAATGAAATACTAAAATAACAATCAAAAACGTTTTTATTCAGCTCGATTATTATCACAGATCAATTAACATTTTTAATAATTAAGGTAGCTATACACTTTACTAGAAATCCGATGATCTACGTTCTTGTCGGGTATCACTAATGAAATAAAATTCCTACTTCATAAAACTAATTAATCAGGTAAATTATTTATGACAGTTCGATCAACTTTTAATAACCTAGGTAGGGTAAGGTGGGGCACAATGTTAAATTACCAGAAATAGAAAAAAAAGTGATTGATATCATATTGATTCATAAAGCTGATTCGTACTAACAACTTTCATCTTCGACTCTTATCTTACCAATCAGCCAAAATTCATACACAGTGTTAAAATTAATTGGAAATCATCAAAATTTTGAGTGTCACGTTTCAATTTAAATAATTTGTAAATTGACACTATTAATATTTTTTTACTGAATAACCTGTAAAAGTTAATTCTACAAATTCCGAAAAATCATCTAAAAGTAACCTTTTCATTAGTGTAACCTAAAAGTAACCAAAGCAGTTCAAAAATCACCTAAAAGGTTACAAAAGTAACCTTCTGGCAACACTGTTTCTCAATATTGCAGTCAACCAAACAGTCAACTGTCATCTTTTTTTTTTAATACAAGTTTTACGGCTTTGGATATAGATCCTTACGGCCAATTCTGTTCAAATGCTGTGTTTCGTCTATTTTGTGATGTCTTAGTAGTGATTGTGATTTGTGATGTTAATGTTGTTAATTTTTTTTTATTTGATTCTTCAACAAAAGAAGAAGAATTCAATGAGGGCTTTCGCGATTGGAAAATCCGCCAGATGGCAATACGTAGACGCGAGGTCCAAATGCTGCGTGATTGGTGGATTTTGACATATCTGTCAATGTCATGCAAAATCTGTTTGTAACCATAGAGCAAAATACAGGGTGGAAACGATAAGTGATCTCACTCGATTATTTCTAAACTATACAAGATATTAATAAACTAGTTATTGATCCTGAAAGTGCTTCATGAGCTCTATCAAACGGTATTAATAATAGGTTACAGAATAAACTGGATCTATCCGAAACTTCAATGTTTCCAGCTTCCATACATTTGGTAAAGTCACATTATTTTAAAAACTACATATGATATCGTAAAACTGATTACTGATTCTAAAAGTGCTTCACAAGCTCTATCCAATGGTATCAATAATAGGTTACAGAATAAACTGGATCTAACCAAAAATTCAATGTTTCCTTCTTCCATACATTTAGTACTACCACAGTCATGACACTCATCTCTTGACAATATTATAGCAAGTAAAGCCTAAAACCAATGTTTTTCATTAATAATTTAAAATAAGAATACAATTTACGAGTTTATTTTAAGTATTTATTATTAAATTAAAAAAATTACACTTCTAATATTGTGTGTCTGGCATACATTTAGTATGGAAGCTGGAAACATTGAATTTTCAGATAGATCCAGTTTATTCTGTAACTTATTATTGGTACCGTTTGAAAGAGCTCATTAAGCACTTTCAGGATCAGTAACCAGTTTTTTAATATCTTGTATAGTTAAGAAATAATCGAGTGAGATCACTTAACGTTTCCACCCTGTATAGTTGTTGCCCATTTTTGCCACTTGACGTGGCAGAATCGTGGGACTTCACGGTATTTAAATAAAAATTAAAGTGGTTGCGTTTAGAAACGCCACGAATATTTGAGTCTTTGGAAACAAGTTCGTTATTATACTTGTATATTAAAACTAGCTTTGGTCGCCCGCTACGCGGGCTACAAAAGCTAGATCTGCGATGCTGGCCGCTCCGGGCTTCGCCCTACGCGGCGCTCGGCCTGCGGCCTCGCATTCGGAGCTCGGCCTTCGGCCTCGCAAAAATTACACGGGGCGTTTATCGTTTGTCGCAAGGCTCTTTTGCTTTTTTGACGCAACACAAGTAAATCTATGGCGACTGTCGGGATTTGAACCATCGCTCGGCCTTCGGCCTCGCCTTTCTGTCTGTCACTGGGCTCTAGTCCTTTTTTGACGCATTAAAAATAAATCTATGGCGACTCACAGGCTTTAAACTATCGCTCGGCCTTCGGCCTCGCCTTTTTCTACGTTGGCTAAGCCCCCCTGCATACAATTTGTATGGAGAATTTAGACCCTTTAGGAAAACGGGTGAACGCTTGGCGGCCATCTTGGATTTCCTAAATTTTGCATTTTTGCCTTAATCTGGACCATTTTCCGCGCCGAACCCCATTTTTACTTTTTTTCTAACTTCACCCAATCCCGAATTCATTTGTTTCTACAATTCCTTCAAACCAGCCATGTCCTGAAATTTTGAAATCCTGTAACTCTCAGTGTTGCCAGGTGATCGAGTTGAAAATGGTCAAATGTCATTAGTTTGACCTATTTGCAGGAGGCGTCATCCAAATTTCTGACCGGAAGTCGTTATTTCCATTTTTTAAATTTTTTGACCAAATCTTCCAAAGTATGGCAACACTGGAAATTTTTGTTTTCCCAAACGATACTCCTTGACAAACTACACAATCGCCACAAACAACTCGACTTTCTCAAATGTTGCCAAGTACCCGAAAAATGCATTTGAAAAATCAGAAAAGTTAAACTTTTTACAAAATGGCCGCTCACTCGGTCACCATTTTGATTTTCTGACATTTCGGATTTTTCCCATAGTCTGGATCGTATAACCCACCAAACCCCATTTTTAAACTTTTCCTCCCATATCTCCTTCTGTCCGTCCTTAACTTTAAAGACACCCATGTCGAAAAAAATACTTTTCCCCGTAGCTCCCAGTGTTGCCAGGTGATCGAGATGAAAATGGTCAAATGTCATTTGCACGACCCCTTTGCAGGAGGCGTCATCCAAATTTTTGACCGGAAGTCGTTATTTCTACTTTCGACATTTTTGGACCAAATCTCCTAAAGTATGGCAACACTGGAGAAATTTCTTCACTCAAGCGAAACCTCTTGACAGGACACACAACCGCCTCATACAACTCGACTTTCAAAAATGTTGCCAAGTTCTCGAAAAATGGATTCCAAAATTTCGAAATTTTCAACTTTTCACAAAATGGCCGCCCGCTCAGCCGCCATCTTGATTTTCTGACATTTCGGATTTTTCCCATTATCTGGGTCGTATATCCGACCAAACGTCATTTTTATTTTTTTTCTGCCATAATTCTTTCTGTCTGTCACTAACTTTAAAGACACCCATGTCGCAAAAAAAACTTTTCCCCATAACTTTCAGTGTTGCCAGACTTTTTTCATAAAAATGGTGAAATGTCATTCGGGTCCCCAAATGTCACCAGACTGCATACCAAGTTTATGGAATTTTTGGAAATTTCCATTTTCTACTATCCGGGGCCGTGGTGGAAAATTTTCTACCAAAATGGTAGTTTTTTCCGATTCATGGCAACACTCGAATAACAGACCAACAATCGCCCGGAACATTGTACCCCACTCCGGTGTCGCCATCTGCCGGAAAATTGCTACCAAAGTTTGGGAATTTTTTGATCGCAACAAAATGGCCGACGGCTCAGCCGCCATCTTGTTTTTTGATAATCTGTTAATGGGGCTCTGAAGCAGACTATATAAGTCACAAATACTCAAAAGAATTTTTCAAAAACAATTGCGCATCTCGGAGTGACACCTCCCTAAAAACACCCCGAAATCGCATTTTCAATCCAAGATGGCGGCGCGGCCATTTTGTTTTTCCGTTTTTTTCTCACATTTTTGAAGACACCTTGGCAATCCCAACCAACCACCAAAAAAGAAAAAATTCAGGACGAAAGACAGAAAAGTTTGTGTTTCAAAAAGTGCCGCCATTTTGTTTTTTGGTTCAAAAAATCTAGTAAAGCTGGCAGTCAAAAAATCTAGTTTAAAACAAACATTAACAATTTTACCCCTCTCCCCTCTAGTGAGTGAGTGAGTGGTAATCGAGCTTTATATATTATAGATATAATTTTGTTTTACCTAGCTTTTTCTTATTAATAAAATATAGGTTATTAAGTGAGTACTTAATATACACAAATCAGCCGGCTCCTAGTCTAAAATTCTTATAATCGAAATTAAATGATTTAAACTACAAATAAAAATGATTCAAACAGTACTAGTTTTTAGGTTCAAATTCGACTGCTCTAGTGGACGCACGGAACGGCAACGTCGCAGTCGACCCATATTATTTGAATTATTTGGCGGGAAAATAGTTTTTGGCTTTTAATTCTGAAACTAAGAGGCCTAGAGATTTGAAATTATGTCTCGTGTGTACTTTAATTATAACGAATTATTTGATCTTTAAAACGCAACTCTAACTTATACGGATTTAATAATCCACCGTGTGTTACGTGTGAGCTTACACATACGTATCGGTTCGTAGTTCGAAAACGGTTCGAAATAAAGCTTTGAAAGATTTGAAGTCGGGTTTTTTTATTCGACTTTAATTTATGAGATATAAAACATTGATGTAGCTTAAATATTTACGAAGATACAGATGTGTAAGCTGGAGACACGGTACTCCAGCTCGCACATAGTTTTTTGATCGTGGTTTTAACAGTATTTGAGCTAAAGTCTTGAAAAGTAGAAAGCCTACTATTTGGATTCGACTGTAATTTTTGAGGTATAATACATTATCGTAGCATAAATATGATAAATATTTACGAAGATACAGATGTGTCAGCTGGAGACACGTGTCCTCAGCTTACACATAGAAAACAACTCATAGTTATGAAGTTCTAATGGCTCTAATTGAATGACTGAGAGGTTTGATGACTCTAATTAGGCTTTTATTGATGGTATACTTGGAATTGCTCTAGGGCCAATGAGGAAGTTGGAGACATTCTCATCATTTTTTTATCGAATTAGAAAATACCAGTTAACGATTCTTAAGGCGATTATCGATTACATTAGATTTAAATCGGGAAGAAAAATTATTAAAAGCTTAAGCATCAGTATGAAGCCCATACGCACTTGTAGCACAAGTAACACGATTAGCCACAATCCCCTCAGTTGTGAATTCGGAATCGCCAGTTGTAATTTTAAATTCGCATCACAGAGTGAAGTAACTAACACCAAAAAACGGCAGAGCGAAGTGATTTCGTTTCAACTGCCACGTTTTGTCACTTGTCTAGGAGGGCTAATATTAGTCTAAGGGAGGGGCGCTTAGATTACATTACAGGAAACGCACAATATAATAAAAGAAAATAATGTAAGTAGCTGAAAATTTTTGCTATTGAGCACCATGAAAATTATAAATCCCATCAAAAACAATACTTGTCAAAAAAACCAAGTCTCGCAACTCAGTTGTTCTACGGTAAAAAGTTGTGAGATCCATGTAATACCAAGTCCAGGCCAGGAAATCTTTAACGTTTTACATAAATTATTGACTTGGCCATCGCACTAAATAATTTAATTTACACGTGTTTTCATGCGATGGCCAAGTCAATATATTTATGTAAAACGTTAAAGATTTCCTGGCCTGGACTTGGTATTACATGGATCTCACAACTTTTTACCGTAGAACAACTGAGTTGCGAGACTTGGTTTTTTTGACAAGTATTGTTTTTGATGGGATCTCATTTCTTTTTGTATTTTGTAGACAGCAGTTATGTATCTAGAAAACTGGACCGAAATTGAAAAATTTTACTCGACTTGGCGGTTGCACTACCGTGCCCCCAAATATTTTAGTTTTTCCTTGATTCATACACCAAACACTACTTATATTCCAAATTTGAAGCTTCTAGGTCTGCTAGAAGTGCCTTAGAGTTTTGATGATCGGTGAGTCAGTGAGTCAGTGAGTCAGTGAGTCAGTGAGTCAGTGAGTGACAAAATTAAGTAACTTTGACCCGTTATAATTCTTAAACTACTGGTTCAAATTGAATGAAATTTTAAATATACCGTGTCTTTACAATGCCTGCATAGCTAATGAAAATTCAGCCTTCTAGTTTTATCCACAACGAAGTTACAGGCGGTCGAAAATGGCCTGAATTGCTTCGAGAAAAGGATGGTACGGCCGTGCCGCTTTTTTGCTCGACTTGGTGGGGGCACTGCCGTGCCCCCAGATAACACAATTTAGTCGATTTGTTTATTTTCACAATCGATTCAAAATGTCTATGATGACGCGACCGCAGGAACGTCACTATTCGCGCAATCCTAGCAATGAAGTACGACATTTTCTGGTGCAGATTTTATCGCCATAAATTATGAAACTTGATAGTCATGGATTTGACTGACAGCTATCCGTCAAATTCCCGCCCCGCACCCCGCACTGCACATATTTTGTTCGCGATGTCTGTTCTATACGTAGTAATATTACTTCAATCACAGACTTCAATGGACATACCTCAGTTTTTTTGTCATGTCTTAATTAGTTAAATTATATATTTTTTATATTCGAAATCTATGTATAACACCAAAATATTACCCTTTGTTTTTGTTCAGGCGTTATACAAAAACTAATACAAATTGCCTATTTATCACCAAAATTGGTAAATGTACGTACCTAAATGTCTATTACAGCTGCTATGGAATGTATCTAGGTGACCTGGAGATACGAGATCTTCCTGGACTTGTAAAAATTTTCTTACTATCCTACACGTGTTAAGAATAGCTGCTTTCTGGAGTGATATGTAAGTAAGTGGTGGCAGGTTGAGGGTATTTAATGACTGGTGTAGCTGTTTTGGTATAACGCCTGTTGTTGAAAGTACGATGGGGACAATGTTAACCTGATTAAGACGCCACATCCGCCTGATTTCATCTTTTAAGTCACAGACTTATTTAGACAGTTTTTCTGATATAGTATTCTGTAAGTTGTGGGTGTTGGGTATAGCCAATGATATTATATAAAAACTATATCATTGGGTATAGCTATATCTATTATAGTTGCTGTGTGGTTATTTTTATCTTGAAGAGTGATGTCTGGTCTATTAAAATGTGTTGTTCGGTCTGTGAGTATAGCGCGGTCGAAGTAGAGTCTTTATTGGCTGTTTTCAAGGACGGGTTCGGGCACATACTTGTAATATGGTGTAGGTTTATCTGGGATCAGTTTGTATTTGTGAGCAAGTTTTTGATGTATGATATTGGCGACTTGATCATGTCGGTGTTTGTAGTCGGTCTGTACTATTGCTTTGCATGCGCCTGTTACATGTTGGATAGTTTCTGAGCTGCTGTTGCATTTTCTGCATAAGTCTGTGGGCAGATTTGGGATCTTCATTATATGCTTCTGGTAGTTGCGGGTCTCGATGATTTGATCCTGTATTGCAATCATGAACCCTTCAGTCTCAGGGAAGAGTTCCCCACGACTAAGCCAGGCGTTCGACGCTACCTTGTCGACATTGGGTTGGCACAAGTCATGGCGATGTCTTCCGTGGAGAGATTTTCGGGTCCATTCATTAATTTTTATCTGCGCAGTGGTTTCGAGTTCATTTGTTTGGGTTGTTGCATCTTGCAGATTCAAAGGGGTCAACTTACTATCAGCTTGAACAGTTGCTTGGTGAATAACAGATGTTGCGGCCTTTTGATGAAAGTAAGAACGGAGTGTTGCGATTTGTTTATTATGGAGGTTTTGGATATCGATAATTCCTCTACCTCCTTCTTGACGCGGTAAGGTTTGTCTTTGAACACAAGCTCGCGGGTGCTGTTTCCTGTGCTTTGTGAGTGTCCTGTTTATTGTTCTTTGCATTTTGATGAGTTCTGTTTTTGACCACTTAATGATGCCGAATGAGTATGTTAGAATTGGTACAGCGAATGAGTTGATTGCCTTGGTGATGTTTCGGGAATAAAGTTGTGTTTTCATTATGGAATTGAGTCTGTGTTGAAATTGCTGTAGAAGTTTAGCCTTTGTTTCTTTATATTGTATTAGCTTAGCCTGATTATATCCGAGGTATTTGTACACTTCATTCTCTTCCAGTGAGTTAATTCGCTGTCCCGATTCCATCTGGTAAGTATGTCGTTGATTTTGTCCAGCCTTGATGGTGTTAATTTTGCATTTGTCGATCCCAAAGTCCATACAAATGTCCTTAGAGTATTGTTCTGTGAAATTAGCTAATTGGTATAAACTATCTTGTGATTGGGCATATAATTTTATGTCATCCATATACATGAGATGGTTGATTTTCATGGTTGCTGGTCTGCTTGTGCTAATGTCTGTGTATTTTAAATCGAAGCCTGTGTTTGAAGAAATTAATAGGTTAGATAACGGGTTCAAGGCTAGACAGAACCAGAGGGGGCTTAATGTATCTCCCTGAAAGATTCCGCGTCTGATGTGGATAGGATCGGTTTCAGTGTGGGCTATTTTAAGGCGCGTGGTCCATTTTTGCATTACGGTTTGTAAGAAGTTCGTCAGGGTAGGGTGGATTTTATAGATACGTAAGACTTCTATAAGCCACGTATGGGGTACAGAATCATATGCTTTTCTATAGTCTATGTACATCGAGTGGAGTTCCCTTTTTTGTTTTTGCACCTGTTGTAATATAACTGAATCAATTATTAACTGTTCTTTGCAGCCCTGGCTAAACTTCCTACAACCTTTTTGCTGTTCGGCAAGAATTTGGTTTTTATCAATGTGGTCATGTAAGTTAAGCAAGAACTTAGAATTTTGTAGAAAGTTTGGAGACATGTAATGGGTCTGTATTTAGCTGGATTAGTAGGATCAGTGAAGTCTTTGGGAATCATGTAGGTAGTTCCTGTCATAAAATAGTCGGGTATTGTTTGAGGGTCTTGGATGAATTGGTTTAGGTGGTTATGTAGGAAAGGATGCGTGTAAGTAAGTTTTTTGTACCAGAAGTTATGTATTTTATCAGAACCTGGAGCTTTCCAATTGTGGAATTTTCTTATTACATCCTGAAATATGTTTGTACGCTTTGGAGCTCACGGGTCAAGAGTGGCCCGGTCCTTTATAAGGCTTGCGTGGGGATACAGATCCAACACGTGGAGGCCGTTTTTTATTATTATTATTATAGTTGTTGTGTGACTTGGCCGTTGAAGGGTGACAAAACCAGGTGCTCCATGACACCATTGCACCAATCTGTCGCCAGAACCGCTACCCATTGACGATGGAAAATTGCCACTTGGAAAACGTTGATTCAACAATAACCAGTCAATTATAGGTTTAATAAAGCTGCGTATTTCAATAATACTTATGTATGATTATCTTAATAAAGATTGTTCAACGGCCAAGTCACACAACATTAACTATAATAATAAAGAAATTGCAGTAAGGAACCATAGACCTGGCACGACTTTGTCTAGATTTCATTACTTTTTAGAGATAAACAAGCAGCTCCATCGAGACTTGGCTATTTTTTTACAGAATGTTTTTGGTGGGATTTCATTTCTTTTTGTAGAAAGTACTTAACATTAATTATTAAAATTAGCAAGAAAATAAAGAAATAATTAATAAAAAATAATAATTTATAATACAATAATAATACGAGTAGAATAAAGTTAATCGTTCGACTATTTCTTCTTGTAAACTTGTAAGTATAAAATTATAAAAGCCAGTCTAGTCTTATCCAGAGTTTTCCTTTAATTTTATTTATACTATGCGTATTAACCCTTATTCAAATGCGAGCTGGTATACATTTTTTTTGCAAAGTTGAAGTGGATTTAGGGTAAGGGAGCATTCAAGTATTACGTAACGCAATTCGGGGGGGAGGGGGGTCTCGTAAAACGTTACGATGCGTTATAGGGGCGGGAGGGGGACTTTCTTACAAGACGTTACGTAACATTTTCTTTTTTTTTAATAAAAATTTAGGGAATTAAAACTCCCAAATTGGCAACCCTTTTCGTTTACGAAAAATAAACAAAATACGCAGGTGTTGCGGATAAAAAATCTCTTGTATTTTTTAGTACTAACGGCCGCCTGCGACTTCGTACGCGTGGATCCCGTTTTACCCTCTTCATCTATCTTACGCGGTTTAGATTTTTTCATACAAATGTTTTTTCCCGCTAACTCCCGTTCCCGTGGGAATTTTGCAATATCCTGTTGTAACTAAGCTTTAAGTTTACTAAGATACCTGCATGACAAATTTCAAGCGTCTAACTTAAGCGGTTTAGATTTTTCATGCAAAAGGATTTTCCCGCTAATTCCCGTTCCCGTGGGAATTCTTAAGTATACTATGCATACCTGCCCAGGAGTATGAAGAATAATTGTACCAAGTTTCGTTAAAATCCGTCAAGTAGTTTTTGTTTCTACATATAAGGAACATACAGACAGACAGACAAAAATTTTACTGATTGCATTTTTGACACCATTGCAGTATCGATCACTAATCACCCCCTGATAGTTATTTTGCAAATATATTTCATGTACAGAATTGACCTCTCTACAGATTTATTATAAGTATAGGAGATGATTATCGCAAAAGCAATTAAAACTATACCAAGGACAAAAACTACAACTTAACTTTTAGCGCCTTTAGGGTGAAAATGGTCACTTGATTGAGTGTTACGTAACGTTTAGAGAGGGGGGGGGGGGGGGTACAGAAAAACGTTACGGTGCGTTACAAGGGGGGGAGGGGGAGTCCAAAATCTTCAAAAATTGCGTTACGTAATACTTGAATGCTCCCTAATTGTGGGTCACTTATTTCATATTTTTTATCAAAATTTATAAAAAAATAGGGGAAGGGGTAGTTTTTTGGGTGGTAAATAATTTACCATTATCCATTCATGACTACAAATTATTAAATGTTAGTGGTAAAATAGTTACCATTGTCCGTTTTGGTTTATTTTTGGTTCTTGACTAGTGACTTCCTCTAGGTTCTACCTATATTTTATTAAATATTTTGGGAATGAAATAAATTTATTATTTTTATAAAACAATATATTTATTAATATTAGTTATTATGCTTACAATTATTAGGCTTACCTTGAGTCTGACACTAACAATTCACTAATTACGTAAAGTCAAAACGTTACGTAAACAGTTATCAAATAACTTAAAATTTCTCCAAATATTTATTTAGTTTTATTTGTTCACATACAAAAAACAACAGTTTTTTTTATACAGGGTGTTTGGCGCATCGTGTGCCAAAATGATTTGGCGGATAGAATGGGTCATTTCCTATATTTTCAGCCCCCATAACACGTTCCATGCCAGGCCGCTACTTTTATATTAATTTTTTTAATAATTTCACCAAAATACCCAAATCGCATCATTTAATTTCGATTTAAAAAAAAACTACTAGGCGTAGCTTCAAAGTAAATATTTTGTTTTGACGTGCATTGATGTAGGGTTGCATCAAATCTAAATTTACTGGCAAATATCATCTAGTTTTTTTTAAATTCAACTTTGAAGTTTTCCGAAAAGTTAAAAATGAACTGAACATTTAAGTTTACATGGCTATAAAAAAATAAATAATAGACATAGCGATCTTCGGATTTTATCAAAACTTCTCTAGTCTATCCCCATTTAAATGGTATACTAATCTTGTTTAAATAATAACAACAACTTCACAAATTCCTTAAATTAGTGCATTGACTCTACTCGAACTGATTTGCGAAATTTGTGTTTATAGCCCCTTTTTGTGTGAATAGCACGTTAAACACCTAACAGGTAAAAATTATTTATCTTATGCAATGTAAAAACCTTTTCCCTATCGTTTTTCAATGTGGATTTCTTGAATTTAAGGACGAAAATAATTATTTTGATCGTTTATTAATTATTACAAATTTTGTTCAAAATGTCCGCCTCGGCAACGTATACACTCACGACATCTTCTTCTAATTTCGACTGTTGTCGTATGCAGCCACATTTCTCTTTTTATTACTACAAAGGCGTTTTCTATTCGTTGTTGTAGTTCTTCTATTGTTTGAATCCGTTACGTACACCAGTTCTTTAGCTCGTTCCCAGACGTAAAAATCTAACGGAATTAGGTCTGGGGAACGTGCAGGCCACTGTATAGGGCCATCTCTTCCAATCCACGAGTAGATAACGCCTTCGTAGTAATAACAAGAGAAATGTGGCTGCATACGACAACAGTCAAAATTAGAAGATTTCGTGAGTGTATACGTGTTGCCGAGGCGGTCATTTTGAACAAAATTTGTAATAATTAATAAACGATCAAAATAATTATTTTCGCCTTTAATTTCAAGAAATCCACATTGAAAAACGATAGGGAAAAGGTTTTTACATTGCATAAGATAAGTATTTTTTACCTGTTAGGTGTTTAATTAAGTGCTATTAACACAAAAAGGGGCTATAAACACAAATTTCGCAAATCAGTCCGAGTAGAGTCAATGCACTAATTTAAGGAATTTGTGAAGTTATTGTTATTATTTAAACAAGATTAGTATACCGTTTGAATGGGGATAAACTAGAGAAGTTTTGATAAAATCCGAAGATCGCTATCTCTTTCATTTATTTTTTATAGCCATGTAAACTTAAATGTTCAGTCCATTTTTAACTTGTCGGAAAACTTCAAAGCTGATTTTAAAAAAAACTAGATGATATTTGCCAGTAAATTTAGATTTGATGCAACTCTACATCAATGCACATCAAAACAAAATATTTACTTTGAGGCTACGCCTAGTAGTTTTTTTTTAAATCGAAATTAAATGATGCGATTTGGGTATTTTGGTGAAATTACTAAAAAAATTAATATAAAAGTAGCCGCCTGGCATGGAACGTGTTATGGGGGCTGAAAATATAGGAAATGACCCATTCTATCCGCCAAATCATTTTGGCACACGATGCGCCAAACACCCTGTATATCAACGAACTTTTGTCAAGATGGGATCGGACAATGGTAAACTATTTACCACTTCTTTAAAATGTCTAAATTATATGAATAAATCAATTGCAGACGCTGCCTATAAGTGAGATTATACAATAAATCTTATAGTTTAGGAATTTGAATCGAAAAAACACTTATCAGAATTTTCGTTGAACAAAGTTTCAAAAATACCAAAAATGCGCGCTAAAAACATGAAATTTTTCACACCAAAACCGTTTGGTTGACTTTGACATTACCTGACAGTGACAAATGACGTTGAAAAGTAGTAATATGGCATAGATAAGTTAAAAAATATATTTAAAAATATAAATAAGTGACCACGATATCTTTAAGTATTACCATATCGAAAATTAGGATCCTTTTTTAAAAGTAAACCAAGTGGTAATATATCTGTTACGGTTAATGTGATAAATTGAAAATTATTAATAATAACCGGTTATTATGAATAATTACCGACAGTCGCGGTAAAAGTGATAAATTAATCACATTTAACAGTGATTATTTAATAATTCAACCTTAGTACTAACAAATATCATAAAAGAGAACAACATCTTGTGTACGTGCTCATGTACAGCCAAACTTTTGAAAGTTTTGATATCATATATTATTATAATTTGGCATAATGAGTTTGGAATGTTTCTTGCATAATATTACTTTTCCATGATGCCTATAACATAATGTTTTGATTTAAAGTGAAAAATAGGTTAAGGTGCGGCGGGGGTGGCCCTTGGGCCACCCCTAAGCCGCCTATTTAGTTTTATACACACATAAATGACCTCATATTAATCACATTTACCAAATCATGCGGTGATTATTCATAATAACCGGCGATTATTCATAATTTTCACATTTATCACTTTGACCGTAACATATCTACCTTTATTTGAATAAGGGTTAAAAGCAGAAGGGGAGGCATTCGCCCAGCAGTGGGACGCTATAGGCTAGATTAAATTAGAAGATGTGTCCCAGCCACTACGCTAGATTTTTGCAATGACAGTCGATTTTTTTATGTAGGGTGCATCGTTGAACAGTGAACCGGCCTTTTTTCTAAATGCTCTAATTAGCTGGAAAATAAAGCTAAAATTGTCGTTATGGCAATATCAGTCAGGTAATTTAATAAGGTTTCTAATTTTTAGGCTATAATTTGCCTCAGCAATAAAACGGAAACTTAAATTAAGTTTTAAATAAAAAAAACGACTTCAAAAAACCTACAACTAAAACGTAGAAAAATAATTACTAATTACCTACTTATTTATTAGGACGAATTATTAATATTTATGTAGGTATACCATGATTGATACTTCTGGAGTCGGTGCCAAGATTATGAAACATGTAAAGTTTGCCTGCACCGACTCCAAAAGTATCAATCATGGTATACCTACATAAATATTAATAATTCGTCCTAATAAATAAGTAGGTAATTAGTAATTATTTTTCTACGTTTTAGTTGTAGGTTTTTTGAAGTCGGTTTTTTTTTTTTATAAAATTTTACTTATTTCTTGCTTTTTAGTTAACTAATTATTACCTTGATGTTACCACTGAAGGTAGGCAGTACACTGAGACCAAAAAAAATTGGTTCATAATCGGCGGAGATATTGCGTATAAAAAAGTTCATCCCCAATTTTCCACCCTTGGGGGTGAAATATTTTCTTCAAATTCGCATGAAACCACCCTTTTGATAATACCTATTCAACAAAAAAATAATCGTTCAAATTGGTTTATAATCGGCGGAGATATTGCGTATAAAAAAGTTCATCCCCAATTTTCCACCCTTGGGGGTTGTTTTTTTTATTGTTAAATTTAAATGGGACCACCCTTGAGGTATTACCTATACGCCGAAAAAAGATTTGTTCAAATCGGTTCATAATTGGCGGAGTTATCGCGTAACAAACATAGAAAAAAAAAAAAAAAAAAAAAAAAAAACGGGTCAAATTGAGAACCTCCTCCTTTTTTGAAGTCGGTTGATGAAATTTGGCTCACTGTGTACTACGGGTAGTTTTCACTGAACCACCCACATTTCAACAGTGAACCATGTAGTTCATTACGAGTAAAAATTATAATTTTGGAAAATAAACAACATAATTTTAGATAATCAGCTTTTATTTTTACAACACAAAAATCAAATGAAAATAAAAATGCTCATTTCAACAAACAGTCTTCATTTAAAAATCACAGAAACCAAAAATAACAACGAAACTCACACAAAACAGGAATACAGGAATTATAATTCTTAGTTCAGGCACGTATGTACTTTTACCTATTATAGTTTAATATTAGCCTATTGTTAAAAACTGTCAATAAGTTATCCAATAAAGAATTTATTTATTTATTTATTTATTTTATTTATTTAAAACCCAAATTAAAAGAAAAATGCTTCTTTTAACAAAAATAACTAAACATTGTCTAATAAAGTCTTCAAGTAATCAATGATCAACCTTTTTGGTGGTAAACCAATGATATTAAAGAACTATAGATATGTTACGTTCATAGAAATTACGATTTGAATCCGTGCCGAGCTATTCCAAATTGCACACATTGACAAATGTAACTGATAAGTGAAATAAAAGATACGAAATAGCACGCAAATGAAAGAGATAGCTATAGTTTTAACGATTCTGCACTAACTAATCTATGTCCGCAGCGCACGCATCCTTATCGCTCTAATGTCAAAACAAGATCGCTTTCTCTTTCTTAACTTGAACATGGCGCATGGCGTCTTGATTGTTTGCATAAATAATTGAAAATATAAATACTAAATAATTTTGCATAATCACATGTGGTAAGAGATCCCTTGTATTTTGTTTACTTTAGAGTCATAATTGGTACACTTTCGAAACACACACGATGGCATTTTTTATTTATTTTGGTAAGAACAGGAACTTACGGTGTCGTACGCACGCGATTGCGCACGACGCAGGCCACACGAAGACTAAACACAAGACGTCCCAATTGGGACGTATTTGAGTATTCACAGCGCGAGCGCTTATAACATATCTGCTTTTGTTTTTATATAATATCATTGTGGTAAACAAAAAGTCTTCATTTAAAAAATCACAGAAAACAAAAATATCACAAGACACAATTGAGAATGTTACTAGGTATGCAAAATCACTTGAAACCTATGTTACAGTTAAGCTTTTACATTTACAAATACATTAGTTTTTATTTCATTCAAAAATACCCAGTAGTTATGATTTTATAGGCATTCAAAGTTCGCTTAAATATTGAGTCCCGCCGACGGTCACGTGACCCCGTGTGACGTACATTCACAGCATCCGCTCACTAGAAAACGGATATAAACATACTTAAATATTTTTTTTTTTGTAAATACAAACTTATTATACATATTAACACCCAGACCCATCACAGAAATTAAAATTGAACCAAACCCAAACTTGATGCGATTGTGTCGTTTTATTGCGAATTACCTTCCAGCTCCATCATTAGACCCCGATTACTATATAGAATTAAAATACTCATCAATACAAAACGAACGAGCCCAAACTCGATGCATTTAAGTCGTTTTATTATAGAGTTCCTATGGCCACCTTCCAGCTCCATCATCAGATCAGCTCCATGTCATCATAATATTGCATGGTCATCCAAATCACGTGTGTTTGCGAAATTTCAGCTTAATCGGTTGCCTGGAAGTGGGTCTTAATTCAGTTTGCAAGATTCCACCCATACAAATATGAGCCAGTCGTTGTAATATGACGTCACGCGCATAAAATGGCGGGCCGGCCGCCGCCCGCACTTTTAAAATTCAATATCTTGGAAACTAATTGACGTATCGAAATAATTCTTTCACGTGTATTTTTTATTTTTAACAGAGAATACAGAAAGCTAAAAAACAAAATTAGTGAACATTCTTCATTGAAAAGAAAAATCCTTCTTTAAACAAAAATAACTGAAAATTGCCTCTTAAAGCAAAGGCTTTACCTAAAGAGGTAATTAATCAACCGTTTGGTGGTTAAATAAAAAACAGTCAACCGGTTCACTGTGTACTTTGAAAACCTGGTTCACTGTTCAAAACATACACTATTCAACTTATGAGTCCACAAACAATAAGAAGTACGCGGAATGGTCATCACGGAATGTGCTCATTAAACAGATAAAACTACAATAATTTAGATACCAAATAGATTTCGTACTTAATATAAATAGCAAAATATACAAAAATCGTGAGGCTTCTCTGAAAAAACTATCTTTTTTCGTGGAGAAATAAAGAATTCGCAGCCACACGTCACACCTTAGCCACAGTCGCCGGCGCACTACGGGAGAGGGGAAGGGCGTCCACGAGACACGTACGTAGTGACTCGTTCGGTGGAACTGGCAACGTCATACTTTTTGAAATATGGCGGTGGTTCAGCGTATCTGGTTGGTTCACTGTTCGACTACCCACCCTACCAATAGTAGAAGGGAGCATTACCACATCTCTAATACAGCTGAGACCAGCTGAGGGTTCTTCATCAGATACTTCAGACCTTCCATTTTTGACATCACATGAAGCGGCCCACCAAGTAGAATATTTTTTGTAAAGGCGGTATGTCAATCTCTAATAGTTTGGTTGGGCTCTTGTGTTTTCTAATCAGGGTCACCAGGTACTCCAGATCTTCGATTATCCTAGTTTTTATAGTTTTCCCTTTATGTGGCCATTTAACCCTAACTCTGTACCAAATTTCAGCTCTCTGAGTTTATGGGAAGTACTAGTTCTATTTTGATGATCATCAGTGAGTGAGTGGTGTCATAAATGCGAAACTTTGCTTTCGCTTAACTTCGGAACTAAATGACCTACAGACTTGAAATTTTGGATTTTAAGTATGTGATTATAGCTTACTAAATGACGAAAATTTGTGCGTTCTGGTCTTATCCAGAGGTTCTCAAATAGGGGCCTAAAAATGCGGCGAAATGGTTCCAGTAAAGGATGGTACGGCAGTGTTTGCTTCGCGCTCGACTTGACGGGGGCACTGCCGAGCCCCCAGATCGATATTATTTTAAGTATTCACTTATTCCGATTACTGATTAATTTTAAATAAAAAATATACGATACTTTGTTTAGTTTTCCAGCGATAACTTCGAAAATATTGGAGACTAGCTTTCCGCCCGCGGCTTCGCCCGCGTGGAATTTTGTCTGTCACAGAAAAACTATATAGCGCGCGTCCCTGTTTCAAAAACCGGGATAAAAACTATCCTATGTTCTTTCCCGGGACTCAAACTATCTCTATGCCAAATTTCATCAAAATCGGTTGCGAGGTTTAAGCGGGAAAGCGTAACAGACAGACAGACAGACAGAGTTACTTTCGCATTTATAATATTAGTTGGGATAACGTAAAATTATTTTTCTACTTTTAGTGTACACTTTTTCGGAGTCAGTTTAATTTTTAGTCGGTTTTATTTAAACGAAATTATTTTACTTTTTTATGCAATTATGCTTACCTACGTATTGTTCCATTGCTTATTTTCCTATATAAGTAAATAAAATAAAAGAAATTAAAAATGATGGATATGGCGGAGTAGCCATATTTATCAACAAATCTGTCTCAATCCCTAATCATAGTAACGAATTTTCTATTATAGCAATAAATATTTATAATTTTTGTTTAGTGTCTATGTACATACCTCACCCCTCTTCTTCTATTTTAAGGGGGCGTCCATAAATTACGTGAGACAATTTTGGCTATTTTTCAACCCCCCCGCCCCCCTTGGTGAGATTTGGTGAGATTTTGCCTGACCCCCTCCCCCACCCCCTAATTTATCTAAAAGACAATGCCGGAAATTGGCGTCTTTTTTTTTTCGCGCGGCCATCGACCAAACCTTGTTTTTTGATTACAAAATCCTAACTATCCTAATCCTAATCCTAACTTCCTAATCCTAACTAATATTATAAATGCGAAAGTAACTCTGTCTGTCTGTCTGTCTGTCTGTCTGTCTGTCTGTCTGTTACGCTTTCCCGCTTAAACCTCGCAACCGATTTTGATGAAATTTGGCATAGAGATAGTTTGAGTCCCGGGAAAGAACATAGGATAGTTTTTATCCCGGTTTTTGAAACAGGGACGCGCGCGATAAAGTTTTTCTGTGACAGACAAAATTCCACGCGGGCGAAGCCGCGGGCGGAAAGCTAGTAGTGTAATAAACCAAACTTACTATGACATGTCGGCCATTCTCAGATTAGCTAGTTTTTACGTGTCCGGGCTGTTAAATCCTTAAAAATGACAAATTAGAGACATGCAAGTATTTTTATATGTTACTTAACAACCCTATCCAGTTGTGCATAAAATCATAGGCCTCTATTTTAAGTATAAGTGGCTAAATTAATTTCATGAACCTCTGTTCTATAATTACCGTGACGCGTCCGCACACCGACTTAATGTTAAAAGTTGACTGTAATTTTCATGTCGTACAGATTTGATTTACTCCATTCAACATTTTAAAGAGTTTATAAGATTGTCTTATGCTCGGCAAAATATCTATTCAATAGAACCATTCTGGAAATAATTATAATTAAAAAACCGCTTATCCGAGCTAAAGTCCTAATTACCGTTACGTTTTCTGTTCGTGGTCATACTAGCCTAAATAATGGTATTTGACACATCATTACCGCGTGCGGCGCTAGCCCTTAGTTAGTGCCTTGACCTGTTAGTAAGTGGATGTCTATTGCTTTGGCGTAACCGTCGATAAATTGCGTAAGAGTATAATTACCATATCTTTGGTTTTAATTTTTTCTAATTACCATGTCCTTATTTTTATACTAGATTTATAAAGTTAGATCCACGTTGTTAGTTTAAATAGAAACATTACTTTGGCCTCCGTACATTGTAGTAAGACAGTATTTGCATACCCTGCAGATTTTGGAAATTTTGAAGAAAATCTATCGTTTTATAATTTCCATGTACTAATTACCATATATTTATAATCACCGTTGTATGAAATTATTACCTACAAATTGCACTCACGATTGAATAAGTATGATGATAAAATATGAAAAAATACCTAGACTTTCGCATAACATCTTTACGGACTTTTCTTCCAGTCTGATATCAAAATTTTGAAAAGCTTTCATTAGAGTTACCTCGAAATAGATTCGATTTCATGATGAATGTTCAGCTTCAGTTGCTGCATGGTTGTTGGATTATAGAGTATATTTTAACTCTTAAGGTAACCCCACAAAAAGAAGTTAGCTGGGGTGAAATCGGGGCTTCCTGATGGCCAGGAGATGTCACCCCTGCGTGAAACATGTCTCGTACCAGATATTTATTTTTACTATTAATATCATCGATATTAGCATGTTTAATCATTAATTAATATTTATATGTATAATACCATTAAAATCGATCCATATTACCTTCGCCCTAAGAAGAGGAGATTGTCCAACAGTAACACTTACCTGGCGTGAACACATTAAGAACAAAGGGGAACAAATTAATGAACAGATAATGGGCCTTTTCAAGGCGAGAGTGTATAGGCACTTTGTACCATCCTAGACTGCATCCTACCTGCCTTGTTATGTATAGAAAAAACTTCGTGATATGCAATGGATACTGGGCAGAAGAAGCTTGGAGAACAAACTATTTACAAATGCATCCTAAGACCCATGTAGACAAATTATGGCATCGACCCAGCCTGGCAAACGTAGAAATACTTTAACGTTTTCAAAATAAAGTATTAAGAATCTTGAGCTGTGCACCTTGGTTTACAAAGTCCACTGAAGTGATATCAAACGTCAAAGAGGAAATCTATTTGCTGTATCCCTTCTAAATTCTGAGAACTCTACATTCAGGCTCAGTAGAAAGCGAATAGCATCAATCTGAAAATGTATTGTAAAAGAATCGAGGTGACAAATCATGGGATGTGCAGAGCTGGTGGAACTGTCATTATTACAAATTCAATCCAATCTGATAATGGCTGATAGCTGATCGCAGATAGATTAAAAAGAGGAAAAAAACACTAATATCATTAATTAATTTTTCGATAAATATGCATGCATATCCGAAAAGAAAAATTTGTGAGACCATTTGAGATCCATTATCTCCATCCATCGTTTGTACCCCATATAAAGCAAATATGATGATGATTCAGATTCTTATTCAGCTAAATGCTCTCATTTGAAATGTGACACGTAGCCCCTTTTTGCTGAAACTAAGTGTTCCTGTTATAGCCTCGATTCTTGCAGTATACAGAAAATATCTTGATTCAATAAATAATAGAAATTAGTGTTTTTCTTTTCAAAAAGGGTTATTAGGAATATCTACAGCGTTTTTTATGACGCTATATTTGTGAACAAATTTATCAATGCAAGATATTGTTTTTTTTTTGTTATTTTACATCTCTTTTCTAATTACCGTTAGATTAAGTATTAGCCTTATCTAATTACCGTGACCATAAAATTTTTGGGTCTCATTTACGCGGAAACCGCTTTGAATAATTTGACGCCTTTACTATTGTTAAATTCGTACTTTTCAGGTGTTTTATATTTAAATGCGTTTAAGTCAATTAAGCCAAATTTCAAAAATGATATGGTAATTAGGCTGAGAACGCCTAATCGTGAGAATGACCGATGTATACCCCTCTAAACTCAGTCTGAACTGAGTTACGAGCATTAGAAGTTTGATGATTTTACATACTAGATTTTCTTTTTGCCCGCAAGTTTTGTAAGAAATTGCAAGAAAATAGTGACATTGTATGTGAAAACAAACAATACCATCCATTAAAGGCTCCAGACATCAGTATGCAGCAGAATCAGCGCAATAAAAAAAATAGCGCAAAATGGCAATGCCAGATTTTGTATGGAAGGTGGCGTCTTTTTTTTTTCGCGCGGCCATCGACCAAACTTTGTTTTTTGATTACAAAATAGTGTAATAAATCAAACTTACTATGACATGTATACCTCTAAACTCAGTCTGAACTGAGTTACGAGCGTTAGAAGTTTGATGATTTTACATACTAGATTTGCTTTTTGCGCGCAAGTTTTGTAAGAAATTGCAACAAAATATTGCGCTATTTTTTTATTGCGCTGATTCTACTCCACACTGATGTCTGGAGCCTTTAATGGATGGTATTGTTTGTTTACACATACAATGTCACTATTTTGTTACAATTTCTTACAAAACTTGCGCGCAAAAAGCAAATCTAGTATGTAAATCATCAAACTTCTAATGCTCGTAACTCAGTTCAGACTGAGTTTAGAGGTATACATGTCGTAGTAAGTTTGGTTTATTACACTATTTTGTATCTAAAAAACATGGTTTGGTCGATGGCCGCGCGAAAAAAAAAAGACGCCAATTTCCGGCATTGTCTTTTTGTTGCAATTTCTTACAAAACTTGCGCGGAAAAAGCAAATCTAGTATGAAAATCATCAAACTTCTAATGCTCGTAACTCAGTTCAGGCTGAGTTTAGAGGTATACATGCCATAGTAAGTTTGGTTTATTACACTATTTTGTAATCAAAAAACAAAGTTTGGTCGATGGCCGCGCGAAAAAAAAAAGACGCCACCTTCCATACAAAATCTGGCATTGCCATTTAATAGTTTTGGAGTTATTTAACTGAGAAAGTTTTTTTTTGTGTGCTTAGTGCGAGTTTACATTTACCGTTGTCGCTTACGAGTGCATCAAAAAGATATAAAGTTTAAGATTTTAGTTCTTGAAAGTATCTGCTAGGGACGTTGTACAATTCATCATACCTACATTAATTAATGCATGTCATTTTTTACGCAGTCGCTAGCGGATAACGATCGATATAAGTTGCACTAAGCCCACTGATTACGAATAGATCCAGAAAAACACGTGTAGTGAAGTGACAGCGGTTAGTACTAGGGTCTCATTGTTTTTTTTTTTACAGAAGTACCTATACAGGGTGTTAGGTAAATGGGTCTATGAGCCGACACTAGCCCATTGTTAACATGGTCATATAAATGGTATGGTGAAGTCAGAAAATTGATATCTTCATTTTAATTATTTTATTTTTCATACAAATCGGATTTTATAAAATTTATTTTGTATGGAAATTAAAAAAATTAAAATGATGATATCAAATTTCTGACTTCACCATACCATTTATATGCCCATGTTAACATGGGCTAGTGTCGGCTCATATACCCATTTACCTAACAGGGTGTATAGTCTATTTTGATTAAAAAAAAACCTGTTTTATAACTTTCTTAATTTCGTTATTTATTCTGCATTTTAGTATTCACACATGCAGACGGGAGCATTGTTAGTTTTATTTGTTTAGACGGTACAGAATAAAATATCATTATCATCATAGAAAATATAATTTTTTAGGGTCCCGTAGTCCTGACAAGGAACCCTTATAGTTTCGATATGTCTGTCTGTCCAAGGTTTTGCTTGCAAAATATTGGCACTAGAGAGCTGTAATTTTGTGGAAGTATGTATATTAATCACGCCGACAAAACGGTAGAATAAAATTTAAAAAAAAAAACATTTTTTTAGGGTAGCACCCCTACATGTAAAGTGGGGATGAATTTTTTTTCATCTTCTACGTAGGTACACCATCGTGTAGGATATCGTTGGATGACTTGGGGGTTTCAAAGACAATTTTTCGATTTAGAGATCCGTTTGCAAACTATTAAAGTTTAAAGTGCCAATTTTTGTTCGAGCAGGGCGTCCCTCTAAAAACTAGACTATTGGCTTGAAAAATCTGGGAAAATTCATAATAATACAGCTTTTTATGAACTTTCAAGAAAACTATAACGGTTAGGGTAGGTCAGTTAGTTTAAGAGTAATAGTCATTTAACTCATGTATTATAAAATTTCATATCTGATAAAAAATCCTTAGAAGAAAATATTAAAAACGACTTTAGATGAAGTAATTGCTTGCTTCTGAAATATATTTTGTTAACGACGGACAACTAGGGAACCCTACACTGCGCGTGGCACGACACGCACTTGGCCAATTTTTTTACTTAAGATTTAAACCTAGTTTTCTGGCAAACTCTATTTCTCTATTTCTTGCGGAAAAAATTACGTGATATTTCCTGAGACCCCCCCTCTCCCCCACGTGAGATTTAGTGAGGTTTTTGTTGACCCCCTCCCCCCCCCCCCCCTAAAAGTCTCACGTAATTTATGGACGCCCCCTAAGTGAAATTGATCAATTAATCTCAACTCTCCCTAAACCTCTGATCATCTTAGGAGATTTTAACTGTCATCATCGTGCATGGGGCAGTTCTATTTCAAATAACTATGGTGAAATGTTTTTAGATATAATTGACACTCATAACTTATGTAGGTACATTAAATGGATCCATATTGGCTCACCTAAAGTTATTTACCCGAAATTGTTCTTCCTAACGATTTTAAATCCGAATGATCACTCTTCCTAAAATTTTTCATCCTAAAGTTTTCATTCATTCTATTTGTAGTGCTACTGACGATGTTCATAACACTCATGTTTCCGAAAATTTTAATTAATAATATCATTAATGTAAATATATATTTAAACTCCTACTGTTTTTTATCATAACACTTTTATCCCTAAACATAAATACCATAATATTTTCACTCATACCACATAATAATAATAAGTACTAATCCTAAATTCTTTAGAATTTTCCATCGATGTAAACAAACACTTGTGCACACAATTACACTATAATACTCACGTTTTCTTAATATCATACACATTATTTCACAAGCTCATGAAACCAACTTTATTCTCATGATGAAACAAATATGAAATCTAACATTGAAAACAAAATATTTTAACAAAATATTCGGATGGTGAAAATTTGTGCTTCATGTTAAAATGTCAAATCGACATTTGACGTTTAAATTTAGGTCCTATCTCTGGAAAATCTGTAAGTCATAGACAATATTCATAGATAATAATCTGTAAATTTTATCGAGTTTATTTCAAGTATTCAATTATTTCAATTACCAGTTACTTTGATAATATTAATTTAAAATAAAATATAAACGAGGTTATATTCAACAATGTATTTTTTCTTCATTGAATGCAACAACACACTTCACTTTGTGAAGAAGTCTTTAATTCAGCTTTATTATACAGACGAGTGTCACATAAAAAGGCCTTTCGACCACTTTTCGACTGGTTTACGATTTTATTGTGCACTTTGTCTAGACCCACAGTATAATTTAAATGATATTTCCTAATAAAAAAGGGAAAATTTAATTTTCTTTGATTAAGAAGATCCTATTTTGACGATCACATTACTGATCTCAACATCAATCAGAAGAGGGATTGATCTTAATAATTATACAAACGATCTTTAAAAATCTAATAATCGTCTGTTGCAGTCCGTAAATGACATTTACAGAATGAGGATCAGTACTGTTGTAGAAAATTCAATAAAACTAGTATCTACGTTAATCTTTAAGACATAAGAAAGATATATCTTTTTGAATTATCCAAATCGGACCATTACTTACGAAGATATTAAGTAATAAACATAGGCCGTTTTTGCCGCTAAAAGTCAACGTACGCAAGGCCGCGTGACGTCACTATATCCGAATCGAGCGCAGCCGGCGTACTATTGGGATGGAAAATATTTTTTTCCGGCTAAACTATCAGTTTTAGAAAAAAACTTTTAATAACATTTATTCTTCAAAATAAAGTAACCTATCGACCAGTAATTTTTAAAAATAAAAATTGTGAAAAATAAGTATTGCTATGTCCAAAAACCACATTTTCATAGGATTCGATGCAATGCGGAGACGCGGTTGGGGTGAGTGTAACTTAATGATTGTTTGTATTGAACATAATAATACATAATATGATGCTAATACCCAGTTTCTGGCCTGTGGGGGGGGGGGGGGGGGATAAGTCATACCCAGCTTATAGCCTGGGGGGAGGGGCAAGCCTTACCCAGCTTCTGGCCTTGGTGGTAGGGGGGAGAGGCAAGTCATACCCAGTTTCTGGCCTGGGGGGGGGGGGTGTAAGTAATACCCAGCTTCCGGCCGAGGGAGAGTCATACCTAGCTTATGCTTATGGACTGGGGGAAGGGGCTAGCCTTACCCAGCTTCTGGCTTGGGGAGGGGGTCAAGTCATAACCAGTTTCTATGGGCTGGGGGGAGGGGCTAGCCTTACCCAGCTTATGGCCTGGGGGAGGGGGGGGGGGGGGGTCAAGTCATACCCAGTTTCTGGCATTTCTGGCATGGGGGGGGGTGTCATACCCAGCTTCTGGCCGAAGGGGAGTCATATCCAGCTTATGCTTATGGCCTGGG
Organism: Ostrinia nubilalis; assembly: GCF_963855985.1. Lineage (NCBI taxonomy): Eukaryota > Metazoa > Arthropoda > Insecta > Lepidoptera > Crambidae > Ostrinia > Ostrinia nubilalis. Next base: position 5,972,487 of record NC_087094.1, on the reverse strand, counting down.
GTTAGGGGCAAGCCTTACCTAGCTTCTGGCCTTGGGGGGGGGGGGGGGGGAGTGTAAATCATACCCAACTTCTGGCCGAGGGGGAAGTCATGCCCAGCTTATGACCTGGGGAGAGGAGAGGGGCGGGGTAGTCATACCCAGCTTCTAGGCTAAGATTAAATAGATTTCCAGCACGGAGCGGCTGTCCTTTCCTGCAGCAGCTGGCCCGCCCATGGGAACGGCGAATAGATAGGTAGGTGCGTAGGTTTAACTCAGAAATACTACTAAATAACAGGTAGGTATTGCGTGTACATCGAAATTATTTTCATAGCAATGTCTTGTAGCCTAGGCAGAGTGTATCTGCCTCAGCTATACCTTATTGTTAGAAGTAAATAAATTAATACTTATACATTTTTATATTTTACTTGGAAGAAGATATGATTCTAACAACACTTATGAACACTTTATTTGAATAAATCGCCAAATATACCACCGCGGAAACCCCAATCGCGTCTCTGCGTGCCATTGAATCGTATGAGCGTATGGATTTTTTGCGTTATTTTTCACAATTTCTATTTTTTAAAATTACCTATCGATAGCTTACTTTATTCTGATGAATAAATGTCATTACAAGTTTTTCTCTAAAACTGATAATTTGGCTAGAAAAAAATATTTTCTATCCACGCAGTACGCCGGCAGCGTTCGGATCGGATATAATGACGTCATCGTCCCCGCGCCGGGCGGTCAGTGAACTTTTTTAGTAATTTGGCCATAACTTCGTCAATTTTTGTCGTAGAACAAAAATTTTTGCAGTGTGTATTAAGGATTTCTTAGCCCTATAAATCTGCATTCACAGCTAAAAATCGAAATGATCCTCATTGCGATTAACGAGAGATTTTGTCGCATCACTAGTAGATCAACTGACATAGACTAAAAATTTGTCAATGTCAGTTGGCCATATTTGTTTACATTTAGGGAAATTTCTAAAGAACTAAGGTATACGTACAGAAGGTTTTCTTCGCGAAGGTAACGTAAGGTCACAGTTCTAACCTAACCTAAACCACAACCTAAACCAATAATTTTATGAATAGGACCGATTCGTTTCTGGAACTTGACTGAATGACTGGAGCGGGACTCTGGCTTCGCTTGCTCGACTCGTGCGTTGTGGTCACAGTTCTAACCTAACCTAAACCAATAATTATGAATAGGACCGATTCGTTTCTGGAACTTGACTGAATGACTGGGGCGGGACTCTGGCTTCGCTTGCTCGACTCGTGCGTTGTGGTCACAGTTCTAACCTAACCTAAACCAATAATGATGAATAGGACCGATTCGTTTCTGGAACTTGACTGAATGACTGGAGCGGGACTCTGGCTTCGCTTGCTCGACTCGTGCGTTGTGGTCACAGTTCTAACCTAACCTAAACCAATAATTATGAATAGGACCGATTCGTTTCTGGAACTTGACTGAATGACTGGGGCGGGACTCTGGCTTCGCTTGCTCGACTCGTGCGTTGTGGTCACAGTTCTAACCTAACCTAAACCAATAATTATGAATAGGACCGATTCGTTTCTGGAACTTGACTGAATGACTGGAGCGTCACTCTGGTTTCGCTTGCTCGGCTCGTGCGTTATGGTCGCAGTTCTAACTTAAGTTAAACCTCAGAATACGGAACAAACCAGAAACCGTCAACGGGCGTAAATGTGTATTCATATAAAGTACTCCAAATCGCACTTTAAAGCAATCAGTCAATGGCCGGCGCGCGCATTGTTTACATATCCGTCAGATTGACACTTTATAATTAAATTATGCCGTCTTGTGCCGTTCCAACATGTAAGAATGCTACTGGAATTACGAAGAAAGTGCATGGGATCATGTTTTATCCGTAAGTAGCACATTTCCAATTCATTTTAATTAAATAATAATTTTCAAAAAAAATCACGGTTGTATTTTGTAAGTGTTGCCACAGGTCAACGGAATATTTTACCCTACTTTTTTATATTGAATTACATTTGTCTACTTATAAAAAATTCACGCGTTAATTTTGTTAGCGTTACCACAGAATAATGGAATATTTTCCCCATCCTTTTTGTTTTAATTAGTTTTTAGTGTAATTTCATCCATGACATGACAACCTGATTAATTAAATTATAAGTGCCACTTGTGGTCTAAACTGAATAAATATTTTTGATTTTGATTTGATTTCAATATATTGAATTAATTTATAATATTACTCCCTAATAATGAGGAGATAATAAATTACTATCGTGAATTTCATACTTTCCCATTTATTCAAAAGTAAGGCATTGGTATCAACAGATCAGCAGCAGCAATATTTGTATATTTAATAATAATTTTAAGTAATTAATTATTGCTTACATACTTACTCTGATTTTTTTTCAGGATACACAGCCAGAGTTGCCTCGCAATCAAATTTAAGTATTGGTGATGTTTTTGATTTGGATTCTGTTTTTCACTCCAAGAAAAGTTAAACTAAAAGCACTACTGCGCCGTAAACAAATGTTTTGTTGTCGATATGTTTACATAATAAAGAACCTTAAGTTTCTTTTTTGTTTTACTTGGCATTCTAAAATTTATATTCGACTTTTGTAATTGACTTTTAAATAACATATTATACCTACATAAAATATAGTACATATATTACACTATTTAATAGAAATAAATAATCATCTTACACTTAGTTACTTCGGAGTAAAAATTAAATTCATAGGTAGGTAGGTACTATCTATGCCTATGGCCAGTCATGTCGTCTCGTTCTATCGCAAAGAATCACCATTTGATAAGAGCGAGAGCAAAAACGGAAATGGATAGTTAACACTGGCCGTGTGTACTTATTTCACTTACTTATTTTTTACTTGTTTAACATCTCTTTAAAAAATTACATAATTTTACCCCAAAAATGGGGGTGTCACACGGCGCTAGTAACACTAAAGGGGGTAGAGGGGCGCGGGAGGGGAAGTATTTTGGACACAAGTTGCCGCGTAGAAATGTTATCGAACACTCCTTCTGGTTTGTTCTGTATTCTGAGCAACTGTCATAAATTTCGTCATCTAGACATTATGTCAAAATTAAATTGGGTCCGTAAGGAAAAAGTTTTTACTCGGTGTTTGAAAAAAGGTTTACATACTTATAAGTCTACTAGGAAGTCGTACCTTCCTCATTTCGGTGTCTCTATCTCGAATCGGCCGGAAAAATTGCGCGCTGTCGACGTCCCTTGTGCTCCTTCCAGTCTTAATTCTCCTCCATTATCTGGCCCAGGTCTGCTATCTTCGCACGATGATTTAATTTTCCGAGTTCGAGAGGATAGAGATTCCTGTTCAATTGCCATCAGAAAGGTTAAGATTGGATCCCAGGGCAAGGACGCACGACACTTTTTATGCCGCGATCTTTCCTATTTACCAATTCGATCATCTTTAGTGCTGCATGAGGTGCAAAAGCGAGCGCATTTAAAAGGCATTTGGGTCTCGATTATTCCGGAAGCACCCGCTCTTGTGCCTTCTGAGCTCAAGTTTGTAGTAGTATTATGTAGATAGAAGTAATCTTCAGCAAAACGTACGAGCTTTTGGTTTTACCGGTATCCCATACCTGATCAGTAGGATTTCACTGTTTCTTTTTTGAATATTTGGTTACTAAGGTCAACCAACACATTATCCCACTTCCAATTTCGTGTATTTGTTATGGATCAGTACACTCGTTTTCATTAATATTAGAAGTAAGTATTGTTATTTTTTTGTTTCATTTAGAAAGACATTAATTTATTAGTCTTCATTTTTAGTTCTCACTTTTTGTTGGAAGTCGTAGAGGTTTCGCCATTAGCAACTTCCATTTGTATATTATCGGTATTTAAACCATTATTTTCCATTATCTCATCTATAATATTTTTTTGTGTACGGATCCGTTCCGTTTCAGCCAATGGCTGCATTTTTTCGTTTCAATAACCGCGCATCAGTTCATCAGGTGCTTGTAAGGTAGAGCTAATGTGTGTAAACCTTGCACGCTCCTGGCATTTTCGACTGTGCTATCCTAAGTTTATATTTATTTTTTTACTTTAACTTTGGTTACCCTAGGCGTTTAATTTGTCCTACACCATTGCTAAGTAAAATTTCGACGTGTGGTTCTGATTTAATACCAAGATGGTTATTGTGGTTCTCGGTAGTATCTAACTGCTTTTGAAAATTGGATGGACCCTTCTGTCGTCTTGAGTGGAAGTCTTGGGTGGAACGCATCGAGCTAGTGGATTGCTGACGTGTCATTATCACCAACGCCTTGCTCACGGCATACCAATATGGTCGTTGATGAGACTTTGGATACTGAAGCTCCATCGGATTTACGGCTCGCCATCTTCAATTTCGTCGTATCCAGAAAGGGACCGCTCGTAGCCAGTTGAAGCCAATGGTAGCCGCTGCAGCGTTGACACTGAAATGGTTGGAGAATACGGCGCCTTCAAGTCGAGCATCACATATCTACAGCTCTGCCTCTCCGGGCGCGCCTATCTCTGCGTGCCCAGGTAGAGCTGCCGCAGGTTTCCCTCTCCGGGCGCGCCTATCTCTGTGTGCCCAGGTAGACCTGCTTCTTCAAGTGTACCCGATTTGCAATCTGGAGCTGCCACCGGGGATGCGCCTACCTCTGTGCATCCCGGCCGTTCCTTATCTAAGGTTGCTGCGCCTCTTCCTTCAACTCTGCTGGACGCTGCTTTATTTACGGTTGCCACGCCTCTTCCTTTCTGCACGACGCCTCATCTGTTCACCTGACTGCAAGACTCCACCTGACTGCAAGACTCCCCCTGACCCGAAGCCAGCACATTTAGAACCACTGAACCACCACGTCACGTCACAAAGTTAAATGAACTTTTAACTCTTTTGGTAGCCCACCTTAAGGCCGGTCGTATCAATCTCTCCCGCTTTCTCTCTCTTTTCTTGATATTCATATTCTATCATTGTTGAGAGAGAGGGAGAGATGTTACGAACGGCCTCTTTTGATAGCGTTTATGGTTTATACTTTTTATATTTTTCTATATGTCACTTGTCTTCTTTCTGGCTCTTCTATCCCTGTATCCTGTATCTTCTTTTATTCCTCTTTTTATTATATCGATTTCCCTTCCTTGAGCCTGAGTATCATTTTTACTCCTTTTTATCCCAATTCTTAACACATTCAAAATACCCTGTAATTTCCACACGCGGGCCGCGCGAATGCAGGAGCTCAGTCTTTCACTAGCGTTCGCACGGGGAGGTTGTGTCGCACATCGGCACGCTCCGCTTCTTTGTTTTTCTATAAAGAATTTATAGCGCAGATGGTACACTCGGTACTCATAGTAGTTCGGCGGCTGAATGAAAGTGATCTAAGTACTTACTACGTCATTTTAAATATGTATAGGTAGGGGAGAGGGGGGCATAGTGGAAGGGGTGGGCAAAGCGAAAAATTTGATTTTACCAACACTCTTTCACCCAACGGCACTCATGCTTCACGTAAGCCAAGCACAGGGCCGCCCAAGGTCATTGACCAAAATCAGTCGGGCTAGCGCCACCGAGCAGGCTACATGACTGCGCGATGTAGATCGAGTGAGTTTCTTACGAAATTCAAGGATTTTGGAGACTGGATATTATCGTGAAAAGTGAGTAGTGATGGTACTTTTATTATTTAAATCTAATATCTGTTTATCATAGATTCCTTTGACATTTTGTAGATTAAACAAATTTTAATACTTTCTTAGTTATCAATTGAAAACTGTAATTATTATCAAAAAGGCAAAGTGGAAAAAATTACAAGGGGGCAAAGTGGAATGATTACCACATAGAAATATTTAATTTGTTTTTTCAGATGGTTCATAATTATTACAAAAGTAAAACGAGCCAAGGCTCATGGACAGAAGATCAAATGAGAAGAGCGATGGAGGAAGCGAGTCTTACTACGATTAGTTCGGAATCAAAAAATATGGTATCCTAATTGGAATTCTTCATTGTCATTTAAAATCTGGTGATGCATCGAAAATGATTGATAGGTTTCGTCCAGTATTTTTCAAAAAAACTGGAGCAAAAAATATATGATCTTGCAGTAGTAAGGGACAAGGTTTTTTATGGCCTAAAACAGTTCCTAATTACCAAATAAGTTTTTTATGTTATTTCATTTAATTGACCTCATTAGCAAAATGCTCAAATAGCTTAATAAGTGCCTTTTTCACTTTGCCCAAAGTGCAATTCCACTTTACCCTTGTGATAAGGGCAAAGCGGAAAATTATAGACAATAAAAATAAGTTATTTTATGCCAAAATAGTTAATAATTCGTAAATTTTTTTTAGAGTTATCTATAATACAATACTTGTAGTATCATTTCGATTAAAACTAGTCTTCGTAACTTATCTGGTTCTTTTTATTTTTTCGATTGAAGTTAAGTACTCCACTATGCCCCCCCTTCCCCTATTATAAAATGTTTAAGATAATTTAAATACATAGGTATACAAGATGCTGATTATCTATTTTTCTAAATTTATTTGTCTGATTATCTATTTATTCTAGATTTATTATACAGGGTGTCCCGTAATGTAACGTCAAGCCGGAACTGGGTGTTGAGGCAAGTTGTGCTGGTTATCAGAAAAATATTAAAAAAAATCTATGTGGCATATTTTAAAAATAATAGGCATTTAAAAAAAAATCAAAAAATTCTACTCCAGGTGACGGTCCTTTTACTTGTGTTGCCACAAATCTTCACTTTTTCCAAATTTTTTTTTGTCATGTAACCCTGAATAATGCTTCTCTAAATTGTTATCAAAATTACAAAACCAGCTGCTCCAACTTGGATGAAAAAAATACATTATTCCCAAAAAAAATATCAAAATAAAAATTTTGCCTAGTTTAAACTGACTGTACTGAAAAAAAATTGTACTACGCGAGTGTGGCAAGTGACGTCATAATTTGGCGCATTTAGTAAGGATTCCAAAATGGTATAACACTTTGTAAAATCTTGCTGTAATTGTCGACAATTTTTGTTTATTGGAAATAATCCCGTTTTTAACTTTATCTACCTTGGTTAAAAATATTATTCTAATGTGCCCAAAATTCAAGTTTCTGGCTTAAGTGAGGTGGAGAAGCCATTTTAAAAGGTATGAGCGGGACGGAGAGGGCCATCTTACCAAGCAGGGATGTTATGGATATCCGTAACCGTAACCGAAACTATCGGATATCCGAAATAAAAAAAATGTCCATAACCGTAACCGAAACTGATTAAAAAGTTACGGATAGTTTCGGATAAAGGCCAAACTGCAAAACTCTATGAAATCTGCAGTATACACGCCGCAGCTGCAATGCCGCGCTGCCGATTTCATAGTTTTGCAGTTTGCGGTTGCAGTTTGCGGTCTGCTGCCCGTCTTGGAATTGTACCTTAAATCTTAATATTTGTTACCAACTTGTCTGGCATTCGCTGGCACCATCTAATATGCCAGCCTGTTTTACCTTTATCATACATAGGTGTCGTCTTAGTTGGTACATAAAGTAGCTATGTGGGTCACGCTCACGCAGCATCTTGCTATTTGTACTATACCTACATTTTTGACATTCTAATAATTCCGTAACCGAAATTATCCGAGACGTTCGGATAATCTGAAATGATTTCATATCCGTGACCGTAACCGAAACCGGTATAATATTATTCTAATATCCGTAACCGTATCCATAACCGAAACTTCATATCCTTATTATCCCTGTTACCAAGTACAAGTGCAGGCAGAGCAGGTAGTAAAGGCGCGCGCGCACGGGTGACTTTTGTCACAGTATGTCAACTACTAATTACTGTCATGGTGACAAAAGTTTCTGTGACTGGCTGTACGGTAGTCAGTCACAGAAACTTGAATTTTGGGCACATTAGAATAATAATTTTTAACCAAGGTAGATAAAGTTAAAAACGGGACTATTTCCAAAAAAAACAAAAATTGTCGACAATTATAGCAAAAATTTACCAAGTGTTATACCATTTTGGAATCCTTACTAAATGCGCCAAATTATGACGTCACTTGCCACACTCGCGTAGTACATTTTTTTTTTCAGTACAGTCAGTTTAAACTAGGCAAAAATTTTATTTTGAAAATTTTTTTGGGAATAATGTATTTTTTTCATCCAAGCTGGAGCAGCTGGTTTTGTAATTTTGATAACAATTTAGAGAAGCATTATTCAGGATTACATAACAAAAAAAAATTTGGAAAAAGTGAAGATTTGTGGCAACACGAGTAAAAGGACCGTCACCTGGAGTAGAATTTTTTGATTTTTTTTAAATGCCTATTATTTTTAAAATATGCCACATAGATTTTTTTTTATATTTTTCTAATAACCAGCACAACTTGCCTCAACACCCAGTTCCGGCTTGACGTTACATTACGGGACACCCTGTATACTTTGAGATATACATAGGTTTTTTTTTTAATAATAATAAAACAACGCACTTAGGTATAGGAAATCACAAGACAACAAAAAATACCTACAAAGGATTATTTAAATTCTGTCAGGTAATTAACAAAACCGTATTTTATTAATTTCTTGGAAACTATCACATCACTTTTGTGCATTTTGCGTTTCGATTGGTAATTAATCTACAGGGTACCCCGTTTGGTATATTGGTTTTGGTTGGTATGAGTTTTTTTTTTATCTCATTGGTCTCCACAAAAAAGCGGAATTTTTCCCAGGGAATTTTCGATTCATCCAGCTCAATCATCTCGTCACGAATAAGGTTAGGTAAATTGATAGGTACCACCTATTTCGATCCCTGATAATAATTATAAAATATACCTACAGGTGTTTGGTAGAACGTTAGACAAACTTCGTATGTAAGGTCATTTTGAATAAAGGTTCGCCCATTTGACCCTAAATGAGGTACTTTTTTTATTAATATTTTTTATTATTATTATTTTTTTCCGAAATTTGACCTAATAAAACTGCTTCTTTTTATGTCGCGTTTTCAACCGATTTTTTTTATTTGGTATGAAGATCCAATACTATGTCTTTACTCTAATAAAAACATTTTATATCCAGATAATGATTGGATAGCTAATTACGAGCAGCCAAAGTTTAACAAAAGTATAAAACACGATAAAAAACTTAACTTGAAATTGATTAAAAAAATGAAATGTGTGTTAGTAGATTGTTTTTAAGATCATTAAAAACATCTAATTATCTCTTCTTTCCAACGATAATAACTAAATATCACTTTTATTAATTAGATATTGGATTTCGACAAAAATTCAATCCGTGTTTATCTATTTTAGTTGAAATGGAACGCAAAAATCTAAAATCTTATTTTTCTCTCGATTTTACCAAAAAATAATAACGGAGAAAGTAAAGTCTTAAATTGTATTCGATGATCAAAAATATTTTATTCAATGTTGACCGATATTTGACCAATATTTTGAATACCTGCACAGACAGACATTTACATTTAGGTAGGTACTCGTACACACACTTAAAAACTGTTTAGAAGCTCACTTAGACACACGAATATAGTCAGCCTAACTTTCAAACTACTTAGGTATGTCCCTTTTTGCAAACTTTACAGGAGGAAATAACTGTTTATTTTTCATAGTTATGGTACTAATTAAAGTATAATGATGTCTAATTGAAATATAATCATTTATTTCAATTTTGTTTCAGTTTGAAAATATGCTGACGATAATTATTATTATTCTGTATAATGATTTATTTTCTTTTTTTAAATTCTGTTTTGAAACACAAAATAAGCATCGCAATTTTTTTCGATCTGCGTAAATTAAAATCGAGTTAACATTCCCGTAGGCAGTTATGTTAGAATTGGCAGCGCTTCGCATCTGTATTCTGAGCGCACTTTGGTATCGGGCAGAAGCGCGGGCGCGTTGTCTCGCTCTAATTACAAAATATAACAGAAGGTAAACTCACGTATGTTGATTTACTGGCTGTTAACCAGTTTGGATTCAGAAAGGGAAAAAGTATGGACAATTTTAGTTTATTTATCACCGATATTAGGCTTGCATTATCTGATAACCTGTCAGTTGTTGCAACTTTTTTAGATATAAATTCCGCTTATGATAACGTGATAATCCCAATATTGCTTAAAATGCTCTGGGTATTTCGCCGAAACAGTAAATTTTCTGTGTCATAATTCATGAAAAAAATAACATTTTATCGTTTTCTTTATTTTTTTTTAATTTTATTAGAAGTAACTTTTATTTTATTCATTAAAAAATGTTAAAAAAGCCACGGAAATCAAGAAAATATATGTATTTAATTTTTTTAAGACAGAAATATTGAAATAACTAAAGTATTACTGTGAAACTAAGTAATTTGACTATTTTTTTAAGCTTTGACTTACCAATACCGTATTTAGCTCTACGGGGCAACTTAAACTGAAAACAAAATGGATTTTATTTCCCACCTCTTTATAGCAATGTTGAATTAAGGTCATGAGTACTACAACAGAAAAAGTAACAGAGTAACAACAGGTTAAAATGTCAGCAACGCGCCGTGACGCCTAGTTGGCTGGATGGTTTGCTCAATTTCAATTTTTTTTTTTGTTGAGCTAACTTTAACTTCTTTAACTGTTACTGCTGGTATAATAATAATGTAATATGCCTTAAAACTTTCTAAATTCCTATTTTATTTCATGTTATAAACCTTAGCAAATCAGTATAATTGCAAAGTTTTGTAGCAAAATTTTTACATTATTACAGATACACCAATTCAACCTGGTAAAATTATTACAATGTCAGTTACACCAAAATTGTGAAGGAAATCTGAAAAGTTCACACCTGAAAATGTCCGTGTAATTGTAATTTTTTTAAAGCTAGAATTTTTTTACGTATACCATTCGAAAGAGCAGAAAAAACTAAGAAAACCTGTATATTTAACTCAAAAACCGTATTTTGTCAGTTACCCCAAGTGAACCTGCAACTGACGATATAACGTTTACACTCACGATTTGGCATCATCAATTTCCAATAATAATACAAAAGTTTTACAATATGCTGATGACTTGCTGTTTTGTAATATTGATAAGAAAATAGAAATTGCTGCGTCAGCACTTAAATACTTCTTCACTATCTAATTTAAAATCTTGGCTTGATAATAATGGATTAAATTTATCTGCTAATAAAAGTGCCACAGTAATTTTTTCAAGATTGAGAAATCCACCTCCTGTCCAAATTTCTTATGATAATGATTATTTTGATTCCTGTAAAACCTCATCACAAATTTCTGGGAGTAATTCTAGACTCAAAACTGACTGGAAATCAACACTGCGAGTATATTGCAGAAAGTGTGAAAAAAGAAAAAATATTCTCAGATGTTTATCTGGAGTTTGGTGGGGAGCTCACCCTTTTTCAATGAAGCTTATATACAATGCTCTCATCAGAAGTGTTCTGGACTACGGCACGTTTCTTCTCGAGCCAGGTAAATCTGCTTTTAAAAAATTAGATTTGATACAGTGTAAAGCTCTCAGAATTGTAACAGGAGCCATGAAAGGTAGTCCAGTAAATGCGCTTCAAGTCGAATGTTGTGATCCTCCTCTCAAATAGACATAACTAGATTATAATGGTTTTCATCACATATACAGTGTGAGTCACGTTAAAGTGTACATATGAAAATAGATGAAACTAGACCTATTTTTATCGACAAAAAGGAAGTCAAAATTTTTTTGAGATTTTTTTGAATTTTTTATAGAATTTTTTTTCTTCCAATTACTTATTGTAAAGAAAACGAAATAACTTTTAAACTAAGAGGTATAAAGGTAAGAGGTCCTGATAAAATAAAAACAGTAGTAATGCAAAATAACCGGCGATACTAAAAAACTACATAAAATACACAAAAAATTCCAAAAAATAATAAAAAATGATACTTTTTGAAAAAAATCTGCTTTTAAATTCGTGTTTTTTTTGGTTATTTGATAAATTTCTCCAAAAATGCCCCTATAGCAGGTGGTTTTTATTACTTTGTATTATTTTCTATCGTATTATCTTTGTAAAACCAAAAATCGCATGTCTCTATCCCTATCACAACATTTGCTATGATCGTTTGAACAAAGGCCTGCCACAACATTATTCTCCGCTACAGGTAGAGACAATTTTAATTTTAACTAAAATGCTTATTTTACTTCGAAATCTTTGGTTTTTATTTGAAATCTAACTTGTCTTTATCAAAATTAGAAATTTAGAGCCATTTTCAGTTTCGTTTTAACGAAGCGTTGAATGGCGCGCCCGGAGAGGCTTAGTTCAAACGATCATTGCAAACGTTGTGATAGAGACATGCGATTTTTGGTTTTACGAAGGTAATACGATAGAGAATAATACAAAGTAATAAAAACCACCGGTTATAGGGGCATTTTTTGGAGAAAGAAGAACGGTCATCTGTGACCCAGGCCCGACACATACCTCAGTTTTTTTGTCATGTCTTAATTAGTTAAATTATATAAAATATTTTTTATATTCGAAATCTATGTATAACACCAAAATATTATCCTTTGTTTTTGTTCAGGCGTTATACAAAAACTAATACAAAATGCCTATTTATCACCAAAATTGGTGAATGTATGTACCTAAATGTCTATTACAGCTGCTATGGAATGTATCTAGGTGACCTGGAGATACAACCGGATTATACAGGGTGGAAACGAGAAGTTACAAAATTCAAAAATTCAATGTTACCAGCTTCCATAATCTGTAACCTATTATTGGTACCATTTGAAAGAGCTCGTGAAGCACTTTCAGAATCAGTAACTAGTTTTTCGATATCTTGTATAGTTTAGAAATAATCGAGTGAGAACACTTATCGTTCCATATGTATAACCACCCTGTATAATCCGGCTGTATCTCCAGGTCACCTAGATACATTCCATAGCAGCTGTAATAGACATTTAGGTACATACATTTACCAATTTTGGTGATAAATAGGCATTTTGTATTAGTTTTTGTATAACGCCTGAACAAAAACAAAGGGTAATATTTTGGTGTTATACATAAATTTCGAATATAAAAAATATATAATTTAACTAATTAAGACATGACAAAAAAACTGAGGTACGTCTCGTTTCTGTCGGGTCTGGGTTTTTTTTTTGTATGGGGCGTGACCGTTCTTCTTTATCAAATAACCAAAAAAAAATGAATTTAAAAGCAGTTTTCTTTTTCAAAAAGTATCATTTTTTATTATTTGTTGGCATTTTTTTGTGTATTTTATGTATTTTTTTAGTATCGCCTGAAATACGTTAGCTGCGATCGGAGGATCGAAAAAAAACCGAATATACTTATAAAAGATTTAATTAGAAATTAGAAAATTACATGAATTACTTATAATTAAAACAAGATGAGACCTAATCGAAGTATGATTATGGAATGATAAAATAATGAACTACAGTTTTTAGGAAAATGTCGATTGACGTCACTTTCACTAATTGCACTTCGGACCATTGCACTAATGTAGGGCAGCAAGTCAGCGATCTTCATACTGGGCGACAGCGTAATTCCTCCCCCCTTAGAACGGCAACTATTTTGTCACGTTGAGTGAAAATGTTGCCGGGATCGCGTCATGATGTTGCTGATCTCCGGAAGGTGCTGGATGCTCTTCCTTCTTTTTAGTCTGGCTATCTTTCCTTTTCTTGTTGAAGCGCCGGTATGCGATGAAGATTGCAAGTATACTCGATGCAAGCAGTATCACATAAAATGGGATGGTTGTGTGATATACGTCGAGTGGGATGTCGGTGATATTGATCGGGGCTTCCATAGTGATCTTGTCCTGCAGTCTGTGTAGTCCTTGCAGGTCAATGGAGTTCAAGTTGATGTGGGATGCTATCCTGATTTGCTTCTCCGTGTCAGATGGGATTTCTGTCAGCTTCAGAGGTTGTCCTCTTATTTCGTCGTTGTCATTGGTGATGGTGAACTCTGTAGTTTTAAGATGACAGCCAACGGGAATCGTAATGAGGTAGCTTCCTTGAAGTGTGGTGTAGTCTCGTCTCCCGCAGAGGAGTTGGACTTTGCTGGGTTGTGGAAAAGATAAGACGTAGTGTTGGTCGTCCAACTTTTCCATGGCTTCTTTCTTCAGGGTGACCGTAGAGAATTCGCAATTTTCTTTCAGGATCTGGTTGACGATGAGCTCGTTGATGCAATCAGGTTTGCTGCGTAGCTGGTGGTGAGTAGCGTCTCCACAGAGATACCAGTTGCTGAGCTTCGGACATTCTGTCTCTATGTACATGAATGAAATCTCGTTTGTTGCTAGGAAAGGATAGGACGGGATTAGGGCCTGATTATTTCTATTAGGGACTATGGATAGATGATAGAAGCTATATATTTCCCTGGATACTATTGGGAATTTATATATGAAAACTATCTGATTATCAGTATAGTATGAGCCTGGTTTAATGACATCATAATATTGCCTAATTTCAAGATTTAATACTTGTTCATTTCCATAGATATTCTTAAGTTTAATTATCATAGATCTAAGAGTGTCCACATCGATCATAGAGTGGTGTGTGCTTGATGCACGGATAAAAGCTAAACTATTTTCTAACCTAATTAGTTCCTGAGCAAGGTCTTCAACGTTTTCGCTTATTATAATTAAGAGTTGAGCAAGTCTGGCATATTTAACTAAACTATTTTCGTTGTATACATTGCTTTTCAATATTAATTCAATAGTTGTATTAATTTTATTCTGGTTATCTACAATTTGTGTCAAAATTTTGTCATGTTCGGATATCCATTCCTTATTAATGCTAATATGATTATTAAGTTCCGAGACAATTTTATCTTGGTTACTTTTAAGAAGATTAATGGCTTTATTGTATTTTATTGCATCAGAATGGTCCAGATTACCAGTTATGCTTTTTATAACGGATCCAAGGCCATCTACAATACCTCTTTTAACGCGGTTGGGTTCTAATGATTTTAATTGTACTGATACTTTGCCAAGCTTCTCAGTTAAATAGTCAATTTGAGTCTCATAAAGTAAGTGTGTATCGTTAATAAGTCGGGACTTGTAACTCGTCAGTTGGGTTTGTATGGAGTCGACTTTTTCTTGGATGAGGTCAAGTTGAACATATTGTATAAATGTATGATGGTGAGTAGTCAATCTCATGGGTCCAAGTTTGTGGGGTAGTAGTCCTGGTCCGTCAGCCAAGCTCTCAAGTTTTATCTCTTGAGACCGAGTGATCCGAAGGATCATTCCTAGTAGTATCCTGTAACAAATTAGCTGTTTTAGGGATACGTTTCAAGCGGTTTTTAGCTATGGGACCGCGTTTTTTTGATGTGTAAATATGAATGGGCAAATCTGCTAATACTGTATCCTGAGTGTAGCGAGGGGCTACCTTTTGACGTTCAGCTAAAGGATTTTTAATAAAAATTTGTTGCTCGGGAGCATATTGTACTTCAGGTTCCCGGTTTTTATTTCTGTTCTCTATAATGGCTGTTCTGTCTACTAGGGATTTGTTGTTAACTATATCGTAAACTATCTTCATTCGATCCCTATGATTCTGAAGGTATTGCTGTAAAAGGTGCTCAGTTATGTCGATATTTAGACAGTCTCTAGCGTCAAAATGTCCAGTAAGTAAGTCAAATGGTCTGCATTTTGTGAAACTATGTATGGAAGAATTGTAAGCTATAAGCGCGTATGGCAAAAGGTTCACAACGGGTTCGTCCTTGTGCTGTAGTTTCAGGAGTCTTAGATGTTCTAGGAGAGTCAGGTGAAATCTCTCAATGTTACCATTATCGTTAGGGGAATGGGCTAGGATTCGATGGTGGTTGATCTTGTGCAGTCTAGTAAATTCTAAGAATAACTGATTGGTAAATTCAGTACCATTATCAGTTACTAACGTCACGGGCACTCCGTGGTGAGTACAATATTGCAATAAAGCCTGTAGTATACTGAGGGCAGTACCGTCACGCAAATGGTATGCTTGACCGTATTTAGTGAAGACATCTATAAAGGTGACATATTTTTCACTTTGTACAGTGAACAGGTCCATATGAACTATTTCAAATGGTTTAGTTGCAGGAGGCACAAGATTAAATTGAGGTCTAATAGGATTTCGGTCGTATTTGCCTTGACCACAGATGGTACATTCGTTAATAAATTTAGTGATTTGGTCCTTCATCTTGGGCCAGTAATATTTTCGGGATAAGGACAAATAACATTCATTGATGCCACGATGGTTAGTTTTGCCATCATGATAGTGACGAATTATCTCCTGCTGGCGGAGATATTCCTTGACATTTTCTATTTCTGATTTAGTTAGTACTAGGTTCATTGAAGAGCCCTTAAATTTGTCCTGTATTATGGGGATAATGGAGTACATTGCGAGAGCGGGGCTAATGATAAGTCCTGTCTTAACCTTGGGGTTGACGTATTCCTTAATAGCATTTACTAAGTCCTCTTCCAAGTTTGTTTCTGATAGCTGTATACTTGTTCGTGTGTGTGTGTCAAATGGTTTGGTCACAGTGGGTTTTCGTTTAACATCATTAACTATAGTGAGATGTATTTGCCTGTTGAATTTATTCAGGGGTTCGTCAGTTATCGGGATTTCTAGTATCGGGTGTTCGTGGCTAGTATGTACAGTCTCAGTGGAAGAGTTAGGTTTAGAGAGGGCTACCTCGGTCGGGTTGCCTAGTAGGGAATTAAGTTCGTCAATTTCTTCCATTAATGATCTAGTGTCGCCTAGATGAATTTCTATTCGTGACAAAGCATCGGCATTGGTGTTAATTTTGCCTTTCTTATATTGCACTGTGAAGTCGTATTCGCTCAGTCTCAGTCGCCATCTAGTAAGACGTGAATTTGGTTCTTTTAAATTCATCATCCACTCAAGAGGCTTGTGGTCAGTCAGTATCCTAAATTTTCTACCAAATAGGTAGGGCCTAAAATATTTCGTAGCCCACACTATGGCCAAGAGTTCTTTCTCGATTGTGCTATAGTTAATTTCGCTATCATTTAGTGTTCGAGAAGCGTAGCACACAGGTTTATCAGATCCTATAGGACCTTGGGATAATATGGCTCCAATAGCCACGTTTGAAGCGTCTGTTGTAAGGTTGAACTCTTTAGTAAAGTCAGGATATTGAAGAATGGGATCATTGGTGAGAAGGGTCTTGCATTTCTCAAAGCAATTTACGTATTCGGGAGTAAGTAGTATTTTTCTACCCTTTTTTAGACATTGAGTCAGAGGCTTGGTGGTACGTGCAAAATCGGGAATGAATTTTCGGTAGTAACCGAGAAGTCCAAGGAATTGTTTAATTTCCTTAGTGGTTTTCGGGATTGGATATTTTTGTATAGCGGAGATCTTGTCAGGGTTTGGTTTAACGCCGTCCCTGCTGATTACATGGCCAAGGTAAGCTGTTTCAAGCTTCAAGAACTCCGATTTGTCCATCTGAATTTTAAAGTTGGACTCTCGAAGTCTTTGAAATACTTTTTCCAGGTTTACCATGTGTTCCTGGAGGGATGTGCTATAGACAATTATGTCATCGAGATACACTAAGCAAATATCATTTTGGAGGCCTCTGAGGACGTTATCCATCACTCGCTGGAATGTGGATGGAGAATTTTTAAGTCCCATGGGCATTCGAAGGAATTCAAAATGTCCATGCTCGACATTGAAGGCCGTTTTAGAAATATCCTGGGGATCCATCTCCACTTGGTAGAAGCCGCTGGCCAGGTCAAGTGTGGTGAAATACTGGCATTTCCCTAACTTGTCCAAGACGTCATTGATGTTGGGTATGGGATATTTGTCGTCAATTGTCTTTTCGTTCAGTTTGCGAAAATCAACCACGAGTCGCCATTTCTGTTTGCCGGACGCATCTATTTTCTTGGGCACCACCCAGATGGGTGAGCTCCAGGCTGAGTCGGAGGGTCTGATGATGCCCTGTTCCAACATCTTTCCTATCTGAGTCTTAACTTCCTCTCGATGAACAAAAGGATATCGATAGTTCTTAGCGTGCACAGGGACCTCGTCGGTGGTCCTGATCCGGTGTTTAATCTTATTTGTGAATGTTAATTGCTCACCGTCAATATAAAAAACGTCCGCGTAGCGAGAGCAAAGAGTAATTAAGTTGGCTTTTTCCTCTTCGTTCAAATGCTCGGTACGTAAGCGCGAAATGACGTCATCAGCGCGCGACGTTGGTTGTTGAGTGCGAGTGCACTCGATATTAAATAATTCAGCGTGCGCGGGGCTATCAAGTGAGAATATTATGTCGTTCGCCGTGGTGTTTTCTATTTCTAAGTAGCCACGGTTATTAGAGACGGTTGTAAGGCACTCGTGAATGATGCAGTTACAAATTATCTGTTCCGGGATGAGTGCTTCGCCATTAGCCAAATCTAAAGGAACCTTAATTATTTTAGAGGACATTGCTGGAATAATATCCTCGTAAAGGTTCACGTTCCGTGAATTGTACATATGAATAGGGTTTGAGGCAAAACGGGTCAAAAGTTGGCTTTCTTTTAGATCGATTCGAGCTTCCCATTTACTTAATAAATCTAGGCCGATAAGACCGTCGAAGTAATCGTGAAACCGATATACAAATAGCTTCATATTATCTTTATCAAAAAACTCAGGAAAACACGGCAACGTTATAGAGTAATTATTTCTACTAGTTGCGTGTATGTTTGTCACTTCAAACGGATCAAAGTTTAAGGGATAATTAGCAAAGTATTGCTGAACAGCTTCGGGACTTATGAAGGATTGGTTTGCACCTGTGTCTATTAATAGTTTAAGAGGAGGATGAGCTATTTGAATGTACGGAAGTTGCCTCTGTGTTTGAAGATTAACTTCTATCTTTGCTTTTTTAATGTCGTAATCTCCTGAAAATCCTGCTCAGCATGGCTAGTACTTGGCTGTGGTTGATTTTCATCAGTCGTCTGGTATTCGTCAGTCGAATTATAATAAATTAATTCGGGAGTAGACTCGGGTAAGTCGCTAGTATAATAATCGCAATAGTAATTGTAAACTGGGTCATGATAAAGGTCGTAGTTGTTGTAATATGAGTAGCCGTCGTCGTTTGTCAAACATTCGTTCACATTCATTTCTCGGCTTTTAAAATAGTTTGTTGGAGGTGGGTTCCCTGACTTAGTCCAGTCATGTCCAGTCAACATTTGGGAATGCGGCAGTGTCCTTGGGGTGAAACGTTGGACACCACTCATAGGTTGAGGGGCTTGAAACTGTGGTTGATTGTTTCGGGGTGGAAGGCGAAACATATTACTGCGGGGGTTGTAATTAGGAGGTGGAGCACTAAACATCCTTTGAGTATTCGTTGGGATACGCATGTTAGGTGCGCCTGGTGCTGGGAGTTTGAAGGGCTGAGGCGGAGGCCTCATGGGCTGTTGTCCTACGGGAACAGGCCAGTTGGGCACTGGCATCGGGAGATTATGCCGTGGTGGCGGAGCAAATGAAGGCAGGGGTTGTGTTGCCACTTTAGGGGTGGCATGAATCTTATTGGGTTCGTTACGTTGTTGGAGATACATTATATTGAGTTCCTCCTGGACGTATTCCAGGGCTTTCTCTATTGTAGGAGGGCGCATACAGCGTATACGGGATCCCAGGGGCTCTTTGAGTCCACGAACGTATGCCTGCATGGTGACCTTTTTATAAAGATCCCTTTTAGCCTGTACAGTCGTAGGTACTGTCTCGTGTAAAGTCACGTAAGTCATTATCGTACTGAATAAAGTTTGGCAATGATCGTAAAATTCTTGCGGCGTCTTGTTACTTTGAGTGGCTAAAGAGAGGTCATTGTACAGAGCCGTTTCGTCTCGTTGATCGGAAAAGTTATTGATAAGGGCAGTACGAATACCTAACCAACTATCAGGTATCCCGTTGGAATTGATTGTGCATGCAGCGGGTCCTGTTATTTTATTCAATATGCCATTTATTAAGCAAAGATTGGAAAATTCGCTGCCTGGGGTGTTACTCAAATATTTTACTGCTAACTGATCGCAAACGTTAATGAACCTTGTCAGAACGTTGGGATTCCCATCGAAATCCGGGACTAGGCGGAGGGCCTTGAATATCGTGTCTGGTTCGTGAGACATTTCGTCAAACGAGTTATTTAAACTTTGATTTAAATCTATATTTCTACTATTATCTAATTGACACTGGCGAGCCTGACGGGATTCAGACTCGCGGAGACTATTGGCTCTAGGGTGATAAATCTTGAAGTTGTAAGATTAACACACAAAGGATAATATAAGGATCTAAAACACTATGATAAAAGGAAAGCAACACGAGATCAATTCAAGTGTACTCACATATATTTCATTCTGGTTCTCTCCGTGAATCGAGTTCTGGATTCTCCTCCTGGTCTGCAGCAGGTCCGTAGATTCAGGATACTCGTTGATGGAATCTTGACAGCTTCCCGGGCGACTCGCGACGCGATTTAGAAAGATCTACTCTCGCGAACCGGCCCGCGAGTATCCTACCGACTGCGCCAAATACGTTAGCTGCGATCGGAGGATCGAAAAAAAACCGAATATACTTATAAAAGATTTAATTAGAAATTAGAAAATTACATGAATTACTTATAATTAAAACAAGATGAGACCTAATCGAAGTATGATTATGGAATGATAAAATAATGAACTACAGTTTTTAGGAAAATGTCGATTGACGTCACTTTCACTAATTGCACTTCGGACCATTGCACTAATGTAGGGCAGCAAGTCAGCGATCTTCATACTGGGCGACAGCGTAATTCCTGTTATTTAGCATTATTACTGTTTTTATTTTATCAGGATATACCGAAATTTTTTGACCTCTTTTTTGTCGATAAAAATAGGTCTAGTTTCATCTATTTTCATATTATGTACACTTTAACGTGACTCACACTGTATACAGACGCTTCTAAACATTCTTGCACAGAAATTACTGGAGTCGGGGTTTTCCACTCGCAGTATAAAATTGTCCAAAAAGTCAAATTACCTCCAGAAGAAAGGACTAGAGCCCAGTGACAGACATAAAGGCGAGGCCGAAGGCCGAGCGATGGTTCAAATCCCGACAGTCGCCATAGATAAACCTGTCTTGCGTCAAAAAAGCACAAGAGCACCGTGACAAACAAAAACCAGCTCCGTGTAATTTTTGCGAGGCCGCGAGTTTTTATATTAAAAATAATTGGCTTTTAAAAACTGTATTATGTAAGAGCAAATTAAGTGGATTTACTTTACTGGAATGAAAAACTTCCTGCTTGTAATCTTACTTACCTAACCTTTCTACTTTTGTACCAAGTACAATGATATAATTTCAAGCTATTATGAATAACAATGTTTAATCTATTTAGAATTTAGAATAATTATAGTTTTGTTTTCGTTTGTCCTTAATAATTCTATCCTATCTGCAGTATCATAAGGTCAACCAATTGACAGACTGCCCTATGGAATTAAGTCCGCCATTTGTAGTTTTTCGAAACAATAATAATGATTAAATAAATAAATAAAATTAAATTGGTTTCGGCTTTTCGTGTAAAGTAGACATTATTATGAAGTTTTATTTAAAACCGTCATATTTATTTTCTAAATTCGATCTTAGGATCGGAAATGGTATCTTCTAGTTCGAAGATATCAAAACTTTTGCTTGCTTAAATAATAGTTTCATAAATTGTGTGCATTAAATTTTGAAGCCACGAAAAATCATTTTATTTCATTAAAAAATACCATAATTCATTAAAAATATGTGAAGAAATGGTATATTACATATCAAATACCATAAAACATTAAATATTTAAGCTAAATTATCAATTTACCCTTGCATAATACCTTACCTGGGTATTCCGTTACGACGAGTTACGACCTATGAAAACCTATAAAATTATGTAAATTGTCCTGTAATAGGTACCTTGGTTTTGTAGTTTTGTAAAATAAAAATAGACTTACGCCCTGAATAACTTGCCTAGGACGAATATTTGCGGGGCGTAAAGGTCTTTTTATTGTAATTTTGAGGGCGTAAAGGAAATCTATCTCAGTAAATACTGCCCTAGTCCAGTTTTTCAATACTTCCTCGGAAAATGCTGTGAATTCTAAGCACTTTCTTCTTAGGTCATATTTTAATAGCTCAAAAAACAAAAAAGTTATTGTCAAATAAAAAAATAAAAAAACGTTTTTTGCTTCTCTTTAAAAGTTGTACTTTGTCCTTTACGACCTTTGAGCCCAGTGGTATCGATATTATTGTGGGTATACAACAACAAACAGCGCAGATCTACATACGTACTGATAAACTGTTTAATAAGTAGCTTGGTACAAGGCCACAGTATAAATAACCAAAATGCCAATTCAGTCGACAGTGGAACAGTGATTCCAGATTGAGTTACACGTGTGTACTTAGTGTTCGAACTTCTTTACCCGCGAGTGATCATGATACTGATTATAGCGTTTGTAGCATTGATTGCGGTGCTACTTCTTTCATGGCTATCCTTGATGTGGGATAAGAGATTAACGAATGTAAAAGGGCCTACCCCTTTCCCGATTATAGGAAGCGGGCATTTGTTTGCCGTGGATTCAACGGGTAGGTACATAAAAAAAAATCTAATTTAATTTTTATTTAAATATTTTTTACTACAAGCTTAGTTAATAAGTAATGTTTAGTGAAAAACACTTATGGATAAGTTTTCCGATTTATATTTTTCTAAATCTTCAAAAACAGCTTGTCCTAAGTAGTGACCGTTATAAAATTTTGATTATTTTTTTTACAGGCCTACCTACCAATTTTCAAATTTTTTCTGTGTAGGTACTTGTCTTAATCTACCCACCAAATTGCATTAAACTAAGATTTGTGGTTCCTTAAAAACCGCAAAAAATGCGCTAAATTCTCGCTACAAAACGGCAATTTCATACTTTATCACCTATTAATGTAGCTTACTATTAGAAACATTGTACCTACCTACCTACACAATCGGTATGAATGTAGGGTATAATAACTTAAAAAATATTAAGCATCCAGTAAAAAAAAGAAATATTCAAAGCAGTATAAAATATAATACCATTTATTGTTTTAGAATATTTTTTGTATTATTTTAATGGTTACTTAATCTTTGACAATGAACTTCATACTTTTAGGATTTCGTAGCCAAATGGCAAAAAACGGAACTCTTATAGATTCGTCATGTCTGTCTGTCTGTCCGTCCGTCTGTCCGTCCGTATGTCACAGCCATTTTTTTTCCAAAACTACATATAAGAGCTATACGGTTCAAACTTGGTAAGTAGATGTATTCTGTGAACCGCATTAAGATTTTGATGCAAAAATAAAAAAATAACAATAAATATTGGGGGCTCCCCATACTTAGAACTGAAACTCAAAAATTTTTTTTTCGTCAAACATACGTGTGGGGTATCTATGGATAGGTCTTTAAAAATGATATCGAGGTTTCTAAAATACTTTTTTCTAAACCAAATAGTTTGCGTGACAGACGCTTCCAAAGTGGAAAAAAGTTGCCCCCCCCCCCCCCCCCCCTCTAACTTCTAAAATAAGATAATGAAAAATCTAAAAAAAACAAATTATGATGTACATTACTATAAAAACTACCAACGAAAATTGTTTTGAACGAGATCTAGTAAGTAGTTTTTTTTAATACCTCGTAAATCGTAAACCGCTTATCACCGCGTAATCTTTCATACAAATAACTTAAATTAAAAAAAAAATTAATTTCATAAATCAATGGTACGGAACCCTTTGTGCGTGAGTCCGACACGCACTTGGCCGGTTTTTATCTGCAAGGTCAGAATAGACGTCATTATGAGGCCTATGAGGGGCACTATTTAACAATGCGCGGTATTTTATGTAAGTAGATGTATTCTGTAAACCGCATTAAGATTTTGATGCAAAAATAAAAAAAATATTGGGGGCTCCCCATACTTAGAACTGAAACTCAAAAATTTTTTTTCGTCAAACACATACGTGTGGGGTATCTATGGATAGGTCTTCAAAAATGATATCGAGGATTCTAAAATACTTATTTTCTAAACCGAATAGTTTGCGTGACAGACGCTTCGAAAGTGGAAAAAAATTGCCCCCCCCCCCCCCCCCCTCTAACTTCTAAAATAAGATAATGAAAAATCTAAAAAAACATATGATGTAGGTACATTACTATAAAAACTACCAACGAAAATTGTTTTGAACGAGATCTAGTAAGTAGTTTTTTTTTAATACCTCGTAAATCGTAAACCGCTTATTACCGCGTAATCTTTCATACAAATAAATTAAATTAAAAAAAAAATCCTAAATCAATGGTACGGAACCCTTTGTGCGTGAGTCCGACACGCACTTGGCCGGTTTTTGTCTGCAAGGTCAGAACAGACTGATGTCATTATGAGGCATATGAGGGGCACTATTTAACAACGCGCGGTATTTTACCTATGCTATTATTTTGTTTCATTGGCCTACACTTAAGAATGTTCGTTCACAAAGATTTATGTTAATCTATTATGTTTATGTATTTATGTGTATGTCTATTATATTTATTTATATTATGTCATTTATTGTATGTAATCTTATGTAAGTAGGTATATTATTCTAAATGTAAATTTTTTGCACCGCCTTACTCTTTCTGCATGACGTGGTTGACTGGGAGAGAATGCCATCCGGCATTAAGTCCGCCAC
The DNA here is from genome assembly GCF_963855985.1 of Ostrinia nubilalis. NCBI lineage: Eukaryota > Metazoa > Arthropoda > Insecta > Lepidoptera > Crambidae > Ostrinia > Ostrinia nubilalis. Next base: position 5,947,935 of record NC_087094.1, on the reverse strand, counting down.
AGTGCATTGCTTCTATGTGTGCTACAGTTTAAATAAATAAATAAAGATTTGTGGATAATAATCTAGTATAAGTATTAGACAAATATAATAATAATTATTCTTGTAAATTAAAATTTACAAAAAAAAAAAGGAAATCAGCTACTCTTCGATGCTTCATTTATTTTATGCCCGCCAAAATGTCTTGCATTAGAGTAGGCGCACACCGTTGATTTTTCGTCGGCCGATAGTTTAGTCGAGCAGTTGATCAGTATGGGCAATGGGCATGTATGGGAGTGCGCACATTACGCCGATTCGATTTGGCCGATTCTTGATACAATTTGAAATCGGGCACAACTATCGGCCAACTAAAAATCAACGGTGTGCGCCTGCTCTTAGTCTTTAGAGTAGGCGCACACCGTTGATTTTTCGTCGGCCGATAGTTTAGTCGGGCAGTTGATCAGTATGGGCATGTATGGGAGTGCGCACACTACGCCGATTCGATTTGGCCGATTCTTCATACAATTTAAAATCGGGCACAACTTTCGGCCAACTAAAAGTTCAAATCAACGGTGTGCGCATACTCTTAGTCTTACGTATCGTATCCTTTATCTTTTTTCAGAATTCCTTAAAGTTTTAAAGCGATTAGAGGTTGAATATGGAGGTAGTGCAACAATATATATATCTTCGATGCGTTACATCGTAACTGCTAATCCAAAGTTAATTGAGGTGAGTTATGAAAAATCTTCGATTTACTTAACCCTTGGCAAGACTTGTTTTTTCGGAAATGTTGATTGATTATTGTTTACGTGTATTCTTAGGTATTCATTGGTGACGAAAAAAATCATTAAAAAATTCGGCTAATTTTTAAATAGGTTTTATAGAGTGTATCATATATGACACATTGCCAGACGTACAGCAATCTACCTTGAAAAATATATGTATCATATCTGTAATCTTAAGCCTTCTTAGGGCTCATGGTAAGGGACCACGTCTTTGTTTCCTACATCATCACTGGTAACACATATACAGGGTGAAAGTCGTCAAAATCTTTCATCGTTATCAGATGAAAGATGAAGATTTTCTAATGATGAGTGTCATGATACAGTTTATGAGCTTCTATCTGAGCGAAAGCAGCTGAAGTTAGTTCATCTTCAGATGAACTACCTTCATGTACCTACCTACATCTGGCTTTGCCCTCGGTACTATCCAATCCATCCACTAGAGTGTAGTGCACTACAACTTGAAAGGCTCTGTTTTTCTTTTCAACCGACTTCAAAAAAGGAGGAGGTTCTCAATTCGACCCGTATGTTTTTTTTTTTTTTTTTTCTATGTTTGTTACGCGATAACTCCGCCAATTATGAACCGATTTGAACAAATCTTTTTTCGGCGTATAGGTAATACCTCAAGGGTGGTCCCATTTAAATTTAATAATAAAAAAAACAACCCCCAAGGGTGGAAAATTGGGGATGAACTTTTTTATACGCAATATCTCCGCCGATTATAAACCAATTTGAACGATTATTTTTTTGTTGAATAGGTATTATCAAAAGGGTGGTTTCATGCGAATTTGAAGAAAATATTTCACCCCCAAGGGTGGAAAATTGGGGATGAACTTTTTTATACGCATTATCTCCGCCGATTATGAACCAATTTTTTTTGGTCTCAATATACTGCCTACCTTCAGTGGTAACATCAAGGTAATAATTAGTTAACTAAAAAGCAAGAAATAAGTAAAATTTTATAAAAAAAATAAAACCGACTCCAAAAAACCTACACTAAAAAGTAGAAAAATAATTGCTAATTACCTACTTATTTATTAGGACGAATTATTAATATTTATGTAGGTATACCATGATTGATACTTTTGGAGTCGGTGCAGGCAAACTTTACATGTTTCATAATCTTGGCACCGACTCCAGAAGTATCAATCATGGTATACCTACATAAATATTAATAATTCGTCCTAATAAATAAGTAGGTAATTAGCAATTATTTTTCTACTTTTTAGTGTAGGTTTTTTGGAGTCGGTTTTATTTTTTTTATAAAATTTTTCTGACTAATCTTATTATGCATCTTGATACAAAAAAACAACATTTTATGAAAAATATATCTAGGTACTTTTGTTTAAAAATCTAACTAAAATATTTTATAAGACAATCAATACAAATCAGGCAATGTCTCAAATGGCAATGCCAGATTTTGTATGGAAGGTGGCGTCTTTTTTTTTTTCGCGCGGCCATCGACCAAACTTTATTTTTTTATTACAAAATAGTGTAATAAACCAAACTTACTATGGCATGTATACCTCTAAACTCAGTCTGAACTGAGTTACGAGCATTAGAAGTTTGATGATTTTCATACTAGATTTGCTTTTTCCGCGCAAGTTTTGTAAGAAATTGCAACAAAATTTTGCGCTATTTTTTTATTGCGCTGATTCTGCTGCATACTGATGTCTGGAGCCTTTAATGGATGGTATTGTTTATTTACACATACAATGTCACTATTTTGTTGCAATTTCTTACAAAACTTGCGCGCAAAAAGCAAATCTAGTAAGTATGTAAAATCATCAAACTTCTAATGCTCGTAACTCAATTCAGACTGAGTTTAGAGGTATACAGTCATGTGATAGTAAGTTTGGTTTATTACACTATTTTGTAATCAAAAAACAAGGTTTGGTCGATGGCCGCGCGAAAGAAAAAAGACGCCAATTTCCGGCATTGTCTTTTGATACACTTTAGGAAATCAGCTTATAAGATCTATTTACAATATGTTTCGGTACACAAAAAGACCTAATATGAAAAGTAAATATTATAGCCAATTAGAAGCAAACTGCCTTTGAACAAAATATGTGCAAAATATACCAATATAAAATTAAAGAGAAAGGGATGGATATAGCCCGGGGCCCTATAAATACGGAGCGAGGCGCTCCGGGAGTTAAGTTTATAAGATGATGTTGTGTTCAGTTCAGAGAACAAGTGCTCCAAGCAACAAGTGATCTGAAGAAGCAAGAACTGAGAAAAGGAAGCGAATAATAGACGCGAGAAGTCTCAGCAAGTGAAATAGTGGTTTTATTCCTGCAAGTAGCACCTACTACGCCTGACATAGTAAGGGCAAGCTCTCAACGGCAGTCATCATCGTCCGGTCAGCGCTCTCGAACACACAAACGCATACAGTCCACTGCAGTCCACCACATTTTCCTGGTCCCTCGAGCCGGATCACCACACATACAGAGTCATACTTATTTGCATACAAGATAAGGACGACGGCAATTGACGCTAACTAAACACTGTGGCATTATAATTTACCTATGTATGTGATAGGTGCGAATTTGCGAAAAAATGTAAATGTTCTGATTTTATAGCTGCAGTTTTCAATATTTTCCAATCATATTTCAGGGAATATTGACAAGCACTGATCTCCTTGCCAAAGGTTACTTATATAACTTCATCAAGCCCTGGCTCGGTAATGGTCTTCTGACTTCTGAAGGTAGGTACCTATCTTAATATATTATAAGCTCTACCCTATCCACGTGATTTCCGCTTAATAAGTAAACAAAAAAGATAAAGTTTAAGTATAATCTTTGTTAATCTATGTTATCCATTGGCTACATTTATCTATATTCAAATAATTACTTATTTTAGGTTCAAGATGGAAGGCGCATCGAAAATTCCTAACACCGGCATTCCATTTCAACATTTTGCAAAACTTCCTGCCCATATTCTGTAACAATGGCAAAGTGCTGACGGAAAAATTGCGAAATCTGGCCAACGGGTCACCAATAAACGTGTTCCCGATCTTTGCATTGGCTGCACTTGATAATGTCACAGGTAGGTAATGTTTATGGTAGTTACATTGCCTACATCAATAATATCTCAATGTATATTATGTTATTAAAACATACCGTTAGCGTTCAAAATCATAAACCCTTAGAAAATTGCACATACACTCGGCATCAAATAAATCGCACCTCCCGCGACAAGCACTTATCAAACGTATGCATCCCCACTTCCCCATTGGTACCATTTGAAAGCCTAGTTCTAAACAAGACTTCATTTCATTAAAGGAATGGTTTTTACCCCAAAAATGTGTCTTTAGAAGGGTCCAGAGTCACATCTTCAAAAAATAGGTAGTTACGCTTGAGCCAATTTTTATGGCTAAAAACTGTTAAGTTGGGATTAATCGCTATCCATCTGTTAAAGAGGGCACGTGAGATCATTATTTGGTTTTATAACCATAAAAATTGGTCGAATTGATCCCAGAGGTGAGCCCAAAGTGAGGTCTTTTTTCTAGTCACATTTATAGTATATGTTAACCATTTATTAAGAAATGAAATGTGTTTTTCTTTAAGGATATTTATTTGGCTTTCAAATAACACCAATATTGTTGGGGCACCATGATTGTGTCAGAAGAAAATCTTTAAAGTTCGCGTCGCGGAAGGTGCGGTTTATTTGATGTTGAGTGTAGTTCCAAATACACAAGACTGGCAAAAAATAAAAATTTCAACTTTTACATGCACCTACGCGAATGCCCTCTTCATTGTTGTATTGTATGTACGTCGTATCTTCCTACATATAATACGTTATAAGAGTGACGACAAACTTAAAAAAGAAACTGAGTAGGTACATACAACTTAGGTACTAACTACCATCTTAATGGTAATTTTAAACTGGCTGACTTTATGGATGACATCGTGCAGCAGCATCCCGTGTTTGTAAATTAACACCTGTAATTACTTGCCAGTCATTTAATTACAGTCAATTGTATTAAAATGGCAATACTATAATGATTTTACATTATCCTGTCAGCTTTTTATAACTAGCCATAATCAAGACTAATAGTCCAGTAGAATTAGCTTTTAAATCGGAAATAATTCCTACAAAAGATTTTATTGTTTTAATGGCTTCATTATTTGCCCTTTAAGACTCTCCTAAGTTTTCGACTTCGACGGAGTTGTGCTTAAGTGGTGGGGGCCCCCGAAAGAGGCAAATTTTCGGTTTTCCGGTTATACCGCGTAAAGGACTTACCCTATCAAAAAGTGGTCTTCATGACGGTTGAAGGGCACTTAATCCTGCATTGAATAAGACCAAATTCATATGTTTTGGACAAACCGTTCTCGCGCTAAAGTTCGGCAAAGTAGAAAATATACGTATAATTAATGACCCTCTCCACGTCCAATGGTTTGTTACCTACAGGCTTCCAATTCTTGAAAAGGGCCACCTCAACCAGTGTAACCCTATCAAGGCTTACGAGCTTGATGCGCCTATCCTTGTTCGTCCCAGCCGTTCCTTAACTGCGGTTGCTGCACCTCTTCCTGGCACTCACCTGAACGACTCTGTGTTACCTACTGTGGCTGCCCCTCTTCCTTGTATCCTCCTGCATGACTACGTTGCCTAGCCGTATGCCTGGTCTAAGGTTCGACGCCAAAAATCAATGACAACAAGTTCATATTAAAACGCTGAAGAGTTTTTTGTTTGTTTGTTTGAACGCGCTAATCTTAAGAATTACTTGTTTGATTGAAATCATTATTTTTGTGTTGAATAGCTCATACACTGAGAAAGGCTATAGGATATATACAATCACTCTACGACTAATAGAGGCGAAGCAGTAAAGAAAAATGTTGCAAGCACGGGAAATAGTATTTAAACTATTTTCACTCGTACGAAGTTGATTTTGTGGCGTCGAACCTTGGACCAGGCATATGGCTAAGCAATGAAATCGTACAGGAGGGTACAAGGAAGAGGGGCAGCCACATTAGGTAACACAGAGTCGTTCAGGAGAGTGCCAGGAAGAGGTGCAGCAACCGCAGTTAAGGAACGGCTGGGACGAACAAGGATAAGCGAATCAAACTCGTGAGCCTTGTTGGGGTTACACTGGTTAAGGCGACCCTTTACAAGGCTTGGAAGCATGTGGGTAACAAGCCATTGGACGTGGAGAGGGTCATTAATTATACGTATATTTTCTACTTTGCCGAACTTTAGCGCGAGAACGGTTTGTCCAAAATATATGAATTTGGTCTTATTCAATGCAGGATTAAGTGCCCTTTAACCGTCATGAAGACCACTTTTCGATAGGGTAAGTCCTTTACGCGGTATAACCGGAAAACCGAAAAAACGCCCCTTTCGGGGGCACCCACCACTTAAGCACAACTCCGTCGAAGTCGAAAACTTAGGAGAGTCTTAATGGGCAACCAATGAAGCCATTAAAGCAAAAAAATCTTTTGTAGGAATTATTTCCGATTTAATCAATTTTTGTGTTTAATTCTACTGGCCTATAAGTAATTGATTAGAACTGTATAAGTATTTACGCGAACTCTATAATAATACTCGTATTAGTTACTTGCATTATGTTTCATCATGCTTTCGGAAAATGATTGATTAAAATCGAGCTAAGCTGTACTTCCTACTTCCTACTTTATAGCACTGCCAGCAGCACTTGTTATTGTAATTATCCCAAAAGGGGTAAAATGAGTAACGAATATCGAAAAAAATCAATGAACTTCTGAAATTCTAATTTGGAACTTTAAGAAATGTTCACGCCCAAATTGTGAAATGTGGATTGCCCATCCCGAGAATATTATGCATTATAATTATATGACTAATAATATTGTAAAAATCCCCAACAGAATCCATAATGGGGGTAAGCGTCAACGCGCAAGAGGACAGCGAGTCAGAGTTTGTGAAAGCAGTCGAAGTGTAAGTACAGAAAATAGTCAACCTATCCACATCCCTTAAAGTTACATAGAAAGGTACTATGATTGATTTCGGAATTTAAAGTTTAAGATCACAACCTATCACGTGAGCTGAGCCATAGTACATACAAAAAGTATGATGACGTGCTTGACACTTGATTTACATAACCTTGTTATCTTCGGGTATTTATAGTAAAGATAATAATAGGAAAAATAAAAAATAAGTAGCTAACTAGCTATCTATAGATACCTAGTACCTATTGATTGTTAGATAGTTTTATTAAGATTCAAACTCTTCAGTCAGGTAGCAGTTAGGACTTCTTGTCAGGTGCTAAAAGTCCACATTTATTATAGTATACAATGCATTTATTATTATTCACTTCGAATTTTTCTCCACCTTTTCGGGATGGGTTATTACTTAATTATTATTCAGCTGGTTAGTTTGAAGATGCAAGCTGTCATGTTTGTGCATGGTGGAAACCATTTATTATTACAAATATCATAGTATCAATTTAAAACTAAATTATGATACAACACAATTTTACCATACCGAAATTATTATTAGTCTTCCTTCACTTTGCTCCCATTATCCACATAAAAACAAAGTAACTAACTACTTATGCAATATATTTCACTTAATATTTTTAGTAACAAAGGAGGGCGTGGCGTAATTTTATAGTTTTAGCATTTTCTAAAACTTAGAATCAACAAACCGGTATTATTGAAAGTTTATAAGTAAATGATTCTCATAAAATATTATAATAATTTAATTTCTCATTAAAATTCTCCTTGAAATAATCTTGCAGAATGTCAAGTATAGCTTCGATGCGGATGCGCAATCCGTTCGTGGCGCCCGACGTGGTGTTCAACTTATTACCCTACAAAGCTGACCAGGACAAAGCCTTGGACATCCTCCACAGCCAAACCAGAAAGGTCATCAACGCAAGGCAAGAAGAACTGAAAAACTCTGAGATCACCGACTTGGGTGCTAATGCAGAAATTGGCAAGTTAAAAATTTCGAATAATCTTTTTTAAGAATCTAACAAAGCGAAAAATTATGACTGTGAATGTGCATGTGTTGCTATGCTATAAATAGATGTTTATCCTATTGTTATAGACTAAAGTTTAGGTTAGGTTAGAGAGGTCACAAGTAACAGGTACCTCAGACGTTTACAAGCGTCAGTCACAATTAGTGATGCTTTTAATGAATTGTTTTGTTATTACCTACAAAGTTTTTTGGAATAGATAAAGGTAGCTAAAGATATCTTTAGTAACATAATTTTTCACGATTTTTCAGGATTAAAAAACAAACACGCATTTTTGGATCTCTTGCTATTAGCAGAAGTTGATGGTAAAAAACTTAGCGATGAACATATTAGAGAAGAAGTGGACACTTTTATGTTTTTAGTAAGTAAATAAACGAAAGATATATAGAAATACACTATTCACAATAACATTATATACAGGCGCTCTACACAATAATAGATACGAGTCTGTAATAGTAGGTCTACTTAATTGAAGTTCTACTAATCACATACTTAAACCAGTGCATACTACCTCTATTATGCAGTATGATGAAGAGCCTTATCCTTAATGCACGAGACTTTCTGATGTTAGATGCAAGTTAATAAGGGACTTAACACTTAATTAATAATGGTAACTATTTCCGCAGGGCCACGACACAACAACAGCCGGTCTGGCTTATTGTGTTTACTGCCTTTCAAACCACGAAGACGTTCAAGAAAAGATTTTTGACGAACAGAAAGCCATATTTGGCGATGATTTTGAAAGGAATCCTACATACAGGTAAAAGCACCATACTACTTCGTTCGTTTCAGCCAAATGATGTCCATTGCTGGACAAAGGCCTCCCCCAAGATTTTCCACAATGAACCTGTAATTACTTCTGGTCCTGCGCTGCCCGCATCCAGGCTCTTCCCGCGACCTTTACCAGATCGTCGGTCCACCTAGTTAGGAGGCTTGCCCACGTTACGTCTTCCAGCCCGTGGTCGCCACTCGAGAAATTTCCTGCCCCAACTACTTAGGTACTAGACTACCATACTACTAATTACTTAATATTATAAACGTAGCAGGAAGGCGCTGGATGCAGGCCGCTCGCTAACCAACTGGGCGATTTGAAAATCATTGGGGGAGGCCTATGTTCAGCAGGTGACGTCCCGGAGGCTGAAATGATAATGATTACAAATGATTTTACAAAGTTTGCAAAATTAAAAAACCTTAGCTTTAATTACTCGTGTAAATTTTGATTTTAGTGAACTGCATCAAATGAAATATTTGGATTTGGTAATCAAGGAATCGTTGCGCTTATTTCCTTCTGTGCCTGTGATTGGGAGAGAAATCGATCGAGATGTAGGTGAGTTATTAGTAATTCCTACTTTGTGGAAAACACAGTAATAAACTTTTTATTACGATGGAAAACAAAATCACATACAAGTAGTGTGATTAGAATTTTTGTTTTCCGAAAAATCAGTTGAATAGCAACAAACCACACAAGCTTGCAGACGAGACATTTAAAATTTTAAATCCTGAAGACGAGAACGTCGAGAAAAATCTAACATTTGTACATGCATGTTAACAACAGACAACACGACAACTCCCTAGGCTCTCTGTCTGATAAACATTACCTTTTACTTACCCATAAAACCGTCCATGACGTCGACGTCTTTGTCAGTTCCTAAGAATTAATTTACCTATTTTGAAATTAAATTAGGTATGATTGTTTCTGTCTACTAACCATAATTAAATCTATACTTATAATAAATCTGTAGAGAGGTCAATTCTGTACATGAAATATATTTTCAAAATAACTATCAGGGGGTGATTTAGTGATCGATACTGATGCCAAAAATGCAATCAGTAAAATTTTTGTCTGTCTGTCTGTATGTTCCTTATAGAAACAAAAACTACTCGACGGATTTTAACGAAACTTGGTACAATTATTCTTCATACTCCTGGGCAGGTTATAGTATACTTAGGAATTCCCACGGGAACGGGAATTAGCGGGAAAATCCTTTTGTGTGAAAAATCTAAACCGCTTAAGTTCGACGCTTGAAATTTGGCATGCAGGTATCTTAGTAAACTTAAAGCTTAGTTACAACAGGATATTGCAAAATTCCCACGGGAACGGGAGTTAGCGGGAAAAAACATTTGTATGAAAAAATCCAAACCGCTTAAGTTAGACGCTTGAAATTTGGCATGCAGGTATCTTAGTAAACTTAAAGCTTAGTTACAACAGGATATTGCAAAATTCCCACGGGAACGGGAGTTAGCGGGAAAAAACATTTGTATGAAAAAATCTAAACCGCTTAAGTTAGACGCTTGAAATTTGGCATGCAGGTATCTTAGTAAACTTAAAGCTTAGTTACAACAGGATATTGCAAAATTCCCACGGGAACGGGAGTTAGCGGGAAAAAACATTTGTATGAAAAAATCTAAACCGCTTAAGTTAGACGCTTGAAATTTGGCATGCAGGTATCTTAGTAAACTTAAAGCTTAGTTACAACAGGATATTGCAAAATTCCCACGGGAACGGGAGTTAGCGGGAAAAAACATTTGTATGAAAAAATCCAAACCGCTTAAGTTAGACGCTTGAAATTTGGCATGCAGGTATCTTAGTAAACTTAAAGCTTAGTTACAACAGGATATTGCAAAATTCCCACGGGAACGGGAGTTAGCGGGAAAAAACATTTACAGGGTGTTAGGTAAATGGGTATATGAGCCGACACTAGCCCATGTTAACATGGGCATATAAATGGTATGGTGAAGTCAGAAATTTAATATTATCATTTTAATTTTTTTAATTTTCATACAAAATATTATTGATAAAATCCGATTTGTATGAAAATTAAAATAATTAAAATTAAGATATCAATTTTCTGACTTCACCATACCATTTATATGACCATGTTAACATGGGCTAGTGTCAGCTCATATACCCATTTACCTAACACCCTGTATATGAAAAAATTTAAACCGCTTAAGTTAGACGCTTGAAATTTGGCATACAGGTATCTTAGTAAACTTAAAGCTTAGTTACAACAGGATATTGCAAAATTCCCACGGGAATGGGAGTTAGCGGGAAAAAACATTTGTATGAAAAAATCTGAACCGCGTAAGATAGATGAAGGGGGTAAAACGGGATCCACGCGTACGAAGTCGCGGGCGGTCGCTAGTAGCTAAATAACTTACTAAAAACATTTAAATGTAATTTCAAATTGGCATTGTGAGCGCTTTCAACCGATCTGTAAGCTTACTTGCAAAATTCAAAGTAAATAAATAAGTAATGATTAATATGAATAATAAACACACTGTTTGTCTCCCACAGATATGGCTGGACATCGCCTACCAAAGGGCACTACTGTGGTGATGGACTTCTTCAACATGCAGCGAAACCCTGAGCTTTACGAAGACCCCCTAGATTTCCGGCCTGAACGGTTCGAGAATATCAATAGAAACCCCTTCTTCTGGCTGGCTTTCAGCGCGGGACCCAGAAACTGTATCGGTAATAATGTTTTATTCTCACGTTATTAATTACGAGTATGTACCTAGCTAACCTATTCGCAGATTGGCACAAAGACTTCAAAATTTTCAGTGGCAGGCACTAATCAAACTTTTAGGAAGGCCTGTTGCTCGACATTATTTCAAATGGATGATTTTCATAAATAGGTTACATACAACTGATGCTCAGAGCAGACGCATTGCAACCGGAAGGTCTTCGGTTAATTTTCCACAACTACTTATACTTAGTTGTAAAAACTTTCAACGCTGTTTTAGCAGACGCTACCACCAGAGTATAAGCTATGGTAGCTAAGCGGTACCACAGATAATATAATACTAGTGCGGTACTAAGCTGTAGCTATGGCGTACAACAACGCCTAAAAACAGCGTTGAAAGTTAGTTAAGTTTAAGGAAGTCATGTAGGCAGTGCCGGATTAGCCACGTAGCAAGAGTAGCAAATGCTACGGGCCCCGCGAATTTGGGGGCCCCGCGCTCCAACGCCTGTCTGACCGAAATAAAAAAAGATTAATTTTGATAGGAGCGTAAAATATCTTGCATGCCTTAAACGCGAAGCGCTTAGGCTATGCTTTACTTTCACTTGAAAATCTAAAACTCGATTTCATCACGTTAAATCATAAAAATAATTAAGTAGGTATTTTACGAACTTTTTAACGTGAATGTTCTAATATTCAATTATAATCGATATATTTAGACTAGCATCTATACCACATTTCTAAGCGGCCAGATTTTTATTTTTTTTCTATAGGTATACATTTATTTTATGAGTTTATTTATGTATATGTTACGGTCAAAGTGAAAATAATGAATAATCGCCGGTTATTATGAATAATTACTGCATGATTTGGTAAATGTTATTAATATGAGATCAGTTATGTGTGTATAAAATTAAATAGGCGGCCCGCCGCACCTTAGGTAACCAATTTTTCACTTTAAATCAAAACATTATATTATAGGCATCATGGAAAAGTAATATTATGCAAGAAACATTCCAAACTCATTATGCCAAATTATATTAATATATGATAATATCAAAACGTTTAAAAGTTTGGCTGTACACGAGCACGTACACAAGATGTTCTCTAGTACTAAGGTTGAATTATTAAATAATCACTGTTAAATGTGATTAATTTATCACTTTTACCACGACTGACGGTAATTATTCATAATAACCGGTTATTATTAATAATTTTCAATTTATCACATTAACAATAACATATATATTTATATTCAGATATTGAGGCAAGAGCCAAAGATCTGACCAACTGTGAAGAATACCAGCAACAGACATCAAGACGAATCAAGCGAAACACAAAGTAGCTACGACCATTTCAGCGGCTCTACTACACTCTCGACGACTTTGTTGAAAATCAAACACCTGGACAACGTTTTGAAGTTCAGTGTTTATAGTCATTATTGATAACGTACTGTCTGCTTTAACTAACTTGTTTTTGAAGTATTTTGACAGTTAAAATCTCTTACACCAGAAGAGATTTTGGAAAAATCCTTAAGTATGGTCAGTGCTTACGAAGATGATTTGCAGAACAGCCTAGGTGGCAAATTAGTGCAGTTTGAAGAGCTGCTGAAAACAGATGTGGCTACTGTTATTGACAGCAAGAAACCGGATCCTCTGGAGCAGCAATTTTATAAACTTTTAATAAATAATTCTTTAGAATCGTGTTTTCCAAACTTAGAAATTGCCTTGCGCATTTACATGTGTCTCTCGTGATCACTAACTGCAGTGGCGAACGTTCTTTTTCAACATTAAAACGTATTAAAAATTAATTAAGGAACACGATGGGACAAGAACGTCTTAATCATCTTACTTTGTTGAATATAGGGCATGATTTGCTTAAAGAAGTTGATATTGAAAGTGTTATCTCTTTTGCCCACATTAAATCAAGAAAAGTTCATTTGTTTCACAGTTTTGTTTCATTTAATACCCTAAACTTGAGAACCTAAAGCAAACCAAGGGCCCCTTGATATAAATTTGCTACAGGCCCCGCGCTGGCTTAATCCGGCACTGCATGTAGGTACTAAGATTTTGATTTACAATAAACCAAAACAAACTGACCGACTATAAAGATACATAAAGGTCGTTTATAAACTGGTCTCTAGTTTTTGTCAAGGTAAACAGCGTTTTGGTATTAATTATATTATTTTGGCCTATCTCAAAAATGTTGACGTCATAGTTTGGATACAACATTAATAAGTTTTTATGAATGACAGACTTGAATAATCTACTTTATTATTACGATAATATCTTACTTACCTACTTACTTAGTGCCATCGGCTCTTTGCTTGCAGGTCAGAAGTTCGCGCTAATGGAAATGAAGGTCACTTTATCCGAGATCGTCAAAAACTTCAAGATATTACCATACGGTGAAGAACCAGAGCTGGGGGCTGACCTGATACTTCGATCTCCCAATGGTATAAAAGTTATACTTGAAACAAGATAGCCCAAGTATAGATAGCTCATTTTAACCCTGGGTTGCACTTATTCTTCTTCTTTTTAATCTTCTTCTGAACTTTCTGACATTAACTATTTACTTTTATGATTTTTATTTATACCAAATTTAGTTAGGTACAGTTAGAGTTAAAGTGATGCAACTCAGCAAAGTACAATAAACTTTGATCTATTAATTTCGTACTTGATTTATTAAAGATTCTGACAAAACATTTTTTTGTTATTTTCTTACATCTCCCAAACTCGTTACTAGAGTAGAAATAAAATTATAATAAAAAAAACTTTTTTAAAAACAAGCTTTAGCGCAAACAGAAAAAAGTGGAAAAAATTCCATGCGCGGTACAAGCTTTTGAAATTCTTTGAACCAAGCATACAATTATTTTTTTCGTTTTAGTACAACTGCATTTCAGGATAAAGCTTGTTTTAAAAAAGTTTTTTTTTATTATAATTTTATTTTACACTTTTTAGTTGTATCTCAATCTCTGGGTCATTATTTAGCACCAAAGTGCTCGAGAAGTCGAATCCAACGAACCCAAACTCGATAAGATTCCGCCGTTTCGTTTAGGAGTTCCTATGGCCACCTCCTGACTCCATCATCAGGACCCTGGACATCATCTAGCACCCATTCTTTTTTCATTGTACGTCAATGATATCCCCTAATGTCCGAATACGGATTTAGCCCTCTTTGCGGACGACACCGCACTCTACAAGTCCGGACGTACTTAATCGGAATTACGTCATCTTGGCGCTTCAACGCGCAGTCACACAATTAGGCGAATGGTTCAGGAAGTGGCGTATCGAGGTAAATCCCGAAAAAAGTGCAGCAGTGTACTTTTCTTGCTTTGTCTGCGAAACGTCCTCCGGTTCGCACTCGTCCTAATGTCCCCACCCATCTCACCTTATTTGACCAAACTATTCCTTGGAAGAGTGAGGCCAAGTACTTAGGTGTCACCCTCGACCAGAGATTATCGTTCGCTCCGCACCTTAGACGCGTCTTGACCTAGGCATGTCCTAGACGACCCGGACGATCCTATTACCGAATTTCTGAACACAGACATCACTGCCTTAAGCAACGCCAACTACTCCACAACACAGTAGCTTGTTAGACCGTACTCGCCGGCGAGTACGAGGCTCTGACTGGCTCTGCATTTCATTTCGGACGGTACAGACATGTACCGGGCCGGTTCTCCCCAGTCCGTCCCCTGGACACGGCCTGAGCCCCGATTACGGTAACTTTTAACGTCTACAATCCAGACACGCTTCTCGATTCTGCGATACGATTGGTCGTTCAACAGCGTACGTCAGCTGTTTTGACCAATCGCATCGCAGAATCGAAGAAGCGTGTCTGGATTGTAGACGTTAAATATTACCATAATCGGGGCTCTGAGCCGAGGTTCGAGCCTACCGTGGCGCCCTCAGGCCGCGTCCGTAGTCCCCCTCGATCGTGTGCGTCAGAACCGCGGGTGGGGTATCATGAAATCGAATGAAACATATTCTGGTATTTAGTAGTGTTTTACTATTATTTGATAGCGAAGATAAAAATTTTAGTACTTATCTATAAACAAAATTAAACGAAAAACAAAGTTCCACCGCCAACCTGACGTCAGGATGGCGGGTGGGTAGTTGAACGGTGTACAATACTTAGAAACTGTAAATGCCAATTTTTAGTATCTCTTCATTAAATAAATAAAATAATGTTAATTCTTATCTACGCCTTTTTATTTACTTGTGAAATATATTTTTTTCAATGTCGGAAGCCATACAAATTTTTTTTTTTGTTTAGATTCAAAAGTTCTCTGATTAAAACAGCATTAAACGATAAATGAGGTGCACTGATATTTAATACATATCTACAAGTATTGCATAGTAGAGTAAAAAGATTTAGTAGTTCTACTAAATACAAGATGAAACGATTAACAAAGTCCGCCGCCGTCCATTCTGACATCAAGTTGGCGGGTGGAAATAAAACGGTGTAAATTGCATAAAAACTATAGATGTTAACTTATTATAATAGTCCTTTGGTAACTACTTACATTTATTTTAAAATTATAACTTTTAACATCTTTAAATATTATTTATTTCATTATTTTTAATAACCATTCTGTGCGCCCACATGTTAAGAGTCGCGGCTTAGATTAAATTATGGATTGTAATTTGTACTTAAATATGGCTAACTTGTTTTGTGAGCCTTAAATAAATAAATAATAAACCCTAGTTCCACATACTTTATGGAATGAGATCTAGTTGACGGGAGGGATGATCGAGATCACATTCTTTATTAGCCATGGAACATTTCTCTCGACAGAGTAAGAGCAATGAGAATGAGAAAATGTTTAAAATTACTGCGTTTCATCTTTTTAAGCTATTATTTAGGTACTTACTAGGGTTTCTGATTTCTCGACCTATTTTTTTTCTCGAGTTTCGAGAATTCTCGAGGCCATAGTCTCGAGTTTTCTCGGGTCTCGAGTCTTTTAATGAAAACTGCTGAAATCGGTTGAAATTTAATAAAAACAGGTTTTTTTAATCTATTATACCTACTTTTATGCACAACAATCAATATTAGAATTTAGTAACACTTATTTTGGTAAGGAAATAAACAAAAAATAAAATCTTTCATAATTAATATTTACCTACTAATTAATAACAAAAGTCATAAAGTCGCATGTAGGTACTTTAAGGATAAATACCAATAAAAATCTGGAGTAGCTCCAGATTTTTCAATTGAATCACTTGTTTTCTAAAGAACACAAGTCCAAATAGCAAAATTACGATAAATAGTTTTTTTATGAACAAAAAAAAACTTTTTAATAAATTTTTAAATTTCTTACAGATAACGACTTGAATAAACTTTACGAGGAGGCACGAGTACCTAACCTAACGTCTGTTAGGTAAGGTGACTGTCTAGTTAACAAATTTTTCAGTCTTTAAATCAGTCAGATTAAACATACATAATAAATATAGCATACTCGTTGGTGAACATTATTACTTAGTTTCGATTGAGATCATTACTTTTGCAAATCAAATCAGTTAAAAAAGGAAAGTCTAGGCCAGTCTAAAAACAACGTTGACTATTAAATAATTAAAAACTTACTTTTGTCTAAGTAAATAGGCTTTTAAGAATATTAAAGCTTCAAAATCGAAACTCGAGAATTCTCGAGCTCTGGTAATTTTTTTCTCGTCTCGAATGAAGCCAAATTTCTCGAGTTTTCTCGAGTTCGAGAAAGCTCGAGCAGAAACCCTAGTACTTACCTACTTACTAGTAAACATTTACATAGAAGTTCCTCAGAGCAGGGGGCGTAGTGTGAGTTTATGACAAACGCATTCGATGTCGACTGCAAAAGTAACAATAAACGTATGACAGCGAACCTAGCGGAAACTTTCAAGATCTAAAATCTTCTTTGATGTTAACTCACACCAAGTCCTCAGATGAGAATTCCTATCAAGACTGTAAATTATAGTTAGGAATATTGGCGGATATAATAATATTATAGTTAATTTAGAGATGATTATGAATGAATTATGTAAACAGCAGTTGTTTTATTTAAATATTTATAAATTGAGGAACTTCTATGTAAATGTTTACTAGTAAGTACCTAAATAATAGATTAAAAAGATGAAACACAATAATTTAAAACCTTTTCTCATTCTCATTGCTCTTACTCTGTCGAGAGAAATGTTCCATGGCTAATAAAGAATGTGATCCCGATCATCCCTCCCGTCAACTAGATCTCATTCCATAAAGTATGTGGAAGGGTCATTCCATAAAAATATGTCAACTCTTAGTCCGCGCCACATTTCACATGAAATATTTGTTAATATTTTATTCCAAAATTGTTAAATAACAGCTCGCAATATGCTTTATTCATCACCCATTTATATTTTTTGAAACTATTTTTAAAACATCTTAAATTACTTTTGAATGACCCAAAACGTCATTCCCTAGGCATGTCCGTACTCCAAAAGTTTGTGTTTTGGGACCCACATTTATAAAAACATCAACTTTATCCTTTGTTTTAATTAACGAATAATCTATTTAAATGTATATTACACCAAATTCTATTAATATTTTTCGGTTTCAATAAGCAATAATTTGATTTTCTTTAGTTGAAAAAGAGTCTACAGCTTTTAGCGTCATTCCCTCGCCACGCACTGATTTTATAATTTTGCGCTTTAATATGTATTTAGAGTGAATGACATTTAGTTGAGTTTAAAGTACGATACGAAATTATCCTCAGACCATACTGGCTTTGCGGTAGCCGTTTTTTGAATTAGTGCAAACGTGCCAGTTGTTGCGGAAACATGTGTTAATCCAGTCACTTCGTCAGTCCCTAGTTGAGTAACTTTATTGATTACAATAGGAAATTGTATATAATTTAATAGTATTTACGTGTGGTTTTTTGGCTATTTTCGGCACATCGTATTAAGCATCTTATAATATAAAGTTAATCTGCATTTGTGTTAAGTTTTACTCCAAATCGTCAGTCCCTAGAGCGTCAGGCCCTAGCTTTAAACGGCACTTGGGACTAAATTACTAGTTAGGAAATGATGTTTTTTATATAGTGATAATAACAAAACAACTACATTATGTATATTAACTTATCTATAAATGTTAAGGTTATATGTTTTATACTTTATTAGAAGTCATATAAGAGTAATGTAGTATGAAAAAATTGAAAATTGTAATTTCTCCTAAAATAAAGCATAAAGTGACTGGCCCTTTTAGACATAACATAATTTATTAATAAACTATAATTTACACTAATAAAGTATTCAAAAGCATCTTAAAAAAGTTACGGACAAAATGACGTCGAAAATATACAGATTTTCATGGAATGACCCGGAACAAGGGTTTATTATTTATTTATTTAAGGCTCACAAAACAAGTTAGTCATATTTAAGTACAAATTACAATCCATAATTATACATCCATAATTTAACAAGTGTCATTTTTTATAGTTACTTTTGTGAAGCCTCAATGTTACCTTGTTGGTGTTCAAATAAATAAATAAATAAATAATTTAATCTAAGCCGCGACTCTTAACATGTGGGCGGCGCACAGAATGGTTATTAAAAATAATGAAATAAATAATATTTAAAGATGTTAAAAGTTATAATTTTAAAATAAATGTAAGTAGTTACCAAAGAACTATTATAATAAGTTAACATCTATAGTCTTTATGCATTTTACACCGTTTTATTTCCACCCGCCAACTTGATGTCAGAATGGACGGCGGCGGACTTTGTTAATCGTTTCATCTTTTATTTAGTAGAACTACTAAATCTTTTTACTCTACTATGCAATACTTGTAGATATGTATTAAATATCAGTGCACCTCATTTATCGTTTAATGCTGTTTTAATCAAAGAACTTTTGAAACTAAACAAAAAAAAATTTTGTATGGCTTCCGACATTGAAAAAAATATATTTCACAAGTAAATAAAAAGGCGTAGATAAGAATTAACATTATTTTATTTATTTAATGAAGAGATACTAAAAATTGGCATTTACAGTTTCTAAGTATTGTACACCGTTCAACTACCCACCCGCCATCCTGACGTCAGGTTGGCGGTGGAACTTTGTTTTTCGTTTTATTTTGTTTATAGATAAGTACTAAAATTTTTATCTTCGCTATCAAATGAGTATTTCTCAAAAAAAATGTACGTAACGAAACGGTAGTAACGAAATAGTAAGGCCATAAGGCTTGTTATACATTGGCGAAATATTGTGAATGCTCTTCATTTGAGGAGTGTCTATTCAAAAGGGGATATTTACATTTTTATTATTTATTAAACTGAGTATGCAGTCTTGTTCTTAGTGCTGAATACTCACTTTCGTCACTTGAATCTTAATCAAAACGGGATATTCTCCCAAGTAAAGCAGCTTCAAATATGAGTGTTCATTTCAGAACAGGATATTTACACTTACAAAATTAAAAAAATAATAGTTATTTTTCATTTCATAACAAGAGAGGATATTTACAATACAAATATTTACACTATACCAATTAGCCGTTTCAAAACGGGATATTTACTTTTACATAGTGTTTTATTTCCTTTAACTTTATGCTTTAGGATTTATTTTTAGACATTTTACTCTGTAGAACGGAACGCAAAATTAACGTAAAACGGAATCTATGTTGTGTGATTGTCTGACACCTGATATTGGACAAATCAGTGGGTCTAGACAAAGTGCCATTATAATCGCAAACCAGTCGAAAAGTGGTCGAAAAGCCCCTTTTTTGTATGGAATTTGACGGATTCGATTTTCGATTCGATCAAAAAGTGCGTTTTGTCTAGGGGGGCAGGATTTGAATGTCTAATTATTAAAAAAATATAATTCTGTTTAGTAGCGTCTTTAATTTTGGTCATTATTATTATTAAAAAAAAAGAATAATCTGTGTTTTATCAGGCCTGAGCCCCGATTACGGTAACTTTTAACGTCTACAATCCAGACGCGTTTCTGATTCTGCGATACGATTGGTCAAAACAGCTGACGTACGCTGTTGAACGACCAATCGTATCGCAGAATCGAGAAGCGTGTCTGGATTGTTGACGTTAAAAATTACCGTAATCGGGGCTCTGTTCATCTCCGCGAGTTTACATCGAAAACAAAACACGCACGATGGCCCACCTACCGTTCCAAAATACTGGACTGTCCTATCGATGACATTGACAGTGGGGCGCCACCGTCAATACCGGATCGCTGGTTCCGATTTTTGCCATGTTTGGAAACCATATAGTTGGACGATGGTAGCGCCCCCCTGTCATTGACTTTCGTGGGACAGTTCAGCGTGGGTCATCTATACAGGATTCGACAAGGCCTCACATACGAGCGAACTTTGACTTACGCACGCGTATTCTTGTGTATGACGGAAGAAAATAAAGAAAATGGTACTAAATACTGTGCAGTATTTATCTGCCTAAATAATAATAAAAACACAGAATGTACATTTTTAAGTTGCCTCAAGACACTGAGAGGTAAATAAGTAGTTAATATTATTCATGATAATTCATGCTAAATCATGTATTTGCTCCGCCATTTTCCACAGTTTGGCACCTCACGTCACATCATTTTACCGAAGTCAGCCCTATAGCTTCGGCGCAGTGCCGATCACTGACGTTTGTCAACAAAATGGTGCTTGACTCTTGAGATAAGCTAAATTACACCATATTGTTAATGACATTGAGCATAATTTTTTTTAAATACCTTCGCGAAGTAAAACTTCTGTACGTAGTACTTATTATTATTCTGTGGTTTTATTATCATTTAAAATCTTGAGATGTACAATACAAAAGAGGATATTTACAAAATAGTAGGCTCAACTAAAGGGGATATTTACAGTAAGTACAGAACAAAGGGGGATATTATAAAAGATCCGTGTCAAAAGAGGATATTATGATTTTTCTGAACTCTGTAACTTTAAATTAACAAGTCATATTTTTTGGCAAAAAGTGTAGTTAGAACACTGTAATGAAATAGTTTCATAACAGAAATAATGCTTTTCGGTAGGTCTGTAAATATTTCCCATATAAGTTTTTCCCATTTTGTGAAAAATAAGATAGAATGTAGGTATCCCCTTTTGAAAAGACACTCCTCATTTATTCAATTCGAAATATTTGTAAGTATGCACCCAAATACGGGGTAGGTAATATTAAGGGGTTAGAAATAAAATAAGGGAGTAATCATTCATACTATTTTAATAAAATTATTTTTGTTCCATCATGTTTATCCATTTTGAGTCGTTCTCTGTAAGCTTTTTGCCTTTCGGCATTGGTTTTTGGCGGCATTCCTAAAAAAACAAAAGAAGTAATCACATAAAAACGTAATCTAAATGATTTGATTATTTTTTGCTGGTGGCACTTCTGTAAAGCAGATAGTATCCAATCCTTTTATTTATTGACGCTCTATATTTTTTGAAATAAATTAAGTAGTGAATATTACTATGCTTAGTCAGGTAATAACAGTATACACTCAGCACTATGTTGTACTTTTTCGTAACGTAACGAAATTCGTAAAAAACGTAACGAAATATTAGACAAAATGAGATCAGAAACAAGTATTTTTTTGATAAAAGCTGTTACAGCAAATATAAAAGCTTACTAAATGTTCGTACCACACGTATTACAAAAAATGGTTAAATGAAGACTTACCGTTCTATATAAAATCGCTGATTTTACTTCCTGTTACGAAAAAGTAATCCCACAAAACACACACGTTTTCACTGATTTTCGCGATAGATGTATGGCGGAGACGTCAGGCCAACAGCCATTCACAGTGCAGCTATTGTTGTCCGTGTAAAAAAAAATATGGAACTGTTCAGACTGTACAAACCATGGGAAAGTAGAAATAATCGTAACTAAAGAGTAAATAACAAAATAGTAAATGAGAGCGACTCATTTTGTTTTTTTGCTTTAAATTGCTAATTATTATATCACCCCATAGAAAATCAATTTGATACAGAAACTGCGATTACTGTAGAACGCTAATACAAAGAAATTTACAATAATTTAGTTACGTATCGCATTTTATGAAACAAAAACACATGAAAAAGCTAGGGTGGCAAACAGGTTTTTGTATGAAAGGTAAAAAAGGACTATTTTTAAAATATCTAAATGAGGAGGTTAGGAACAAAAGGTGACATTTATTACATTTTAATTCAATCTCAATAGTGATTTGTACATAATAATCAAAAAGTGTCATTTCCTTTGTAAATATTTCTGAGGCTTTTAAGGTCGGATCAAAACGGGTACATTATTTCTTAAAAAATAACGATTTGCCCAAAATAAATTATGACGACAGGTCGAATCGATATGTTTAATCGAATAACCTTATTATATGGTGGCAACATTTTTTTTTACTTTTGTGGTGCGGCGCTCCTTGATGGCGCTGTCTGTCCTGTCAGTTGTCAAACAAAACACTGACAGACAGAGTGACTGGTGACATGACGATTTGGTTGCGCGCCTTTTCGATTTTCTTTCTGTGCAGCAGGATTTATTTATCAAATATTTATTATTTTGTGAATCGGCTTCTCAAAATGGAGGAAGAAGCAGTAGACGTGGCCAGTATCAACCATGGTAAAGGTGCAAAGAAAAAGGATGTAGAAAGTTTATTAACTAAACAGTTTGGAGAAAACTGGAAAAATGATCCTTCTTTAAAATGGTATTGTGATATCTTGTATGAAAATAATATAAGTGAAAATGACAATGAAAATGATGAAAATGGATGTGACTGCTTAGAACCTGATTGTGGAGAACTTCATGTATAAGAATTTAAAATAATAATAAACACATTTTTTGTATGGATATTGATTTGTTTTTGTTTCTAATAGTGACATTTTTCAGACAGTAAGTTTCAAAAGGTAACATTTTACAAAACTATTGAATCAAATGGTGACATTTACTTGTGACTTGATCAAAAGGTGACATCTGATTTGTTCTTTATTTAATTTTGTGTAAATTTTAAAACATACATGAAAACTTTTAATACCTTGTAATCTATGTCTTATTAACCCATAATATTAAAAACAAAAAAAAAAACAAAACACATAAAGTTCAACAAAAATATTTATTTTCTTAATTTATTCATATAATTAAAAAGTGTAAATGTCACTTTCTGTTCCTAACCTCCTCAAATATTTGGTAATAAGTAGGATTACTTATAGCTATAATTCTTCGTTATCTTAAAGATTAATATTCATCCTTCAAAATTGTGTGTGTGTTTTTTTTGTGTGATGATTTATAAATATATAACTTTTGAACTGTTTCAAAGCACACTTTTTTTTTTCAAAATGTACATTTTTTTTGAGAAATACTCAAATAATAGTAAAACACTACTAAATACCAGAATATGTTTCATTCGATTTCATGATACCCCACCCGCGGTTCTGACGCACACCCCTCGATCGGGCCCACTAGAGTGAGCCCACCGTAGGCTGGACTTTGGCCCAACACCGCGGTGGGCAACCCTCTAGTTGGGTTCGCCACTGATCGGGCGCCTAATGCGCTCAATACGGCCCGATCGCGAACGTCGGTCTGCGACCGACGCGGACGAGTCTCGGCCTCGTCGGCACGCGCACCGACGATTGCCAAACGGCTAGAGTACCTTCTGTACTCGCCAATCTGCCCGGTGAAGCTCTTCAAGCTACCAGCGCGCGTCCCTTCAAAAAAAATCATCTAGCACTAAACTGCTTGAAAAGACAAATCCAACGAACCCAAACTAGATGAGTTTCTGCCTTTTCGTTTAGGATTTCCTATGGCCACCTCCCAAATCCATCATCAGGACCCTGGACATCATCTAGCACTAAACTGCTCGAAAAGACAAATCCAACGAACCCAAACTCGATGAGTTTTTGTCGTTTCGTTTAGGAGTTCCTATGGCCACCTCCCTAATCCATCATAAGGACCCTGGAGATCATCTAGCACTAAACTGCTCGAAAAGACAAATCCAACGAACCCAAACTCGATGCGATTCCGCCGTTTCGTTTAGGAGTTCCTATGGCCACCTCCTGACTCCATCATCAGGACCCTGGACATCATCTAGCACTAAACTGCTCGAAAAGAAAAATCCAACGAACCCAAACTCGATGATTTTCTGCCGTTTCGTTTAGGAGTTCCTATGGCCACCTCCCTAATCGATCATCATGACCCTGGACATCATCTAGCACTAAACTGCTCAAAAAGACAAATCCAACGAACCAAAACTCGATGCGATTCCGTCGTTTCGGTTAGGAGTTCCTATGGCCACCTCCTGACTCCATCATCAGACCAGCTCAATGATACCATAACATTGCATTGTCTTCGTACCTACTACATAAGTATACCAAAGAAGAACGGTCATCTGTGACCCAGGCCCGACAGAAACGAGACATACCTACCTCAGTTTTTTTGTCATGTCTTATATATTTTTTATATTCGAAATCTATGTATAACACCAAAATATTACCCTTTGTTTTTGTTCAGGCGTTATACAAAAACTAATACAAAATGCCTATTTTATCGCCAAAATTGGTAAATGTATGTAACTAAATGTCTATTACAGCTGCTATGGAATGTATCTAGGTGACCTGGAGATACAGCCGGATTATACAGTAGTATCGATACTATCGATAGTTTATTCTTCACGAGCATCAATACTATCGATAGTATCGATAGTATTGCACATATTCCATAGTATTGCCAGGCCTGTCTCACTCCGCGCGGTACATCCGATAATTACCTACAGCGAAGCGCCCCGCCGGCGGGTATTATATCAGTCGAGTGTCACGCGCGCGCCCGTCAGGCATAGAGTATATTATATTGCCGTCAGGACGCTGTGGCGTGCGTTGTAGTATGATTATAATTCTATGATCGAAGTATTATTTAAAAATGGACATAAAGAGAAAGAAATATTGTGCGGCGTTCGGGTGTTTAAATTCGAAAAGAAATCTACCGGATTTATCTTTTTTTTTCGCTTCCCAAAGATGCTGAAAGGTATGTTGGCCATGTAGGTAATCAATAATTCATAGGATAGTATAGGAACCTAACCAACTATGACTACTGCTCAGAATGCGTTCGTTCGTTTCAGCCAAATGACGTCCACTGCTGGACAAAGGCCTCTCCCAAGGTTTTCCATAATGAATGCATACTTACCTACATACGTACCTCATTACAAATAAGTAGATTAATTATTTTTTCACTAGACAGCAACCCTAACAGCGTAAGAAGAGTTCAGAGGCACGCGATAGAAAAAGACAAAACTTGTAGGTGAATAAAATTGTAGGTACGTAGTGCTGTGCGAGCTGAATTCCACTGTATCGCGTCGTAGCAAGACTCGCATTTATTTAAATCGTCTTGCGGAGTAATCCTTCTGTACCTGTACTATTTTACTTATTCTGTGGTATTGCCTCGTTTTGAGCTATCGATAGTATCGACAGTATCGATACTATCGATTGGCCAATTGATAGTCTTGCGATAGTTTGGTTATCGATAGACTATCGATAGACCATCGATAATCGACTATCGATCGGCAACACTATTTGGAACTATATGAGCTATAGAAAAAAATGGAGGCCACACTCCGAATACCTACTTGAAGCTCAACCTATGTATCACTATCTCGCTCTCTGTGGGCAGACTCTCTCTTTCTAAATAAACAAAAAATATAAATTTGCTCAAAGTCAATGAAACTTAATGTAAAATCTTTATTTCTTGACATAGGTATTATCATTAAATGATAAGTGTAAATACTGGTAAAACGTTTTAGGAAGAAATTACTGTGAAAAATGTGAAAAATGTTTACAATGATCCAATGTCGGCAATCACGAAATAAACACTTACGCGTGGAATCTTAAGTCATTTCCAGGACACCACGTACTACCGCAACCACGCACTACAAAATTTTGCACCATTTCTTGTGATAAAACAATGATTATGTCCTGTAAAAAATCTCAAACGAAATTAACTGCATAATAAACAAAATAGTAAACAACCGCCATGATGGGCCAGATTGAGCCGATGTTGCCACATGGTACCGATTTCCCAGGAATTGGGATTGTAATTCCCTGATTCGCCAACACATTAAGCCTAAACGGCCGACAATTTTGTGATTTTTAATTTAACTAGGTAATCGTAGTTCAAATATTTTATTATTTATTTGTTTAACTTCTGATTTGGTTAGTGAATTGGCTATTTCGAAGAATTTA
Organism: Ostrinia nubilalis; assembly: GCF_963855985.1. Taxonomy (NCBI): domain Eukaryota; kingdom Metazoa; phylum Arthropoda; class Insecta; order Lepidoptera; family Crambidae; genus Ostrinia; species Ostrinia nubilalis. The sequence goes on along the minus strand of NC_087094.1, from coordinate 5,921,586 downwards.
CTATGAGATTTAAATAAGGAGATAGCAATACTACAGTCCACACTAAAAAGAGAGGTCGGCCCACAGAGAGCGAGATAGAGATAAGTAGGTATTTGACTCAAGTTGTTGTTCCAAATGTGGCCTCCATTTTATCTTTAGCTTCATGGGAACAACAACACTGACAACACTGTTATGACTATGAGTGAGTCAGTGTTGCCAGAAGGTTACTTTTGTAACCTTTTAGGTTACTTTTGAACTGCAGTGGTTACTTTTAGGTTACACTAATGAAAAGGTTACTTTTAGGTGATTTTTCAGAAATTGTAGAATTAACTTTTACAGGTTATTAGTAAAAAATATTAATAGTGACAATTTAAAAATTATGTCATAAAGTGCATTTAAACTTGAATTTGATTTATTATTTGTTAAAAAAAATGAGTTTTAGCGAATGTTTTTCGATAATAAAACGCAAATCCATGAAACGTTTTTAAACGACTGTGGGTCTAGTCAAAACGCACTTTAAAATCGCAAACCCATCGCAAACCAGTCGCAAACAAATAAACAAATCGCAAAAGAGGTCGATAACAAAAAAGGCTTAGTCAAACGGCAAAAAATCGAATCGCAAAGCCCTACCTATCGATAATCGAAAGACTGGATTGAAATTTCCCATACAAAGGCTTAGCCAACATGCATTTAAGACTCAATCAAAATCGAATCGAATCGCAACACCCGCCATTTTCATTGCGATTACTAAAACCCCGGTGATAAGCTTGGATTCGATCGAAAACCAATAGGGTGAGTTGCACCACCTAACTTTAAACGTAACTATGACGTTAACCGGTGTTTTTTGTATGGAGTTTGACAGATTTTAGACGTTTGTCAAAGTTAAACTAAGATGGTGCAACCCACCCTAAGGCTGTTTTGACAAATCCGTATCGCGATGTCGTTTTGACAGCTAGTTTGACAGCGAAGCATAGACGTAAACAGAGAGCAGAAAGAAGGAAGAAACTAATTTAAAAAAAAAAGCTAGAAAAAGTAAAAACAATCGCAAAGTCATAGACATTTTTTAACTTTTATTCGATTTTGAATGAACTTTTATATCGCCGCGTCGTTGGTGGTTCAATGTGCATTTTGGCTGCCATTTTCCGATCGAATCGAATCACTGGTGACGCGGCGACTGACATTAGTGAAAACTTCCCATTGGTTTGCGATGGCATTTTGACTAGACCCACTGGTCACTTTTCGAATTTAGATTATCAATTGTATTCATTTTCCATCCATGAACAACCTTACACACAATCATCGCTCCGCACCCCCCCCCCCCGTATGAAGGTTACTTTTTATTCAAAATGGTTACTTTTTTTTATATTTCTGGTAATTTCTGACTAGACCCGACTGGCAACACTGAGCCCCGATTACGGTAATTTTTAACGTCAACAATCCAGACACGCTTCTCGATTCTGCGATACGATTGGTCGTTCAACAGCGTACGTCAGCTGTTTTGACCAATCGTATCGCAGAATCAGAAACGCGTCTGGATTGTAGACGTTATAAAAGTTACCGTAATCGGGGCTCTGGAGTGAGTGAGCATGAGTGAGTATTTGATGAGTATTCTTTGGGTACGCTGATTATCAAAGTTAATTACATATTACAAAGGCTCTAGTTTTAACTTAGCTATGGCGTTTAATCTAAACATATTTACATTAAATTGTTGGTAAGTCAAGTTATTAAATTAGTATTGTAAGATTGCAACTTGGTTTTAATTTTTAAATGTTTTTCATTCATAAAACGTTAGCCTTATCTTTTGTATCCATCAATTTATCACAATAAAATAAAACCAAACCAATGTTCAAGATTAATAAAACTTTTACAGGGGTATTCCAATTGTATCCAAGAACCGTAAGGAAAGAATTCATGCTATTGCTAAATATTTGATGGAAAGTTCACATACATTGGTTTGTTTACAAGAAGTTTGGAGTGAGAATGACTATTTATTTATAAAAGATAGTCTAAAGGAGGTTTTGCCATATTCCTACTACTTTTATAGGTAAGATGAACTTAATTAGTTTTGTCTTCCAATTCATATTAATATTTTATTATAGTTTCTAATTCATATTATTGTTTTTAGCGGAGTGCTTGGCTCAGGTTTGTGTGTATTTTCCAAATGGGTGATTCAAGATGTGTTCTTTCATCAATGGCCTCTAAATGGCTACATCCACAAGATACACCATGGAGATTGGTTTGGGGGCAAAGGAGTTGGACTTTGTCGTATCAAATGTGGTGATAGACTTATTAATATCTATTGTACACATGTGAGTACCTGATTGTAAGAGCGCTTTCACATTAAGGCGTTAGTAGCGCGACTGCAGCGCGGCAGCGGCGTTTTATTATGTGAAGGCATGCATCCGCTGTCACATAGTATGAAATTTTCGGCAGCGCGTCTGTCGCACTGCGAAATCGCCTAAATGTGAAAGCGCTCTAAGAGTATATTTTATAGTACAATGTTTGCAATATTTTTAATCACTTTTATCTATTTAATTACAGTTACATGCTGAATATCATGAAGATGACATGTATTTAGCACACAGAGTACTGCAAGCTTACTCTACTGCTGAGCTTGTAAACCTGACCAAATCACCAGCTGATGTTTCCATTCTAGCAGGAGATCTCAATACTGGTCCTGATGATCTATCTTATAGGTAACAACCACTTGATACAAATAAATATGTAGTATTTGCTATCATGACACCTAACTACAGCTACTTTTGATGTAATATTCCAGGATAATTTCCCAGCTTCCATCATTAGTAGATCCTTTTGATTTAGAATGTGAAGGAAGTGACCCAAAGGTCAGGAAACCCTCAGGCACTTGTGACAATGCCAACAACAGCTATACTGCTCAGAAGCTGGCTGAAGCCTCACCAGAAGGAAAAAGAATTGACCACATACTGTTTCATGTTAGCCCTTCTTGGGAGGTAAGATATTGAACAATTATTTAACTATTAAGGAAATGAGTATATTGTTTGTTAAAATCATGTAAATACCCAATTGTTTTTCCTTAAGTGCATTATTTAGTCTTAATATTTTGCTCAATTATTTTTCATGTTATCTTAGTTCCCAAAGTTATTTCTGTCTGAGAACTCCTCAAATGTACAATTAATTTCTACTATATTAGTCACAATGTAAGTTTTTTCATTTAGTATTTTATATTTCCAGGCTGAGGTGGTGAATTTTGGGAACCCCTTAGAAGACAGAGTTCCTGATCAACCATTTTCTTATTCTGATCACAATGCTGTCTCATTGGAACTTAAACTCAAACCAACCAGTCCAAAAACTAAACAAAGACAATTCAGTAAAGAAATTTCATTTGATGTTACCATTGGTCAAGCTATTAAAGTTTGTGAAGATGCTATGGACACCATATTGAAATCTAGAAAGCTGTACTTAACTTCAGGAGGCTTGCTTTTCATGTTCCTGTTAGGCACTGTTGGTTTCTGGCCCAATAAATTCATATATGACGTCATAAAAATAATACTGACGGGATTTTGCTTCTATAACATACTGATGGGCACACTGTGGAACAAGATTGAAATGAACAGCTTAAAAGCTGGCCTGAATGCTCTTAAAAATTTTAAGAAAACAAGAAGTGAAATAAAAGCTATGGAATGCGCTGAAAATGATAAGAAGTGAAATGATTTGTCTATTCAGATGTTTTAAAAGAAAATGGTTCTAACTAGAAGTAATTCCTCTTGAAAATTCCAACTACCTTTAAAAAGCTTCAGACTCAATGGATTCAGATTAGAATGCACAATGGAGTGGCAAGTAGGTCTAACTAAGCCACGTAATATGCCCCTCACTGCCCTGACGCATACGTACGGAACAAAGGACCATTCCACTGATTTTTAAACACTTAAGTACACACTGATGACACCACATCACGATGTTAGTGCCGTTAATGCTTACAGTGCCTTGATGTTATATTATAGTAACAAAGAGCAAAGAACTGATTACTGAAGTATTTAGAAAATACGCAAACTTTGTAAAACGTACCTATTTCTTAGCAGTTTGCATGTAACATATCTGTGTTAACTTAAAAATGTAGGACAATATATTATAGCCCAATGTAACACGTGATAATGCTCAAGAGAATGTAATATTATGATGAATGTTTGTTAATGTAATATGTAAATTCGTCATAATCAGCTCAGTATTGAGCTACTAGCTTATTAAATGCTATATATTTTGATACTGCTTAACAGAATTAAGATACTTTATACATATTAAACAGTATTCGTACTTATTCTCGGATAGGTAATTATATGTTAAACTTTTACGTAATCAGATATTGAAGTTTAGTTACCAATTAACTAAGATTGACATTTGAATATTTATTTGATGTTCCTATTTATTTACTACTAGCTGACCCGGCGAACTTTAATGGCAATAAATAAGCAGACTTTTTTTTAATTTCGAACGGGATAAAAAGTATCCTATGTCCTTCTCCTGGCTCTAAACTACCTCCCTGACAATTTTCAGCTAAATCGGTTCAGCCGTTCTTGAGTTATAAGTGGAGTAACTAACACGACTTTCTTTTAAATATATAGATACTAAACGGTATATACTTTGAAACACATTCCACTGCCTTTGGAACAATTGGTATTAATTAGCAATGTTAATTTATTTTGAAATACAGTTATTTTTTTATAAGTAGGCCCAATCTGTAATTTAAGTACGTACTAATTTTAGTTTATTATAAAAGTATTATCAATCTAAAGATAGGTACAATCATATCGTAAAATTGTGATAATTAAACCAATTATTATAATATAAATTATTTTATGTATGCTTTGAATTCAATAAATTATTAAATTGTAAATATAATGTATCATTTACTACGACGCGATGCCCCACGACGTTTTAGCGCCATCTTATCCTATGCTTGAAATATCCGTTCCTTTCACCGACAAATAGCTATACACAAATACATTTATTACACTTTTTGAATGATAACGGTGCGGCAATAGAGCAATAGATTTAAATCACATCTGAATTTATGGCAGTTAAAAAAAAAGTTAACCAAGCATAGATTGGTCGAAACTCCCATTGCTTTTTTCACCTAAGTTGTAATTCAAAATTGAGTGATGTCCTAAGCTTTTAAAATATGACAAAACAATGAAAGTAATATTTTAATAAAGAATAACTTTATTTCTAAACTTTAACAAATATTTACAATTACCACCACAGCAGCCGTGTAATATCACAATTTATGTTAACAATACATAACATTAAACCTAAGTAGATAAAAATAAACATAAGAAATGAAGATTCAACTTTTAAGATAAAATATTAGAGATTTTTTTGTATTCATAATTTGATCTTGTATAATTTTATACTAGCACTCTTGTTACTTTGGTAGAAATAAAATTGAACAAGGGAATGTACTTTATAAATATTTACATCTTAGTAACTAAATATTGCATATTTTATAATACATATCTGTGATGATTGTTATCAGTTCATAATACACACAAAGCGATTATTAGATTCAGTGATGTGTTTTTGTTTGCGTTTCACGCTTTAGGGTCGTGTGTGATCGATTCTCGATCTTCGGCAGTGCTGATAAGTGGGTCAGTTTCGGAGGAGCCGGTGAGAGTGTTTTCAATAGACCCGTAAGTGGTGGGCCTCACTTCGACCGGTGGAAGTTCAGGTTCCAATGTCAGATTGGGTGCAGAACTTGATGACGTAGGTTCGCTCACCAACCTTGAGCTTTCGTCACAACCTCTTGTCATGTGGTACATAGATTTTCCTCTGAGCCTTCTGCTAAATGAACTCCCTGTAATGAAAGATAAAATGTCTAAAATCTTCCAAAGAATCTGACACACAAATTGTGATTGATATTTTTTGTCTCAGCACTGGTCTATCATTTAACAGTAATGACCTAATTATTGCGAATAAATATTTATTAATGAAATAATTCATTGGGGGTTCTTTTGCTCCATTTTACTACATAGAAAGGGTCTGTTAAACATAACAGTGATTGAATATACTCTTGAAGGCAATGATATTATATAAAAACAAGCAGATATGTTATAAGCGCTCGCGCTGTGAATACTCAAATACGTCCCAATTGGGACGTCTTGTGTTTAGTCTTCGTGTGGCCTGCGTCGTGCGCAATCGCGTGCGTACCACACCGTAAGTTCCTGTGTTCTTACCAAAATAAATAAAAAATGCCATCGTGTGTGTTTCGAAAGTGTACCAATTATGACTCTAAAGTAAACAAAATACAAGGGATCTCTTACCACATGTGATTATGCAAAATTGTTTAGTATTTATATTTTCAATTATTTATGCAAACAATCAAGACGCCATGCGCCATGTTCAAGTTAAGAAAGAGAAAGCGATCTTGTATTGATGTTAGAGCGATAAGGATGCGTGCGCTGCGGACATAGATTAGTTAGTGCAGAATCTTTAAAACTATAGCTATCTCTTTCATTTGCGTGCTATTTCGTATCTTTTGTTTCACTTATCAGTTACATTTGTCAATGTGTGCAATTTGGAATAGCTCGGCACGGATTAAAATCGTAATTTCTATGAACGTAACATATCTATAGTTCTATAATATCATTGCTTGAAGGTAGATTAATTTTACTAGAGTTTCTATTCATAATACTGGCTTAAGACTAAATACAACTTTAAAATAGTGTTTTTGTAGATACACACCAACTACTCCAAGATGTTCAGATATGTCTCTTTTGACGTCAGAGACATCCCACATGGCCAGAAAAGAGCCAAGACAAGAGGGCGACGGATTCTCAGGTGATACATAAGGTTTGTATGAGAAGCTATAATGATGAGCAATTGCTGCCAGGAACATTTCTATGCAAATCAAGAAATCCTGAAAAATATAACAATGGTTACTATAGTTAAGAAACAAAGACTCAGTAATATACTTCAAGTAGTTATTATGAATAAGTCTTCTCCGATTTCAAAAAGAACTTAAACATTATCTTAATCACTACATATTTATTTATAAACATGCCTCTTAATTAATAGATTTACCTGCAACTTGGAAGATATAAGTTTGACCTCTCCATTGTCTGATATTCCAAATATAGTGGATATGACTCCACAGTATACTAAAATATTAATAATTACTCCTTGGCTGTAAGAAACAAATGATAAAATTAGTCACGAAATTGGTCACGATGTTACACATTTTTAATTACCTTCACTTGATGCTACATAGTAGGTTTTATCAAGTTGTTGATGAATAAAATTGTTGTTATTGAACTGAATTCATATATGCAAAATACTTACAAGAATGAGAAGAAAACAACTGCTTTGATGCATAAAAACTTTCCAATGGGCTTCATAGGCTTTAGCTCAGCCCTGTTGGCTCTGTAGAACAGAACCAAGCAATACATGGCTACAAACTGCGAAAGATTGTTAATCGCAACCATGTACGGGAACGCCACTTTAGGACTGAAGTCACTTTCTCCGTACACACCAGCCAATTCACATATCATTGATATCACTGTAGTAATTGGTCTAACCAATGTATATTGAAGAATTCCATGTTTGCAGTTATGAACAAACTCTCTGAAAACAAAATAATGAATGATTATTATTTAAAAAAACTATCATCTAAAAAGGAAGTTTGCAAGTTACTGATAAGTCGGGGGAATATTACCATATACATACACACACATAAACACTGCACACAGTCATATAGGAATATGTCCTAAAATGGAAATGCAAGTTTTACATTGTGAACCTCTTACCTTCCCATTTCCCACGGACTTAAACAACATAAAGGAAAGATGTGGTAAACTTGAGGTTTGACCTCCAACAAGGCCTCCAGATCATGACCGTCATTCAAGTAGTTGAGGAGGTACTTCATAAAATTATAAATGACGTAAGCTTCGTAACACTCTCTGAGTGAATCTACATAAATAGATTGTTCAGGAAACTGCAGTCCAATCCAAGCATTCAGTGCGTAAATTGGCACCATCCATAGGACCCTGAAAGTAGATTCAAATGTTAGATTGTTATTTCTTATTGACAAGACCAACTCTGATAAAGATGTTTGATTACACAATCATATGCAACAAACAAATATTGATAAAATTTTATTGATTCCAAAGCTCTTATCTAGGTATTTGTTGTTATATAAAGGCTAAAGGAAAGTTAGTTTAAGGTGGTATAGCACACCTCAACTCTTTATGGAGGTTCAACTACCAAGTGGGTAAATACTAATGGTTAGGTGTCTTATCATTACAATATACATATTTTTTGACTAGGTAGGACATTAGAACTAGATAAATGGTCACCCGTCCACTGGGAAACTATAGTTAGGGGAATTTTTGATAACCATGACAAACTAAGCTTCCTGTAATATGTAAAAATAATGCAATATTCATAACTGATAAGATTAAGTGGACCAACCTGATAATGTGCTTCTGCAGTGATGGTTTGGTATAATGGACAATATGTTGAGTTATTTGCCATATGGATATAGGCAAAGCAAGTAGAACAAACCCTCCGCCTATGAGCGCTGCCTCTTCTTTTTCATTAAATCCATTGTTTATTGACCGAACTATAAGAACAGGTACTAATACGATGATAAGAATTAAGTAAATTGCAATTAAGAATGGCCTAATCCATAAGCGCCACTGACTAAAAAACGTTAACACAGAAGGGGAACACATAATTTCAATATTCTTGAGTTGAATTCGAAAACACAGTCACTTTATGGCATTATTTTGATACTTTTAGTACTCTCCTTTTATTGCTGCAAATAACCTATCATGACCTTATTCAATTTTTTTTCTTTCTCAGGTTATTAGATTAACGAGTTTACTGACTGACAGAGGAATAAATTAATTAAATAAGTATCGAAAACACAAAAGACTGACATCAAGGAAAAACGAGACATTTGTAATAAAATGACGTTTGACGTTTTGTCAACATTTGTCAACAAAGGTGTCACTCAAAGATAACATAACTATGGAGACTGTGGTAGACAGACACAGTCGTGTCATGGTGACAGACAAGTGAGTGCTTTCTGTCTCACTTGCAGACATAATTTATCAAGAGCGAGGTAAGCTAGCGCGAGCGTATCGGGTTCGGGATACTGCATTTGCTCGAAAGACACAAATAGACACAAACGCGAAAATCCATTTGCGCGCATGGACACTTGTGTGAAAAGACACGAGCTGCACGAGCGCGAGACGGTAGCGCATTTTCTTACATAACTTTTCAATTCCTATCATTGGAGGTCCGAAAATATTTCTCATACAATTTGATACCATAATGATCATTCTTCATAAAAAATAAAACCTACATATTTAAAAACATAATCATTGATATTCATAATATCACTAATCATACACTTAGTTTTTACTGATATTTGTTTTCATATATTTTTCTATACTAATGATCGAAACTCATAATCATTCGAATAAATAACTATAATATTCATAAATATTATGTATCCTAATATTTGTTTTCATAAATGTATTACTCATAAGTGTATTTATCCATATTATTGAAAATCATGATGTCTATATTCGTATGAAATCGTATTTTAACATTAAATTAATTTAAAATGGTCCAAAACAGGCAATATTTTGTGCCACAAAATTAACGTGACAGGAACGAATCGCTGCAAAACCGACTCCACGTAGTCTTGTCTGCCCTACCCCTAGAGTGTAATTTAAAAGCCGGAGGCGCGGAGGGAGGGCAGCCCTCGCCCGCTGTAACGAGGCTCAGGCGCCCGGGTGAGCTGGAGCGGCTGAGGCTGGTCGCCGAGGCGCTGAAGGCGCCGATGGCGATCCACAAAGCCGAAGCTGCGGAAGCAAGCGTGGGTGCCTGAGCCTCGTTACGCAAGGGCGGAAGGGCTGCACATCCCGCAGCGCCGGAGACGAGGAGATACCAATGCATGCTGCATGCTTGCTTTCATGCTGCATGCTCTGCATGCTTATCTACTCTATTAAATTATATATGATTTTTTTTTAAAGATACGAGTATGTCTGTTATAAAGTAAATTATTCTGAACAACAACATTATGAGTTGAAGTATGTTCTTAGTAACAACATTATTAATTAAAACAATATGATCAATAAATGTTATGAAGAAAAAAAGATCTGAAAATAAAAATTATGTATTTTAAATGGTTCTTGGTAGTAACAGTATTGATAAAAAAATTATGATTACTAACTGTTATGAGCTCCGATGGTAGTAATAAAAATGTATGAATAAAAAAAGTATGAAAAATAAAATTATGAAGAGAGATTATTATGAACACAAATCGGTAGTAGGACAAAGAATAGGATTTAGAATTTTATGTAAGCCAATATAGAACCGCGCGAGACACTAGCGCAAAAGACATAGACATTTGCATGCATAGACACTTGCGTGAAAAGACAAGAGCGCGAATCAGAGCCCCGATTACGGTAATATTTAACGTCTACAATCCAGACACGCTTCTTCGATTCTGCGATACGATTGGTCAAAACAGCTGACGTTGACTGACAGCTGACTGTTTTGACCAATCGCATCGCAGAATCGAAGAAGCGTGTCTGGATTGTAGACGTTAAATATTACCGTAATCGGGGCTCAGCGCGAATGGACGTTTGCGCGAAATAGTAGGGAATTTAGTGCAATGATTTGTATGGAGACCCCTCCACTTTGGTATAGAAGGCTCATTTTTGCACCAGTTGTTCTTTGGGTGCTCCTGAGTAGATTTCCGTCGGTAGACATCGGGAGCCCCCCCTGTGGTAGCAGGGGGAGGGGGGGCAAGTTTCCTTCTGCCGCACTTCACTTTAAAGCCCATATCTTTAAAACTATGGGTATTAGGGCAAGTGTGGTGTCATTTTCGGATAATTAAAGGATGGCGAATTCATTTCTAAAACAAACTTTTTGCCTTTTCATACAAAAAAATAGAAATATTGAGTAAAATTCACAAAAACCAAAAAGTATTTTTTTAAATAAACTTCGTTTACTTTTAAACCATTGGAGATAATCTAATAAAAAAAATATGTCCTGAAAGCTACATTTATCAGGATTATAAATATATACCATTGTATGGTACTTTTTTCGAAAAAAGTAGGTGAAAAAAAATTTTTCTTCAGGACACAGCGGGCGAATTTTAATGCGTGTCGGAAAAAAATATTTATTGTATCCATGAATTCATACTATTTGGTTCATAAGCAAGTAAAGATTATTATTTTAGAATTTATTTAGTTTCTGGCACATCATGCTACCATGATTTGTATTTTTTCTTCAATTAATTTTGAACTCTATGTGTAGGTATGTCATAAGGTTGAAAATAGTTTAAATACATTTTATTATTGAAAATATCATAAGAAGAAAGCACTAAATAAAGAACTTGAATTTGTCTAAACGTCTAATGATTATTATTAGTATTTTAATTAACATTTTTATTTCTACATACTATTGTACCAGTGATTTTTAACGGAAAGGTAAGTGTGAGGAAAGTGAGGATTGATATTATCATAGTACGGGAGATTATTTTTAGTACAAAGGCTACGGCTGTAACCATGACCAGCTTCTGCACTACTTCTTGCTCTAACATCTCACCTTTTCCGGGCAAGCTTCGGCAGCTATGGGTAATTGGTCCATGTAGGCTCCATGTTGCTATCGATTCTGGTCCACCCCCAACCAGTCATGTAAAGGGAAGCCTGAGTCGGTTGCTTGCAACTGACCCTATACGCGAACCCCTTGAACCAACTAAATTTTAAATAACTTAAAAAAATCATAAGGACATAATTACTGCCCTTGATATACTGATACAAAACTGCCTAGGTTGGTGGGCACTTACATACAGCATTCGTTCATAGTCAAGCATGTAGTAATAGTAGGAGGTATAAATAGGTACTTACTTGATCTAAAACAATACCAGTGGACTGAAAAAAACAGTGGATTGAGCTAATAAGTGGATAGATATTGAACAAGGGACAACTAGAAAAGAGGACCAAAATCCCAACAGAACAGCCTAATCTGTTTTACTGACAGCTCCAAGCCCAGATAGCCTGGCCTTGGGAACGGGACCGGGAGTCTACTGTAAACACTACGAACACAGTGAACGTTTAAGGAGGTTTGCTACAGTATTTCAAGCTGAATTCTACGCTATAATTTATTATGTGTGCACTAAAAACAGGGGTGTAAAAACGCAATATTTACATCCTGGGCCACAGCCAGGCAGCACTCAAACAAAGCCATCGCCTCAGTAAAGGTTGAGTCTAGAATTATTCTAGATGCAATCTTAAAGATGAACAAACTCTGAAGGCATGACAAAGTGTCCCTGATGTGGGATACCTGGACATACAAGGATCGAATGCAATGAGAAAGCCGACAGTCTAGCGAGACAAGGGTCAGAGACGATACCTATTGGGTCAGAACTGATAGTACCTTTATCTAAAAGCATAGGTACCTTATGGCCATATCCAAGAAGCACAGGGCTGAATGGGAAAGCTCCAACAATATAAGCCTCTCCAAATCATTCCTAAAGGGAAATACAGGGTCATGGAAAACTTATCAAAGGTAAGCCCAAGCAATTACAGGTACGCAAACTCGGCATTATGAAACGAACCACATGTCCCACAAAATGGGCCAACAACAGAAGCTCTCGAGCATGTGGAATACATGTGGGGTCCATGAAACACTTAATACTGTAAGGATGGGTCTGCTTGGGTCAGCATATCCGGCATCAGAAGACTATTAGGTGGCTTTCACTCAGACGCTTAATTCACCTAACTAATGGATAGGATTTTTTTGGATGATAGGGAATAAAAAAGGGAGAATAAAGATCCTAATGGGTCGCTGTGGACTACGTTTAGTTGTGGCCACACATAAGATAACCCAGACAGCTTTGTATCAGCATTGGCTACTGGCAGTATATGATATATCAAAGGGTTCGCGTATAGGATCAGTTGCAAGTAACCGACTCAGTCTTCCCTTTACGCGACTGATTGGGGGTGGACCAGAGTCGATAGCAACATGGAGCCTACATGGATCAATTGACCAGCTGCCGAAGCTTGCCTGAAAAAGGTGAGATGCTAGTGCAAGAAGTAGTACAGAAGCTGGTGATGTCTGAAAAAACAACTATAATGGTCACAGCCGTAGCCTTTGTGCTAAAAATAATCTCCCGTACTATGATAATATCAATCCTCACTTTCCTCACACTTACCTTTCCGTTAAATCACTGGTACAATAGTATGTAGAAATAAAAATGTTAATTAAAATACTAATAATAATCATTAGACGTTTAGACAAATTCAAGTTTTTTATTTAGTGCTTTCTTCTTGTGATATTTTCAATAATAAAATGTATTTAAACTATTTTCAACCTTATGACTTACACATAGAGTTCAAAATTAATTGAAGAAAAAATACAAATCATGGTAGCATGATGTGCCAGAAACTCTAAATAAATTCTAAAATAATAATCTTTACTTGCTTATGAACCAAATAGTATGAATTCTTGGATATAATAAATATTTTTTTCCGACGCGCATCAAAATTCGCCCGCTTTGTCCTGAAGAAAAATTTTTTTTCACCTACTTTTTTTGAAAAACGTACCATACAATGGTATATATTTATAATCCTGATAAATGTAGCTTTCATGACATATTTTTTTTATTAGATTATCTCCAATGGTTTAAAAGTAAACATGTTTATTTAAAATAATACTTTTTGGTTTTTGTGAATTTTACTCAATATTTCTATTTTTTTGTATGAAAAGGCAAAAAGTTTGTTCTAGAAATGAATTCGCCATCCTTTAATTATCCGAAAATGACACCACACTTGCCCTAATACCCATAGTTTTGAAGATATGGGCCTTAAAGTGAAGCGCGGCAGAAGGAAACTTGCCCCCCCTCCCCCTGCTACCACTAGAGATGGGTTTCCACCCGGGTAAAAACCCACATGAGGGTAAAAACCCAATAAAAACCCGTTTCATTCCACCCGTGGGTGTTTACACCGGGTGAAAACAAATAATTTTATAATTATTTCAATTGGTATCTTTTCTTTATTTTTATTGAATTTTTCTCATTTAAGTTTATTGATTAATAAGTAATAAGTCAAATTTAACACTAATATGCATTTATATCGTGGCCAAATCGTAAAATTGATCACGTTATGATGATGTGACCAATTATTTTATAAAATGGTGTTATTTCAAGAATCGTTGAACCGATTTAAAAGAAATTTAGTAGGAACACAATAATTTGTGATCATGGCAAGGACATGGAGGGGGGGATGCCAAAGATGCCAAACTCTCTCTTTGATGACATTACGGTATAAAGTTACAAGTAACAACACCAACTACAAAGTACTTCTGCTTAAAAACTTGAAATCGACCGCCCTTCCGCCACTGTAACGCATTGTAACGTTTTTCAAGACCTCCTCTCCCCCCAGATTGCATTACGTAACACTAGAACGCCCCCTTAGCAACAAATACCACTTCTCACTTTAAAAAAACGCTATTTTTGTTTTCACCCACCAGAATGGGTGATAATGGGTAAAAACCGGGTTTTTACCCAAATCACCCAGTTTAAACCCAATCGGGTGAAATGGGTTTTTACCCACTACCCATCTCTAGCTACCACAGGGGGGGCTCCCGATGTCTACCGACGGAAATCTACTCAGGAGCACCCAAAGAACAACTGGTGCAAAAATGAGCCTTCTATACCAAAGTGGAGGGGTTCTTGCACTAAATTCCCTACTAAAAAGACATGAGCACGATAGACATTGGCGCGAAAACAGTTTTCTTGAGTATTTGTCTTCTCAGTCTGTAGCATTATTAGCTCCTGAATAACTGAAGCGATCTTGATTTTCTTTTCTCACTTTTATCTCGAAAACAGTACATTCTAGCACATAAATGACATCAAATTCGCCGCGCTCATGTCTTTTCGCGCAAGTGTCCCTGCACGCAAACGTCTTTCGCGCTACTGTCTTTCACGCAAATGTCTTTCGCGCCGGTGTCTTTCGCGCTCGAGTCCATTCGCGCAAGTGTCCATGCGCGCAAAAGGCTTATCAGCTTTTTCGCGCTTGTCAAGTGTCTTTAGTGAAAAAATAAGGTGTTCGGACTTTTCATGGAAAAGTCTGTTGTTCCGTCTTTGTTTGCGCGTGATCTTTACCGCGATCAGCTGGAAGGAGAACGGAGTGTGACTCGAGTGTAAACTAGAGCTGAAACGCGAATGAATTGGAAACATTACAAATTAGCGCAATATCGGGGCGCAGGGGCCTGTGCCTTTTCGAAATTACAACTGTCACGTTCTGCCACTTGTCTAGGCCGGAATATTCCCAAGAATTTTTCCGTTCATGGCGCAAAGAACAAAAGGTGAATCGATCTCACTTCCAAAATGATTTGGGAATTCCTAATTTACTAAAATAAGAAGAAAATCCTTTGAATAGTCGTGAATAGTAGTAAACAGCTGATACAACACTGCGTTATAGTCATTTTATTGTTTTTGGTCACGTATCCGAACACTTCCTGAGATAGATTTATGATTTTCCAGCAAGTGTGACAGAGATGAAAAATGTAAGTAATGTGACGAATTTGCAGTTGTGTGTTGCTAGGAAAAAAATATTATCTAGAAAAAATCTTCACAGGTGTGTGGTTTTTATCAAAATGGGTTTGGTCAAAAGTTCATAATTTTTGTAAAATCGATTATTTAGTTCTATTACCATGTGATTCTACAATTAAAACCTCAAACAAAACAAACGGAACCCGGTATTCTTAATTTTGTGCATTTACAGTTAGACGCGTAACACGTATTTTGTGCATCGAGTTTAGCATTGAATTAGGCCACATAGCGATCTCTCCCTAAAATACCGCTGTTCTGGCTGTCGACGTATCAAGCTAACGTGAGTTTGTAATTTATTTGTGTTTTTCATAAAACGAAGTGTATGATTTGTGCGAGGTAGGTTAAGCATCTGTTATTTATAGATAACGATTAAAAATAGTGTATCGCAAGTCGATAATTTGTATGTTTTCGTAAATGGGTCAACTCGCCATTCCGCTGAGTACCTAATAGTTAAGTGATTATTACATGGCTGATGGACATGTATATCCTCTGTATACGTTACATTTAGGTTGAGTTGTAGTATCGTTTTATGTATTAGTGTTTTGTTTTCGTGTTATTTAGAGGCGGGAGAGTGATGATCAGAAAGAGCGCGACCTGGTAATGTGATGTCATCAAAAGGGGAAACAGAGGCCGACTCTGGCACCGTGTCGCCAAATCTGCCAGTAGTCAAAAATGAACCGGTAAATATTATCAAAGATTGCTTATTTTTATTTGATTTAATCCTGCATACCAATACACTTTTGACCTTACTGCAGAAAAGATATGTTATTAGAGGCATAGGCTTACCTAATTCATTTTTGTATTCATTTGTGTAATCAGATTATAATTCAATGTACAATACATCATGTTACAAAGTATAAAAATGACTTAGTGGTGTTAGTGTTGACAAAATACTAATACTGTAGTTAGTGAATATTAAAACTAATTAGGTACTTATTTCACATATTAGATAAGTTATAGTTTGCTAGCAATGTAATAATGATTTTAAAGTCAAAAATTAATATTTTTTAAGCGAACCAACTAATTGCATAAAAAGTTATTGATGTATCACATAATTTGTAACCTACTTCATATTTTGATCAGTATAATGTTTGTTATTAATAAACATTTTATTATCTGAGTAATCTTTTTATGCATAACAAGTTGGTATGAGCTCATTAATTAAAGTTCCACGATTATTGCTAAATCAATTAGCTATCAACATTTCAATGACAATTTAATAATATTAGTGATTATTATTTTCTAATGGCTTTCCAAAGTCACTTGTTACGAACTAGAATAACAGAATTTCATAAATTGTTGCTTGAATAATCATAATTTCATATTACCTAATTGCCTGTTGTTTATGCAGTTGCATTAAAAATAATGAAATAATAATTATTACTCAATATTTTTTTACACACATTCAGGGTTATTATTAAGATGTTATTTTGAATTGTATACTTGAAAACTGTTCTTCAAAATGAGTAGGTTGAATGAGATAACCAGGAACACCTTAATTTCAGGCGACAACAGCAAGCGGTAAAGAAACTCCGAAGAGGGGTGGTACATTGTTAAAATGTACCACATGCAATAGTTTTAGTACATTAAGTAGTCGTGCCTTAACCACACACATGGCTCAGTGTTCGCCGGACAATAACAATGTGGCGGGCGCACAGAACGCCGACGCGCGGCCACACAGAAAGCTGTTCGAATGCGACGTGTGCAACATGAAGTTCTCAAATGGCGCGAACATGCGTCGCCACAAAATGCGACACACCGGCGTCAAGCCTTACGAATGCAGGGTCTGTCAGAAGAGGTTCTTCAGGAAAGACCACCTCGCAGAACATTTCACAACACACACCAAGAGCTTGCCTTACCATTGCCCGATATGCAATCGGGGTTTCCAACGCCAGATCGCAATGCGAGCACACTTTCAAAACGAACACGTCGGACAACACGATCTCGTCAAAACTTGCCCTCTCTGCAGCTACCGCGCTCCTACCATGAAAAGCCTCAGAGTTCATTTTTTCAACAGGTGAGATCTGTTTGAGATCCGTTTAAGAATTTTAAAGTTAATGCTGTTTTAAATATGTACTTGAGCTAATTGCATATTCATTTGAAAACAGACAGTCAATTTGGAGGTCAAACATAGTTTCCTAATAAGAATAATTCGCTTTTAAAACTGAGATAACACAGCCTGCAATGCTAAAATAAATTGAAATGAACATTCTGTAGTGATAACCGAGCTCTTTTTCGATTTTACAGACACGGTATAGATCTGGATAACCCAGGTCCCGGCAATAACTCTGTTTCCCTCTTGGCTGCTGGCATCGCGAATGCCGCATACGCCGATGGCACCATGGACCCTGCAGCGATGAACGCGCTGGGCGCTTTAAGCTCAGGGCTCTCAGTATCCGTAGCCGCCGCTTACTCCGACAGTGGCGACAGCAACGGGGCCCGATCTGTGGACAATGCGACGCCTCCCATGCACTACTTAACGCCTCATGTTGAGATATCTATGGCCGATAACAATGAGACATTCTCACCTGGACAGTCCAACCACTTAAATAATTCAGGTGAGTGCTAATAAAAAATGATAATAACATAAACACATCATTATCACTCCAACCTGATTCGAGAGCAGATATTGTCTTATCAAAATAGTACCGAGGAATTTGTTTAATCTTCCGATCGGTGCACAGATTGAGTGCGAATGTTTCCCGCATTACCAAGAGATGGCGCTTTCAGTGTGCTACATCGCGGTGGCACCTTTTCGTCTTTATGTATTCGTCATCTAAACAATATTTTAATGCAGTTGTCTTTTTTTCCTCCAGATTCTCGCATGAACGGTGAGGGCCCTAGCTCGCCGCAGTCGGGTGACAGCGCTATTGCCAGTAGCTCGCTCTCCGCCGGACTTCCGACCAACATAACTCCGTCCATCACACTTATACCGATAAAACAGGTAAGTTCTTCTTTTTACCTTTTTCTTTAAAATCATTTTCTTATAACTAAAAGGGAGTAAGAGATGGGACATAAATCTATGAACCCTTAATTTGATATTGTGATCATGTGATATTAAACATACAAAATGTAATTTTTGGAATATCTCATATTGGAAATACCTACAGATTTCTTATGTAGTTTGGGACTAAATAAAAATACAGATAGGCGCAAAAAAATTGGAAATACCCTTATAAATACATCGACTGTCTTATCAGTGTTTACGTTTAATGAGAAGTCAACTTATTTATCTATAGGCACTTAATTTTTTTTTTGGTTAAAAACAATGAGATATATGTATAAATACAAATGAAATACAATTCAAGTACCTACACCATGTGGCTATGGAGAGGCCAGATCTTTCGCAAAACAGACAAACCATTGGGAAAGAAAGACAACCACAAACTGAAAGAAGCAGAGTGGGTAGGCGGTAGGCCTCCCACTCAGTGGACCGATGCGTGACCTAGTTAGGAATGTATTAAGCCACATATTAGGCCCAGAGCCGCTCGCTGTGGCGTTCTATAGCACTTCTGACAAAAAAGCGAAAATTGCCGATCAATTTTCTTGCTCAATAAAAAAAAAAACTTAAACTTATCGGCACAAAGTACGTCAATTGACGTACTTTTTATAACTGTCAAAACGAGACTCCCATAGATTTTGTATGGAGTAAATACTAGCAAGTGACGTCACTACTTTGTCAAAATTAATTAAGTTTTTAAGACCAGAATGAAGTGTCTTTCAAAAAAGTTGTGATTTTGAATTATTGGGGTGTACTATAAAATAGTATTTACGTAAGTGCATAAATGGGAGATACTTTTATAGAGCACGGGCCATCTAGCATGGCAGTGGGCAGCGTCGGACCGGTTGTTGTGGAATCCTTGAGGGAGGCCTATGTCTAGCAGAGGACGTCATTTGGCTAAAACTAATTTCTAGCTAGAGTATATGGGGCAAGTTATATTTTGGGACGTGTACGAGTACCTTAGAAAGGGCCTAAGTTGAATAAAGGATTTGAATTGATGTGCATGTTTTTTTAAGATTATTAGCAATTTGTATTGCACAAATTACTAATAATTCCGTTGGCCCCTCGTGATAAGCTAAATAAGCTTGTTACGAGTGGGCTTACCACAATAGTGGAGCGGTGGTGGGATTCAATCCCGCGTTCCTCGGATCTCGAGTCGACCAGTGGCCTAATTCACGTATTTCGACAGTCAAGATCTCGCTGACGTTCAGAAGTCGTCCCATTGAAAAACAGTTCTAAATCCGTATTCACAAGGGTAATTTTATTTATTTATTTTATTTATTGACAAAGATCTACCAACAACACAACTTTACATAAACAAGTAATGCATGCAATGATGACAAGACCAAAAGATGTGTCTTTATAGGTAAATACAGCTTACATACAAAATAGAATTTTGATAGAACGATTACTCGATAGGATCGCAACTCAGTGTTTTGTTGTCGTTGAAATTTGTTACGTGTCCGACAGTCCGACCCCTTCACCGTTTGGCTATCTTTTTATTTACTTATTTATTTATCTTTATTAAAGAAACATACAGCCTTGTTTGACACATGCAGCTTAAAATTAAGTGGGTTATACATTGGCCTTTAAAGTTTCTAAAGCTAGGTTGTACAGTCAAAGTTGAAAAGGAGACAGATGTGTAGCATAATTTATGCATGTGGTATCGTGGCTACTTTTTAAATTTTTCGGCTACGTTTCCAGGAGCCGAACGCCCAAGAGGAGTCGGGCACTGGCGGCGGCGAGGGCGAGGCCAACGGCGACAAGCGCGGCGTGTCGTCGTCGCTCATCAAGGTGTCGCCGCTCAAGAGCCTGCTGCGCGAGGACCTGCGCCGACGCATCTCTGCCAGGGGGCGCGCGCGCGGATCCAACGTGAGTACATGCAGTTTTTTTTTACACAAGGGGACGTGAGTACACGCAGCATTTTTTTTTAAACTTTTTTTACACAACGAGGACTTGGACAAACGACTTTTTGCCGAGCGACTGTTTAAACCGCTGAGCTACGGAGTCATTGGGTAATATTGGGTCCTTCAATATTTTCAAGAGTAACTAGTTTTTTTTTTCAAATATGTACGGTCACCGTCCAATAGTTCGTGACAAATAGTGGCCAAAAAATTAATAACACAACTTGTGTTGTGAATTTTTTGGCTACTTGGGTCACTGACACTGACTGTCACGAAATATTTGACGCTGGCCTACCCAGTTCAATACCAACAAATAACTACGGTTCGATTAAAAACAGCTATAATTCGAGCTGTTTCTTGGAAAACATTGAGCGCTTGTCAGAGTAAGGCAGATCCAGAGCTAGAGCAGGTTTTGAGAGGGTTATGATCGGCAGGCGTCCCGCGCGTCTCCGTCGGAGGGCGGCGTGACGACGTCGACGATGGGCGAGGCGGCGCTGCCGGCCGGGCCGCTGGTGTGCGCCTTCTGCGCCATCACGTTCCCCGACTCCACGCTCTACTTCCTGCACAAGGGCTGCCACTGCGACTCCAACCCGTGGAAGTGCAACATCTGCGGCGAGCAATGCTGCAACGTGTACGAGTTCAACTCCCACCTGCTGAGCAAGAGCCACCAATGACTGTTCGCGGGGGGGCCGCTGGACCGCTGACCCGCGTCGAGCGAGCCGCTTTCTTTCCGCTCCCGCCCGCCCCCCTCCGCTTTCCCCCTCGGCCGACCCTCGGCCGCGGCGGGCCGAAGTGCTTCGAACGCTGACCCCCCGAAGCTGTTTCGTTAAAGTGCAAATTACGTCGACGTATATTTTAGAGGTTATTCTTAATAGTTAAATGAGCGAGGATATTTGTACGGATATTTTAGTACTTAATAAATTAATACGAGCCGAGATAATTTCGAATTTTCGAATTGTCTCGCGATTGGTTTTAGTTGATCGATACGAATTATCGGCGCGTCCGTTGGGCGTGCGGCTCGCACGCATCGAAGCGGTGCGATTTTTATTTAAAAAAAGCTGAAGACTTGCTAACTCGGAAATTAAAATACATTCCAATTGAGACGTATGCATTTTGCTAATGTAAGAATTAATTATGTCTTTGGAGGGGAAGAAGTGACTACATACTTTAAATTACCCATTACGGTTAGATTTTATTTATTATTTCATTTTACAGTACTAAACTGTATATTACCGTGATTGAAAAAAAAAACTAAATTTTAGAATATTTTTGGTGCGATAGTGAATTTTACAAATGTTTAGATTGTACAAATTAATATATTTTTACATTTCGCTGTTGACAAGATGTTATTGAAAGGCATAGCCTATATTTCCGTGATTGTTTAATTATTGTGATTGTGTACAGACAGGAATTTAAAATTCTACATTCCGTTTTTTTTATTTATATTTTCTTTTTTGCATGTGATGCAAGTCCACGACTAATACTTAATGTACAATATAAATTTATTTTTTGTTATACTTAATCACTTTATTTCTAAAATATGCATTGTTTTTATTACGTTATTTAATTTCACGATGTACTTAAAACGTTTTGTTATCGATTTTGGTGGACGATATTGGGCTCTTTCTGTTCGAAGATGAGTTTTGTAGTACTTTACTTTGGTGAAAGGATTGCCTGACGAAGGTATACTTGCTCAATATAGCTCAAGTATGGGACGAGTTAGTCGCGCACAAAGCATAATAGTACCGGGACCCATACTGCGCAAGTTCTCTTCTGCAGAAAGACGCGAGTGCTGACCGTGGTGCCTGTACGACTGTACACGACTATTGTTTATTGCATAATGTTGCAGCACAGACGATGTCTGGGGCTTATCGAGTGGTGGAACTAATTAGATCTCTTAACGTTACTCGCGCCAGATTACTGAAATGACACTCCACGTTCAGGCATTGTTACCGCGACATAACGTCAAATCGACCGTTGTACTGTGTTTTATTATTGATGAGATGCAGTCGCAATACTCCGTGATTACTTTTCACTGGTGTCAGGTAAAACGAAGCCTTTACTTACGGTTTCATTTTAGTAGTCCGCCGTTAACAATCTACTTTAAAAAAGGGTTAATGTATGAAATTGACGATTTTTTTTCAATATTCATTAGTATACAAACAATTCCTTACAATAGCTATTTCTATCATTCTTTCTTATTTTAAACTTTATATTAGGGACTTTTTTTCACTAGAAGAAATAAATCTACAATCACAGTTCGTCCTAAGTGGCGTCCGTTTCCGTACCTTTGTGTATCCTATAGTTGAAAGTCTCAATCTACCCACTTAATTTATTAAGATTTGTGTTCCTGAAAAGCAAAAAATGTTTGTTATGGGAAAATAGATTTTCGTTAAATTCTCCATACAAAACGGCAATTTCATACTTCAACACCTAATATTACTTACTCTCATTTTACACTATGTAAAAAGAAGTGCTCAACCGAATGGTGAACGATTTTTATCTATACATACTTATTAATTGATGTACAAAAATCATATCATAACATGGAAGTATAATGCATTTACAGAATACTACTGTAATGCGTTAGTCCACTGACCTAATATAAAATTAGAAATTAGGCTTATTTAATATTAATTATTATAGTCACTTACTACATTCCTTGTACCTATTGAATTGGTTAATCCGTTCCATTTTCTTTTAACGTAGATAACCTGAGATTTACATTCCTTTAGGTATTAAGTACTTAATATCGGTTGTGGTCTTGCCTGTTAAGTTTACGAGGACGACGTAGATGGAACTGAATTTGTTTACCAACGAAGTTTTGTTTTGTTTTGTTGTTACGACGGTACTAGAGTTAGCGGGCGGCGGCGCGTACGTGGCCCTAGTGAGTTACCTGAAACATGCAACACGTATTTATTAAAGAGATTCTTATATATTGTGCTGTTTCGTTGTTGGTTATGTATAACTCTGATATTTATTTATACATATTAATTTCTACCGCAGCCGCCGCAATGTAACTAAGAAAAGTTAATGTTAAGAGCTATTAATATAATTAATTGGTAACCCCATTGGGCGCCTTTACTTAATCCGTCCATATCTAATGATAAATTGCCTTTAATATTTAATAGAGTAATATATTTTATAGATTTTAGATATAATTATTAAGATCAGATCTAAGTATAAAAATGTTTACAGATTGCAGAGGTTTAAAGATTATTTATTTATCTTATATAAATCGTAGTCTGTATTATAAGTTGATCAAGTGAGCAAACGGCGAGCGAGCCTAATGTTCAATAACAATTTAAGTATATTTACATAATTATTATTGTCTTGCTTGATTCGTTTGTAATACAGAGAAAATATTGTTGATTGTTGCAATTCAAAATAAAAAGATATTTTTTGTGTGGTTAAATATAACTTGAAAAACTTAAGTATTTGAATGTTGTTTTAGTGCAGTGTTAAAATTATGTTGTCAAAGTATAGGAAAAAAAACAGTATTCAAATTATATCCCTCGTAGGATTTCTTTCTATATTGTATTCCATTTCCATTGTTGTGTCAATAAATTATCTATTTTATATAAAATGTATTATCAATTTGAAATTGATAAGTTATCCTCAGATGCATCCACTAGTGTTGAAACGAATGTGTTAGTGTAGCAATTGAATCCTCACCTTAATACCAAATCACAGCTTACCAACATTTTAATTTCGTTATAAGTTGTTATGTATGTAATATTATGTAAGATAGATAAATTAACATGGTTGAAAGCAATTATTTGTATAAGCGGGTTGAGTGTCGTTGATATTTTACTGTTACATTTATTATGTTAAATCATTATTAAACAAATAATATCATTTTACTAATTTTTAAAGAGATACTATTTACGCAGAACCAGTTTGGAATAAATTGAGTGATAGTGATTTATTATATCAATTTTAGCAGATTGTGCCTTAGATGAATATTACATATAAAGAAATTGTGATGTATTCATGTTTTTGGAAATTATGTCTCATATTTTAGATGTGTCCAATTGAATATTGTCACATATAAATTATATCAATAAATTATACACAAAATTAGAAAATATTAGAATACATTTATGTATAGAAGAATGTTTGGAATATTGTCTGTTCAGCTTGTATTTAGGAGTTTATTTGCAGTTGAAAATGTATCGTCTCGGACGGTCTATACTTATAAAGGAATGGTACTTATTACCGAGTATGTAGTTTATTTATTTACTTTATAATAATTTGGTAAAGGGTCTAATAAAATATTAATAAACTATGAGATGTAACATTTCCGACTTATAATTTCGTTCTTCCCTCCCTTAGTCTTAAGATCCAACCAAAATATTAGTTGTTGTATGGATCGTTTCATCCACAAAGACGCGCCCCACAAATTTTTGATCGAGGGAAGCGCGGGGTGCGGGGAGTTTTTGGTACAAGCAATCCGAGCAATATTGTAGTGTGCGCGTGCACTCATTGATAATAAAATTTAGCGTGTACCGATACGATAACACTCAAATATTCCGCGGAATAATGGTGGGGCGCGTCTTCGTGGATGAAACGATCTATAGCAGAAAGTGACTCAAGCAAGGTCTAGGTCGGTACGCAATGAGGCTATCGTTTTTATACTTGACTCTTGGCAGCACTGGCGATTGACATGACCATACTCAACAGTGGCGCCATTCAGAGCAAATCGGCAAATGCGATAGTCCTCCTACCGCTTGAGCGCTCACCAGTTGTGCCACTAGCTTGTGATAGTGACCTTCCTTAATCTACATTGGCGCCAAAACCTTAGCTAAAACAGACTAAAACTATAGTTACTTGTAATACAGGCAGATAAACAAGTTTTAAATTTAATTACATTTTTTTATTGAAAAAAACCAACAACTGAATAAGTCTTACAGTAAAGACAACACTTCTCAACCTTGAGATCATTATTTTGACTCATTCTAAAACATACAAAAATAGTAGCAGTTTAATAAATTATTTTTTTTGATTTTAACTAGTTGACAGTTACATCAGTTGCGATGTTTACACCACTTTCACAAATATTAATGCCAGCTAGTTTCATAGCAGTACACCCTTTTACACTGCCTAAATCTTTCCTCTTTTTGCGCTCAATAGATTTCTTCCCTTTTCTGCTTATTTCTTGGCACTGAACATGGGCCTTTATATGTTTGTCCAAAACAGCCTGCAAAGAAAAATTAAAGTAAGTTTAATTAATATTATTATCTATGTTGCTAGCTAGGCAAACCTGCTGAACTGATTATTAATCATTTATTATATTTCAAACAAGAAAGGGCAAAATTCAGCACAAGTAAACAATTATGAAACCTCAGCTAATATTTGTTGAGGTCTCATTGAGACTGATAAACATTATCTTTGCAAATATATTTTTTTGGTGTCAGGTTCATTTTCCCACAATTTAGGTAGGTACTTATAATAGATTGCTATTTTGTATTAAAAAAATGTACCTTCGACGAGAGTTGAGCTTTGCATAAATAGCATTCAAATTTTATTTTAAAATGATTTGTCAGGACGTGGGCTTTCAGGTTGTTATTACTGGTATAGGATCTGCAACAGACAAAAAACTAAAATTGTGATAATTATTATCTAAAAATTAAAAACAAGCAGTAATGAATGTAAAAATAGCTTTGGTTTCAAAGTTCATGTTGTTCTGAGCTAGATCAAACAGTTAATGGCAAGTTAAATAAATGTTGTTATGAGCAAAAACATTAATAAAATAGCAAGTTAAAGCATTATTTGCATCTCATAAACACTCCCAATGCAAATGGTAGATAACTGGTAATATTGCATTGCATAATATTGCAGGCGTTCAAGATTGGTGGCAAAGCCAGAATGTAACAATATTTTATGGTGTATATTACATATTTATGAATGTCTTATTATGCTGACATAATTTTTTAAAACAATGAAAAATTGCAATTTGGAATAAACTAATCTTTTACCTGTGACAATTTTCATATGAGCAAAAGTACACAACTTGCTTTACATCGTGTATTTTAATATGCCGCACTATATGACATCTCTTTTTAAAGCTCCTGTTACATTCATTACAAATGTACTCTGAAATTAAACAACATCATGTTTTGTATGTCATGTAACTAAATATTTTCTAAGTTACATGACATACATAATCACATCAATATTTCAATTACCTTTAGGATAATGTTCTGTTTTTAAGTGTTTCTGGTACTTGGACCAGACTTCAAATACCAGTTCACAGTGACTGCATCCATATTTTTTGTGATGTCTTAGATGCCTTTTCTTCTCATAATAAGTTACAAAATCTTTTGGGCAAAACTCACAACTAGAAAAAATATTTCATTAAATGATTAAACTTTGGTGGTTGGTTCACATGAGTACATGACTTCACTGCCATAATCAGACTGAGTTGCACCACCTACCTTTAACAATAACTGGTGTTTTTTATATGGAGTTTGACAGATTTTTGAAGTTAAAAGATGGTGCAACCCAGCCTAAATATACCTCTAAGGAGTGCAGGACAATTTCTTACCTAAAAGACTTTATACCAGTATGTTGATACAAATGGGCTTTCAATTGTGTTTTCCTTTTAAAAACTGCTCTGCAAAAATCACATGAATAAGATGTTCCAGATGTTTGGTGAACTTTTATGTGTCTTTTCAAATTCTGTCTGTTCACATAACTTTTCATACAAGTTGGGCAACTGCAAAAGACGTTGAATAAAAGTTACATTACTTGACCAATATTAAGATAAATTGAAATTGGAAAGTGCAGTGTAGGACGTCCACCCGCAAAGGTAGCAGGAAGGCACTGGATGCAGTGGGTCATTGGGGGAGGCCTATGTTCAGCAGTGGACATCCTATGGCTGAAATGATGATGATGATAAATATGATAATAAACACTAGATCTATCTCATAAAACATGTTTTTAAACTGGTTCTCGAACAGGATTCTTCAAAACTATTAGACAACTTATTAAGTATTTTGTTCCTAATATATTCTCATCCAGAACTATTTGTGTATGTACCTGTAGATTACATCATTTGCCACTTTTTTATGTACACTGTTAATATGTCTGATTAAGTGGCTTTTATTGGAATAAGATTTATCACATCCTTCTTCTTTACAAGCATAAGCTTTCTGAAACAATGAACAGAAAAAATATCAAACAATAAAACTTTATCATGTAAACTGCTGAAAAGTGCGTAGTTTATTGTGTCATTTTTGGCTTATTTTATTATTTGGAAAGATGCTCAAACATTATAACTAAATACTTACAACATTGGTGTGAGATGAATACATATGGTCAGTTAATCTGTATGGCCTAGTAAATGAAGCTGTACAACCATTGTGAGGACAGCAGTGGAGCTTTTTCTGTTTATCTTCCATGATCCTTAGTACTTATTTAAATAATTCATGTAAGTAATCCTATTGAAAAGTATTTTAAACTTTCCCCCAAACTAATTACGAAGAGGTTAGATTATTTGACAGTTGTTGACATTGACACTTGCAAAATGGTTTTTTTTAATTAGTTTTGGTTTTGGCCTGGAATTTTGTCCATTTGCCAATCAATGTTGCCAATAACAAAATATAAAAACTTTCTTTTTTTTTCTTGACTCGCGGTTTATGTTTTGTCAGTGGGGGCGTTTGGCCGAAAATAGCATTATTAGCACTAGTAAGAAAAAAATGGCGTTCGTTTAGCGGTAAAGTAAAACTGCTAAAAAATGTATGGGAAAATGACACTTTTGAAGTCCTAACGTGTCCTCGCCGAAAGCATGCTAAAGTTTTCGGCGGTCGCTATGGCGATCGACATTTTGTTAACAAATTATATTTTCGGCCAAACGCCCCCATGCCTTGCTGACTGACTGACAGATGACACATGCAATGACATGCGTGACAGAAAAGTTGCTCTATTTTGCTAATGTCTGACGAACCCATTATTATTATTTCCATGTATTTAACGATATATTACGTGGATTACTCATCTTTAGAACAAGGTTATAAACTAATTGTTTAAAAGTTCAACATCTTTATTAACTTAATACACTGTGATCAAAGTCAGCTGACGAACGTAAACAAAGGGCATGTCAGTAATCTATGAAGTGGCGAAGAAGATACAAAGTGCTTTGTGATATTAAATTAAATATAATATATTTTACTAACATTAATTATGGATATCGATGGCTCGTCAATCCCCGGCGAGATCGACCAAAATTTACTCTTGCAATTTAGTTGTATGAATACAACTGATAGAGATGAATTAATAAGCCAAATGCAAAGGCTTCTAGGTCCCAGTCTCAGTTATAATACGGCTAGTTTTTTCTTGGATATGAGCAATTGGTAAGTACACATTTAGTATGTCACAAAAAGATAATAAAACCTTAAACGTAGGTAGTTCTAATTAGAAATGAATCTGTTCAAGTTTGATTTTGATGTGTTATTTGTTGTAACTTACAATCTATATTTTCAGGAACTTGCAAGCTGCAATAGGTTGTTATTTAGATTACACTTTACCTCCGAAACTTCCATCAATGTCTTTGAAAGCTGCTCAAAATCATGATGCTGCAGTTGGTCCTGGATCATGGTAATAATAATGACTATTACTTTTTAGAAACCGTCTACCTTTTTTATCACATAGTTGTATAGATATTAAAACTAATAAAATGATTATTAGTTTTGAACAGAATTGGAGCATTGCCAACACTGGGACTGAGGCATGGCCAGGTAGCTGCAGACTAATACAGGCAGGCGGGGAGCCCCTGGCTGCTACGCCTCAGTTTGTGCCTCCACTCCCTCCAGGACATTCAACAACTGTCACCATGAAACTAGTAGCTCCAAGTTCACCTGGAACCCATAGAGGTTATTTTCATTTAGTCACTGATAAAGGTGACCAAATAGGAGGTTAGTTGGTAATCACAATATTCCAATAAGTTTAACTTTAGAACAATACCAATCATAAAATAGGCCAGATAACAACTTTGTTCTGAGCCAGTAAATTTGCTCTGTGATGACAGGATGTGGTAATAACATTATTTTTATTATTACACATTACAGATACATTGTGGGTGGAAATTACTGTTGAGTCAGAAATGACTATGGCCTTAGTTGAACAACTGGCTGCTCTACCCGTCCCTAGCAGTAGACAAGAAGATTCAGCTACTCAGGTAAATCTTACTTATTGGTATCTAAGATGTTTTTATAGTATAGATACGTTATACCCGCTCAAGAATGGCAATGCAAAAGAGATACAATTGGACCTCTTGCATTCAGTCGTACATGATCGGTTGCCGCGAACAGCCACGAATGCACTTCCCGATTGCCTTCCTGATTGATTGATAATATGCCTTCGTGTGTTTTTAGTTGATGTACAAATTACACTGCCACTATTATGAACCAGAAAAATGTGTCATTTCATTCGTAAATACAGTTTAATTAGTAAAAAATTAAATTTTAATTTTTATTCAATTTGACAAGGATTGACGGTTGAATTTGACATGTGAGCTAAAATCTAGAGACCACTGCCAGGGGAAGTTGGGGCGAATATCTATCACTTAAGAACTCTGCATTTAACTCACGGAATTGTTTTTCTCTAGAAAATAATATTATTATAATTATTTATTCCTGTGTTGACACGTATTCATCCGAAATCGATAAAATCAATGCTATGGCTATTATTACTGTATGATTATAATGATTTATGATCAAACGAAAAAGACTTACTCGAGGAACAAAATTATTGCAGAAACGAATAATAATAATTATTTATTATTATTATTTATCCTTGGACATTTTTACAATACGCTTCTAGTCCCAAACAAATTTGATGTACCTGTATAAATTTACAGTCTGCTAAATCAAAACTGTGGTTAATCTGAAAAATATGGGCGGACTATGTTTTCCTATCGAGGATTATATTTCAAAGCCTACAGTCAGAAATGCTACTTCCCGATAATTTATTCCCGATAATGCAATTTGTATAAATAATCGAATTTTAATGTCTTTTTAGGGTTCCGTAGCCAAATTGCAAAAACGGAACCCTTATAGGTTCGTCATGTCTGTCTGTCTGTCTGTAGCTAGCTAGAGAATATTCCACTTTTAATCTCAGGGTAAAACCTCATAAATTTTGCACATAAAAATAATCCGGATTTGAAAACTCATTATAAAAGACAAAAAAGGCATAAGACTCAAGTTGATTTAAGGGAAAATAATAAGTTACGTTTTGTCTTGCTTTTGTTTAAATATTAGTTTGATAGTTTATTCGAAAATACAATTTAGGTTCTCTATATCTGTGAGGTTCACTCTACCCCATTCTCCTTTTCTGTGCAAAATGTCAAAATGAATAGCTGTCATAAAATAGGACTACTTGCGCCATTTTAAAATACAATAATGTAGGCGCATAACGTGTCTATTTATATGATATGTCATTGATTGGTATGTTACAAGGTAGGTACATTGATAAGTTGTAGGTGTTGCTGTAGTATAGTTTATTATTGTGCAATACCAATCACATCCAAAATTTTATTCCCATTTATTCACTTTGTATCGTAATACTAGAAAAATATTTCATTAACCTATTAAAATATTTAATCTTTTTGGACCCAAAGATAAGTGAATAAGAATAAGGGGAACTGTATTCTCATTGTCATAAAAATGTGATGTACGGCCGAATACTGAAACGCCATTTAAATATTTGACGGCTTCTCAAATAGTTAAGCAGCTCCTAAACTTACATTTCGCATACTCAAAACAATATCTGAGTAGTTCTCAATTTTTAAGCACCTCTCAAATTAAGTTGCACTCAAACGCCACTTAAATGAATTTTCGCATACTGAAACGCCATTCAACGCTAAGCATTACTCAAACAACTGTCAAATCGTCTTGAGCAGCCGTTAAATTTGAGAGTGCTTGCGCGGTATCTTAAATTCTATTTTTATACCTAAATCGACCTAAATAGTGGTAAATAATGTCTGTGTCATCGTTATCATTTCTTTCGAGCCTCGAGGAGATACCTAGATCTAATCGCAGGAACGCAATAAAGCTGAACGCTATTGAAAAATATTAATGACATGCAATTCCGAGCGAGGTTCCGCGTCTCAAAAGAAACGGTGTTGTTTCTGGATTCATAATTTGGAAGCTCTTTGAAACCCCTCACCAAACGCCATACAACCAGTGGACCAAATACTTATTATAACCCTATGGTTCTACGCAACGGGAAGTTATGAACGTGTACTAGGTGATATCTTCCACATCGAACAGCCAACTGTGCATCGTATAGTGACCAGCGTGCCGCGCGAGCAAATTCGCCCAGTCTGGACGCACCATTACATAAACATGCCTATTTCTGAGGAATATGGGGACATCGCAAATGGATTTAAGCTATAGCAGCATTTCCAAGAGTTGTTGATTTGTCAATTTGATGCTCTGTCAACAATGATAAATGTCAATTGTGGTTACGTTTCGGTCCACGATCGCCACTTAATAGATTTCAACCATGGACCTATAAAAAAAGGCGGACGGAACTCGCGCTAACACAAAACTGTGACTCAAAATTTTGGCGTTTGTCTATTGTGTGAGTGAATTTAGGGATGCCATGTTAGCCAAAACATTTTACCCATTTATTTTAAGAAAAACATAGATCGGCAGATGTCACTTGGAAATGTAGACAGAATTATTCCGTGCCATTTTAAAAGGATGAAAGGTGAATGCATTGAGGTAGGCGCGAAATTTTCAATGTTCAAATTTTCTTACATTGTTTGCAAGTCAGTGTGTCAGGGTATGTAGTTATGTACATAATGTTGATCAAAAATGATTCACGCAGTTACAAATTACGAATCTTGTGTACATTATAATCATAATCTTGCATCATCAATATATTATTATTATCTCTGATAGATTTTTTTTAACATACAACCTGACACTGACTTGCAATCAATGTAAGAAAATTTGAATTTTGCAGTTCCACATTTTTGGGAAGGATCAAATTTGCCTATGAAAATATATCCCATTAAAACACAATTATTATGATAAATTATCTTATTTCCATAGTATGCGTAATAAATAACTAAAAAGTCCTAAAATTATTATTAATTTCCCATATTTCGGGTAATTTTCCCACGTAAATAACTGAGAACACTGGTATTTGACGTATTATTTTTTCGAGTGAATGACGTTTGATTTCAATTAATTTCAATATTTTAATGTCGGGAAATAAGTGATTGGATTATTATTTTGCCTGTGAAATGTGATTCTTTAATTTTTGTTTGTTCGAACAGAACGGTTTTTACACAATTTCATCACACAAGACATGTCGTATTCGTGTTGTTTTTTCGCTGCTTAAATGTGTCAACTATGTGAAGTTTGCACTCGAAGTGGTGTATCAGGGTGTGAATGTGTGCGTGCCGGCCTGTACGTACAGGCAAGCTGGTGTATCCTAATGTCACAGTATTTTGTTGATGAGAATCCGTCCGACTTTTTTTATAGGTCCATGATTTCAACAATAAAAAGTATCACCTTCAAAATTATCTTTTTATAGCCTGACCAGGAACATAAAAACCCTCGCCATGTTGCGGAAAACTAATGGTACTAATTTCTTTTAATGGCAACAGTAACTGAAAACTTCATTGATATGTCACCTTGCATGTCAGTCTATTGCTGTCAAAGTGTAAACAAACTTTATTTTAAATGTGCGCAATTGGTTTTATGAATTAAATTGCTAAAATATTTTTATAGTCGTGAAAGAAAAGTGGTTCACAATGTGTTATAGTATTTGTCGAAGAGAAATACTAAGGGTTCGGACAATATTTTCATTGAATAATGTTTCCGACAAAGGTTGTCAAATTGACTGACATGTTTATCGTATAGTACAGTCCACTATGAAAATTAGCTGTGGTTTGTTTCAACTACCTATTTTAAAAATTTTGTCACTTTCTAAGTGTTGAATTTTATGGGATTGGGAAAGAAGTACCGAGTTTGAAGCGTTCATGAGCAGACATTGCAGTTGAATATTCAAGTTCTGAATTTGATTATTGATGAATAATAAAATAAATCTACTAAATCGATTGATGGTTTCATTTAATTTATTTAAATCAGGTTACCTATAATAATATTTTTTCGTTAATTTATGAAAATATCAAATTAGCCCGTAATCCTGAATCCTGATACATAAAGTTAGCCTATTAATTTTACGACTGTACTCAGTGTTGCACTATCAAATGCAATTGACGCGCCTCTATGCCAGGGTTTTTATGTTCCTGGTCAGGCTATAATTAAATAAAAATGCAAGCATTAATTTTTTTTATATAATAAAACGAGATTTAGATATAATAGAAACTAAAAATAAACTGTTCTATGTTAAGTTGATTGAGTATATTTCCATAAAAGACAATACATAACAAAACGATGCTGCGTGTAATGGATAAAAAACGTAAAGTCATCATTTGTGTAAATGAAAACATACTTTTTTTGGTAAATGTTGCCATTATGTAAACATTTGAGAGCTGCTTAGCTGATCACGGCTTCAAATCCGTTGAGTGGCGTTTGAGAATACCATTTAAAATTGAAGGATACTTAAATTTAGGAGC
The DNA here is from genome assembly GCF_963855985.1 of Ostrinia nubilalis. Taxonomy (NCBI): domain Eukaryota; kingdom Metazoa; phylum Arthropoda; class Insecta; order Lepidoptera; family Crambidae; genus Ostrinia; species Ostrinia nubilalis. Next base: position 5,887,501 of record NC_087094.1, on the reverse strand, counting down.
CCGTCAGCTGAGTGAAAGATTTGAGTAGTGTTTCAGTATTCGGCCGGTAGTATCATTTCTTGAATGACTAATTTATTTCATAATATTGGAAAGTACATCTAATATTAGTAACTAAATATATTATCAATTGTTTCAGATGCCACCAGATGATCAAATGTGTTGACATTTTGGTAAATATGATTTATTCACGGGAGAAAACACCACAGTGCAACACAAAAAATTATTGTTTTCCCTACTTTTTCTTTACTTACTGAAAATTATTACACCTCCCTATATTTTCGAAATCATGTAATAAAAATAATACATTGTATTTTTAAGCAATAATTTCACAAAATATGCCTTAAAGGAATTTTATATTTATAACAACAATTTTATTTTATAATACATTTATAGCATATGGGATGATAATGCAAATATGTACATCATTAAAAAAATCTTTATCTTACCAGCCTTTCCTCATTGTCACACAGGTTCATTTCTTCTTTTACATGAAAGTTGTGACTCACAACTTGTGAAACCGAATAGGTATATGTTATCTCTTTGAACTTAATTCAATTTTCTTGCTTAATTTTCGTTATTTATTGTCAAATGAAATTATTTTTTAAGGTTTTAAGCATGTGAATTTAATCAAATTACATTGAAAAGCCTATTTTCATAACGAAAATTGTGCTATTTTGGAAGACAAATCTTTGGGTATTATGTATATGTATAACCAAATCTAAATTTAGATTTGGTTATCACTTATCAGGGTGCTCACAAATCAGTAATAAAATAATATTCAATAAGGTTGTAATTTATTATTCTTAAATGCTCACAACATCACAAAGCAATACTGTAGAATACCCAAATATGGTTTAATGTCTAAAGTAAACCAGACTTTGTTTTACAGTACACAAAAGTTAAATAGATTTTAGGTATATTAAATTTAGGTACACTATGTTATTTATTTCGTTTGGGACGTTTAGTGTAGTCTCTACTTAAAATCTGCTAAATACTTAAGCATACAATAAATTTTGAAGCAAGACTAAATTGTACTAAAGAATTAATGTACAAAAACTCATTAATATACATAGCTCTAAAAGTTGATTGTAGCTGTAAGATGAAAATATGAATTTGTTGGGTATTGTTGAAGTTTTACAAAAGATATGTGATGATGGATTTTTATCATTGTAACATTAATTAATTAATTGTACTTTATTTTTAATATTGAATTGCCATTTGGGGTTATTTCATATAAGCATGTAAAGTTAAAATAAAATGGTTGCAAAGAAAGTTTTTTTTATAGTTTTTCTTTTTCTAATAGGTTTTTCCCTGTTGACCCATTATGATTATGTTGACCATCCTTTATGATTATGTTGATGGAATATTAATACTTATCAAATGAAATCCTTAACTTATACTGCCATTTCCATGTCAAATCCTTAACTTATACTGTCAAATCCTTAACTTATACTGCCATTTCCATGTCAATTTTTGGATGGGGATTATATCCCTCTACAATAAAATCTTCAAATTTAAAGTCTTCAATAGATTCCACCTTGCGGGCAAACTTTAAAGTGGGAAAGGGCCTGGGTTCTCTGGTCAACTGTGTGGTGAGTGGTGTGATATGGTTCAAATAAACATGGGTGTCACCCATGGTGTGTACAAACTCTCCAGCCTGAAAGAATTTAACAAAAATTAAAGTAATGTAAGTAAATGTAATAATATCTAAAGTTGTTTGATTTATTATATTTGATTATAGTACTTGTTTATGTTATAACTTACCTGTAAGTTTGTAATGTGAGCAATCATATGTGTGAGTAGTGCATAGCTTGCAATGTTGAATGGTACTCCAAGGCCCATGTCAGCACTTCTTTGGTAGAGTAGACAGGACAGTTTGCCACTTGCCACATGAAACTGAGCCAGGCAATGGCACGGGGGCAATGCCATCTTTCTCAAGTCAGATGGGTTCCATGCACACATCAACATTCGTCTGTCTGCAGGGTTCTTTCTACAAATAAAATCAATAAGATTATCAGATTGTAAAGGTAAATTTAAGTGGAAAAATAAAAAATAACAAATGACATTACTTTAGTGTCTCTATAATGTTTTTTAGTTGATCTATCCCTTGTCCAGAGTAATCAGTTTTGGCATCTATATACTGAGCCCCACTGTGTCTCCATTGGAATCCATAAACTGGTCCTAAATCACCTAGAAATAAAAATGAGTAGAACAATACAACAATATCCAAAGTTAAGTTATTGATAATAAATTATACAGTAAAGTAGATGATTCTTACCTTCTTCTCTGCTGGTAAAGCCTAGATTGTCAAGGAAATCTCGGGATCCGTTAGCATCCCATATGTGTACACCTTTTTCAGCAAGAGCTTTTGCATCAGTAGAACCAGAAATCATCCACAACAGCTCGTGAATGACTGCTTTTAAAAATACTCTTTTAGTTGTTAAAAGTGGCAAAATGTTGTTGGTCAGTGAATATCTTTGCATCGTTCCGAAAATGGATAGAGTGCCTACTCCAGTTCTATCCACTCGTTTGTCTCCTGGAAATAATAGGACAATAAATTATTATTAAATGAAAGTATTCTTAACGATACGATAAGCAACAGTACGAAATGGTTTATTACCTGTTTCGATAATTTTACGAACAATATCAAGATACTGGTATTCTTCATGCTGTTTAGGAGTATTTTCATTAAGGGTTACAATTCCCATTTTATTGAAATAATTCAGATTATTCACCAAAAAATAAAACCGAAAATACTTTTTCCCAATCAACGATGGCGGGAAATATTGACATTTCACTAATGTCATTGTCACATGTCAGTGTGATTTTTTTCACGAAAAAGCAAGGGCATTACGCCATACAGCCAAATCTTTAGTTTTAATTTTTCTTAATTTTATAATGTCCCTAAACTTATTTAAATGATGTACCTAATGAAGGTGAAGGATGATAGATGGTACCACTTCCCACTCCTTGAATTTAATAAAGATGTGGCGCTTTACTGAGGAGAGTTTGAAAACTTATGGGTTGCACTGTTTTGTTTCATTTACCTACACTCATATTGCACGGTACGTTCACATAAATATAAAGGCACTGGGTCTCTATCAGAAGGAACTCTAGGGGTGGAATCTCCATAGGCGTGGGTTAACGGGCAAGGAGATAATATCTTGGATGGTTGACAATCACTTTTCCTACAATTTAACGTTCCACCGAACTCAATACGCTTTCAAAGATAACCTCGCAGCCGCCTGCTCACACTTGACATGACACAACTGATTGACAGTTATCTTTTTCTGCGCATCAGTCGGGTGTTACGTTTAGGAATCACAAACCTTCTGCTCTACAGATTTCTACAGATAACATAATATTAAGATTGGTACTATTAATCATCAATAATAATTTGCAGCATCTGTGTCCGGCGCCGACACGGCCAGCCTGACTATCGCACGGCCTCGTGCGCTTAGTCCAGGGTTTGTCCATCTGTAAACATTCAATTTCTCATTATCACAGCTCGTCCATTCCTGACTACAAAGCGTGCGAATATCAGATCGTAGAATCACAATAAATACAGCTGATCAGGGCGTGATGACCCTGGATCAGGAAACCAAACCATTACAGCTGGCCCGGGCGCGAAGCCCGACCAGGAAACCAAAACATTACAGCTGGCCCGGGGTGAGGCCCCGCCGACCAGGAAACCAAAACATTGCAGCTGGCCCGGGGTGAGGCCCCGCCGACCAGGAAACCAAAACATTACAGCTGGCCCGGGGTGAGGCCCCGCCGACCAGGAAACCAAAACATTGCAGCTGGCCCGGGGTGAGGCCCCGCCGACCAGGAAACCAAAACATTACAGCTGGCCCGACCAGGAAACCAACACATTACAGCTGGCCGACCAGGAAACCAGAGTTTAGGTAACATGGCCCGATGCGCAAGGCTTAAGCCAAGGCTCCTTCAACCATTTACCTCAAACCGCACCACTACTACTGCTGATCCAGGCATGCAGCCATGCGACCAGGAAACCAACATTACATCAGCGTGGCCCGGGCGTAAACAGCCCCTTCAACCACGGCAACAGGGTGGCTCGGGCGCCCTTGGCCCGGCCCCCTCAACTCACTCACTCACAAAGGCCCTTCCAGCTTACGTCAATCACAATAATTTCCGTCAACCTGCACCAACTCTCAATGTCTGAGTCAGCATCCTCCATGTAAAACTTGATCAGTTGCGTAGCGTAGGTGTGCATGCTGAAAGATTTATCTCCTTTGAATAGTGCCCTTCGAATCCCACTTCTGATAAAGGCACTGGGTCTCTATCAGAAGGAACTCTAGGGGTGGAATCTCCATAGGCGTGGGTTAACGGGCAAGGAGATAATATCTTGGATGGTTGACAATCACTTTTCCTACAATTTAACGTTCCACCGAACTCAATACGCTTTCAAAGATAACCTCGCAGCCGCCTGCTCACACTTGACATGACACAACTGATTGACAGTTATCTTTTTCTGCGCATCAGTCGGGTGTTACGTTTAGGAATCACAAACCTTCTGCTCTACAGATTTCTACAGATAACATAATATTAAGATTGGTACTATTAATCATCAATAATAATTTGCAGCATCTGTGTCCGGCGCCGACAAATACATAATAATGGTTGATAATCCACCATTATTTCACATATTCGGCTAAACAACGGAATTAAAAAGCATGAGATTTCTGACGTAGAGCAAACTGACTATAGTTCCAAAATACTGAACTGTCCTGTGCATGACATTGACAGTGGGGCGCCACCGTCAATACCGAATCGCTAGTTCCGATTTTTGCCATGTTGGAAACCATATAGTTGAACGATGGTAGCGCCCCCCTGTCATTGAGTTTGGCGGGACAGTTCAGCGTGGGTCATCTATAGTATAATCACTTTCCCGCCAACGTAAAAGGCAGCCCGCCAAGAAGAAAAGTAATGTTGCTAATGGTTACCAAAATGGCCGGAATAAACAAACAAAATGTCAAAATTGTCTACAAATAATGCAAGCCAATGTTTTCTTACTTTACATTAATTATTGTTTCTTGTTATATAATTTATTATTCACTTGAAAAGTTACAAACAGTGAAGTAAGTTAATGGTAAAACACTTACGCTATAAGTACTTATTTAGCAACCCAAATAATAAAGTTAAGTTTATGAATGTTTTATTACAGCTGCAATTTAAAATGCCTGCTTTTGAAGCACCATGTGTGGAGCTTGGCAGTGCTCCTCAAACTCCTAGCATTGCTGCCTCGCCATCACCCTCTGAAATATCTAGCGCTAGTTCGCCTGAGCCCCAAATTATACGCGCCACTCCATTATTCAGGTTTGTACGTAGAGGTACGTGCGATGCGAAGTACTTGCACGCACGCATTATTAGGTACTTTTTAAACAAATATTCTTACAAAAAGGCCTAGTGACCATTTACTTATACATTTGAAATGATTTTGATACAGAGCATTGGCGATGCCTCCTCCAGAGCCTGAACAACCACCAGGCCAAGACGAACTTGAGCGACGTCTTCCTGGCTATCGACGAATAGTGATTCCTAGGGAACTGACGTTGATCGAATTACTCGTGAGTTTCTCTTTTATGTGGTTGGTGAAAGTTTTGCGGTTTAGTAATCTTATCTACCTTTAATTAATTTCCTGAAAAAAAAAATTCTAGCCTAGAAAAGCGAAATCGTTAACTCAGCGTTAGTATAACATCACGAAAACTTTTTAATTTACTACTTTTTTCATGTTTTGGAATAATTATAGCCACGGTAGAATAGCTACATAATTTAATGATAATTTTAAATGTATTCAGAAACAGTGTAGTGGTGTGGCCACTGACGAGGACGTGCTACGCATTAGAGAAGCAAAACTGCGGGTAGTGGCTGAACGAGTCGGCTTGAGGAGACTTCACGTGCTAGCGCCTAGACTTCGCTCGCTGACTCTGGATGGCAGCGCTCTTACATCTTTACGTGATCTTGGGATTGGCTTAGTGCATTTAAAAGTAACGTTTGTCTATTAATTTTTTTAGAGTTTATGATCTGGCTAATCTACCTTTATCATCGTCAAAAATCATCACGCCAATAAAATAATTCGCCACATACTGTGTATGGCTTGAATAAACTGCCAAGAGTTATTGCAGTTTAGGATTAATCAAGCGTATTAAAAATGTTGTAGATTTTGAGCGTAAATCGATGTGGCCTGACCAGCTTGGATGGAGTGTGGGGGTTAGGTGCTTTGCGCGAGTTTCATGCGTCTGGAAACCGTCTTCAAGACCTACAACCATTAGCGGCATTGCAGAAGTTACATACACTCAATTTATCTGAGTATGTATTACTTAGTATAAAAAGATTCTACCTGTTAAAAAAAAGTTGGTATAAAATGAATTCAACAACTTGCAATTGGGGTTCCAGCAATCCTGTCCCAGACACCAGCCGAATCTGGACTCTTGGTGTTTGCGGTTCATTACGTCGGTTGACTTTGAAAGGCTCTCCGGCAGCAGATTTGCCTCAATACAGGTCACGGATTGCGGCCTCCCTACCCATGCTTGTCTATTTGGATGATCATCCATTGCACCTAGATATCGAATGTAAGTGTTTGCAAAATCGTCTTTTTATTTATAAGATATCAACTTGAGATAAGTCTATAAAATTAAGCGTAATGTATTTCCTAAACAGACGATACAGAAGGTATTTTTGGGCCGATGTCTAGTTCAGATTCTGAAGCAAGTGATGTAGAGATGGCAGAACTGAAACCATCCCTAGAAGTCTCTACTTCTGAACCGGAGCCAGGACCATCATCACAATTTCCTGAGGTACTTAATTTGTGTTAAGTGCTTCTTCATCAGTGCGACATGAGTTCTAGTCGGTGCTTTTTATTCATGATTATATCCGTGGTCTTTTACTAAATATTATGACGAATCCTTCACAGGAAAAGACCGGCGAAGGTATTGAGGACGAAGTGTTGCCCACCATTCGCCGACACCGACGACCGGCGACTACTGAGAGTGCGGGCTTACGACCAGTGCGCCCTGCCCTGCCACCGAGGCCACGTACTGCTCACGAGCGACCCAATATAGACGCTCCGACCAGACTGCAGATACTAAACTCTTTGATGGGTAGGTAAACATTAGGTACTAAGCTGTTAGAGGATTACCTACCATTGGTAATCCTGCTGTCATTTAAAAATAACGCATTTTAATTTCGATTTACTTAGTTCCATCCCTATTCTGTGGATCTATCTCAAAATTATCAAATGAATACCCATTTACTTAGCTTCTGCTAGACTTTTGGGAACCGGGTGTTGAGGATGTAATGCAAATTATCTGGCTATTTGATAACGCTCATAATATGTGCCTTTTTGCTATTGAAAAATAAAGTACCTACATATCAAATTAAGCTATAAAAAAACGAACACTAACACTTGAGTTTTAATTGGAAGACGAGGAGTGGCGCTGTAGTGGCAGCAAGCTGACTTCTCACGAGCCCGTGTGCGGTAATCTGACCCGAGCTTTGCGACGTCCCGTAACTGCCCGGAAGAATTGCGGTAAGTTAATTATTAATAAGCAGATGCAATGTAACTATTTTGTTTAACTCCTTTATTATGACCCGGTGAAAGGGTAGTTACGTCACGAACGAATGAATTATTGGTTTTAAAAAACCAAACGTGTTTTACTAAAAAGAATAAGGGACGAGTTGATTAAAAACTTTAACTTTCGTTTTCATTGTTTTAACTTTAAGATGGTCCGATAGCGTAGTGAGAATAGCATAAATTCAGAAGCGACAAGTTTTAGGTTTGATTCCTATATAAAGTCAAATCATGCCAACATATTGGCTGCCAAAACATATTGATTGGCACACTGTCATTCTTCTTATGTTCTCTGAATTATATTTATCTTATTAAAAGGTACCTACTTACTTATAATTTAGTTGCTTGTTAAACGGGTGTACTAAGTATGTCGTATACCATAACCCGTATATCTTATAACCCACTTAAATCAATCAAAAAGTTTATTTAAACATCAGTTACATCATCATAATGGTGAGATAGGATAGGTACCTACCTACCTACTTACTTACAGACGTTGGAATTTATAAGATTTCTTCGCAAACGTAATGTGTCAACTTGTAAACGTATTGTCTGGTGACACGCATGCGGCCTATTGCGAAACAAGATTTCTCTCAAAAGGTTGTAAGGCATTTCTCATTATAATGCGTTAATCGTTTAAAGACAGGTGCATTCATTTTTTATTGATACACTTTCACCCTGTCTTTTTACCGTTTTTTAACATAAGAACTTATTTTAAACAACTGTCCTCCTCTCCATAGGTTGTCTTCAAGAGACCGCTTATTTATAGCGATAAGACCGCCTATATTGTACTGTCCATGTGTATCTCTTGCTTTCTTGTTTTGTGGGTGGTGTACAATAAATCCCAGCTGGTGGTGTACATAACTTTTGGGAGCCAGTAACTGACGAGACGAGATAACTTTCTGCTCTACAAATGAGTATTAAAACGATGTCCAGCTTGCTGGGAATTAATTCTTCGAAAAAATCTAATTTGATTGGCCTATGACTTTAAAATGAGATCATTTATTTAATTGGTTTTAGTTGACGAAGAGAAAGAGATGGTCGAACAGGCGATGGAAGAGGCTACTCGTGCCCTAGCAGCAGAAATACCAAGGGCACCTCGTCTCGAAGACTGGGCGAAATTCAGGGAGGAAACCGGGTAAGGCTCTCACTTGTAGGACAAAAAAAATAATTTAATTATGGAGTCTTTGTTATGGGATCAAAAATATGTACCTATTTGATAGCGAATTAGCAATAATTTTATTCTGTAGATAACTCAAACAAAACCTTTTTTCTTAACGTGTAGGTAGGTATTTATTTTGTGACAGAATTATTTAACTTTAGTTGCTTACTTCGTAGGTAGAGCTTCTTTCTTATTCAATCGGTTTTGTTACTTTTTTTTGTTTAGTTCGTTCGGGTTATTTGATCATAATTGGTTGTCTTTAACTAAGGACATAATCTTTGTCAAATATTGCTCTGTTGATACAAACACAAGTCGTGGTGGTAGGTAAATATGGCCTAGTCGCGTACTTATGTTTGTATAGAAAGTTATTGACTACGCAACAGACGGTTAGCTTTATAAGCGTTTTGTTTGATAAATTGAAACATAGCCTTCCATTAATTTTATGCATGATGTCTCCGTAACTTCGAATACACAGAATGGATCAAAAAGTTAAACCTCCTAATAAATTGTTTCATGGGTTAATCAAAAAAATGTTAAGTGGGAATATTAAAAACAGTATCGTAGTAGTAGTATCGGGAATAGCTTATGTAGGTATGGTTGTACCAAATATCTAAATTCAACCAATTAAAGTCTCAATGTACTCTCTCGTAGTCATACGTTACAGTAAGAGTTTTTTGAAACTGGCTCAGCCTTTCACTTTAACAATCGAAAAAATTTCAGAATCGACATCGACATCGATTTTAACGAACGGCCAAGAGATGCGGATCCCACGAAAGTGATGGAGCGTCTGGAGAGAATAGAAAAAGAAACCATGGAACGGTTCAATCAAGAGAACAACGGGGGAAATGGTGAAAACAGCGCTCTTCCAAACGCTACGTTCGGGAATTTTACCATGACCGTCATGAACGACATTGATACGTGGAGAGGCATGCGTGACGTGTCTCGGCACCCAGAACCCGTTAGTGATGTGGATGCTTTATTCAATGATATCAATTTAATAAGGCCCAGAAGCAGATTTATGGGCAATGAAGAATAAAGAAAGATACCGCATTACTAATTGAAAACGTACGTTTGCACACGTTGTTAATAATAAGGTTATTACTGGAATATTATTGCAGAAATTATAGATATAATTTCCTGTGATCGGCATCTTTTGAATCGACCTTTAGAACAATATAAGTCGTGATTCAAACCTATTAAAAAGGTAATGTATCTGTATTTCTATTATTATGTAGTTGGAAGGAATATTTACATTTTTTATTAGAAAAACATTTTATTTTAATACTTATAGGCAGTGATGACATTGAAATATAACTTAAGTAGCACTACTTAGTTCAGAATACACGATCAGGCAGCTCTAAGCTTTTGAAAATAATACTTAGCACTTAATTGGTGTAGGTACGGGCAGTTGTCTGTAATAAATAGGTTATTATTTATAATATTCTGTAATTTTATAGAGCACGATTAATAAATTAATCCAAATCCAAATGCGGGTGTAGTGATTCTATTAAACAGCTCTACCACGAGCTAAAAATGTAGGCACCAGCATTAATCGAACTATAAAATGTGTTTAGTGGGAGTGATCATGAGATTTTAAAACAAATACAGGGTGTTCAGTAGGAATAACCTGCAAATAATGGTTTAATCAAAAGATCACACCTACTTGTTAACGCTTCTACAAACATGAGAAGTTTCTATTTTTACACAAGCACCGAAAAATGTTTAGTGAAATGAAAAAGTAAGTACCTAGTGGTAGGAACGTTAGCAATAGGATTCCTTTTGTTTTTAATAAAATTATTACGTTCATTTACTATTTTTAGAGACCATGACAATTTGTAGAAATTGTTTCTAGGATATTTTTTGTGGCCACATAATATAGAATCGTTGCATTGTGATGTGAATAAAGTTTATTATTTGTTATTACGTAAAGCAATGGTTTTATTTTTAGCTGACCCCTCGATACTTTCAATCACACATTAGTAGGTAGGTACAATCGTAAATACATTGTAAATGCTACAACTTTCGTGAATAATAAATAACGTGCTTTGGTAGTAGTACAGTACCAAGTTGGTACAATTGCCTAAATAAAATATTATCAATTCAAAAGCAACTAAGACTAGTTACTAGACAGACAGACGTCTGTCTGCTACTTTTTCACACCTTTTTCTAGTGGATAAGTAAATATATTTTTTTTGCCTAAATACTCCAGCTAAGTGCTAGTTGCAATAATAAGTACAATCTTTTAATGGCTTAAGTCATTAGTATGGCATTGGTGAGTGGTGACTGCTAGAACGAAGACCTCTAATTACATTAGGTACTTAGTTCAGTGAACTAGATGTGCCGGCAACGCGTGAAAATTGTCAATTTAACCTTCTGGCGCAGTCGGGTAAAAACAGAAGAACCTCATGGTGCAATAAACAAAGAAATAAATACATTTAACTCAACTGTTAAGATTCCCATTAATAAATAAATAAATAAATATCCTTGGACATTTTACACTGCGCCGCTAGCCCCAAACTAAGCAAAGCTTGGGTACTATGGGTACAAACAACGGATATAAACATACTTAAATACTTGTTTTTTTGTAAATACATAATACATACATATACACCCAGACCCGTCTCATAAATTAAAAATATTAAAATTCATCATTTCAATTTCTGCCCGGCCGGGAATCGAACCCGGGCGGGACCTTCGGCATAGTAGTCCGTTTTGAACCACTACACCAAACGGCCGAAAATTAGGTATAAGTAGTCCTTTAAATAACGGACAAAAACATTAAGCGGTTTTCTAATTTATTAGTGTGTCACTGATAAGTACCTACCTACCTATGCTATGGCTTATCAGTACCTACCTATCTGCAAATTGAATGAATATTTTGACTTTGCATCGTGTCAATGCCAACACCTATTCATTGCGTGCTAAGAAAAGTCATTCATAGGCATGGCGAAAACGTAAGGGATTTTCGACTTTAGCACGGTTAATCTTGCTAGCAGCTGTAGGTATTCGTTACGTACCAAAGGACTTGTTGAACTCGGATCAGTCTGCTTTAGGCGGCCGGCTCTTGTAGCCGCGTGTTAATACTGTGATACCGATGGTCGGTACTAAGTAGTCATGGATCTATCCACAAAGTTGTACCGACTCATTGTGGTCAATTTGTTAACCGTATACTACTGTATGGTAGTGCTAATTATTATTGCGCTGAATAATGTAAAGGGCTTGTTCGTGAATTCGTTAACCCCGAAGAGGAAACTCGAACCTCCGGCCTGCCTCTCTGACCCGAAGTATGGAGTGCACAAATATATTAAAGTTAATGTAAGTAAAGTTATTTTAATTTTTTAAATTTTCATGAAGCATTTTATACGATACACACTAAATGCAAGAGTGAAAAATATACAGGATGATGCCATGGCCACCAGTTGAAAGGAAAATACACAGTGTAAAGAAAAAAAAATTGTTACGGAATATAAAACACAAATTATTATTATGTATTTTACTCCTATCTTATAAAACGGTAACTTCTTTCTTACATTCTTGCTTAAAAAATAATTTTGGGTAAAAATGTGTCATCGCTATGAAGAGTTGAAGTCAGCTTTTGCCTTCTGCGTGTAATTTTCAATTCTTTTGAATTATGTACGGTTTACGTTCTCCACATTCACCACAAACGTCGTGCCTTTAAATGTAAGTAGGTGGGTAGAACCTTAAAAGAAAGTACCTAATATAAAGTAACACCTGAAACTGCAACGTTAAACCACGTTAAAGCTATAAACATATTTTTAATCCAACAGATGTTATATAGTTATTTCACAACAACTGATAAAAATATCCGTCTTGTGTACATATACCTATAGTGGTGTTTACAGCTGTTAACTAGTAGACACAACATTTGCATGCATTCTGTAAACACCTTCTTTAGGTAAGTACTGTAGCGATATTTGAAATGTAAGAATTAAATAATAGGTACACAACACAATATACCTACTACGTTAAAAAATATAGAAAAATGTATAAGAAGCACGCACGGTATGGTGCGTGCGTACGCCATAAGTTTCGGCCGCACTCTTATTGCGTTCTTTCTAAGTATAGCCCACGGAATATCCAATTATTATATTATCCAATTTTTCAGTTTTGAAAGTTGATATTGACTAGATACTCTTTTCTTAAAGTCTTTGTTTGATAAAAATTCAAAAGCATACGTAAATATTTTTAAGGTTACCTGCCCATTACCGTAACCTTTCAAGGTTTATTTAATTTATTCCTGTTTTTTATTTGATAAGTTTTGTGAAGGTAAAACGTGGGGAGTGCCAACCAAACTATACAAAGAATCTTACTGGAATGCTTCGAAAGTTGGTTGCTAAACTAAATAATGGTGGACTTAAGAGGTAACATCCATTATTTCTTAAGTCTTCTTAAGTTCAATAAATAATAGGAAATGGATTTGTAAATTCAATCTAACTAGGGAAAGCCGTAGAATAAAATATTTTTCCGCAAACGACTTTCACTGACGTTACTCGTTTCGCTTGCCTTTCATAGTAAAGTGATACCTACACAGATGCAAAATATACAGGCCACTTAGCTGATTATGAGGCCACGAGCGGAGCCCTAGATAGCCTAGTTTGCTTGGTTATAAATAAAATAAGAAGAATTAAATAGGTACTATTAGGTACCACAGAATAATAAATACTACTGTGACTATGACTGACTGGGTATAATTTAAATCATGTTTAGGCACACACTAAATAATTTTGCATCGATTAAACATGATTGTGTAGCATTATCAGCGTTATCAGGAAGAAATCGACCTTCTTAGGGCTTCTAGATAATCACGATTTTCACCGGACAATGAAAATTATAATTATCTTTAAATAACTGAAATTCACGATAGACATCCTCAAGACAACTTGTATTACACTGTCTGTTACTCAATCTTTGATAGAGAGTCTGCATTGACTCGATCCCTAAATTTTTTTGTATTAAGTATCATCATCATCAATCTATTCCAGTCCACAGTAGCTGGACATAAGGGGAGACACTATCCGCGCAATTTTACCATGACGTCTTCAACTCTTTGTATGATACGATTGAATGTTTTATTAGCGTCAAGTCCTATCATAATATTGTGTCTACCTATGTATCTATCATCGAAGAAACTCTAGATATTTTACAGAAAATAGGTCATAATATTGTAACTCCTGCCCACGTGATGAAAATCCCAGAAAAATCTTGTTAGGTTTACTCAGCCATCCGGAAGAGATCCGGACCAGAAAGCGGAACGACTTTCGTGTTTGGTGCTTTGCAAATGTGCAATGGCTATTATTGCAGTATTGCACACTGCGCTCGGGCACTCGAGTGAATGCACTGTATATGTTATGCACCGGCACGGCACGCACACCTCGACTCATTATTTACCCTACAAGGCATAGCAATCTTGGATCTCGGTCTACATATGACTTTATGCAACAAGAATGTTCAAGATCTTGATAAATCTTGAAAATAATTCAGATGTCGCAAACGCGGGTTTGTCGTCGAGGTAGAGCGTCAATCCTGTAGAAAGCTGAAAATGTTTTTGACAAATAAATCTTGCTCTCCAAGTAAAAGTTGTCCCTATTGAGAACAGACGTTTCGCACGAATCGATATTAACAGTAATCGTACTTTGATACATGCACTTATACAATATTCGTCGTAATCGTAATGTTATCGGGCTACCCTGGGGCAGCTCAATATTATTTAGGACGATGCAAGTAGTTACCGTAAGACATTATCTTAGCTGCAGTTAAATTTTAAGTAATACTTTGATAAATAACTATAAGTCAGGATATTAGGTAACGTAGTGGCACCAATGACCGACAAGAACCAATGACCGACACTTTATTTTTTGATTCAATAAAATAAGAGTATAAAATCGATTTCTTAATATGTCAACACTGTACCATAGAAAGCACACTTTTGACTGCCTCCCATTGACATTTAAGCAAAATCCGCCAATTTATTTTGAAAATGGCAGTATAACAACTGATTGCGGCTGGAGTACCGGCGAAAATAACAACATTTCTTAGTAAAATCCTTAAGGAAGTGAGTACATTTTTTGTTAATTACACTACTGTATTGTAACTTATTTGAATTTTATCTTTTTCACGGGTTACTTTATGAACTATAGAATCCATTTTTGTTATAACGAATTTAAAATGTTATTTTGATATTAGTAAAATGTTGATGTCGATCACTGGTTTTCACAAACTGACTTTTCCAATAATCGACACGTGTCGATAGTAATTTTTTGGAACATTTTTCATTTGACAACCGAATATAGTTCTTATGACTTTGCTCATTTAGTAGATATTTGAAGTAAACTATTCATAGTCGAGCTACCAGTAATCGACAAGTGTCGATTATTGGGGAATAATATATGTCGATGATTGGTTCGAGAAAAAAATATTCTCCCGAGCAGTTAGAAAAAGCTGTACAAGCTGTTAAAATTGCGAAAAGATTGCAGTTGCTGCTAAACGTTTCGGAGTACCTAGGTAGGATTACGCTCCATGATAAAATTTCGGGAAAAACAACAATGGGTTACACTATATTATACAGGGTGGAAACGATAAGTGATCTCACTCCATTATTTCTTAACTATACAAGATATCCAAAAACTGATTACTGATCCTGAAAGTGCTTTACGAGCTCTATCCAACGGTACCAATAATAGGTTACCAAATAAACTGGATCTATCCGAAAATTCAATGTTTCCGGCTTCCATACATTTAGTAAAACCACACCTAATATTAAAAACTATTCAAGATATCCAAAAACTGGTTACTGATCCTGAAAGTGCTTCACGAGCTCTATCCAACGGTACCAATAATAGGTTACAAAATAAACTTGATCTAAGCGAAAATTCAATGTTACCAGCTTCCATACATTTAGTACTGCCACAGTCGTGGCACTCATGTCTTGATAATATTATAGTAAGTAAAGCCTAAAACCAATGTTTTCTAAATAAGAATGCAATTTGGAGTTCAATTTAAGTGTTTATTATTGAATAAAAAAAATTTACACTTCTAATATTGTGTGGCTTGCATACATTTAGTATGAAGCCTGAAAACATTGAATTTTCGGATAGATCCAGTTAATTCTATAACCTATTACTGATACCGTTTGAAAGGGCTCGTGAAGCACTTTCAGGATCAATAACCAGTTTTTCGATATCTTGTATAGATAGTTTAGAAATAATCGAGTGAGATCACTTTTCGTTTCCACCCTGTATAATGGGGCCGAGCACAGTTTTAACTAAAATCGGGACTATTCCCACCTCTCGTTCCCACCACTGCAACTCCTGTGTAGCCAGGATCTACGGCTTGACCGCCACAAAAACCCAACCAATGAAGGTCAAGTTTGTCCCGGGGGAAAGTTAAACTGTCATTGGACCCGCAACGAAATTATTCATAAGAACATAGGAGGAGTTCGAAATTAAGGTTCGACTTCCCTCCATTGCAAAGCGGATGACAGGTGACAAACAAAGGTTCAAAACCTTTAAGAAAAGATTATGCACCACGAAGGGGGCTTATCTTATGAGCAATTAGCAACTACCTGCCAATAATATTTTTCACAAAACCGCTTAAAAGCACGGAAATTTTTCCTTGTCGCGACAAGATCGGTGTAATAAATTGCGGAAACAGATGTAGGTACGTTGTATTGAATTAAGCATTAAATTACGTTCATGTTTCCAAAGATCACACTCCCACAAGATAATAATGATGGGCAGACTGCTCATGACTGACATCATTAGTGGAACACTCGCAAAAAGGATACGGAACTAGTTTGAATTACTTAGTGAAGTTTATGTTTAAAGTTGCCATGTCCCGTGAGGAACTGCGACGAGCAATGGTCGATTTCTAACCATCGCCTAGTTAGAGATCATTCGGGAAGAAATTATATAAGTGACGCCCTTTGACTGACGTATCCCATCTTTTTTGCCATTCATTAAGTAATTCCTCTTCAACGACTTCTCGGGAATCAAATAATCGGCTTATTTTAGAACTATCGCGGCTATTTAAGAAATCGGAGGTTAGGTATATTTTCCCTTGATGCGAAGTACATAGCCGCACGCTTCTGTACCTCTAAGTCGACCGGCAGTAAACCAGCCAGGACTGGCAGAGCTTCCGACCTAAACCTGGTCGAGTACTTGCCAAAAAAGGAGATCGTCGATAACTGGGTGTCGGTAAGTGGCAGCTGTCGATGACTGGGTGTTGACTACTGGAGATTCGGTGTCGATGATTGGAGATTTATATGCTTTTTCATTTTTTGGGATTTGTTTCTAGTCCGTGTATAGTTAATAAAAATAATACATCCTATTCTTATCTCAAGAATATACCTTATCATGCTCAATCGTTACTTTTGGTTTAAAGATGACTAAATGACCTTTAATCTTAATAAGAAGCCCAATATCTCCTTAAAGTGTCGATCATTGGTGCCACTACGCTATAATAAAGGGATAACATGTAATGTAGAGAGAAATTTTGACGCCTCTTAAAAATGTGTAATGTTCTTGATTTAAAAATAAAATCAGACACGTTTCTTAATAACTATTAGTCTAGACTCTAGACTAACCTAGCAGGGTAGGTATATCGGAGATAATTATTATCTCCTTGATAATAAACTCGTTGCTCTAGATAATATTTATATCTGTCTGTATCTGCTCGATTGATAGCCGTTTATTTCAGACTTACGGCACTTACGGCCGTATGGCACAGTGACTCTACACCTTAATCTAGGGTTACGTCATTGCAACTTTGTAATTGCCGATGTCAGCATACCAATAATTGGATCTGTTTTCCTGGCGCATTACAGTCACCGCGCGCATTACCAGACCTTTGTATTATGCGACTAACATACGGAACCACAAATTTTATTGCACGACCACTGTTTCAGTCGATAAGACTTCACAGGCCAGTATTAGAGCAGTGTCCATTAATCAGTCACCATTTTCCGAGAGTTTGACCGGTATAATAAAGGGTAAGCTAGGAGGCTTAGTCAGAAACATAGATTTCCGCCACCATGGCAATCGCCGCAGACTTTGCAGGGTGCAAGAAGTTTGGCTTGCAAATTCAAACCGCTATAGTGGGTATGTTACACTATTCTAGGGGTATTTTTGTCTTCTTTTGTAACTCTACAATCTACATGTAGGAATTGTTAGTTTATAATAATTACTATTACCTTTTTTTTTTATAAACCCAGGAAAATGGCCTATCCATACGAGTACCTACCGCCGGGGGACGGCAGGTATTACCTAGACTCTAGGTAGGTAGCTAGGTCCTAGAACAATTAAATCGCTTAACAAACTAAGCGATATCAGTTTAATTTGAAAAATAAAGAAAAAAAACCTCGGACAGACGGACAGACAGACAGACATATCGAAACTATAAGGGTTCCTTGTCAGGACTACGGAAACCCTAAAAAGACAATTGTAATTAACGAACTAAAGTCGCTGACATAGCCCGACGGATTAGAAAGCTGAAGTGGCAATGGGCAGGGCATATAGTACGCAGAACTGACGGCCGATGGGGCAGCAAGGTTCTGGAGTGGAGGCCGCGTAAGGGAAAACGCAGCGTGGGACGTCCACCCACAATTAAACCCTAGTAACCTACAATACAATACAACTCGTTATAAAGAACATTTTATTACGGAAACAGATACGAGTAAGTATAGTATAGAATAGACACTGCTTGTAGCACATTATAGTTTTAAACAATGGTATTCAAAGGCAGAAAAGTGGCTAATGATTGTAATCAAAGCATGCACAAGATACTTGGGTAGGATAGTTATTAAATGGATAATTAACTAACTTATGTACTTACCTATATACCTTACATCATTTTTATATAGGAATGCAAACATAAACCTTAGTACATAATGCGACTCACGTTTATACTTACGAACTAAGGCTCGGGTTTTTTTGTATAATTTCAAGTACCTACATAATATGTAGAGCCTTAAAAGCCGACACGCGGGTGATAATTTTAGCCATTATGTAGAATACTTACTAGCTATTTAATTTATGATTTTTGCATTTCCAGAAAATAAAGCTACACTATGTGGAAAGTGGAGATCCGTCGAAGCCCCTTATGTTGTTCCTCCACGGGTTCCCAGAATTTTGGTACTCTTGGCGACATCAGATTCTTGATTTCCAGAAAGACTATTGGTAAGCAGCGATAGTTAATTGCATTTTTACTTCTAAAATGCGATTATAGTAAATACTTGAAACAGGCTTCAAGTCTTCAACCAATTTTATGACTGGTAGTGAAATCAGCATCAGAAATAGAGCTGTTTTAAAGCAATGCTCTACTTCTTTATCAAATCAAGTCTATTTCATAATTTCCATTGAATTCCAGCTTCAAAATATATTTAAATAATATACTATTGATTATAATTTCTATTCTATAACGGAAGCAGCCCCCACCAAGTGTCGTGAAATACTTAATACGAATTCATGAATTACTTAATGAATGGTAATTCTTTGAGTTATAATTTATCAAACTCAAGTTCAAGGAAAATCAATTATGAATAAGTCCGTGTTAGGTTATGCTTTATGTAACATTATGAAATATGATGTTTATTTTTCCGTTTAATAACATTACAAAAAATATTTATTTTTATTGCAGGTGTATTGCTGTAGATATGAGGGGCTACGGGGACTCGGAGAGACCAGAAGGCCTTGAAGCTTATCAATATGAGGAATTAATAGAAGATGTTAGAGATCTCATTCGTCAGCTAGGTAGGTGCAATCAAATTAAATTCTGATACAATCTAAAGGAGGTTAATTACTATTGCCCTAATAATAGTTCTACTATATTTTATTAGTAACCTTAGAACAGTTAGGGCTAGGTTGCACCATCTTACTTTAACTTTAACAAACGTCAATTCCATACAAGAAACACCGGTTATCGTTATAGTTACGCTTAAAAAAGTTAAGTGGTGCAACTCAGCCTAAATATTTTGTAATTTGAGATATTTTATAATTACAGGTCGCGAAAAGTGCATATTGGTCGCCCATGATTGGGGTGGTCTGATCGCTTGCAAGTTCCGCGACCTCTATCCAGATGTATTGAGTGGTGTCGTTTTGTTGGCGAGCCTGTCTCGAGAAGCCTGGATGCAATCAATTTGGTCTAATCCTGTACAAAGGAAGAAATCATGGTACGAACTATTCATTAACTAAGATATTTTTAGATACATCATCCACATCTTGTTCGTAGTTTTCAGTTGAACTTCCTATGTAAGTAACTGTATAAAAAGGGATCAGAAGTAGCTGTTATTAATGCAGTGAATACTTTCTTGTTAATTGTGATGTTTCTCGAAACAATACGACTTATGTAGTTGTAAAGTTAAGTAACTGTAGGTAACATTTTTAAACCTTTCTGTGTTGTGTGTGTGTCATTGAAAGTCTTTGTTCAAGCTTGTAATTACCTAAGTATCATTACAGTCTTTCATTGTCTTGTTAAAGATTACCTACCTAGGCAATTTTTAGCACTGAGGATTTTTGCTTAGGGTTCATTAATAATTAGGTAGGTACTTATTTGTTCTTTTTGACGAACATTTTCACAAAGTCGAAAACAAATTAGTTCGTCTTAAATGTTTTTACCCGCATTTTATAAATTGTTTGTTTGATGTCCTTGCTTGACTTAGGTATAACCTTGTTTAATTGCTGAAAGCTATTATAGGTTGTATAGTTCTTTCATTGGTTTGACTTTGGACCTATTACATCTTCTATTTACATAATTAATGGTGATACTATCATCATTCATTAACTCGTGTTTCTGTAAAAAAACCGGACTTGGTTTGTAAAATAAAAGTTAAAATTAATATTAGTTAATTAACATATAATCTCTAGGTAGGTACCTATGGCAAAAGTCACTATAAGTAGCTAACATGTGGACATGGTGCGTCATTGCCATCATCGGGTTTTGGAAGACACCTACCTACATAATTAATAAGTAACGTAAGATTGCGCACTTTAGTCATTCGGAATCGAAAGCAGGTTTGGTTGTACGTATTTATCTTTTTGGACGTACCACGATTTTGAGGAAGTTCTTACGTATTTTCGTTAGGTAACTTTTTGCAAAAAATGTATTGAAAATGAATTTAATTAACAATGTTGTACCTTTGTAGTTACTGGGTGGTTAATTAGCGTGGATAATTTACGTAATATTCATACGTAATGGCACCTACGCTACGACACACGCAATATCTTTGCAAATTAGGACAGAAACTTTTTTATGGGTTAGGTAGTTTTTTGTTTTTAAACATTGTCTAGTCTGATAAGTTCTGCGATAGTTAAATACCAACCTTTTTTTTTTTTCGTCGGGAAAATACATTGATTTGTATACCCACCAGCCGCGGGGGCACTTAGTGGGTTATGTGGGGTTCTCCCTGCCAGAAGGGCAGGGCCACAGATATGGATTAGAGTAGATACAGCAAGTTGCTAGTCAAAGCGTGCCATTCCGATATGTCCAAATGGACATACATGGTCGAGTGATGTTCATGTAATCCGATTACAACAATCGGATACGATGATTTTACGAGGACATTAGTACGAACACGGTAGAGAGAAGAAATTATTTACGGATTGAGAATTGTAATTAACAGCAACGAGTAACAAATATGTAATTAATTAGAATAAAGTAGCAGTAGAAGAATTATAAAACAAGTTAGATCAGTGATCGCGGAAGACAGAGTGCACTGTATAACGTCGAAATATACAAATCAAGAAGTTAGGTCAGTGATCGCAGTATACACTATTACTAGTCTATGTATACGACGCCCGAGATTTTGTCGTTTAGAAATATCTCAAAACTAGGTACCTGACTTAGCTTTATGAAAGAAAACGTATTGGCAAAACTACGCATTTTTACATTTATTAAAAATAAAAAGCTTGAGTAAAATAGTCTTTATTTTATGAAACTAGGTCATTTACTTACTAGGATATTTAAAAGTATGGAATTAAGTATGAATTACTAGTAGTACTATTTAACATAATAGAATAACGATCATTACTTTCATAAACATTAGGCACAACAAAAATATTATTTGCAAATTAATAATGTAGAATTGTAGAATAACGTCTACCGCTACAAAATTATTTTAATCCACAGTCAGACTACCTATAAATTTAACAAAATATCAGTTTTATCGGAATTAATTAATTTTTGAATCGAGTCACACGATATCATTCGATGACTTTGCGAATGCAGTACGATGATACGATTACTTTTACGTTGCGGCAATCACTAAAATTCGCTAAAATGACACTAATGACGTTTAAAAAGTGGCACGCTCGGCTTCATACAATTTTTGACACATGCTGCATCTATCCATATCTGTGGGCAGGGCCTACCCACTAAAAACCTGACGTTGCCCTCGGTAGCCATATGAGTCGGGAACGCGGGCCATCACTATCGGCGTTTTGCCTCAAGCATTCGTCCGCGTTCCCTGCTCGGCATTTCACTCGCTTAGTGCGCAGCCCCAAACCAAGGAAGGTTATTACGCCTTCAACCTCCTGCGAGCGGCACGCAGGACACGTGCTGCGCCATCGCGGCCTCTTTAGACGCCACCAGACACCCCCGTATCTGATGGCCGAGGCCTATTAGGAAGGGGCAGATGGAGGTCACAGAGCCTCCTTCTGTGCCCATGACGTCGGCGGCGGGCAATGGGTGCGTCGGGTGATGCTTCCCGCTCCCTCTCCGCCGCTTCCTTCTGTGAAATGACTGCTTCACAGATGAAGGTGAGAACTCTACGCCACGCCTCCTCTCCGTTGGTCATATGGTGGAGTTAAATACCAACCTCACAGGACGCGCCTTACCTTGCCTTGATAAGTGTTAGTTAGAGCCTTTACACAAATAGGTACGTACTTAGGTAGATTAATTAAAATATGCTTTATAGTTATAGGGCAAATTCAGTCGTCAACTATTCTTTATAGAATAGCGGTGTCATTTCGATATTAAGAATTTTCTTTATAGGGAAACTGTTTTGTACTGAGAAAAGTAGCAAGAAACTGCTCAGCATGTAGGTACGGCGTGACATTTTTACCTTGGTTCTTTAATCATCCATAATTACTTAGCTCGTAGCCATTTTCATAATAAGGTCGATATGCTACGGTAACTAGAAGACTTACGTAAAATCTGTATTCTAGGTACGTGTTCATGTACCGAATGCCTGGGCTGGCAGAACATGTTTTGCAACTGGACAACCTGGTGATCTTCGACAAAGCGATGCTGGTACCGGGAAAAGACACTATTACTCAACAGGACATGGAGTGTTACAAATACTGGTTTGGAAAACAATGTAAGTTGTTAGTTGCATCATTGTTCAAGTACAAAATAATTTGAAAATCACTCTTGACAAGTGTGCCTTATTGGTTTGACTGAATAAATATTGAACCTGTAACTTATTTTCATAAATATTAACTGTAAGACTACTCATACCTATCTATAAATACTTAGTTACAAAAAAGAACTTAAGCAAAGATCTATGAGTACTCGTATCTAGACATTTTGACTGATTCGAATTTTCAATCATTAATTTCGTTGCAGTTGCCTTTACTCCTCCGGTGAACTACTACAGAGCGAACTTCGCTTACTGCTTGCCAGAGAAGCATATCACCGATAAGGTGCCGATGCTCGTGATCCACGCTGCCAAAGACCCTTACATAGACCTATCAGTCCTGGACATCATGAAGCAGGAGTACTCAGACATTGAGACAACTGTCATCGAGGACTGCGGGCATTTCCTCCAGCAAGAAGAACCAGCAAAAGTTAATAAGGTCATTAGGGAGTTTTTGGCTAAACGTCTTTGAATTTAACCTTTTAATAAATTATAAGTTACGCATTTTGTTTGTAAAGTCGCTTTTTATTAGGAACTTGTCAGTTAATAAAGTTGTAACCACCTGTTAAAAATAGTTTCTTTTGTTTGTCGCTTGACCTTGCGAAAGAGGGGTTAATCCGTTTACTTAAACATCATCGGCGTGATTTAATTATCTGTTAGTGTCTAAGCAGCCTAAAAAAAATATGCCGTCGCCGCAGACACAAATTCACACAATTTGTATCTAATTAACTACGATAACACTGAATCTTACGTAAAATACCGTCTGTAAGCTCTAAGTATACAATAATTAACTAACTCACAACACTTCAGCGCTTTTCACTCATGTACGTGTTTAACCACTAGCTATAAGTACATATTTATTGAATGAATATAATTACATTACATTGGGTGTCAATTAGTAGTCCACTTGAATAGCAATAGACTGCATAGAAACTGATTATTTTTTAACAAAATAAATGAAGAAACGAACTGAGACAGTTGAAACTGTTTGAATCTATTAATCTATTTTTATCAGACAATAATTTACAAAATTGACAGTTTCTATTTGTGCGGGCGGACTATAAATTATGTAAGCTATGTGTCTTAAATAAACCTTAGGAAATAGTAAGTAGGAATTAAGTATTAGAAACAGATAAAAATATTATTGCTGCAAAAGCATCTCATGACGAACACTAAGTAATTAAATATTATTTGTCAGAAATGCTAGTCAAAAGTTTATGATACAGCAATAAATGAATTTGATATTAATTTTATAATACAGTAGATATTTTAAATATTTTTATTACTTATGTTTTGCTTTTATAAATAAACGTTTCTCAATAAAATTGTGTTTTTATACAAGCTCCTAGTCTTAAAGGGTAGTAGGTATTACCTACGTATTAAAAGTATTTTATCTATTTTGTGTTATATGATGATGATGATCTATTTTGTGTCTAGTTAGGTAATAGTGAGTATACAGTGTGTCTGGGCATGTAGTGATCAAACTTTAAGGGGCGTAATCTATGGACAATTTTATCGATGAAAATACTTCAAATCTGGGGCATGAAAACCTATTTCTCGCAAAATTACAAGGATTTAAGTTTTTAATTTTTAGTATTCATCTCTTCCTTCAAAAACAAGTGATTGCGTGGGCACCTTAACACTCATTAGCAAATATTTTATATCATGCAACTAGCTGACCCGGCGAACTCTGTTCCGCCTTAAAGGCAGTAAATAAATCAGCTCAATCGGCCCAGCCGTTCTCGAGTTTTAATCAGACTAACGAACAGCAATTCATTTTTATTTATATACAGGGTGGAAACGTTAAGTGATCTCAGTCGATTATTTGTAAACCATACAAGATATGGAAAAACTGATTACTGATTCTGAAAGTACTTCACAAGCTCTTTCAAACGGTACCAATAATAGGTTACAAAATAAACTGGATCCATCCGAAAAATCAATGTTTCCAGCTTCCATACATTTAGTACAGCTACATTCATGGCACTCTTGTCTTGATAATATTATAGCAAGTAAATCCTAAAACCAATGTTTTCCAAGAATAATTTAAAAAAGAATGCAATTTACGAGTTCATTTTAAGTGTTAATTATTTAATTAAAAAAAATACTTTTAATATTGTTTGGCTGGCATACATTTAGTATGGATGCTGAAAACATTTAATTTTCAGATAGATCCAGTTAATTCTGTAACCTATTATTGGTACCGTTGGATAGAGCTCGTGAAGCACTTTCAGGATCAGTAACCAGTTTTTCGATATCTTGTATAGTTTAGAAATAATCGAATGAGATCACTTATCGTTTCCACCCTGTAGATAGATATCTAGTTAAAATACCTATCGGTAGAAGCAGTGGCGGCGCCGTAGCATGGGTTGGTACCCGGGGCGATCACCCCCATGGATTTAAGTAGAAAAAACATGACATTTTCACTTCTTTTTCAGTTATGTTTAATTCGCATTGCATAATATGATGATGATGAAACAATAAAAATATCAAATTAACTACTTACCAGTAGGCGTGCTAAACTGCTGATGTTGTTAGGAATCTCGATCTCGATCCAAAAAGGCAGAGGGGTAAGTTATATTAATTACTAACATTGTAAGAGTTATTAATAATGACTTAACTTAATTAATATTGTTATATTCACTTGTTAAATAAATTATTTCTATTTTAAAAACTATTAATTTACTAAACTACGAAACAAAGCCCGCTTTTGCTTTCGTTTCCCGCGCAAGCAAAACCACAGACAAGGGTAAACACTTTTTTTTGCATTTCGCAAAGATAGGTCAAAGTTATCAAAGTATGCTGCCTATAGCCATGGTAAGTACGAAAAGGCTTGGCTATTACATTACTTGAACTGAGTTCAACTCTCTACAAAAATTAATGGTTTTAGTTATCAATTTTTGTATTGTAAATCATTCTCTTTTGTAAAAGTAATATAGGTCTACCAGAATCTCATGGCAAACAAAAATATTGGAAAAGTGTGTTTTTCATATGGCAATTGTCTATGGTTTAGTTGTCACCTGTCAAAAAAAATTATGAAATCTGTCAGCCGCTGCAAAAATTTTGTAATCTCTTCTTGACTATTTGTTATTTTTGTGAAAAAGTCGTAAAAGCTCAAGCAAGTCATATTGTTTTCAATGTGAATTGTAAAATAAGGCATAATTCAAAGTCAATCTCTGATTTTAAAGCGCGTCGTCGAGTTGACAGTAAGTTGGACTGAAATGTTTTGATACATTTAGTTTATTACCCAACTATTTATTATTATTTTTGGCGAATTAATTTAATTTTGTTTGAAAAATTAAAATGAAAAAAATTAATGAATTGAAAAATATTAAATATGCCATTCGATCCTATTATGTGGTCGTATTATTAATACCCTAGAGTTATGGGATATCAAAAGGAATACGTTGTATTTTAATCCCATTCAGAGAAATGTAGTGTTTTTAACATCAGGAAACTACGCCATTGAAATGCTGGAAGAGCAATTTATTTACAATATAGGTGTACCAGAATCTCATGGCAAATGGGGAAAATAAACTTTGTTGAGTGCAATACTGGGGAAATTGGATTAAACGATCTTGATACTGTTTAATTTTTTATTTATGACTTTAATATTAATGAACATGAAGTACGAATGCCTACCTATACATTTTAGATTGTGTATGAAGAATGTTGTTATACATCGGGTTTTTAACATTTATCATGTCTTGAAAAATAAGTAAACCGTATATTACTGTAAATAATTTTATTATGTATCATACTTATAACTTATCACTTCATTCAGAACTAGACGTTTTCTAGGAACTCCACTTGCAATTCTTGATTCTTCTTCAATAGATGATCAAGTTAAAGAGGTATTTATACAGAGTGGAATTTTGTAATGCCACCTGGTACTCTTAACCTTTAACTACTGACGTGGGGGCCTCTCAGGCCTTGCAAAAGTCAAATTGTTGAATTTCTCCTCTCCCACGTGCACGACACACCGGAATCTTTTAGTACCTTCGAGTTTCATTGCGCCGAGGCTGTCAACAACGGTGCACGTGATTGCACGCGCAATTTCAGTAGGTAAATTAATTTTAAAGTTTCTTGTGGGCCTCTCAGGCCCCCACCTCAGTATTGGCGTAACTTTTTTTGTTTATAGTTTTCATTTAGTTGTCGTCTTTTCTTGAAATAATTTGAAAAAATCTATAATACGGAGCCCACAGTATGTCGTCTGAGAGAAAGCGGTATCTCGGAAGTAAAAATAACCAGCATTTAACGAAAAATAGAAGAACAGTAGTTTTTTGCACGTTTGCTAGGAAATGATAGCCTGTACCTGTCTATCAAGATTTAAACAATGAAACCAAGTGCCATACATGTATTTTGAAGATTCAAATGAAATCTACATTTTAAAAACATGTATGGCTTCCTTCACTGAGCAAAGCAAGTTTATCCAGACTGTGTTTAATTCGCACTATTTGATGTGTGTAATTTTTTTCCCCCTATTTCATATTAGGATTACTGATATATCATTAGCTAAAAAGACTATTGAAAATTAAGATTCTAAGTTGATTTGTTGAATTTATGAATATTTTTCATGATAACTTTGTGAATCATGATTTTATGAGATTTTTGCCAAAAATGCTACATGTTTTCTAAATATTGAAATAATACGTACTTATTAACAAATAATTTACATAATAACCTCCTCCTTTTTTGAAGTCGGTTAAAAATGGTTTTATTGTATTTAAATTTAACCACTATTAATAATTATTAAACATAAACCCCTAAAAAGATTTTGTATTTTTTAATATAAGCACACATATTATGTACGGGCCTCTCAGGCCCCCACGTCAGTGTTTACGTGAAATTAAATCCACCTCAGTAGCTAAAGGTTAATACTGTAGATAGAAAAATTTGCTGAAAGAAAATTCCTTTATTTTCGAAAAAAAAAGAGAGCTACACTAAAAGATTTTCGAATTTTTTGTGAAAATTCACTACTATACCATACAATTTTCTGTAACATTATTAAAATATCAAAACATTTCACTCCAACTTACTGTCAACTTAACGACGCGCTTTAAAATCAAAGATTGACTTTGAATTATGCCTTATTTTACAATACACATTGAAAACAATATGATTTGCTTGAGGTTTTTCGACTTTTTCACAAAAATAACAAATAGGCATGAAGAGATTACAACATTTCTGCAGCGGCTGACAGATCTCTTGATTTACTTTGACAGGTGACAATAAAGCCATAGACAATTGCCATATGAAAAACACACTTTTCCAATATTTTTATTTGCCATGAGATTCTGGTACACCTATACCTCTTTATCTTGATCATCTATTGAAGAACAAGAAATGCAAGTGGAGTTCTTAGAATCGTTTTCTAGTTCTAAATGAAGTGATAAGTTAAAAGAATGATGCATAATGAAATTAGTTACTTAAAGTAATATACGATTTATTTATTTTTCAAGACATTTTCCTATGTTAAAAACCTGATGTATAACAACATTCTTCATACACATTTTACTTTACTTACTTTACATACCTACCTAAAATGTATATTCGGAATTCATGTTCATTAATATTAAAGTCATAAAAATAAAAAAATAAACAGTATCAAGATCGTTTATTCCAATTTCCCCAGTATTGCTCTCAACAAAGTTTATTTTCCCTATTTGCCATGAGATTCTGGTACACCTTATAATATTTATTTTGCAATAATTTCTAAACTGAGTTCGTACGTGTTTATGCCATAGACTATCAAGGTCATGTCACACAACCGTGCAAATTTTAAGAGTTTACATGTAAAACTACCAGATATTGTCTTTCTCTTTCTTACTCTAGGATTCTTAGGTCTATTTAATATTGGCAAGTAAACATTCTCGTCGAAATAGGTACATCTTAATTTGTCCACCTAATAGGCCTTCTGAAATGAAAGCTAATGGCCGCCCGTCTCTAATTTCGAAACAGCTGATGTGCGTCTTTTAATTTTTCTCAGAGAATTCGTGCCGTTTATAAATTGTGTTAAATTAAATAGATGATACGGTACTCGGTTTATTATTTTGTGTTGAAATCAGGGTTCGTGTGATTGTGAATCTAAGTTTAGTTTGAGTTAAATTGAGTGTTTTCTACATTGCTGGCTTTTTCAGATGTCACTGACCATACAGCAAATCATTTTGGATGCAAAAAGACTCGCAGGGCGCCTCAAAGAAAGAGAAACTGAAGCTGATGCTCTACTAACTGAAACTCAAACTGCTTACAGACAGATCCACACCATGAAACAGGTAAACCGAAGCTGTCCGTCTTCTTGTCCAGCAGTCGATATTTGAATGAATTTACAAGATTTATTCTTTGAAATACTTCCGTTTTAAGTGAACCTTTCGATCAGTAATGTAATTATTTATGTAGTTAAATTGATCTACAATACATGTAATAAGGATTACTGCAGATATTTGTAAACAAAAGTACCTATCAATAGCATTTATCAGCAAATTTTATACACGTCATGAATGAGTGTAGGCAGTCTAGTTTTGGGCAAACGTAAAAATAAGAATCAATAAGCTAAATAATTTGACATTATTACTAAAAAGATTTCAGATAATTACATGTAAATTTTATACATGGTGTTTTTTTTAGTACAAAGAAGAAGTGGACTCACTAAATGAAGCTTCCAGAGAAAGGCCAAGAGGGGCATTGATTGCAAGCATAGAAAGAGAGTCACGGTTGATGCGGGACGTTCAACGTGAGAATGGTGAGTTGCGGGCAGCTCTGGAAGACCACAGACGAGCACTGGAGCTGATAATGTCCAAGTACCGCCAACACACAGAAAAGAGAATATGGGAGTCGAGGATAGACTTCACTGCTGCTGTCAATGAAAAACAACAAGAGGTAATCATTGTTACTTTTTATGATTTATCTTTATCTGATTGATGACTTTTTTGACTCAAGGTCATAATTATTAGGACTATCTTCCATCCATACTTCATATAATCCTTCGAAAGAAAGCGAATTGAAGCAAATTTTAATATTATTCCAGTTGATTCGTCAGCAAGCTGAGAGGATCAATGAGATGACTAGCATCATGTACAAAGCTGTTAACATGGATGAGAATGGTGACACCAGAAAAGAGGAAGAACTTTATCAACGACTTATCACTGAAAATAAGGTAGGTACATAAGAGTTAACAAATTTTGCAGTGGATTAAAGTTGAGTTGTACTAGCCAGAATTTTATTAATCTGTAGACTTGGACAGGATATTATGAACCTGTTTCCCCAATTCAATAAAAAAAATATTTTTACTTACCAGAGGATTTTTTTCTTTTTTTTATGGCAATGTCTAATACTTTTTATTTAAACCATTACAGGGTTTGAGGGAGATGTTGGATTTGTCAAGGCGGTATGGATCAGACAGGGCGTGCGCGCCGCCCACCGAGGACAAGGATGTGCAGACCGACGGGCCGCCGCTGACGGGCGCGTGACGGCCCGCGGTGGAGCCCTGCCGCCTCTGAACGCGCCGCCCTGCCGGCCTCCGCGCCGACGACACATATAGGTAGACTACACTTCACCTGTCCGCACACTTGAAACTCATCTTCTCACTCTGATCCACTCGTATAACCCGGACGGAGCTTCTCAGGTGTGCCGGAGAGGTGTGATGCAGACGAGTCACCGTTCCAGTATACAAACTTTACCTGTTACTCACAGATTTTGGATGTTAGGTCTTTTGACAGT
This sequence comes from Ostrinia nubilalis, assembly GCF_963855985.1. NCBI lineage: Eukaryota > Metazoa > Arthropoda > Insecta > Lepidoptera > Crambidae > Ostrinia > Ostrinia nubilalis. Next base: position 5,856,661 of record NC_087094.1, on the reverse strand, counting down.
ATGCCTCTCATGTTTCACATTTGTAAACAAAATATTAATTGTGACAACATACAGCGAATGATTACAATGTAGTTAAAAAACTTTTTGTTTTGTTTCTCAATTGGTTGTATTGGATGTTGAATTATATAAATTTAAATATTAATATGACATTTAAGTTAGATGCTAATGTTATCTTGTAATGGTAAAGTATATCACGTTTAGCCATCATTTATTAGTTATTCTTACAATGTATGAAACCAAATCACATAATGTGGCAGAAACTGTGATCTTTAGTGTTTGCTGTTAAGTTGATGTAAAATTTGACTGTGTTATGCTTCTGAAGTTTATAGAAACTTCACAATTACAAGTGTTATAAATGTAAACACATTCTTCATCTAATTGAAATAGCTTTTCAGTAGATTAATAGTCCTCACTCAAACATTTGCTCATTAAAACTGTCAGGTTTAATAAAAATATAATACTCGGTAGTAAATAACTTACGTTTAATTCATTATAAACCACTTATCTCACTATGTAGGCTACTCGAATTTCAGATAGATTTAGTGAAATTATAGTTATTTTAAAATCAGAGTACTATGGGACCTACAATGACGAAATAGAACCAGTTTCATAAGTAAATCATTACTTAGTTATCCAGTAACACCCTATCACACAAATACTAGTCAATTTTCAATAAACAGGTCACATAAATTTTTATTATTCTTAACAATAACACATGTTGAATGTAACATAAAAGAATTCATCGATTCATCTTTCGGGTGATTTGTGCAAAGCAACAGTGTGTTAGGTACTAAAATATGCAATATTTTTTCATGCAATGTAGTGGGATCAGCTTTGAATGTTAGGGACAATCGTAGAATGGTGGATTGTAGTTGTTTGTAGTAGCAACCTTCGTAAATATAAATAATCATGCCAAAGGCATGCAAGCAATATGATTATGATACTGTTACATGTAAGTACTGTTGTTAAATTTTTTGAATATCTAGCTCTGCCGCAAGTCTCTAGTGATTGTCATCGTGGACATTTAATTATGAGTACAATTTCTAATTGAGGGACCGTATTAATGATAGTTATCATTCCTCCTAGAAACAGAGCAATGTCTTCGAGAATTTTCCATTATTTGGGATCTTTGCTAAAATTATCGAAGATTGCCTAGATAAGTATAAACTTTTAAAAAGATTTTATCATGTTTCTATGGAATAATGATCACTAGTATGAATGTAGTCACTTCGAAAGTTTCTTTGGTTTAAAATTGACTGTAGACCCATCACAAATATTTGATCTAAAATTTAGGGCATTTTTAATTAGTTAAATAATTTTAATGTGTCGGTTAATTTTTAATATTGAACTTAAAAATTATAGTGTATGTGTACTATGTGTACTTTACTGTTGAATATTCTTTTCATACCACTTATTTCCTATCAATATGCACAATATAAAATACTTTGTTTTCACATAGAATAATTATTCATTTTCACCTTTGTTCTTTTTACATATTATATTCCAAAAGATATGTTGTTATTTACAAAGATTTTGTCCCTTATTATTATCTAAAATACTACTTAATTATTTCTACTAATAGAGTAATAAAATCCAAACATTTATTAGAATATATTAAGGATAAAATTTACAAGATAAATCTAATTATAGTCAGTTTAGGTTTGTAATTTGTATTTTGATAGAATGTTTCTAAAGTGGCTCTGAAATTGTAAAATACCTTTACCTCATTAACATGATAGTTATTGTGCTTATGGGAGATATTAAAATGTATGTAGTAAAATATGAACATTAATTAAATAGTAGATCAGATTGCTTCTTTAGTCTACTTGCATTTATGCATTCAATAATTGCAGTTGAAAATTATATAAAAATATAGTAAAATCAGTATGTATGAATAGATTATAGATGAATTATGTATTAAGTTCTAATGCAGTTGTCTACGCACAATCACAAAAACCTACTGAAAATCTATGCATTTGCTACAAAATAACAGATAAACTTTTATAATTTAATACTACCTATGTTGGTTACGAAATATACAATTTTTTAGATAAAATTAATAGTTGATACCTAGTTTTTTTCTGCTGTAGAACAACACATGTAGAGCGAAAAGATAAATGTTTAAAATGTAATTGATAAAATAAATATACAATACACATAATTGATTGTTTTTTATTGTTTCATCTCATCATAATATATGGGATGTTATTGGACCATATAGTTGTCCCACCTTGATGTATGAAATGAAAAAATTTGGGAGAGGAAATGGAAGGGAAGGAACTCACAAAGATGATAATATAATGAATAAACTGTCAGACATCCTTATTCTTAAACTGTTAACGATAATCAAAAAGATCCTACAGACTGATCTCTAGAAACACTATAATTATGTTTATGTTTAGGATATTAAAATTAAAGACTGGCATACAGTAAATCATTATAATTTGACGAATCTTACCATAATAATTATCATAGCAATCTCAGCTACACCATAACTTAATGGTGGATCCTTTCGGATCATACCTTTGTCTGTGTATACTCTGTGGGGAACTTGAAAGAGTGTTGTCCAAGAGCTTGGATGTTCGGCAGCAGCCCTGCGTTGGGTATGATGTTCCAAGACAGGGTCAGTGTGACGTTGTTGTGACCTCTGTAAAATATAATAATAATGTAAGCTTTATTAGTAGTATCAGTTATAGGTGTAGGGCTTTGTAAGTTAATGATATTTCAGGGATTAGAGAAAGTAGGAAAGCTATTCCTATTACAGAAAAAGATTTTAATTTTTTAAGTGAGACAATCATGTATGGGATAGTTAGATTGTTGATGTTAAAAGTTCAGTACCTCTCTAGATACCAACTTACAACAGGAAAAAAGGAATTTTACTACATTGCTGTATTGTAGAATTCCTCTCTTGTAGACAGTCTGGTTTACTACTATTATACTGGACATATTGCATACATTCAAGAGATTAAAAAAAACTTACTTTAGACCATTTCCATCATCCCAGAAATAGTATTTAGTGTTCATGTTTTTAAAGTCTAATACAGCATTTTCTCCACGGAGGATAATTTTATCCCAAAGAACTACTTGATTGAGTTCATTGTTGGTAGTGATGTATTCAGCAGTTAGGTACAGGAACAGCTGCTTCACATTCCAATTGAAGAGGTGGGAGAGATCAGTCTTCAGATCGAAAGTCAAAAATCCGAGATCATTCCTTTCACGTGAGGCGCCGTAATCTGGGACGTTTTTACTGTAAGATATATAACAAAGGGTCAGCAACGAAACAAACTGTTAATATCACAATAGAATATCGATTTATACTCACACGACCACCTTCACTGTGTTCATTTGTGCGGCAGTTCTGTAATCCACAGTTAATGTGGACAGAAAACATAAAAATGTGAGACATGCTAAGACACTTAACGTGTACGTTAGTATTGCATTGCCTCTTGTTAATACGGAGTACATTTTGTCACCGTTTAAATTGAATTTTGTTTAGTTTTAGCACATTTATCACAATTTTCGCAAGTGAATATTTTACCACGGTGGCAACCAAACCACCATCAAATGTCATAAATGACAGCTGACGCTGACAGTAAGGACACGTCAGTTGTCAAAATAATATTTGTCTATGGTATTATAACGTTAATCGTTATTAACCGATCTCGTTATTAATTTAAACCTTGCGAGTTGTGTTGTGTGACTAGCACTGATGAGCACCTGAGGTCTGAGTGGGTGTAGTGTGCGTATGATTTTAACGTCTGGTAGCGATAAGCATTCGAGATAGACTTTAGACATAAGGCGAAAGTGAATAGTGAATATACACTTACAGGGCAGATATGTAGCATCCTAGACTGCATCTCTCATAACACGTGCGATTGCGAACAATTTAACTTGCCATTGATGCCAAACTGGAGGCACAAAAAGTCTGCGCCTTCTCCTTAGGTTTATTATTTAGTGACATACCTACTAATAACATGGATTATTATCTAAGTTTCAGGTTAATGTTGATTGAGTAAATAGAAACGTCTTACATTAAATAAATATATTTAGTTTATTAATACCAATAGATCGTAGTGTCTCTACAGCCATAACTCCTATAACAGCCATGAAGACACTCAAAGATATAGCTGAGTTGACGACCGCGTTGTTGCATGGTATAGCTCCAGCTACAGAGCGACAGAAGCAAGCCCTTGTACGGAAGGTTCCGTTCACTTGATCATAACAGCCACTTGTGATGGCCATTCCCATGTTGTCCACGGCTCGAGTGCACATGTAGGTTGAATTTTCCGCTAAAAAATTCACATACTTATTGATCAAATAAGTATTTTTTGCGACTCATTTTAATTCTGACATACCTGCTCTACTTCACAGATATAAAGGCTATAGTATCACAATTAATAATATAAAGTGATTCATTCAGGATATAAACTACAAGAATAATTGCTTTCTGGGTGATGAAAAGGCTCTTTTAGCTAAGCTAATACACACCTTGTCCATTGAAATAGTAGGTGAACTGGGCACATACGTCGTTGCTGGCTAGCACGCAGGACGCGTGCTCCGCATAGTTCTGCCAAATGTAGTGCACGTCTGGCCAAGTGCCGTCCTCTGAAACATTTGAAATTGTAGGTATGTTGTATGTTACAAATACGAAGAAAATTCGAAAATTTCACCTAAAATAAGTAAGTGTCTCATTTAAAAACACCTATGTAGGATTGGTAATTTGTTGAAAGTAACAAAGAAATTAGTTAAGTTAAACCTGACTAAGTATTATTATAAAAAATAATAACGATTTGCTGACAACACTTACCAGAGACTACAAGTGGTTCTCTGCAAGGTATACCGCTGGCTAACCTGGTTGCGTCCTGGCATGTGGCGTTCCTAAAAATACTCTCATTGGAATACCGAGGTCCTAGCCAGGTGAAGTCGAAGCACCGAGGCACGGGGGTTTGAGCCACTGCTATACAGGCACCTGCATGAATTAGAGTTTGATTCAGATACATAAACCTCATTTTATGCCGAGTCATTTTTAAATGTAAATAGGTAGTTTTTACCTATCGGTCAATATGTAAATCGATATGGAGGCCTATGCTCAGCAGTGGGTTTCCTGTGACTATGATGAGTCATTTTTAAGAAGCATTCATTATTGGCAAACAAGACTTCGAAACTAATGATAATTCTCGATAAAGTGTATCAGTGTATTATCATTCATAGATCTTTTGTGTCGACTGTATTAAAAGTAGGTACAGTTATTTTTGTCTTAGCTTCTATTCTATCGCGTAAGTTGGATAAACAGGATAATAATATGTACAACAAAGGGCCACCAAATGAAAATGCCCTAATCAGAATCAGTAATATTTGTTACTTGGGCTCTATTTTGTGAATACCTGAGGCTGAGGTAGGTATACCTTGAAATGTGGACGCGAATCGTCATTCGACTACTAGGGACCTAATCGATGAAGAAGTAGCCCTAAATTAAGATTGTGGTTGTTTAGACATTCCTAAGTTTTTTCCAAGCTATTTGTCTGGTAAGCTAAAATATAAATAGTAAATATACTTAGGTGGTAAATACTTACAGGTGGCAAGGATAGCAGCTACAACTATGTCGTTTCGATGCATTTTCCTCCAAGAATCATTAGTGTTTTAAATTTTAATTACACAAATACGTTTACACTGCAAAATTTCAGTACTTTACCGTGTATCACTGAAGTATTTGTGTGACGTACTTTATTTGTTATCATTTTCTTTGTAATCGAGCTGTAGATATAATCGGCTGTATTCATTACTGTCCGCTATCAAATTAACAATTGTAATGATTTTGTGTGATAAGATAAGTAATAAAGTTCCTTCCTTGACTGGGCAATATAATTTTATTTTCACTTTGTTCTGCTGAAATAATCCTCTGTTTATATAAAAAGTCTATTTTGTTCTACGTTAATTTTACTATAACATTGAACATAATGTTAGCTAGACCAGGAATCGAATCCAAAGTCCAAACCTCTGCAAAGAATTCAACACCATTCCGCCACTAATCCATGGTCGCATTAGGATTATCAGTCGTTGAGTCGTATTACTAGATTATCCGGATAGATTGGTCCATCATAACCGCATTATTCCACTTTTATTTTTTGAATTTATTCAGTTACACGTTCTATAAAGTGGCACATCGTGAATTTGCATGGCGGTGTAGCAGGTGGATCGGGCGCTGGTAGAATGAAATTATTCCCCATTCGCCATCGGACGCTAAGCCGATTTCGCCTAACCTCGTTCAATCAGTGCGCGAGCCGCCCGTTCGCGCAGATTTGTGGCACGACAGATATGTCCGCCATTTTAAAATATGTTCGCTTTTAAAATGGACTCCATCGTTTAGATCTAACAATCTGAGGTACGGTTGATAAAAATAAAATTTTAAATTTTTGAAGATTTTCAACTACCCTTATATTTTTCAAATTTGTTTTGAATATATTTAACAGCAAGTACACAAACGCTGAACTAAGTTACCTCACCATCCTCTGGTCATCAGCCCGTTCTAATTCTACTTGTAATTAGTGACATGATTATTTAGCTTACGGAATTACATTTTCTTCTTCTTCTATCGAATGGATTGTGACTGAGTTCACAAAACTTATGTTAGTCTTAGGCAGTTAAACCTTTTATTATATTATTGTTATAGCCACGATCTACAGCTTGGCTTCCAATGAAATTCAACCAGTGAAGGTTGAGTAGCCCCGGGGATAGCCGTCTTAGATCCAGCAACGAATTGAATCAGAAGAATATAGGAGGAGTTTGAAATACATATATCGACTTCCCCCCGATGCAAAGAGCGAATCTGAAATAGTATTAAACTCTCTAAAGAATAAGATTAATTATTATTATACATCTCAGAAAAAGGATAACAATCAGAAGTCAAATTCTTTGTAAGTTTAGAATTGTTAAGTCTATGTTCCCAAATTAGAATGTAAAACAAAGAAAAGCATAGAGCCGACTCTACCGATGATATCGAAACGATTTTTAAGCCGGCTTTATCGTGAATTTTTGATTGGGAAACGGACTTAGCTGAAGCAGTTCGCCTTCGTATGGATAGCATTAAATTCAACTAGTAATCTTAATAGTAGTAATTCTTTGTATGTATATCACTCAGCATAGGGGGAGGGGGGGAAGCCGGGGCATGGTCTTGGTGGTAATCGCTGACGTAGTGAGGTTAGCATTGCCTACAAAATGCCAAGAAGCCCTCTGCTGTGTTAAGTAGTGGAACACCGATGTAGCAGAACCCCGGCCAGTCCGCGACATCCACGTCCTCGTCGTCCACCCTGGGACCTGCTGCAGCCACGCTCTGCGTGCCCACTACCTAGACTTGCAGCTGAGCTGAGGATGCAGGGCGAAAGGCGAGTATTCTGCGCCTGAAAACAGAATCTCATCACTAGGGAGGATACCCGAAAAAAACCGAGCTAGTCCAGAAGCTCTGAGGTGGCAGCCCCACCACCGGACTAGGGTACAGCGGGTTAATCACCCACTTGCCCGAAAATACTCGATTAACGAAACGTACACAACAAGAATCTACCTAACCTTTGTAGACTTTGAAAAAGCCTTTGATACGCTGAAGTGGGCAAGTATATGGTCGCGACTCGCTGACATTGGTGTCCCGCCGAAAATTATCGACCTACTGAAGGCCATCTACAGGAAATATTCTTGTACGGTGACTCACGACGGCTTCATCTCCGAAGACATCGAGGTGCATGCGGGCGTCCGGCAAGGCTGCCTGCTTTTGCCCCTTCTCTTTCTGGTTGTCTTGGATGGAGTCATAAATCGCGCATATCAAGACCAACGGCGTGGAATAGAGTGGTGTATAATCGGAGTCTTAGAAGACTTAGATTATGCCGATGACCTCTGTTTGCTGAGCCACACGCATCACGATATGCAATCCAAACTTGATGACCTACATCGAGAAGCGGGTATCACAGGGCTCAAAATTAACTGCCGGAAGACCCAAGAGATGCGATCTGGTGTGGGAAATTGCACGCCATTACGGATTGGTGCAGAGGATGTGGCACGAGTCCACAATTTCACCTACCTCGGGAGCGTCGTGTCAGAAACTGGAGGTACCGAAGAGGACATCACTTCGCGCATTGCCAAGGCCAGAGCTACCTTCGCACAACTTCGCCCCATATGGCAGTCACGGAAATTGACCCGAAGGGTCAAGATCAAAATATTCGGGTCCAACGTTAAATCCGTTCTGCTCTATGGGTGTGAAACGTGGAAGGTCACCAAGGTTATCTGGCACCAGCTGCAGGTCTTCATCAACCGCTGCCTTCGCCGAATTCTCGGCATATACTGGCCCGAGAAAATCTCCAACGTCGAGCTATTGGAACGCTGCCACGAAATTCCGATTGACCAGCAGATCAAGCACCGCAAGTGGAACTGGATTGGCCACACTCTCCAAAGGGACCCCGATCACATCCCTAAGCAGGCTCTGGATTGGAATCCCCAAGGAAAACGCAAACGTGGTCGACCCAGGCAAACTAGGCGGCGCACTGTAGCGGACGAGGCGAAGAAGATCGGCAAGACCTGGAGCGAGATCAAGCGAGAAGCTCAAGACCGAACGAGATGGAGGACTGTTGTGGACGCCCTCTGCCCCATCTAGGGGACATAGGACCATAAGTCAAGTAAGAATTCTTTGTATGTATATCACTCAGCATAGAGCTTAGTGGTTTAAAAATACGTCAATTTTAAGAATTCCGAGGATGCTCTTAATCTTAACTCTATCGTGTCAGAAAATTTAGTTAAGGTTTCAAACAACTTTTTCGATGTCTAGGTAACCATCCAAACATCATAGAATTGACTGTTAGCAATGCAGTATGACTATGATTTTAGAAGCGTCAACAAAATTTGATAGACGCCCGAGGCGCGTGGCCTCGCGAAGCTAGGCTGTCATACGCAGACAGGGTTTAGAAATGGGTACGGAGTCTGACCAAAACAGATGTTCATTATTGACTGTTTGATAGCTTTATAGGCAGTCACTTTTAAATCATTCGATTCTAAATAGGTATACTTACTAATGTGTTTAGGCATCAAGAATCTGCTTTTATAACAGGACTGTAACCTATTTTGTAGATTAGGATGCCAATATTATTGCTTAAACTTTTCATAGCAAATTATGTTAGAGCTGGTCTGAAATTGCTGATGCTCATTTGCTTTCCAAAGCAATCGATTAAGAACCTAAATCAAGATTTGTAAAACCAACATGATTGGTACGACGAGTCTAGAACTACACGGCAAAACATTGTTTACAGCCATTGCAAGGAGATTTGCACGAATAAAACTTATCACTCGAGGCGACGGCGACAAATTTATACATCGCGAACAATCACCATTTATCAAGCTAAGTTTCCAGTGTGAAAAATGCTCACATAAACCCGCAAGCAAACTTTAATACGGCTCTTTGGAGTAGACAGACCGCAGCAGGGCTGGAATCAAAGAGTTCTAGTACCTAGACTAAACTAGAAATCCATATTGCAGGCATTTAAAACGTTGTGTATTAAGTAAAAATTATACCTCTATTACACGTCTTCTGATTACTTATTGTATGTAGTTGCTTTACGCATCTTTTCCGTATGATGGCAGATGTAACTTTCTGCAAGCTGATGTGGTGAAGTTAACGAAACGGTGTCTTGAATAACTTTCCAAAAGTTATTGATTTAGTATTGCTTTTTAAGGCTTATTGTATTTATGTAATTCATTTTGTATTAGGTAAATTCATTGTGTGTTCGGTTTTCATACACTAAGCACATTTTATTCAAATAGCTATGAGTACATACTACTTGTTGCCTTGGTAGCTACTTGCTAATATACCTATGTATAATATAGCCCTTTGTTCATTCAGATCTATAGCTACTTGCTACCTAAGTATCATTTTTGGTCGAGAGATTCTGGCAATTCCTTGGCTACGACTCTGGAAATTGTTTTGTTTTTCTTCAATTCCTCATCTTGTTTACTTGTGCTTGTAGATCCCTATCTTTGGGTAGATTTATTGCTAATAGCGCTTCTTTTAATAATGCTAGTCATACGAGTATGACCATATTTTATAATCTAAGAACCTGATTTAAGACAAAGAAGTAAGTGTGTAAAAGTAATAATAAACTGTAGAGTGACACGGTCAAGTTTAACTTTGTGACCATTGTTATAATAATTATAACATCTCAATATTAATTATATGATATTTTGTAGCTTAATACCGGTAGTATGAATTGAATTAAGCTTTAAGATCTATGAGTTTGAATATTTTTTCTGAAGAAAATAAATTGAAAAGAATCCGAAGCAATAAAACTTTAATCTTACATCTGACTCACAGCGAAACTTAATAATTCAAGGAGAAAAATCTAAGATTAACATTTACTTATTAAGTTTACAAAACAGCTTCCATTAATCTTAGTTTCATAACTTGAGCCTCTTTGTTTCTTTCGGCGCCCTCAGTATGAAATGGTTTTAATTAAGATATCATGGGAAATATACCTCTCAAGTCTGTGAAATATTACGCGCAGGATCTGCTCTAAATTGGATATTTTTCTTTGTGAATGGCAAAATTTTTATTTCGTTTTGTAATCTATTCCGATATTAAAGTCCTCCATAACATTGTCTTTATGATTTTCGCTTTCCGAATCTTTTATCAGATCCAAGACAGGCTACTCCTAAACTAACGTATATTTGTAAACAATTTAATCAGTGTAGTGTTTTTGTGGATATAAACTTCACTATAATACGAACCTTTTAAGCGAATACCTATTACCTACCTACTCACCAGGATTAGAAGAAAAAGGAAAATGTATTGAAAGTAGGGGAGATTTCTTATGTTTAGTGATGGTAAATAAAGCACTGTTATAATTTCATTTTATATTTTAAAATTATACAACCCATTTGCATTTTTACCGCACTTATAAAAACGTATCAAATATACTTAGGTAGGTACAAATTACGTCATCTAAATTTATCTACAATTTTATCTAATTACAAAATATTTATAATTTTCTCTATATACAATATACTAAGTATTTATAAATAACATTATTTACAAAGCTCTAATCGATTACAAAGTAAATGGCAGTGTAATGAGTACATTTATTTGCCGTCAGCAAGCATCTCCCTCCGCGGTTGAGAAACATGCAACACTGCACAGCTCTCGACTCGGAAAACTTTAGAAGAAATACAACTTTAGAGTTTTCGTGTTTCCACAAAGGCTATAAATCCTAACATTCTGCTGCTTTCGCACAGTTTACAGCTCACCCACTCGCAATATAGTTTATCACGTGCACTACAATAACGCATTCACATTGAACAGTTTCCGTTTTCGCGTAAAACTTTTGAGTTATATTTCACAATTTATTGACGTCCAGGCACATCATGTAAAACACTTAACCTACGTAAGGGAAGGGAGCGAACGGCGCAGGGAAATAGCCCGGGAATCCGGCGCTCGCCTGCACCGGGATTGATGACGTCACGTACGACGTCAGCACCGTTGGCACGACCTTTGTCGTGAATAATGTGGTGTACACAGTCTTCGCACCGAATGTCAATTTCAAAATTTGACTATCGGTAGCTGTGACTTCAGTATTCATCACGACAGGGGTCGAAGTAACGGTGAACTGCTGCTGAGGGAAAAGCGGATTGATGGGTTGAAGCGGCAGAGCAGGCAGGCTACTTGTACCAATTTCAAATTCCGTTTTCGTGATTGTAGCCACTGGTCTAGATATGGTACTTTGAATAGTATTTTTGCCGTCAAATATAGGGATAACGTGAGATTCGTACACCGTTTCATATTTCAAGACTGGTTTTGAGGTGGTGACCACGTTGGGTATCTGAGCGGCCGCTGCTGGGTTCAAGAGACGCAGGAGTGCCAGTTGTTGTGCCTGCTCTGGCGTCAAAGCGGGAGTAGGAGGAGTTGGTGCTTCGGTCACTTGGTTATTCTTATATTGTCCATGTGCTTTCTTGAGCCTTAAATGATTGTCTGGGACACCGTACTTGTCTACTTCAGCCAAGTCGAATTCTGATCCTACATTAGCCAAATCTAAGTCTGGTGGGAAGACACGTCTAAGAACTCCATCTTCATCTTCATTACTGTCTCCAAAATCTAATTCCAAATGCAATTCAGATCCAGCCTCATCAAGGCGGCTGTTAAATTCCTTCAATGTCTTGCTGGGTATGAATTGGAAGAAGTCCATAGGTGGCAAAGTTTTCGTCGCTGTCACGAACCTTGTTATTTGATATGTTTGTATGAAAGTTAAGCTGCTAGTGATGTTGGTGTCTCTAACAACTGGTAAAATGTGGGTTTTCAACATGTTTTGAGTGGTGCTGAACGTTTCAGTGACCGTCTCTAATGGTGGCGTTTCCATGTCAGATGACAAAGTTATAGCGGGCAATGTTGCTATGCTGGAGTCAAGATTATGATCTTTTCCGTATGGTGATGCAGTCGCTAATATATTTTCTGTCAACGGTTCGTTGAGAGAACTTTGCGAATTAGGAGAAATTGTGGGTTCAATACGCCTTTCTATTGTAGAGGTGACGGTGATTATACGAGTGTTTTTGACCCGTCCAACCTGCAAAATAAACCAAATATGAATATCCGTATAATACATTAAAGAATATGTCTTTTAATCGAATGTTACGTACCTGGAAAGTATAAGGAGATTTGATAGTTGCGATTTCATAGTAAACATCTCTAAATGGAGCAGGTGTTGAAATTTCCACTTTCAATGTTTCGACTGGTGGAGGTTTCTCGATCGAGTTGTCATCGGTATCATTTTCGAGAAGTGTACCAGGTCCACTCTGAGAGCCTGATAGTTCGAGGTCGTTATCTGATCTCGCTTGTGGGGAGAGTTCATTCGATTGAGGATCGTCGAGAAGAGGATTAGAAACTGGAGTAGTTTGTTGTTCGTCATCACCCAGCATCTTTCTAATAGTGACTTTCGGTTTCGGACTTGTTTTGTACTGCCAGCGCCCGGAGCCTGGAGAGCGATTAAGTTTGAATTTGTATACACTGGTAGATGCTGCCGGAGTCACTTGCTCAACAGGTGTCGCTTGAATACGAGGCTTGAAACCACGTCTTGACTGATTGTCAGTATTGCTGGATGGGGTTACAACAGTTTTATGCCCAGAGTTGCGATTGTTCTTTCTTCTATTTGAAAATGACGGTGCCGGTGATTCACTGAAAACAGAGATGGTTGCCAGTTGAGGTGCGTTTGCAGGTCGGCCATAACGTGTACTGAAAATAAAAATGCAATTACTGTCGACAAGCCGCGTTTCATGTTTAATTAGTATTTTTTTATAACAAGCTATTTTACATTATTAGTTGAAAAGGAGTTTGTCGGCAATAATTTAAATTTGGTGCAAGTAGTGAGTAGAAAATAAATAAATGGTACCTCTGCGTTCGCTGGGAATGAGCAGAATTTCTGTTTTTAAACTTTTTGCTTGGGCTAGGCTGCACAGCTTCGTGGTTGTCATTTTCAGAGTTGCCGTTAACTCTATGGCGGTTTTTGAAAGAACCTCCGCTGCTGGTTTGCCTACGACTAGATTTGCTGAAGCTCGCGTCATCATCGATCGATGGAGTGGGCTCTAAGTTATATCTGTGATTTTTGATACCAGGTGCCGGTGTTTTTAGAATTCTGTGAGTAGGGCTTGGTGCAATTTTAGCTCTATGGCCGGGCCCTTGTAAAATTTTGGAATTACTGTTTAAGACTTGAGCGTATTTGCCGGAAATATATGTACCTATTACGCTTGTTTCGTGTACTGTTGTAAGACCATCTTTGACTATGGTACCTCCAAGAGTTGTTACAAGACCAACAGGATGTTCATCATCCTCAGGAGGTGGGGTGGGTGGATGCACTCTGTGCTTGTGGCCATGTTTCGGTTTCTGACCGTGTGATTTTGAAGGCCTTATGTTAATCACTTTATAAGTTTCCTCTACGAATTCAGAAGGTTGTCTTGATAAGAAATCATATTCCGGCTCGCCAATGTTATTATTAGTAATTAAAATTGCAGGTTCGTCATCAGCTTGGCTTGACTGGATTTGAACTACACTACTAACTTTTGGTTCGATTATTATTGATGATGGCGCTTGTTTAACCTCTACTTTACTACTGACAACATTTGTTACACTTTTTATGCTTTCAGGTTTGGGTTTTTTACTGCTCGGTTTGCTTTGTCTTGGCTGTGATGCTTTCGGTGAGTTATTTTCAACAATCTTGGAGGGTCCAGCAACTACCTCGACTTTGGTTATTATTTGTTTTTGCTCTTTTGCGATTGATTTCGGCGTATTGGCTACTTTATCTTCCTTTTTAGGTGCAGAAGAGACAACTGATATAGCACTAGATACAGCAGCGGGGGCTATTGGTTTATTAGTTTTTTCTTTTTCAGACAGTTTGCTAGGTTTGATTGTTTCTGGCTTCACACTGGTGACGGAGGGTGGAGGTGGTTTAGTTTCTATAATATTTTCTTGAACAGACTTTTCAGTTTTCGGTGGTTCTGAAAAGATGAAAAAAATGTTCGTTAGAACCTGCCTGAGACATTTTCAGTCAGCAGAATAAAGGTTGAATTTGATTTTATTTCGTTATAATGATTTAATTCACTAACAATGGAGTAATAGTCATTTGTAATAGACAGATACGAGAGTGAAACGAAGTATTTAGTTATAATTAACCATCGTATAAAAATCGACCTGGTGGTGGGGCAGACTGCGGCGAGAAGACCATGACGGTGTTGCCTATCGTGGTGGTGAAGTCGAGGAAGCCGTAGACGGTTTGCGTCAAGAAGTTGTTCGCAGGCGCCGGCGCGGGCGCAGCGTTCGGAGTCGGCTGGCCCCCATCGTACACGGGGCCATCGGCTGCTACTAAACTACCTGAAATGGTACAATTAGGATTCTACATTGTTGACCTTTAAACTGTAGTAAAATAGCATATAGGGTAAACCAGAGAGTGATTGTCCACTGGTAGTGATTGCCCGCTTTAAGAATAATATTGTCAGGTGCTGACTTTGAATCACTCTAGTTAGATTTGAATTTACTAAGTAGATGGCTCCGTGATCAATGTACAGTAGATTTAAAATTTACAATAGGAAACACTAAAAAAAAAAGTTATGGCGGATTTTGTCAAGACGGGTGAAAATGTTACTCAAACAGGTAAAGACTTTAACAATTTTACTAAGGAATTACTTGCTTAGAGGTTAATTTTTTTTTCCAAGTTATTTAATATTCAACTAATGGTGTATAGTCATGATGAAATTATAAGTGTTTTCTTCATTATCAATGAAAATAACTGATAAAATTTGATTTCTAACGGTCATTTTAACGGTGGGTAATCACTGCACGTAAATCTGTATATTTTTAGTTATTGCCCACCATCATTTCAGTTATTGCCATATGTTAATGTATAGTTATTGCCCAGGGCAATTATTATTAGAGTGTTGCCACCATGCAGTAGCAGTGTTTAAGTTGCTCATTGCTACACTTGTTTTGCAATTTACAGGCATAATAAATATTGAAATGGCTTTTAATGTTTCATTTTCAGTATGCCAAAGACTCCAAAAGTTCAATATAGCATAGAAAATTTGCAAAAAGCGATCGATGCTGTACAAGATGTATCCAACAATTTATCTACAAGATAAATTGCTGAAAAATATGGTTTGGCTTGAAAAAATTGATAAAAATTCAAATGCAAATACAAAAAATGAAAAACCTACGTTAAATCTACTAGTGAAAATGTTAATTGTAAGGAAATAGATACAACTTTAGGGAAGAATAACCAACAGCTAATTGAACATTCTGAGCAACCACTTGAACTGATATCAAAGAAGATAAAAAAATAAATACATATTAAATTCAAATTTTTGCGTCTTCTATGTTTTGAAGTAGATGATTCTGTCTCTACCGATTCTGACTCATCAACATCAGCTCAAGAAATATTTGATAATATTTATGTTAATAAGGCCAAACGCAATTTATTTTGAAATTTTGAAGACTGTACTACTAAAATTTAAGTTTAATGTTTTGTTTTGTTTATTTAAAGCCTATTTTGTCATTTTAAAATTGATTATTTTGTTTTAAGATACTGGGCAATTACTGTGCTTTGGTGTGGGCAATTAGTGTAAGTAATGGGCAATGACTGTGCTTTTTGGAGGATTTTAAATTTATTTCAATATTTTCTAAGTTACGTAAGTTTTAACTAAAAACTGTTAATATTCTGTTTAACAGTTTATTGAGTTATAAGAAAAAAGTCATAAATGGTCGATAATTAAAATACTTTCTCTAATTTTTCATCTCAATGTGTTTGAAATCTTTAGGTGGGCAATAGCTATACGGTTTACCCTATTTTGAGTTAAAGTAAAATTGTTTCCAGCTTTATATTATGTTGCAAAAATATCGTATGAAGACTTTAGAAAGTAGAAGAGTATGTAACAAAGAAGAGCTAGTTCAAAGCCCTAATATATTTAGCTGCACAAAAGCTGTGTTGTTTAAATGCAATGTCGCTGGAAATGGAGCGTAAATTTAAAACACGAGTGTCAAGAATCTGTATATCTGTTTAATATAGCCATCGCCCTGAAAGTCGATAAGTAAATCTCGTTGGGATTTATCATAAAACATATATTCCAATATGGAGTTTAGATACGACATTTTTATGCAGAGAGCTCGCTGCGAAATGTTCCGATAAAGAAAACTCGGTAACGACGTTACTTCAGTGCCATTGGATGGCAAATGATCTGTGATACAACCACATGTCATTGAAGACATTGTTTACATTCACTTCATCTCATACTACATAATAATTTAATGATCTGTAAACGTCTGTGTAATCTGGATAAACAAGAGAAAAAAAAATACTTGGTCGGTTAAGATTAATATTACACTTTATCACAAGTAACAAAATATTATTAACCCATAATTTCGAAAGTGTACCAAAACACAATTTATAGTTCGTTTACTGTTCACAGATATCTGAATTTCGTTTACAACCGCTCAAAGTATCTGCGCGGAATAGTTGAAAATTGTACAAAGTTGTGCTATAAAACCTGTACCAAAACGAAATTTACATTGCACTCTCGTATTGGGAAGTGGGTAACAACTCAGGCGGGGTCGTGTCGCTATCCCGTTACTTCCAGTCCATTTACCACAAGTGCTCGAGGATGGTCCACCTTAGATAGTTATCACACTCCTTATTGTGTCCCCTGAACCAACCTTTCTACTACCAATTGCTTTGATATTTTACTGCATTACAATGCTGAGGTCAAGGTAGCGTTTGGAGAATGTTTGGAATTTCCGCAGTAGTCAGAACCTTTGATATTTAAGACATACAATAATAACCCTTCTTCTGGCGCAGTCGGGTAAAGAGTGGCTCACGCTACTGTTTCGGACTGTCAGAAGTGAAATGTCTGGATTCTCTTGCCTGAATATTCTCGAGATATTCTCGAGATATAGGTAAAGCTCTCCATCAATCATCTTTTTATTCTATGAATGTTTACGAGTATAATCCAAAAATCAATTTTAGTAACAAATCTACAATAGCAGGTTTTCGATCGGACCAAACCAAACCTTGGTGCAAAATTGAAGTGGATTCAACACGAATTAGCTGAGTTAAGTTCTAAGTTCTTGACATTATTTACAAGAAAGAAAAGAGAAGAATACTAACAGAGGTGGATGGCAACCGCCAGCAGGACGAATCGGCAGTACATGGCTGGTGGTCGGTGGCTCGCGTGGGGTCGTCAGCAACGCTCGCGCGACTGCTCTAGTCGCATTTTGACAAACGCATCTGCTTTATGATAGTACCTGCAACAAACAGACAATATTTAGGTCACTTTTATATCTACAAGAAGCTTAGGGACACGAGTTTTTCGTTTCAGTTCGAATACCCGCTTACCCACAATAATAAACTGTTAGCAATATGATAAACAAATATTTGAAATACATAACCGAAGCACTATTATGTGGTTACGACCATTGTTTATTTGTATGTTTGCACGTGCTAGTAATAAAGCGATTAGGTAAATAAACTTGTTTGAGTGAGCAAACAATATTTCGTTTGTTTTCATTCCAATCGATCAACATTTCAGTCCGTGATTCAATGAACTAACGCAATTCTAGCGCGAGCGGCCACCAATTTGAATGAGTAAACGGCAATCCACCGCTGCATAGATAAAATAACATTATTATGTTAATCTCTACACAAATGAATATAAAATCAGGCTGCGCAGGCCGCAACGCATCGACGGACAAAATAATCACTCGATATGCAAAATGGTGCGGTGTCCGCTCTCATTTCGGCGGTCGACCGATTCATTGCCTCAAACCAATACAGCTTTTAATATAAACACGTTTGCCGGAATGATCATTGCCTTTATAAATTATTATCGTATTCCAATGGATTATTAAACGTTTATTTCATTTAACAAGGACGGAAAAGAGAGAACTCGCAGTGAAAAGATTTAATTATGAAAAGGGTTAATATTTATTCAACGCCTCAATTTTATTCACGTTTTAATTATGATTACATTTTATAAACGCAGCATCCTTACAGTAGAAATGTAGGTGTCGTATTTTAGATAAGGCTAATAAGATGTTTACTTTAATGTTACATGGCTCCAAAAGTGCCTTAGTCTTAGAAAGAGCGCCAATAGCTTATGCGTAAATAAACCATTATGTAGTTTGAGTACTTTACAATGTCGATAGTCAATAATTTTGTCGCGTCTTCAACTAGACTAGAATTTGCTCGCGTGAAAAATACATAGTTTATGTAGAGTTGTACACTTCACTTTGCAATTTGCGATTGCCAACAATAGCCTGTGGTAATTCACGATTGGCATCCTTCGGAGCCTGGCATTTGCGGAGGGCTCGCTACAAGACCTATAATGATGCATTGCTACATCCTTATTGCATTATTTGTGGTTTTTCTGTATGGGAAAATTGTAGCAGCATAGAAAGTTCAATTTATTTTATGGGAGAATAAAATGCATTATGTATTATGATAATCGTAGAAGCAATGACACACAATTTATGTAGCACTCGCCGCGTTGGATATCCTGCATCATCTTCTTTATCAGTAGCTAACATATTTTTAAATACCTATTACTTAGTTACTGTTTTATCTCACATACCAAATTGATTTGTAATGCTGAAAGGGGTCCATATTCGGTTGCATAAAAAATATTGTCATAATTTAAGAGTGCATAAAGTTTTTTGGCATACTCATCATTTCGCATAACGTTCATACAGAATAAATGATAAGGCATAAATTTTTTTGCCATAACCACTTTTATTATAATAATATTTTAGTATATATTTTTTCTGTATTCTTGTTTTTTTAATAACGATTTCTAGGCATAACATTTATTGGCATCTAAACCAATTCCATAAATATTACTATTCATAATATACAAAATACCATAATGTTAACAAATACGAAATATAAAAATGTTATACATATAAAATATAAGTTTTTAACAAATATAAATAGACAAGCAAGCATGCAAACAAGCATGCAAGCAAGCAGCAAGCATGCAATCAAACAGCAAGCACACAAGCATGCAAGCAAGCTGCAAGGAAGCATGTAAGCATGCATGCAAGCAAGGTTGCAAACAAGCAAGCAAGCAGCAAGCATGCAAGCAAGCAGCAAGCAAGCATGCAAGCAAGCAGCAAGCAAGCGGCAAGCAAGCATGCAAGCAAGCAGCAAGGAAGCATGCATGCAATCAAGCAGCAAGCACGCAAGCATGCAAGCAAGCATGCAAGCAAGCAGCAAGGAAGCATGCATTAGGATTGCCTTATCTCCGGCGCTGCGGGAAGTGCGGTCCTTCCGCTCTGGCGTAACATATACCCGGCATGCCATGCTCGCTTCCGCAGCTTCGGCTTGCTGGTCGCCTTCGGCGACCAGCCTCAGCCGCTCCAGCTCGCACGGCTGCCGGATATTATGTTACAGCGAGCGAGGACCGCACTCCCTCCGCGCCTCCGGCTTTTAAATTACACTCTAGTATAGGGCAGACTAGTACCACGTGGAAGAGACCACGGCCAGTCGGGATCAACATAATTTCAGACCAGGCAAGCTTAATGTTGTAAAAGAAATGTGGACTGTATAATATGTGCGTTATAATAGATAAGAGGGATTCGAGATCAAACAGAATGTATTTTCACGAGCTTAAGTTTTCTAAGAGACAGGTCAAAAATTAAGAACAAAAATGACAATGATACAGAGAATTTTAGTTTTTGCAAATCTATAGGCCGAAAGAGTATAAAGGTGGAAGGAGGATCGTTCGTAACATCACAAATACATAATTATTTACTCTTCAATGTTGGTTGCTCTTATAGACAATATTTTATGACTTTAAATGTTATAAATAATTAAATTATGTTTGTAGTATTTTATTAAAAACAAACTTTATGTATATGAAAATTATGTTCTTTACATTTATGATTATTTAAATTATGGTATTGAAAATTAGAGAAAGTTATTATTATGCCTAAGAAACAATTATGCATTTAGAAAACTATGCATATCAAAGTTTATGCGAAAAAACTTTATGCAAATACTGTTATGCCAAACTAAATTATGATGAAAAATGTTATGCGTCTGAGAGGGCACCCTGCTGAAAGTCCCCTAAATATAAATCCTAAATATGCATTGCTTTTAATGACTATTGTTTGTAGGTAGGTACGAGTTTCATAACTTTTTGATCATTACGATCCTGCTAATTAAGTGGCCAGTTCGAAAATAAAAAAACAATTAAAAATGTGTTCAAAATCGGATTTCCTTTTTCAAATCCCGCCAATCAAAAAAACAAAATTCTTGACGTAATTTTTATGCGGATAGAAATGGCAAAGGAAGCAAACGTTCTGCAGCCTTTAGTTCAGTCAGCTATTTGCTACGGGTGATTACGTGGAATGAATGAAACACACACAACGCTTCTTGGCAGCGTGTGGATTGTGCATGCATGTGCGTAGTCAATAAAGTGCAGCCCTTGACGGCCGCACGCCCCGCGTAAACGTAGAGGACTGTGGACCGAACTATCCACCACAGCACGAAGAAAACCGCCAGACCACAAAAAGAAGTGTGAGTTCTTTTTAAATTGGCAAAAGTAAAAAGAATGAAGTTGAATTTTCAAGATTTTATATGTACTTATGTAAGATGTAAATCCTTGAGTTGTGGTATTGTGCTAATATTTGTGTTTTTCCTAGTCATGATCTTTATCTAACTAAGGTAACCTATCTTCATACACACTAGAACTATCTATGTAGTTACCTAATAAATCCAACTGTTTCTCTCACTCCTCCAAAGGTGATTACGGTACCTGGGAGAGTAACAAAATGCTTAAATTATTGAATTTTGGCAGTTGCACATAATGTTCTCAGACGTATTGTATAGTAAATACTGTAAATAACGCTGAATATTCTATATGAGTGAGATGGCTGCTCTCCCTAGCTTATAGAAGAGGCTTCCAAGCCAAATTCCTGCGTAGATTGGCATGTATTGTGCTTCGTCGGCCGGCGGCATAGCCGAGCGTGTTGAAAGCATTTCAATGCTTACCGAGTTCCGATTGTAAGCTGAGCTATCTGGGCTGTACATTTGTGATGTTAAGGCACTGTTAACGAATCTGATGACTGGTGTTGAATGCTGAACTAAACTTTACTTTTACTTCTTTTTTTGATAATAAATACTCTCTGTTATTTTCATGATTTCGCCACCTAATTTATAATGAGAGATAGGTTTGTTACATGACATAAAAAAAAATAAAACCGACTCCAAAAAACAAACAGTGTGTGTGCAGGCAAACTTCACACGTTTCATAATCTTGGCACCGACTCCAGAAGTATCAATCATGGTATAACATAAATATTAATTCGTCCTAATAAATAAGTAATTATTTTTCTACTTTTTAGTGTTTGTTTTTTGGAGTCGGTTTTATTTTTTTTATAAAAATTTACTTATTTCTTGCTTTTTAGTTAACTAATTATTACCTTGATGTTACCACTGAAGGCAGTACATTGAGACTATATTCTTCATGTCAAGTGTAAAATAATATTCCCTACAAAATACAGGTTATCATATCGGCAACCTAAAAAGACCTTAAACCGTCAGCCTACCTTAAAAACATGAAATAATACAATTGTGGGTCTAATTGTACCTATAATATTTAAAAAATTATCCTCCAACTCCTAAGCGTTAAGGAGTTGTACCTACCATGACCAGTTCATCATGATGAGATGATGACTATCTGATGCAAACACTTGAATAAATTTAGAAACTATAGTTATCTATAAAATTTAAAGAATTATTCTCCAACTCTTAAGCATTAAGGAGTTGTACCTTCTATCATCAGCTCATCAATATGAGATGATGATTTCCAGGAGCAAATACTTAAATAACTTAAGAAAAGGTTTGAAAAACGATATACGTGCCTATAAAATTTGAGGGTTGCCCTCGATTTCCCTAGGATCCCATCATCAGATCCTGACTTGGTGACAATGGGACCACCTCAGAAGTGTACCCTATCGAACAAAAAAAGAATTTTGAAAATCGGTCCACAATTGACGGAGTAATCGGTGAACATACATATAAAAAAAAAACATACATACAGTCGAACATAATATAACCTCCTCCTTTTTTGAAGTCGGTTAAAAACACATAAACAACAGCATCTTACTTATTTGTAAAATTGCAAATTTCATTTGACACGGGCTATTACATAAGTAGAGACTGACATTCCTTTAAAATTCAGGTAAATTCCCCCTTATCCTTAAAAACTTTCGTAATATGCTGCATAACAAAGCGTGTCGTATACCGTAAAAAACACAATATCCAAGATACAAGCCGTAGTTTTTCTATTATCTCTGCAAAATGTTGATAAATGGCGCAGATAGATCCGCGGTGCCGTCACAAGCCCTCCGCATAAAAGATCTCTGAGGAGTGAAAGGCGGCCTTTGTAGGGATGAGTGTGACTACTCCCGCCATAAGACGTGTGTGGTTTTGTGAGGCTGGGTAGACTTTGCAAAGCAAACTTCCAGGATGGAGGTGTAAGTTATTAAAGTAATTGCTGGTTTTCTTCCACGTGTGATATACTCGGAAAAGTGTACAGCAAACACTGAGATGAAACATTGGGGAAAGATTTAAATGCTTGTTTGGGATGCGCTTTATACGCTTCTTTAGGCAAATTTTGATTAAAGATATATCAGTAAGTGGTCATAGCCGCATGATTTGCTTTTTGGAAAATAAAATGAACTCACCAAAAAGCATAAC
The DNA here is from genome assembly GCF_963855985.1 of Ostrinia nubilalis. Taxonomy (NCBI): domain Eukaryota; kingdom Metazoa; phylum Arthropoda; class Insecta; order Lepidoptera; family Crambidae; genus Ostrinia; species Ostrinia nubilalis. The sequence continues at coordinate 5,833,406 of NC_087094.1, read as the reverse complement.
GTACTGGCTGAATTTGTTTTGTCATTGTTGGAAAAATTAGAATAAAGTAATTTTGAAATTCGAACACATCAATCCAGGGTTCTTTTTTCAGGGCGCGTTTTCTTTTGTTTTCCGTTAGCGATCATCTGCGTGTGGAAAATTAGGCTGCACGGTTTATTACCTTAGGCTGTTACAGTGGCGGCGTAGCATGGGTTGGCACCGGGGCGATCACCCCCCCGTCAATAAGTCCTAAGGCATAAGGCACCCCCTGGTACCCCCCAGAATTTTAGGGTTACCGATGTAGTGGGGGACCTACTCGAAGATTGAAAGACATTCGCTCCCTCCCCCCCCCCCCCTCCCGTATAGACCGCAGATTTGCCATGCAGATGTGTCACAGAGTACCAATCTGCGAGACTTGTGTCACCCCCTGATGCTTGGCACCCGGGGCGGACCGCCCCCACCGCCCCCCCCTTACGCCGCTACTGGGCTGTTACTGGCGAATAAAAAAGGCAGCTTTGCGACCCCAGCCCGAATATCTAATGCCGTTTATGTGAGCAGTTGTTTTAATGTGTGTGCGTGCGAGGATGAATGGCGGCAGTTGACAGTGTTTGCTCGCGAGATGGGCGCGGTGATGGAGCGGTGATGTTTGTGGCGGGCCCGTCTGGAACTATTCAGCCGATACTCGTGTACACGCGGTAACGACAGCAAATTGAACAGGCTCAAATGTGATGATTTTGTACAGTTTTCAGCGATTTTTTACTTTATTACAAACGAAAACTCAATTAGCATGTATAGGTAGGTAGGTACGTAGTAGGTAAGAATTTTTTTTTTGTTTTCATCAAGGTGTCTTGACTCTTCATAAACGCACGGAGCTGAGTAATATTTCAACCGCACTGATGAACTTGTTTAAGGGTGATGAGACTTCAGTAACAATACAAACTGGTTGAAGCGATTTTGAAAGATGGCCATGCTAATTACTTACTGGCAACAGACAGGGAGCAGTGATGAATTTCTACATAAATTAGACGGACCAAAAATCGGAGTATTGGATAACATTAAGAGTGATAAGATAAAATAAAATTCCCATATGTATTTTTTCTGCTGATGCTACCACCTGTCTGACCAAGTACGTACCAGTTCATCCCTCTATTCAAACAAAATTTAATGAGGCGTGGGTCTATACAGGCGAGCTTACAGACTGGTATAGAGCTCAGCCAATCCAGTCTGGCGAGATCCATGCGAGTATCCGTCATATTAATGATACTAGTACAAAGGCCGAAGGCCGGGCAATAAAATACTGTATGGGAACCCGTATTTATAAGCCGATCTCAGTTTTGGGATATACTATCATCATACTGATCTTCTTTCTTGAGAATAGCAGTGATGATTTGGATATCTATCGAATATCCGTAGGTAAACCTTATAACATTAAAAAGAAAACAAAAAAATGTTATTTAAAGAAACCATAACGAATAACTCAATTACGTTATAATTAATCTGTCTGACTACAGTCCGCCCCGTCAATGACACAGATTAATTAAGTTTAATATGAAGAAAACACAAGTGTTCCAGCGATTGTCCTCCAGACTGCCTCTCTGCCAAGGTTCAAAAGCGTTTCGAACTAAAATCTTGTGTAGTTGTGATATGGGTCCTTTTGCAACAAATATGTGTGATTTGATGTGCTGTCCACACCAAGGGTTCCAGATTGTGAGCCTATTACCGTAGGCTGTTTCGGCCCCATGTTGGCAGGCCGCTGCTGGCCTGATCTTGGAGCGCCGCCAACTCACTTGTCGGACTTGTTCGACCAACCTTGGCTTAACGACTTGCTTTTATTACAACACTTGCAGAAACATCGTTATGCAGGGATGTTATTTATTCTGATTAAATCCTTATTGTAAGAAAATAGTACATAGTACTTCAAAGGAATATTTTTACCGTAGCATTACTAGAAGCAAAAGAAGATCATGGACTATTTTAAATGAGAATTAAAGGTTAAGACTAATAAATATTTAGACAATGACTTACCTAATATCTTTCTCATTTATCACGTGTGATATTGTAGGGTAATGCAAAATAATTAGGTATTTCATATTTTAATTCCAATGACCATAATATCTAAAGTTCTTAAAACATACTTCGTACAAAAACACCAGCTTTACGTTGAAATCAATACGAGTACCTACTTACCTTCATACGTTACACATGAATAAGTTACGAAAATATGACAATACCCGTAAGCCGAATGTAAGCCTATACCTGTAGTTCCCGAGCCTATTCAGCGATATTATTCAAAGCCTATCCTAGCCTGGTTCCGCATCCTCATCACATTACGTGGGCACGAGACAGGTTTTCCGCGTATGTTTTACGATGCTCTATTCAACGGCGTAAGCCTCTTCCCAGTTTTCCAGACGTCCTTACAAAGGCTTTAATCCCCGCCTTGGGATTGTGCGATGCGCGACAATGCATCATTTCTTCACTCCGACAACTTCCATAAATAAGCGTCTTGAGGTATTGAAAACGGGCGATTCTTATTCTTGTATTATTTGTCGTTTCTTGGAACTTGGGTTGTGCGATTAGATGTTTTGATCAACAACCTACATGTGGTTTCAACTGAATTGGATACCTAATCGACAGCTCAATTATACGTATCTGCTATCAAACAGCCATTCTTAGAATTTTTCTGTTAGCTCTGTTGGTAATATTTTTTTCGATGAAAAGATTTTACAGGCAGTTTGAAACCAATAGGATTTTCAGGATTTAAGTGTTTCAAAGAAGAGAAGAACTCAACTACACTTGAACTACTAACGCACGATTTTATTACATTCTCTAGAAATAAATCCAAATCGACCGCAATTTATGGAACCAAGCAATAAAAATAAATCCCCCAGAATCACGGAGGAAAAAATGGAACACTCAATGCAAATCCATCACTGCCTTATACTACTATGTAAATATTGGGCGATCGTTGTTGGTAAACTCGAGACGAATGTTGTCCGATAATTTATGTTGGCAACCATGCCTATTGTCGGACAAACAACGGGGCTCCCGGCCAAATTTATATTCCAAGTTGGGAGAGCGCGGGCAACCCGCAGAAATGCCCCTTTCGGACCCGAACCGATAAAGAACTAACTGGCCAAAACTGATATAAATGAGCGTGAATAACCGAAAAGCCGTTTCTTTGTTCGGAGATAGTTGGTCCATTGCGTTGCGATACGCTGCAGCAGATACATTGAAGCGAGGATTTTATTCAATAATACGCAAGGATACGAGTCGGAGTCCGCGCAGAATATTATGTTAAAGTAAACAAGCTCTCGAGGACGGCACTCAGCAGTTCGCTCTTCATTTGGCACCACTTGTTTGGTAACAAATGGAAATTCAAGCGTTCACTATAGATATTTTCTAGTAGACTAAATAAATTGCAAATATTGTTTCGTTTAAGATTGAGCGGTTTCGTTATGTAGAGTCAATTTAAAAATAATTTTATCTGTCGATTGGTCATGGACCGGTTATGATCGCGAATTTAATGTTCCAGGAATTGTTAAATGTTCCTAATATAAATTACCATTTGATTTGTTATGCTTCTAGAAAGGTATTTTAATGTAGAGTCAAATATATCGCGTTCCATTTCAGATCATTCATTAAGATTGATTTGGTGGTTACTTCTCAGCAACACGGGACTAGAATAATGGCAATAATTTAGGCGTTATCGCCGATCAAACGGTTCTCGCGGCGCACCCAATGAACAAATTCCCAATCGGCGATTTTTCAAGCGAGAGTAAGCCACGGCCCGAGGCGCGCCGAGCCGTTTTGGCTGCATCCCAGACACGTTTTGCATTTTATTCAAAACGTTGACGTGAAGGATAAAGTTTTATTATTTTACTACTTTGACGTGATCCGACTCCACCTGAGTCACGTGTCCGCGAGGTGAGCTCCGGCCGCGTCCGCACACGGTAACTCAATTCGAATTGCGGGAAAGGTTGCGTGAACATTTTCTTTTTATTACAAAGGAGAATTGAATCGTTAAACGTTATTACGGCTCGGGCGCACGGTAAGGTGAATGAAATGGTAACATTGCTTAATTTTTCAATAAATTCGCGTATGCCGACAGCGAGAATCACTCGTATGATGAACGTGGTCGCCCGAAGCGTGAACACATTGCTTGTCACTCGATTTGGATTCCGGGCCTCCGCCATTCGGAGGGCGACTCCAAGAATTTTAAACAGCGAACGTTGATGTCCAAAACGAGTTTTCATTTTGTTTTCGGGCTCATCTCGTTTGAATGCAAATACGAGGGTGGAAGGTTCAATCCGCGAGCACATTTTACATGCGTGACGAATATTTGTATTAAAACGCCGCGCTAACGGTTTTATGAAGGTGTTCCGATCAATGTTTGTTTTTCCCGAACAGCGCTTTTAAACATTGTGTCAACGTGTTGCGGCAGCTTTATAAATTCGAGTAAGAATAATTGTTTAGCCTAAATAAAGCAGAACATTGCAACACGGCGGAGTATCCTTAATAATGAACACCAAATTATGCGAGACAAAAGGTCATTACAAATTATGCCCAAAGGTTTAAACACGGGCCTCATTAACGTTTAACGTATAATTCAGACTGAATTGTTTCCCGTTAAACACGTCTTTTGTTCGTATAATTTACTAAAATATGGCGTCCAAAACATTCACCGCACAATGTGTTTATTGCAGTCTTTTAAAGTTTAGCTACAACTGTTTAAGGCCGGGTAACAGAGAAAATGGCGAAAATGAGGTTTTCATTTTTCATTTTTGAGGTACTAAACAGTAAAATAAAAGGCTAAGATTTTTTTTGGGCATAGTTGAGGATATTTTCTAGGGCTATTAACGGATGGAAACACGATTTGATGAAGTTGACTCGATAGAATAAATTCCCAAAGTTACCTCTATTCGTTTTCTAATTATGGTTTTATTTTTAAAATAAGCGATTTGAGATTCTGAATCTTTTACTAAACTAAAGTTCAGAAATAACTTGAGGGCTTTTAACGGATGAAATTTTTATATTGCGTCTTATTTAGTTACTATGTTAAAAAATGTGGAAAAAATCGCCCATGACGGCTTGGACAATCTCAATCAGTCGCGCGGTGGCGCTTACGGAGGACGGACGCGTGCCAGTTTTTTGGCCGTGACAGTTCTCGATTTGTCAATATTTTTGACAATGATGACTTTGATGAGTCACAGTATAATAATACCAGTGTTACTGGAGAAAGCTAAAATTTTTGATAATTAAGAATTCTGAATTTTGTCTACCTATTGAAATTTAAATCGTTGGCATCCTTTTAAACTAAGACTCTACTCATGATACATTCCTCAAATATGAGACAAAACCAATGAGTTAAAATTACATTTTAATAGTACCTACATACAATCGTCTTCACTCTTTAGAAGAGCACACTGACACAAATAAATAATAAAAAATTAGGTCAGTGGGTCAAATATAGGGGCAGCTGCACGTCACTGAAAGACGATTCTGTTTACTCGGCATCTGGGCTGGAGAACATGAATCCTTGCTTACAGATGCAGATGTAAATAGAGTTATAATTGAACAAATTTTACATGAAATGTTTAACAGAACTCAGTTAAAAGACACATACATGGAATACCAATAAGGTTGCGGAGGGAAAGCTACCTATTATAAACTAGCGGCCGCCAGCGACTTCGTTCGCGTGGACCTCGTTTTACCCCCGTTAGATATGATGTTTTACCTCATTTTACCCATGTTGATAGATGGCGTTTCACGGTTTCCCCCGAATGAATATTTACGAACGTCATACCGTAGTTTGTCCAGTGCTGTAGATTTTAACCAATGCCGATAGATGGCGCTTTTAGACACGTCTTATTTATTTATTGAAATTTATTTGCCACATATCGTCATAATGCTAATACTGTAAAGTTTCAACAAAATCCGTTCAGTAGTTTTTGCGTGAAAGAGTAACAAACATCCAGACATCCAGACATCATGACATCCAAACTTTCGCCTTTACAATATTAGTAGGATATTTCACAATCCAAACTAATATTTACTATTTAGCATTTACTTACAGTAAATATTAGTTTGGATCGTGAAATATTTAAAATAAAAAAAAAGAATAAAACAAAATAGGGTTTCAAATTACCTATCTTTAATCCAATATTATAAAGAGGTAAAGTTTGTGTGTTTGTATATTTGTTAAATTGTAAGGGGTAATCTCGGGATCTACTGAACTGATTTTAAAAAATCTTTCACCAATAGAAAGCCACATTATATCTGAGTGTAATAATAGGTTATATAAAAACCAAAAAATTCCACGCGGGCGAAGCGGCGCGGGCGGAAAGCTAGTTTATTTATAAATGTAAGAGCATAATTATTAAAGTCGAAGTCAAACGTTCTTTATTTGTGTGGACCTATATTAACGAGAGATTACAAGGCGTCAAATATTTCAAGAAAAAAATTAAAAACTATTATATGGCTAAATTTTGCTCTTATGGAGCCTTTACCTACTCTGACAAATTAAGACTTAGAGAAGAAACTAATAATAAAACTATTTAACTGTCCTGCAATGAAAAGCTTGATCGGGTACAACACCTCAGTTAATTCAGAACTTGATTTCATTAAAAGACTCCGAATATCAAATCGCTTAGGTATCTAAAGTCAAACGATTCTGAAATGTCAAGTGGACTAATGAATAACCCATTAAGATAGTAGCGCCCTCCTGTCAATGACATACCTGGAACGATAGAGTTTTGAACAACTAATAAAAATGCTTTGTCCTAACTGACTGACGGATATCGTAGAGACCTGAAAGATGGAAGGTGTGTTCTTTTTATGACGTAGACATCTCATAAGAAAAGATTTTCCGAAATGGGGTCATGAAATGAAGGGGGTGAAAAAAGGGGGCAAAGTTTGTATGGGACAAAGTGATTCCTTGGTTCAATCTACTTGAAATTTAGTTTAACAATACCTTAATATAATTCATGAAAGACGTGTGGAACGGGTAGAAAGTAATTTTGGCAGTCATTTTCTTCGAAGTTGATATCAATACCACTTAGTGCCTTTGATTTAATTACTTTTTATTTTTACAAGTGTTTGAAAACTCCATTTCAGATTGTGTTCAATGTCAAGTGAAATCTCAAATTGAAATGTCTCAATCTCAATGAGGAGACTCTGTATTTATTCCTAGAATTCCCCAAACACCGTCAAATTACCCTTTCGAATTCAAGACAGTGCAGTTTCCCATCAGTCTGCTTCGTAATGACTATAAACAAAGCTCAAAGTCAAACTCTAGGGACCTCTGCTTAAACTCCCATGAGTGCACAGAGGTACGCAGGTAACCGCGTGTGATGCTCATAGCAATTTTCGATGGGTACAGAACCCCGTACATACGTCATACATATTATAGAAAGAAAACACCCAGACCAAAACAAACAAATATGTTTCTGCAATTTTAGTATGATATTTTTATTTATTAATAAACAAAGAGACTGAACAAAATTGATGCGTACCTATACTGATTAATGTTATTAACCACATGCAAAGCTTCGTGAATTGCAACAACTTTAATTAAATTTATTATCCAAGCTCTAAATAATCGCTACTAAGAGTAACTTATCATAAAAAAATTCCAATCGCTCAAGCTTCCAAGGGCCTACCGATAGGTCGGGTGACGTAATCTTGAAATTCTTTAAGCCGGCGCAGCACTTCCAGAAGGTCGGGCGACGCCACGGCCACTTTGAACCGTGTTTACTTCTGCAGTTATATTTTATATTTATTCGATTCTAGAATATATTCCCAAAAAGTCTGAAAGGTGTTTTAATTTGTATCACTTGGATATGATTTGTATTAGAAAGTGTTGTGAGTGTGACGCTTGAAGGGAAGGAAGTCAACCTAACCTAACCAACTGCGTATTTCTATACTGTGTAGCTGGAAATTGTGGCGGGAGCTCTTTGACGCGCTGTTTTCGGGGAAGAATTGCGCGCGCAGATTTTGACAGCGCGAAATACCTACTTTAGAAGAAATACCAAGCCTTAATGGAACAAATCTAATTTTGTTTTTTTTTTTGTCACAAAAACTCGAGTGCTCTGTTCAAAAGTTTTGTAATTCTGTTCTTTTGTCATGTTTATGTTCCAACTTCATTTTTTCCAGCCCTTTGTTTCAACCTTTGGGAGGTTCAAAGCTTCAGCTAGTTGACGTTTTGTAGCATTCGCGTTTCGCGTAAAATGCTAGAGCTGAGTGCATCGTGATTGTACAGTGTAAAATTTCGTGACTGCACGTATCGTTTTAGTATCGCTGTGTGTAAAGGTTCTCCAGGTAGGGTAACCATTAAATTGGAAATACCTAAAAATGTCGCCGGATATTGTAAAATAAAGGCCCGAATATTTATTATACTAGCTCACGGTTCACAATAGTAGGTACGTTTGGTACTATTGTTGTTTGTTACTCGTAAACTTAGTAGCACAAACTCCTGTGTGTCATATGTCATTTTTCAACACACATGTGAGTATTTCTCACTAAAATATAATTTGCAATTCCATTGTGAATTAGCAACACAGTGGCTTTTAGATTATAAAGTACGGTCTTCGTCAAATAGCTCGTGACAAATTGTAACAAAAACTCTTTGACTACTTTGGGTGTCACGAACTATTTGACGCTGACTACAAGTTCGCACGGACCCTCAAAAGTTCAGACCACGCCACGTTCGGATATTTCCGGAAAAATTCGAACATTGTGGTAGCCCTACTCTCGGGGGAAAGTCCTAAAAAGCTGTTCGGTGTCAGTGTAGGTGTACCCGTAAATACGTAGTGTTGGACTGCCCTGGAGCTGGCAGCTCGGTCCCAATCGTTAATTACGTTAATAACTCCACAGCAGAACTTTCCGAAAATCCGAACCCTCAGCAGAACCCTCACCCGTTTTGACAGATGGTGACGTACGAGTGTTTTGTGAAGCTTGGCGAACACGACTAACAAATAAGCTAAAGGTCTAGTTGAGAGACAGTACTCATAACTTAAACTCATCTATGCTCCTGATGGTCAAACATTGTGTACCTACTCGTATGTTACGTAATTATTTATAACAATATTAGTCTTGATACCGGTAACCGATAAAAGTTTCTGACAAAATAATGTCTCTTGAGGAACTACAAAATAATGGATAATAATTTTTGTTTCATTAAAAGTACTTGGATGAATGGATCTTAAGATTTCAGGTAAATAGTAATATTTTCAAGACATTCTAATTAAATTCTAATTGTATGAAATAGAACTATGTACCTAATATAAAAAGCAGTTCTAGTAACGGCGCAATCTTTACCCGTAATCCCACGATCGTAAATTGCCGGGAAGAGTATACTTATACGTTTACAAGTTAAGAGTGTGTTATCAACATGTTTAGCTGTAATTACTAACAAGCACTACCAGTATCTACACACTGGCCCTAGGTCCTAAAGTACCTCAAAGAAAATATCTTGTTATAGGTCTAGCGTTCTTGCTGAGGTTAGGTTGCTGAAGACATTCTGGAAACCGATTAGGTTCGTTTTAGAACCTAACTTAATGAAACCTAACAAAAACCGAGTCCGTCAGTCAAAGATGGGTGACATTGACATAATGATGTCAAGCAGGATACTCATCTAGCCGTGTAGCATGTAATGTATCAGATACTGTATCAAGTGAGTACAGGCACGAACCCGCTGCGAGCTGCTCGCGCGTGGTTCGCAGGGAGATCGCAGCGACCCGCCGAGTGGCGGTATCACTGCGAGCACAAAGGCGGCTCGCAGTAGGATTAAGGAGCTCGCAGCCTGATACGCGATGACCGTGCACGAGCCGTACTCACTTGAAGGTTGGTTACGTTACATGCTACGTTACGTGCTACATGGCAGGTGAGTACCCTGCCTGACAGCGTTTACAAATCTGAAGCACATTTGAAGTCTCGCTGACGTTTGACGTCCCAGAAATACCCTTCACCCAGAAATACCCTTCACCCAGAAATACCTGCTTGCTTGAAAGAGCTTCCTTACACTAGTTTTAAGTCGACATTACGAAAATGGCTCATACAAAATGTCTTCTATACAATTGACGAATTCCTAAATAATCAATCTCTAATGTAATGTAATTTAATAGTGTGACATTTTATTAATTTTGTAATGAATATTTGTATGCTAAAATTTAGCTAAATGTGCAATGCTCAATTAAACTTAAAACACCTATGTATGTACCACATTTATTACAAATAAATATATTCTATTCTATTCTATTCTATTCTTCCGTGCCGCTCCCATACCTCAGGCACTAACTTATTTAATCGCTAGACTTGTAATATGGTTTGTATTCCCATAACACTACCATGTGTATTATAATTAACAATCTGGGTGGGACGCCATTAATAAAGCCCGCAGATAAAAATATTAATATTCGGATTCGTTTATTGTTCCGAGTTATGCATGAATGAATACAGATGGGAAACATTGGTAGCCCGAAATGCGTTCATCGATAAATAAAACAGAATTGATAAAAGCCTTATTTAAGTCAGATTGGGGTAGTATTTTGGCATAATGCCGTTGTAATATTGTAATTTTAATTATTTGTTTGTCTCTATGATGTTAAGGTGATGTCACTCAAGTCATGTAGATTTGAAGATATCGCACCTACGATGCAATAACGTCACTTATGCAATTTTTTTCAAAACTGAACTGATTATGAGAAAATACTCCAATCTACCTTTACTTGGTTTACGTTGATTCAGTTAAGTTTTGAAAAAAATTGCATAAGTGACGTTATTGCACCGTAGGTGCGATATATTGACATATTTTTTAAAATAATTGCTGAAATCAAGTGGCAGAAGGTGGGGCACATAGCTCGTAGAGCTGATGGCCATTGGGGTAGAAAAGTTCTCGTGTGGCGACCACTGGCCGGAAACATAGCGTGGGCAGGCCCCCAACTAGATGGACCGACGATCTGGTGAATGTTACGGGGTGTACTTGGATAAGGGCAGCGCAGGACCGGCCGTTATGGAAATTTTGCGGGAGGCCTTAGTCCAACTGGTGGACGTCATTTGGTTGAAACGGAATCTTTGGATAGCGCTTATTTAAGACAGTTTTTTTTAATAAATGAAGGCTTTCGTTATTTCTAACAAACTGATTGGCTTTCATACTTCGTAGTCATGAAGTCTCGTGTTTATTTATGGCCAGCTACAAGGGCGTATTGTAGGCAAAATATCATTGTTATCTAGACGTGTACCCAGCCAGGCATATGCAGTAACTTGTGCTGGATGCGACCGTATACTACGGTAGGGTTGCCTTTATGAAATTTGATAGCTCAAAGGAGATTGCAGGACATAACAAACTACTGACGACGACACATTATATGTTAACAGTATGGTTTTGGATTTTATTTAACAGGTGCGAAGTTTTTTGCTTATACAGAAAAGTTGCTGCTTTTTGTGGAGGGTAGGGCAGGGCAGGGTCTTTCTTGTCGATTAAAGGTGGATTAATATTTCTTAGCCTTTAAATTAATTTTAATGTAAGTAATATGGTTTCAAAAGTGCCTGAATATCTCTAAGTGTGGCGACCCTAGAGCACGCATCGCCACGATTAATGGGTGACGGAGAAGGACTAAGCGCTAACTACAAACTCGTGATAGTTTAAAGACTATCAGTTTAATACGATATTACTATATTTCTCAACGTGGCGTTTCTGACTTCCTATTGAGGCGAATATTATGAAGTTGAGAAATGTTAAGGCCTTTTGAATTTGATAAGCGCCAGAAGTTTGCTGGTACAAAAATACAAGGTTTTTAGAGTGCACTATCTAAAATCTAAAAACTTTACATTTTTGCACCCGCGAACTTCCTGAAAAAGTTTCAACTAAACAACATCCTGAAAAATTTAAACTTTTCATCAGCTGGTCAGTATTCATTTATACGAACTTTGAAATATAACCGGGCCTGTTTGTTTTCGGTATAAACTTCTAGATAGTACGTACCTATTTATTATTAAATAGATCGCCAAGATTGCTTTTTGCGGTATCCCAACTATTAAACCTTTGCTATTGCTGGAAAATAGCTATAATTATTTCAGAAATTCGATTGTATTGTCTGTTTCGGCTCGGCAGGTTTCGTAAGGTAGAGCCTCCGATCGGTGAGTCACCGCCAGAGGGCGCGCCGACACGCTTCACGCGCACACAATGCCACTCTGAAGGTTTTGAATGATTGCCCATACACTCATGCACAGTAGATCTTATGACGACTGTTAAGGAAAATCTTTATCATATTAAGTGTTCTTTTATGAATTGATTCTGAAATTCAGCAAATACGCGCAAAGAACACATGATTAAAAAAAAACTTCCGCAATAAACTGCTTGTCACAGATTAAGTACTTGATCTTGACCCTTATCTAATTCGTCTAGACATATTATTTCGTCACAGTTAAACCATTATTATGCACGTAAAACTCAAACACAATATACCTACGTAAAAGTATGTTTCTGTTTTGAAATCAAAACTACATAATGCTTTTTTCACACAGCGTATTTGCTGCGGTAAATTCATCCCTACCTAAGCCGTGTAAACTATTAATAAAAACGTCTGAATCCTCTTCAAGTAGTTCAGATAATAAAATATTTACCCTATAGATCGATAGATAGCCTTGGAAACCCAGTCAAAGGTCTAAATTGAGCGCCGAGATGAATAGTGCAAAGTGTGTATGGTATTCAACGGTAAATTCCACTATCCCATTTGCATCTTTGGAATAGCAGAAAGTATTTTGAGTCGACGTTCCCAGTGGGCTCTATACTAGGTTTATGGGAATCTGGTCTCTGCGAGCTTTGTCGAATAAACAGGTGGAGGTGCGCCGATTATTGTCATTTGGAGTAGTGATTTTTGGGCTGGCTTTGATTAGGATTCATTGCTATTCGTGCGGCACAACGGATTTAGATGGTACTTTAATTTTGGTAATAAGCGCAGTTAGTTTGTAGTTACCTTCTATTAAAGTTTTTGTGTGGAATCAGAAACCTGCTAACGGCTAATGTGTAAAACAACGACATGAGTGTTCTATTATAAATGTATCTATGCTCGTCTTCTTGTCGATTTTGATACAACTACAAAGCTACATCACCATTTTGTAAATAAGGTAGGCTTTATTTAGTTATGTCACTTTTTATCAAATCTACATGGACCACGTCGCGGGCAAGAACTAGACTATATTAGCATATTATGTTTATTTTTCCACAGAAAAATCCTCCTTCAAAACCACTTCATCAGAAAACGCTTAGGTAGTAAGGTTAAGGCCTATTTATCAGGCTCGCGTCGTGGGTCTCGTTGAAAGGTCAGCAAATGTCAAATTAGTCACTGGAATGTCATGCCTCTATTTATTGTAATGGAGTCCTATATTTACGGAGGGCAGAATAGCCAATACATAAAAGTCCTTCGCAGCATAACCCTTTAATAACGTCAAGGGTATCGATAATTTAAACCAAATTGGACTTCTGTTTGGTCTAGATCACAAATAATTGCGTCCGAGAACTAGCTGAAATATAATTTAGAAGCAATATTTATAGGAATTTAACGGTATTAATTCATCAACTGTTTTAACATTACTAATATTTTTCAAGATTCCTTGAGATTCCAGTTTAAACTTGTGCTATGTTATATAAATAAATGAAACGTAGAAAAGGAGCCAGGGTATAATCAATATTTCATTTAGATTGTAAAATCTACTTGTTTACGGCCACCAACCGACCAATAAATCATTGGGGGATGCTTATGTTCAAAAGTGTACGTAACAGTAACAGCTATAATGTTACACTATAATTTTATATTCTAAGGATGGAATATTCAACCAGCAAATACGTTAATACGTCCATACGTACGCCCGGGAGCAAGCGGGCCAATTTGTGCTTACGCTGTACCCATCCCCGAACTATGGCCAGCGGAATAAATCTTTATACCCTTGAATAGGCACGAAATACAAGCACCTGGTCTCCGATATTGTAAAGTCGATCGAGCTCGTCCGCGCCAGACAAAGGCTGGAATATTGTTTGTCACAAAATTTATTACTCAGCCAGACACAGCGGCTGCGTGGCGAGCGGGCCAATATATCAGCGGGCAGCGGAGCCTAGGACTGCGCAAACATATTTACGTCCCTGCTGCTTAAAATGCGCAGTAGATTTTGTGGAAATCGTTAAATTCTTAATTGAAACTTAACCTGTCTTAAATGTGTCCTTGTACAGAATTTCCCTTGGGCATAATTAAAGTTTGTACAATATTTAGTGTCTGCGTATTTCACGCTGTGACTTATATGAATTTAATTATGGTATACAATGTTTTTTATATCGAAAATTATGAATAAAACCTACCACAGCTTAGACTTAAATTCAGCTAATTTCAGTCGAAATATAAAATGTAAAAAATACTCTAAATATTTACTAGTCTCGTTTTACCCAACAACCTTGCCCACGAAACCAGAACAGCTTTCGTTGCTAAAAATTTGATGCGAGGATTTTATCGCACTTGTCTCGTCCGATTTGCGTGACATTTTCAAAGCGTGCACGTGTTTGCATAATGCGGACCTTTTTAGCAACATAATGTTGTTGGAAAAAGTAGATACCACAGAAAACATCGCTACATTGAAGTACCACCGTACATCACTATTTGTGCTGAGTAGGCACCACACAAAATAAATAGGTCTGTTGTCTGAGAGTTTTTGGTTTGTTATGGTTAACGATGTTCTTTTTTTTCGATTCTTCATAGTAAAATTGAAATATTATTTGTCGTGTTATAAAGATGTGTTCTTGAGTTGTCTGTAATAAACCGAACTCCAGGACAAGGCCAGAATATCACCAGTGCAATAAGCAGCAATATTGTATTCCATGTGCATCGCTGCAATTCAAAAGTAATGACTGGCCGAAGTTTGCACAAGTGCATGCTGTTTAGCGAGTGTTCACCTTTACGAATGTGCTGGCAGTCGATACAGTCAGTCGCAAAAAAAGGTGTAGGCCTGTATTAACGAACGATGCTTGCTTAAGTGAAGCAGCAAATCGAACGCACAGCGTTGAAAATAGAGCTCTGTGATTGGTTCGTGTCACCCGTTGCTCCCACGCGCACTGTGAGGCCTCATAGTAATGTTTGTGAATACGGGCGTTATTGTCTTTCTTGAGGATAGTTCCTCTGAAATATCAGGTAATTAAAAACTGAATAGGCTTCAAATTCAGTATGTACTGCCTCTGGCATCTGTCACAAAAACATTTTTAATAAATTGAAATGAGTATTCCTTTGCTAAATCGCCCCTCTATTATGAATAGCGAGAGACTGTCTAACAGAAACTCTGTTTGGAACCCAAAAGGTACCTATCACATCTCTGAAAATGAAACTTTGAGACGGGATCTAAGATTCCATTGAAATTGAATTGGATTCCAGGGAAACTTGAATGTTTGAGACTTGGAAATTTTACTTTGGTTTTCTGTGTATACTACGGGGTGGGTTGCTGATGCAATATTATTTTACCAATTCTTTTATCTTGAGCAATATTTTTAATGAACCCGACCATTTCATGAAATTACTATTATAAATAAAAACATTTCATCGACTCTTTAATTTTGGTTCGACCGCTCGCGTTGAAATAAGTAGGATAAGTAAAGTTTTGAACTTTCACAAACATTTTTCTATGCCGTATTTGCAGTACTAGGAAAAACTTAAACGATTTCCTCAAAGTCCAAACTACCGTTTGTTTACCCTCTGTTCTATAAAGGTGGTAATATGAGAGTGGCGCCGACAAGTCTATTTCCTACTAGTCTGCTAGTCGACTAGTCCCGCTCTAGGAAGCGGATATGATGTTAGAGCTCTCCGGAATGCGAAGGAAAACTCCTCGGCAGCCTCATTTCACAATTATAATTTACTTATTTGTAAACAAAGATATTCACGAAGTACTTATTACTAAGGTATTCACATCGTGTCACAGTATCGTACCTTTCAAATTACTTTCAAATCACAAATCGCAAGATAAAAATATTTTCAAAACTAACAATCACCGCGATCGCTAATATTAACATTATTGTAATAACTAAGCACGGTATTAGGTATTTCATTTTATGTAAAAGAAGAAAAGACACTTAAATAAATATTGTACCTTACAATAGAATAATAAGATTTATATTTCAATTAATAAAGCAATAATAAGAGCTCTGATTTCAAAGGTGCCCACGCAGTACGAAAACAAATTAAAATCTGTATAGGTACGCAAAATATCCGTATAATATTAGTAAAAGTAATTAATTAGGAGTCTCAAATTCTTGGCAATGGCTGGAATTCTTTCCACATTACCATTCTTTTGGTGAATTATTCATGTGAATTAATTGAATAAGATTTAAATTCATTTGTGTGTACTTACGAGACGACGCTTGTGATTCTATTCGCTGTTTTTAGAAATGGCGCAAGAGGAATCTTAATGTTGTTTGTTTTGTATGAGCTCAGTTATTTGTTTAAAGGTAGTTATTGCAAAAAATATCAATGTTTATGCTTTCGAATAGTTTTACTCTACATTAATTGCTATTGGGTTGTAATTTGCAGCGATTATTTTTTCCATTACCATGAGTCATATAATAGCGACACCCTAGTCAATATGTATGTACTTTTTATGAGTCGTCAAAAAGCGATTTCCCATAGACCTCCCTTCGGGAACTGAATTGCCTAACTTTATTTAGGTGTTTTAAAGTTACATTTTGAATCGAAAATCACATCACTTGAAATATTTTGGAAGCGTAATGTCAAATATTTTAATAAACTGCTCATCAATTTTAAAGTGAATGTCAATATCGTAACGAAAGATGGAACGTTAAGATAAGCGCTTCGGTAATCGAGTTTGGTGATATTTTTCAATGACAATCTATTTTGATTGAATTTTGAATTTTAGATTGGGGGAGGGTTGTTAGTCACCCGTTAATTTACTCCTTCCAACCGTAGGTACTTCAAGAATGTTATTAAGTGTACTTCTAGGTTTGTTTTTATACTAAGTTTATTTTTAAGTCATTTTTGGAAATGACTTAAGTTGGGTTGCACCATCTTACTTTAACTTTAAAGTCTGTCAAATTCCATATAAAAACACCGGTTACCGTTATAGTCACGGTTAAAGTTAGGTGGTGCAACTCAGCCTTAATGTAATTTTTGCGTTATTGGTAACGCAGATTTGATGACAATCTTTTTCTTTATAAGAGTTATTTACGTATTGGACATTATGTTAAAGTTTCTAAAAATAATCTCAAATAATGTTAAACCAAACTAAGCTTGTCCAAAGTAAAAAAATATTGTAAAGTAGTGCTGTAATGCGCCGTAGCTACGAACATAAGGAACTCGTAGCGCGTAAGCTATTGCTGCGATGTCGTAGCGCTGATATTTTAGAATTCTCATATGAGGCGGCCTGACTACGACATTTTTCCAACTCAACGTCGTAATTTTATTTGCGCTGGAGTAGCCGTATGTATAATGTGTTAGACTGAGTTGCACCACCTTATTTTAACAGTAACAATAAAAATAACCAGTGCTTTTTGTATGGAGTTTGACAGGTTTTTGACGTTTGTCAAAGTTAAAGTTAGATGGTGCAACTAAGGCTGAGTTGCACCATTGAAATTTAACCGTGACTATAACGATAATCGGTGTATTTTGTATGGAGTTTAACAGATTTTTGACGTTTGTCAAAGTTAAACTAAGATGGTGCAACCCAACCTAAGCCTTAGTATGTTACAATTATATGATTAGATAACTGAATTGTTCCCTTCGGAGTTTCAAAGGATGGTAAAAAATCGTGTCAATTTTGTTTTTCAAAATCTATTCTATAGAGAAAAATGCGGGGGATCAGCGTTTGTCTATCAAAAGTGCAAAAAGATTTTGCTGTCATTTAAGCAATCCATGTACCTCTAAGGTATCGTTAACATTGCTAGTCGAATCGGACCTAATACTACATAATTCTACTTTAAAAATTGGTGGCTAGCCTACAACCATAACTGAATACTTCCTAGTAGTCGAGTATAGTGAGAATGTATTCCATCCCCTCATTGTCAAATCCGCTTACTTGAGCACTTGGTACCAAGGGTTCCTGCGAAATAGGTATTATGGGGTAACGCTTTATGCTGCCTAATATTATTTAGTGAGTGGGCCGTAGCTCTTGTGGGTGTTTCTGTTAATGGCTGTGGGAAATGGAACGGGCATTTTAGTTTCAATTTAAAATGAAAATCTCTAATTGAGAATGTTAGTTGAAATATTAACGAAAATAATTAAGATTTAATTAATTTGAAGATAATAAAGCTATTAACTTTGTTATTATAGACGTAAATACCTACGTAAGAGATCAAAATGTAATTAACAATTAATAACATATTTGGTTTCAGGTCCCGTTGGATATAGGCAGATCCATCTCCTCTGCGGTCCATTATCCTAAAAAAATCGTTGTGTATTACAGGCGTTATTTATTAGCATAAACTATAGTTATATAGTAAGGTATTAGCATAAACATTTCTATTATTAGGCGGCTAAACACGGTATTATTTGCAAATTATGTCGACCTCGCCCGGGGCAGGCGAGTGAAGCGCGGGGTATAGACTAAGAGCTAGTGAACGCCAGACCTACGTCATTTTATAAAAGCTGAAAGTTTGTTAGCGACAGTATTGACAGTTTCAACTCCTTGCCAGACAGTTTTTTTAGGATAGCTGCCAAAGCCACGATGACCCAAACTTCATGATTCACCAACATTCTATCCTATATTGGGAGCATACGCTGACAAACTTTCAGCTTTTATAAAATGACGTAGGTCTGGCGTTCACCAGCTCTTAGTCTAGTACGGACGACGCATGTTTAATGCATGCATCGCGTATTTGCTGCCATTACATAGCCGAGATTACAATTGCACATGCTAATGTGTTTAGCCCCCTGACCCGGCCAATACGAAGATGTCATTGAGTTTATTTACAACGACTGCGCGCGGCTTTGGGCGCTTGAACCTCGATTTGTAGCAGGAGAATTAATAAATATGAGTTTGGGCATAATGCTGGTGATAAACATGGTCTTCTTTGAAAAATCTATCTAATGCCTGTTTTCTATAAAGGTAGAGCGGAGCGGACACGAGAGGAGATGTGTTTTAGAGGATTAACCAATCGGATTTCATTATTTCCACACGTTACACAATTCGTAGAAAGCAATAGATTGACAGCTGACAGCTACGCACAGCTCACACAACTCTCGTCTCAGCTCCGCTCCATTTCGGTGTAAATAACCGACAGGTGAAGCTAGTAAGCTTAACCGCACATCTCGGCCGTTTGGTGTAGTGGTTCGAAACGGACTACTATTCCAGAGGTAGCGGGTTC
The DNA here is from genome assembly GCF_963855985.1 of Ostrinia nubilalis. Classification (NCBI taxonomy): domain Eukaryota; kingdom Metazoa; phylum Arthropoda; class Insecta; order Lepidoptera; family Crambidae; genus Ostrinia; species Ostrinia nubilalis. Next base: position 5,814,082 of record NC_087094.1, on the reverse strand, counting down.
GATTCCCGCACAGTACAAACATTTGTGTGCATGAACATATTTGTTTGTATTGGACTGGGTGTTTTCTATGTATAATAAGTAAGTATGTATTTACAAAATATGTATAATAAGTAAATAAGTATTTAAGTATGTTTGTTTATATCCGTTGTCTAGTACCCATAGTACAAGCTTTGCTTAGTTTGGGACTAGAAGCGCAGTGTAAATGTCCAAGGATATTTATTATATTTATTATTATTCCTTAATTTACATTTTTGTCTTAATTTTAAATATATTTTTTTACAATGTAAATTACAAAAGAAAAAGTTATAAAAATACATTATAAAAAAAACACTTAAAACTAGTTTATCCGCCGGCAGCGGAGCAAGGCCCAAGCTACCGGTGATCAGGGTCACAGGCTGAGGAACCTCCGGACAATGCGTGCCGTGCTGAGGATCACCGCCTTTTGCATCTGACCCTTGAGCCAACCATCCAGCGAGAGCTTCTTTAGATGTTGGTCGAAGCTCTTCGCTATTAGCCCGTTTGTCCGTATTATTATCTCCTCTCGTCTCCGCTCCGCTCCGCCTTGGTGGAAACCAGGCCTAATACGAGTAGGTAACAGTATTACTAATAATACCATCTATTGTAAATGAATGTAAAGTAAATTACTAGCTACACACTTTAAAACTCTACTGTATGCTAATTACTGACCATAACTGTTTTCACACTTGGACATCGTTCCCATAGCTAATAATTTAATCAACGTGTTCGAGCTGTAATTAAATATTGTACTCTATTATTAAAGACGTTTCGGTTGGTTATCGATTATATAAAACACCTACTGACGCGTGATTTGTCCATCAATGCCATAATTTGGCATTGTTTAAGAGTTCTCCGTGCGTTTTGGGCATTGAGTTAATTATTGCATTAAGACAAGCCTTCAAAGATTCGTCATGACAATTGTGGGCAGATGTGGGATGATGATGACGGCACCAATCAGTAAAAATATAAATAAGCATACAAACAAAACAGTAAGAACGTAATCTGAGAGAATTTCACGTGGAAATGGAATTCAACGTCGGCTAACGAGGCACTTGCGGATGCAAAGAGCAGTTTCGTAGAATTCAAATTATCAATGAGCTTTAGATATTTACATTCCTAGAATTCAGATTTTAACAACCAACATGAGAAGAATAATTGATTCCGAGTAGCTTACTATAATCGAAAATGAATAAGACCATTATTTTATAGATCTACAAAACTTTACATACAGAAATATAAAAATTAAGTTGAAAATTTTGCGATGTAGACTATTTTTGCAGAGGAGTCACCACGTAAAGATCAATTCAAATGCTCGTGGAAATACCTAATCCAGGTGACCGCGAGGCACGTGAACAAGCAAACCGGCCGAGTGCACTTGGCCGATGCACCGCGGCTCGCAAACGCATACCGTGCCTGTTCAGGATGTTGCGGTCCCATCACCGATCAAAGGATCCAATTACATTTACAGTATCTATTTGCTTAATGGAATCTGTCCGTCATCAGCGACTAACAACTGCGGGGGACGCAGCGATAACTGATTTTGCATTGATGTTTGACGAGGCTGGAATTGGATTGTAGCAATAAATGTATGTACCTATTGAAACAACAAGCGTAATAGAGCATTGTATATTATGATTTCATACTCGTATCAATGTTCATATAGTTAAAATCGTTTCGTAATTACTCACCATAAACAAGAATAAAAAACACCTGGTTGAAAATCGATGCCAAAACTAGTAATAGCTTTCAGCTAGTGAAGTCGAAGGTACAAAAAAACCGCGGTTATTTCCCGGAATCCCAGCCATCATCGAACCACTCCCGCGTAATTGAAAGGGGATCAATCGGTGAGAAATCAAAAGGCCAGTTCGTCGGGGCTGTGTTTTTTGCGATAAAACTACGAGTTAGCCGGCATGAGTGGCGGTCAGCCCCCGTACCATGAAGATCAAATAGTACCAACGCATTTTTGTTTTGATGTTTGGATTCCATACAGTATATCGAAGAAAGAAAACAACACTATGCACTGTACATAGAGAGCTGAAGAAAAATAAAATCTCTTTGATGATTTTGGACAGCTTACTACTTAAACCTCATTAAAGATAAGTATTAATAACATGCTAGTTTTGTTTTTGTATTGTATGAAAAAAGACATACGAAGAATTTTAGTTTTGTTCCTAGGTTTAATGCCTTTTATAACCTTTTATTTACACCTAGTGTTTGGCATATGGCTCTACGTACGTATATGACGCTGCCGCGCTGTAGCTAGTCATAATACCTGCCTGAAAAAGAATGCGATACTTCAATCCACTGAAAGTGGCTTAGTTGATCTCAAAAGGCCGGCTTTACCTGTTTTTCCGATAAAACCAACCAATCAACGTTCATACTCGTGTTTTCCATGCCTTTATTATGGACCTAATCTATATCGCGACCAGTGGCTTCTGTCGTTAATTCCCTTAGGAATAAGGTTTAGTTTTCTGTGAAAAGAAGGAGATTATCGCTCGGTTGGTTGTTATGAGGTTTCGTAATACGGGTGCGGGATAGCCAGGCTCATCTGAATGGGGCAGTCGAACCGCGAGTGCACTTGCGGTCGGCGATGGCCGGCATCGCTGCACGCTAGCATTTGTTTTGAGTTAATGTCGGCTCCACTGTTGACGTGGAACTTTACGAATGACACGGGTTTGAATTTCGAAGCGCAGTACCTAATAAAATTGTAACTGCGCGGACGGTTTTAACGAACGAATTTTGTGGAGTTTGTATTCCACGGGATTTTCGTACGTTGCTCAGCTTGCTATGGACTTATTTACTTACTACTGAGGTCTTTGTTAACATAAAATAGAAATGAGCTACATGCAAATGAGCTCTATTTTTGATCTGACTAAACTGACCTGTTATAATTACATCGAAAAGGCTTGATGTACGCATGGATCACGTACGCGACCGAATTCAGCGTAGGAGGAAATCTAGGTTAAGAGATATGGAAATGAGAAAATAAAAATAAATACTTGGTACGGACGACGGCACGTCAACGTAACCACTGTGGGTTCTTGTGCAGTTGTAATAGGGGCGAGTTTGCAACAAAAATGGGTAACCTGATATGCTGTCGTGTGTACTAAATAAACACTTTTTTTCTCTTTCTTTCTTTCTAAAAGTATAGGTTAAAGAATCTAAATAAATCAAAAAGCAAAATACCACATACATCTAGGTAAAGCCTCTATACATATTATTATACACAGACATATAGGTACTCTGAAACTGTCATCATTACACGAAGCATATTTAGCGCTGCTGTCCCTCCATCAGACCGTTCAAACCCTCGTTAAGGAAGCGGGATTATAATCAAATAGAGGCGTAAACAAACTTCTCGTGCCACGTGACGCGCGTCCAAAGCCCGCGCCGATTCTAATTCCAGCGCGAAGAGGCCGCCTCATTTTCCTGATGGTTGCGGATATTTTCAATTTTCCCCACGGTGGCTCCTTTTTATTAGTTGTTGTTTCGCCTTGAATACTAATAGGGAATTAACATTCACGTGACATCTCCCTCTGCTTGCCCGCGACGCGATCTCCGGATGGTCTTGTTTGATATTATGCAAAATGGAATTTTACGCATCTATGATTTCGTGCATAAATTATGTACTTAAACTTGAGATGGGTTTAGTAACTGTATTTAATTGGCATTAAATATTCTAAACATTATTTGTTTAATTATGATTATAGTACTAAAACATTAAAATACAACCTAACAAATCAGTTGCAAAACGTGCCCAAGAAGTTGTTTATCGGGTGTTATAAATTAAGCGTATTCAAATAGGTATCTGAAAAGATTTTAAAGAGATTTTCACTTATCTATTAATAAGGATACGTAATAAATTCTGAAAAGTTCATAGCATTTTTGTCCATCGCTAATTTTGAATCCGCAACTGCATCAATTGCGGTCGTAAGGCTTACCATTAAGTTAAAGGCAAAAGCAATTGAAATAGATGATTAACGTCACTGTTTAGTATAGTGCAGATGATAAACGTCAGATTCGTGGCGCACTAAATGTCACAAATGTCATAATGCGTCCGATCGTGACCGCGGCTGTCGGGAGCGCCACGAACCCTCGTGCCGGTGATAAGTGTGCTCACCGTCACGTTTACGTTAACCACACATCATGAATTTTCCGGACATTTCCACACATTTTTGATTAAAACAGCTATCCTCTGTCTCCCCGGAAGAGTTCGCCCCGAAAAATCCGCTTAAATTGTGCCGTTCCAATCAAATATGCATTTTTTTTCATTACATTTCAAAGTTTATATCAATGAACCTGTGACATAAAGACACGAGTCATTTTATAATTACCAAGATTCCATCACGAAACTCTTAAAATGTGCACAAATATTATTTTGTCCAAGACGGCCTCGGCTTTTTGTTAGATTCCCAAACTAATATAGATATGTGGTAACCCTAAAGCATTGCACGTTACTGCATAAAGCCAGCCATTAATATTATAATACGACTGATTCAATCTTCAGAAGTTAAATGAACTGAATCTGCAGCTACTTAAATACGTATTAGCTATAATAATACACAAGTTTTGCATTTGCTGCTTTAAACAAGGGCAAAGCTTTTTCAGCACGTAACGTAAAATTATGATTTATTATAACTAAGCATCTAAAGGTTAGATTAAATAGTACAAAAATATCATTACGACCTTGTAACATTAAACTTTATAAAAACAAACACTACAAAAATCAGTAAAGTAAAAACACCGCCATTTTCAGGTCCGTAAGTGACAAGTTGCCACTGCAAACTGAATTTCAAATTGCTTCCAGAACTACATACATAGTACTTCATCACCATTAACTACTGCTGGGATGGTGGCGTTCTTTGTTAATGCGTATTTCAAATATTTAGGTCGGATACTACAGGCCATTACTGAGTTTATGGCAGCCAACCGGCAGAGTGCCTAATGCAATCGATACAGCTTTATATGGTTACCTAATATTCCGTGCTTCCAAAGCTGGCGGAAAATGTGCGTTTATATTCCTGTTAATTAGGAGCCAAGCGATTTTGACGTGTTTCAAACACAATAATAATATGTGAATTAATGTTAGCTTTAAAATTTAAGTATTAGAACCGCAAGTTTAAGCCATAATACCATCAAGTAATGTAGCTATTAGCAGTAAATATAAGTAACCAATATTACTTACTAAAGTAAATAGTTCATGCTCATGATCTTAAGCGCTGCGCTGGTAGGGTAAAAAGATTAGGTAGGTATGAGAGATAGTAAGCTTCTTAAGTGCAAACATTTTTTTTAATAGGCTTTTATTTTTTTACTATTTGTAAGTACTATTTAAATAGTCTATGCAAATAATGAAGTTTTGACTTTATTTTGTATTGTGCGAGGATTGAATCTGTGACTTATGGCGTAGTATCTGAGTTTTCGACAACAGCATCAATTATTTATACTTTACGTCTTACGTCTTTTCATTATTAACAGGGCAGGTAAGTACCTACACAAAATTACAGATTCAATAAGCAAAAAATATTAAAGGATTAGCCTCTTCATTTTTGTCTGTTGAAAACAATGGGATTGTTTGTCCATTAAACGGACGGGTTGTAAATAAACTGAGCACTGTAAAAAATAATCCCGCAGATAATTAATTTTGTTTTGTTCTCGGAATAGAAAACGGGATCACCGTCTAAGCTTGTCAATAGCAATTTTTAATAAAAATGGCAGCTTGTGCAATATTAAACGAGCGACTTCAATCTGGCGCTAAAGTTTGCGAGGCACTTGATGACGCGGTCGTCGTGTAAATACAAGGTATCGGCATAATAGTTTATTAATCCGACGCTGCACGTTTTAATTAAGCCGAGATTATCGCAGCGACGTCGATTTTCAATGTTCGGTGTAACAATGAGCATCGGTTCTCAACATTTTTGGTGCCGTGATTAAAAATAATAAAGCTGGCAATAATTTTTTGTTGCTTCAGGCAGCAGTACGATGGACGGTCTTTGAACATTTTAATTAAAATAAACGAGAATAACTATTTCGATGATCGTTAATTAATATCTTGTGTAAGCTTCGGATATATTTTTCCTGTTGCTGGCAGTTTGGCCAGAAATCCTTTTTTGATATTATTTATGGTTTTTTACTTTTTTTAATATTGTTTTTGATTTTGAAGTTGCTTTTTCTACTCTCTTGTGTTCTACTTTAATGTCTTGAGCAATATACTGTTTTGGCCCTATTTTGGAGTGTTTCCTTGCTTCTTGCATATAATCATCACCAGCAGGCCTATCTATAATATACAGTCCACTCCATCGCCCATTAACATTTCCGAACCATTATTTCCAGGGAATTCTCTCTATGGCTGCCAGTTTGAAATTACCTAGTTGATAGATTAATTAATATAAAAATACAAAATCACTACGTAGCATTTCAAAATGATGTTGAGAATCGTGAGCATCTATCTATAGAATTAGATTTTTATCGCTCATCGGCAGCTCATTGGTGTAGGCTAAATTAATGTTCCATTAAGCTACTACACCATAATGAACATGTTATGGTTAATTACCATCTATACACTGATGCCCTTGGTTTTTGATACTTTTGTTTCTGAACCAATCATGCTTAAGTTCATGGCGTTTTATTCACGTTCAACATAAAATAAAATTAAAGTGGGTTTCATGTATCACGATTATGTAAACAATTAAATATCGATAAGATGCCAATGGTTGGACAAGGGTGTGACTCTACATTTGACCTTTCCATACGTTACTCATAGATTAATAAAGAAAACAGAAAACGTTTTACGATAAATAATTACCACATAATAAGCTTAAAACATTAATATATGCCGCTTATGATACACGGGATCATAACATAATCAGTTAATTAGTTTGCACGCATTATCTAATTATCAATTTCATTATGTATTCCGTTTGAAGCAGCCAAATCCAGCTGTTCAAACTTGAAAGCTCCAAGTGCCGAACTGAGAACAAACATGATGGCAATTTACTAATTTATATAAAATAAAATTTGTATGACCTTTATTGTGACTGATATTACATGTCTTCTTTAATGGGTTACCTACGCCATATCGAATGACAAATGATCGAAAATCAAAATATCGAATACGTTTCATCGAACGATCAAAATATCGAACGATCAAAATATCGAATGCTCAAAATATCGAACGTTCAGAATATCGAACGATCAAAATATCGAACGATCAAAATATCGAACGATCAAAATATCGAAAGTCGATATAGACGTTTTTATTAAATTTCATCTACCTTGCTCGGCTCCGGTGCATGGTTGTGTTTGGTCGTACAACTTTTCAATAAATGTTCCTCGGCTCCTTGCTGAAGCGTTGTTATTGCCGTACTGCTACAATTAAATTTATATTTTTGTGAACAATACCAATAGAATGTTTCATCAACATTTTTGTTCATTGCCATTACAAAGCCCTCCAAAATGAGGACTGTTTTTCCTTTTTGGGATAGGCTAGGCTTATAATAGGTCCCCACGGACATTATTCTACAAATTTATAAACTTTTCAGGCACAAAAATACTTAAGGCACACATTATCTGGCAAAACAAAACTGTACGACCAAACACAACCATGCACCGGGGCCGAGCAAGGTAGATGAATTAAATAAAAACGTCTATATCGACTTTCGATATTTTGATCGTTCGATATTTTGATCGTTCGATATTCTGAACGTTCGATATTTTGAGCATTCGATATTTTGATCGTTCGATATTTTGATCGTTCGATGAAACGTATTCGATATTTTGATTTTCGATCATTTGTCATTCGATATGGCGTAGGTAACCCGTTTTTAATAGGTAAGTCAGGTATTAACAAGAGTCTCAAAAATGTTATGAAAAATCTATGTTCGTCATCCACGAAGACGCGCTCCACCAATTTTTGGTCAGAGGAGGCGCGGGGTACGGGGAGTTTGATCCGAGCAATCCGAGCGTCATTATAGTAGTGTACCGATAACACTCAAACATTAGCGGAAGAATGGCGGGGCGCGTCTTCGAGAATGAAACGATCTATAGTGGGAGCTTTGATGCCACAAGCATACACCAGCTAACAAACGAATCGCTGAATCCATTTTGTACTATCACAAGTACTTCGTAAGATAAACACACAGTCACAGTTATTCCGCACATTTCACATTTTTGAGATTAATCGCATAAGCAAACAACGGCAGCGAAATAATTGCGAGTGTTTGTTAGTTGAATACCAGCACAATTTAAAAGTTTCACGAATATACACAATGGTTTGTTAACTGCAGAGCTACTTCCGAACGCTGGTTCCGTATTTTCGGGTTTATGTCGCCGTCGCTCATGCAAATATGTCGCTATGTGTGAGAGGGATGGATCTATATAATATAATAATAATAATAAATAATAAATCTTTGGATAATTTCACACAGCGCCAGCTAGCCCCAAAGTAAGCAACTTAATGCTTGTGTTATGGGTGCTAGCTTAACGGATATACTACTTATATACTTTTTTTTTTAAATACATACATATTATACATAGTCACACCCAGACCCGTCACAGAAATTAAAATTCATCATTTCAATTTCTGCCCGGCCGGGAATCGAACCCGGGACCTCTCGGCATAGTAGTCCGTTCTGAACCACTACACCAAACGGCCGACATATATCTTTGTTATGTCTTAACTAGCAGGGCAAAGTCATTGCTTGCTAACAGGATCGTGAAAAAAATGTCCTAAGCAGTTCATACTCTTCTTAATCCGGTATCATCGGTACGAAGTTAACACGAGCGGCGTGACAGCACTAAATCTGATTTATGGACGCCTAGTCTAACCGTGTCTGGAATAAAAAGCGATTTTGCATGAATTTGAATGTAGTAAAATTACTTAAATGGAATCGCGCTGACTCGGCGCGCAGGTGAGCGCGGGAGGACGCTGTAGTAAAATAGCGAGTTGACTAGAATAGTGCTCGCGTAATTAAAGTTGAACTTAATCTCCTGTCACCGGGTCACGGCTGGAGCATCGCACCGACGAACTTAATTAGATTTTTGATGAATTGTTCCCGCTACACGCTGCTCGGAAAACAGTCTCTGTTTAAAGTTCTGATTGTTATATCCTGTTTGGAAATTTCACCATACAATATAAACACAAACTTTTACACAGAGCCTGAACACTCCTATGTGAGACATAATTAGATCTTCCGTAGCTCCCACAACAAAATCGTTATCATTATTTCTGAGTTAAGCAAACAGGTACTTCATTAATTAACTTAAACGTGTAACTTTTTACTCTGAATTTCTGTCCTGTCAAAAGGAAGGAAGAAAACAGGTAACGCGCCTTTGAAATTTCTTTGAACGCCATTCTCAATATTATCTTTTGTAAAGATATAAAAAGCGATGAGTCGACATAATTAGGTATAAAGAGCCGAGTTAAGTGTGACATTAAGCGTGGCTTAACCGAGGTGCGATTAAATCAAGCTGATCTAAACAAGCTCCGGTAAAAGTTGGAGGGGTATTCTGGCACGTCGTTTGTCTTAGGTGTTTGTTTTTCGCTTGACACATCCTTGTTAGAGCGAGAAGTTTATGCGAGTTTAATGCCAGAATAGGAGCCCTGATTCCGTGTTCGATCGACCGTGACTCCAGTGGTATTTTGAGGTTCGGTGAAGTGGCTCAAGTGCCGTTGACGTCGCTAGCGCTCGACCCAACCGCCCGTGGTTCTTGATATAACCTTTGGCCCAATATTTTGATTGAACCGATGTAATGCAGCAAGGTCGAAGTCATTGTATTCCCATTGTGTACGAGAATCGAGAGCCTATTCAGAGCATCCTATCCAATTATAATAAACCGAAGCATTTTGAAAGCAATCCATCACTCTAACAATAAATTGTTGTAAACAAAATAGGGTATTAGGAAATCGGTTCAGTAAGCTTTTTTGTTTGGTAATGAATGAAAATAGATAGATAACAAAGTGAGAGTCAGTTTTGCGCAATCTATTTGAAGGATTTCTAGTCCGAAGAAGTCAAACAAACTACATGATGGTTTTTCGGACGGCAAATTTGAGTGTCTTTCATCTTAATTTCGGTGTTTCTTAGTACGTAGTGATAAGGGTTGCCCCCAGAGAGCGCCCGCGGCGCGCGGAAGCTTATCAAGACCCGAATTACAATGTCAAGGAGCAAAAATAAATTATTTATGAAACGCTGAATTAGGTACGACGTATATTTTGAGGCGAGTGAATCGTATTTATTAAATCGCGGTCCCGCTGTGCTATTTTTATTTTGAACGGCAAAATTATTGGGGTACCGGGACACGACACGTGGTTATAGCTTCCTGGAATTGATTGGATTCCAAAATAAGGCTCGGATAAGGCGAAACTGTTATGTTTTTTTATAGAATTCAATTGAATGTTGTTTGTTTTTATACCTACTTTATTGTCGATGATACTGAATAAACATTTTTTCTTTCTTTCTTTCTTTCTTTCAAATCTTGATCAGCGAAGAATTTGTTCAAATTGAAAGCGCGTAATTACAAAGAGTAGTAAGAAGCTCTCATTTAGTCCCCATTCAGTATTAAATTGTTTGTAACACATACATCATTCATGAGTCATGATGCATCATGTGCTAACAATATATTTGAGCATTTTACTAATGAGTGCACGAGCCCGCGCGATGAATGAGTTGGTAGACACATGAGGTCACATACTCACGTATCATCAATTACTAAAACTAACTAGACGAAACGTTTAATTGCTAGCGCTGTGATTTGACCTGTCAAATCAGACGTCAGCTGTCAACGCGCGATCATCTTCGTCATTAATGACCTTTTTCAGTCTACGATATGACGCTGAGAAATGACAAATAGGACTTTGTTTTGTTTGAATTGCGTACGTTTTAAATTCAATGCCAGACGTTTTGATATTTTGGGATGTCAGCACGTCTACTCTGTGCCTTAAATTAGTATTTGTGTTTAAATATTTTTGATAGCGCTGATTAATAACGCTTAATAAATGTTAAATGAATTTTGAAAAATGCATCCTTCTCAAAATCAAGACATAAATTCGGCACATGATGCAAATAAACGATTCTATTAAGTATAGGTCTGCATTCAAAGTGATGTGTGAGTCATACAAAAAACAATTTTCAAATATTTATATTGTGTACGTGATCTTCAAATGTCTATGAAATCAATAAAGACTGTGTAATCTCTTCCTTGATTTACATTGAGAATATTATAATAAACCTATTATTATAGTGACCTTCATTGCTTGGATTGAAAAAGTCAAGGGCGCAAGTACAGTGTATTGTTTACCAAGCGCGGGCGCATCCAACATGGCAATATTTTAGATCGAATGCCATCGATCATTCTAAAAGCATTAATTGGGGTCCCGAGAGCTATTAGCGTGCGTGGGCCAGCGTTGCCAGTTTTTTTTTTCGCCAAGTCGGGACTTTGGTACTTTTTGAGTGAAAATAGCGGGATTCTTCCGTCTGAAGCGGGACATAGTAAAAAAACGTATATAATCAAAGGTTTTCAAATATTTATCTTTTTATTTGACTTAAAATTACGTTTACGTGACAATAGATAGCAAAAGTAGCCATAGAAAATGTATTTTAACAAAAAAAAAATATTTTAAATCAGATTTACTCTAATTCGTCTTTAGAATAATATGGCGTTTCAAACAATAGTCTGGTGAAGTGAGTGTCTCTCTCCGAAAAGCGGGACCGAGCCTGTCCCGCGCGGGACATTTAAATTTGATTTAAAAATCGGGACGTCCCGCCAAAATCGGGACGTCTGGCAACGCTGGCGTGGGCGCACAGTGTAGGTTTGTAATAATTGTTACAAGAGAGAGATGATAAAGTACCCTCACAATTTACGTTACGCATAGAAAGAAACAGGTATCATTCTTCAGAGGTTCTTAAATTAACAAAAAAGGACACTACGTAGAGTCTTATTGGATCTACCTACTCTATTCTTAGAGTCGTTAAATGTAGCATAAAGTTCGTTAAGGATTGAGGAAAGTAGTGGCTCCTATTTAATGATAAATATTTTAGCATAACCTATATTATTATGACTTTCATGAAAGATAATGTACTTCCTCTTCTACGAAGTCGTAGTGGTAGGCGCAGGTAGAGTTATTTTATTAGGTATACAATATCACCTATTAAAAACAAGTAAGTTACTGTAAAAGCTAACTTCTGTATATACGTCAACTGTGGCTTCAAAGCTCATTGTACTAGGGCAGATATTTGAGTTTTTGAGTCGTGGCGGCTTGCACATTAGCGGCAATACCATCCGTAATTATATTCACGCCGCCGCAATCAAACGTCATTATTGAAGCCCCGATTTGTGGAATGCTTCGTGGCATTTGGAAAATGCATTCAGAGATCGATTGGAACCTTCATTGTGTTTAGGTTCTGTAGACTTAAAAATTTTAGTTAGTCCGTAGCTCAATTAAAGCTTTAGAGAATAGCAGTAGCAGATGGATAGACTATTACCGCATAAAAACACATACTCCTATTTCTGTGAGAATTTTTTTCTTAACTACTGCTGTCATTTTCGTGAATTTGCTAATCAAAAACTGTAAAAAACGAGTCGGTCTGGAAGTGTTTACAGTTTTCAAAAAGTCTAGAATAAATGAATGAAATGTTAATCGTCAGGTTACTGGAAAGAAAAATCTAGATTGAATGCATTTTTTCAGCGTTTTAGTTCTCGGAGTTAATAGATTTTCATCCCTTACCGTTTCGAGAATGGACGGAGACTTTTTTCAAATTAACATTTAAATAAAGAAATTTTCTATTAAAAGAGGGATTAACTAAACTGGGCCCAGAGGAATTCTCTCTGCGTTATTTTCAAGTGTAGGTACGACTCGATAAAGTAAAGTTAATGAAGGGAAACTTGATGCCGAAATATGGTTTAGGAGGTTATGAGACTCTTCGAAGCCATAATTAAATGATAAAAATTAAGTCATTAATGAAATTTGAGTACTTACAATTAAGGTGGCCGCTATGTTGTCTGAATGGTGAATTGTATCTGTAAAGAAAAAAAATGGTCAAAAACCTGCAAATTCGTCTTGGTATTTCAAAAATGAAAGTAGGTAAGTAGCACTCGAAATTGGGAAATACATATTTCCTATGTTAAAATGCTGTAAATGCCATGGTGGTCAGAAGTTTACTAGAAATATTTTTTATAGAGACGTAATTCCAGATAATCTCAGCAAAATCTATTTATAAAACATTATATACGCCATAAAACATTGCTATCCCTGTTTCATGGGTTTTAATGGCTTATACCTTTAATTGCCGTATTTTCATCGCACCGTGAGCTTGATTTCCAAAGTTTAACAGTCTCTAATTGTTTGATAATTTTACGGCACCGGGAAAATCAAACGGAGCGGCAATCAATATTGATAACTTCAGAATTGCGCACGTATTGCGAATAAACTCGTGCCAACACCATCTGATGTTTTTACAGCTAGTATTTACCTACTTAGTTCGTTACTTTGTATAATGATGTGCGGTGCACGAGAAAACAGATAATTTGAAATATCATTTTGTTTTTTCAAAGGTAATCGCCGAAAACGTCCTAGAACGTGGTAATTTGTAATGAAATAAAATGCAATTTTGTGAGAAGCTAAGTCAGGTACTCTTTAAAATATTGAAAGATTTTCTAACTTCTTTGAGGTCCAGTGTAGGTACCTACCTCGTTACGAAACATTCTCAATCAAAGTGTACCTGTACCTTAAGCTTCAATGTACGTTCTACTATTCGCAGTCACATACAAATTAGAGCTCTTGTTAATTGGAATTTACGCTCACAAACGGTATGATTTCAATTTGGGTTCATATTTAGTGTATCAATATAATTTCTATGGAAGATCAGTTTTAATGTTCTATTACCCTCAAGTATTACAGAGTTTCATTTCCCTACCAGTAACTGTGGTTACATGAAACGAGGAAGAATTACGTGCACGGTTCATGCGTGCGCGTCTTTCCGTATGAACCTTGTTGACCTGTTAAGGGATTGTAATTATAATACGTTATAAAAGCTGTAGTTTACTGTAGGACGTTTCCCGGTGTATTAGTGATCTCATGCTACGTGGTGACGATAACTGTCTCATAAAAATGACAGGACTTTATGACTTTTCGTAGAACTTTACGTATACCGCAACTACTGAGGTCATAACCCTGATGTCACTGTTTGAATCACGTTTTTTTCGGACGTGCAGGTTGATTCAAACCTGCAATGACACACTGTCAAAATGAAAATTGATTTGTGGTAGATGCGAAAATGACTTGACCTTCTTCAGTAAATAATGATCAGATTTATATCAATGACAGCCTAGTGCAGCTTATAAATAAATGGCATATTTTTAAATCATCCTTGCTTGGTCAGTCTTTAATTTTACAAATAATACTGTAGTTTCATTCAGTTTTAGAATTAAATATCGTTAATTTTCTACCAACTCAAATATTATACACGAGTCTAATAGTCTGCTATTTTAACAGTCAACCTTGTTAAAATCATAAAACAATGTTAAATTAAAAGCAAAAGGCGGCGGTGCTTAGCAAACTCACGACTTCATTATGCAATGTGAAATCTGATATCATTGACTGGCAGATCCACCGAGTGATATCCAGTAACATGGGCGAACTCCTTAGCTCCTCCATTATATCGATGGCTCGATAACAACTGGGTCAAAGTTCGTTACAAGTTTTCCCCTCACTGGTCCACTGACGGCAAACAACCCAAACTAATTTCACAGGCTGATATAATAAGCCGCAGTGACACAACACTTAAAAGATTTGGTTATACGCCTCTTATTAAACGCGCGACGTCGCGGCAGTAATTGACGTGGGAAGCTGGAGCTCGAATATGAATGAGTATTCGGATATACACACTTTAATCGCGATTATCCTTTCATGAATAATTTATTCGGAGTCCCGTGCTGTTTGTATCGTCGTAATAATATAGGAGTCGAAGTGTAATTACCGATACGGCGAAGACGCGCCGGCTCCGATATTTGATATTGCTTGGGAAAACATGCAAATTAAGGATCGCCGGCTTACGGACGGGCAGTTCGCTCTGCGGCCATATAGCGCTGCATAAATCATTATTTTAAGCTCTCACCATTCATGCAATGTGAATACGCGTTAGGTAATAGCTCTCAGTGCTAAAGCACTTAAGCTCCTTTGTTGCGAGCCCATACGATGAGGTGATTTGAAATATCGCCCTCCGTGACCGCCTCATTATATTACTCATCCTGGTAGTTGTTTTCTACAAAAATGAATTGCGCAATCACGTGTTTAATTGTTTTATTATTTTTATTTGAATTAATTAATTTGCACATAGCAAGACAATTATATCACTTCCTTCTACAATATTAGAAATGACGTCGATGTTGTGGGTTGCCATGAAGCGTGATGTTTTTTGTGCTATTTGTAACGTTTCTTAGAAAAGGCTTGGTTTTCGCCTTTTTGATTTGTTATGGTGCTTAGTCGAATTGGCTTTGAATTGGTATTGAGAATTAGAAATAAGCACTTCGTATTTTTTAAGTACGACAAACATAAGGAACAAAATGATAATGGGTTTGAATGAGTCGTTAAGAAAGAAATGTTCACAAGTTTTGCAGCGGTACTATTAAATAAGTAGGCTTTGTACCTACTTACTAAGAATCTTATCTCCAATGAAATCAGAATAAAAGGTTATCAAAATCAAATTGAATACTTAGGTACTTTTTACTAGGTACTTATATCTATGTAGATTTCAACTTTGAAATTGACTTCCATATTGGAAATATCTATTGACTTACAGGAATTTGGAATTTACAGGAAATTTCGGCAACTCCATCAAAGCAATGTAACCAGCATTTATTGCAAAGTGATCGGATTAAGTCAGCGTGCAACGCGTTTATTCGCCGACACGTTCCTCCGCCATTATTCATAGACATGCATGTTCTAAGAGACCGCAGCTCACGTGTGTAGGGTTTCCACGCGTCTGCATTACACGGGATTTCCCGAGGCAGTTAGTTGGGAAGCAAATAAGCTGGTGACGTTTGACGTGACGGCGAAATGCAGCACGCTCACGTCGTTACGTTGAAATGTCTGTCATTATAACTCATTATACACCTCAGTGTATTCAACTGATGCTACCTGCTGCTGTAGCTGTTGGTTTATTTCAGTATATTAGCTTTATTACATTATTTAAAAATAGAGTGGGAAAACAATTTGCCGGTTAGTAGAGCCTTAAAGTCAAAGTCAAAAGTCAAAGTCAAAATTTCTTTATTTGTTTAGCCTAATAAATAGTTCTTACAAATCGTCATTTTGCTCTTAAGGAGCCTCTACATGTCTCATAATCTTTTTACCCTACCATCTTAGGTGTGAGATCTTTTTTTTTCTATCTTATTAGAAATCACTAACGAGAAATAACACAGGAATAATATAATTGCATCATAGATATTCGTAAATACAATACAAAATAGACCTAAGTGGATAGTCGTAAAACAGTAACAATTGTTTAATCACGCTTAACACTTCAAAACAAAATAAAAACGAAAGGTTATCGTAATTCGTACCTATACGAGTATTACGGTGACACTATTCGATGCGCAGTGGGTGCTTATGCTCCGTGCTCATATAAAAAGAAAATGAATTTCAAAAACAAAATTATATCCGAATTCGTAAAACGAATATCGTAATTCGTACAGCATGGCGACCCCACGCGATGCGCAGTGGGTGCTTACGCTCCGTGCACATGCAGGCCCGGCCCAAGGGCCCTCGAGCCCTCCCGCCACATCCTGCGCGATTTTATTAAACATCCCTTGCGGCTGCACTCCTGCTATTTGCTTTACAAATGAAAAAGGCGGTTTGAGAGGGAGCGAGGTTTTCGCGTAAGGTTCCGTAGTGTTGTTATATAATTAAGAGGATAAATGATACTGAATTAGATGGTATCCTTCCGTTTGGCCAAATTACTTTTCGTCAAATTTCACTTCGCAAACAACTTATCGCCAAAGTTTCATTTCCCAAATTAACTTTTAGCAACTGTGCTTTTCGCAACTAATTCATTTGGTCAAATTATCATTTGGCCAAATTTTACTTGGCAAATGTTTATATAGCAAATGTTTTATGTTGCCAAATATTATATCCCAAATAATTTGTTTGGTCAAATTGACACTTCACATACTTACCCACCGTTACCCACAAATCAAAGCATAAGGCACATGATCATGGTTTTCACAAGAATTTTATGTAAAACATTGCAGAAAATAGTATGGTTGAAAAAAGTAGGTATTGCAGAAAATAGTAGGTTAGGTTAGGTTAGAACAGTGACCCTTAATGCGCGAAGGCGAGCGAAGCGTGCCGCGGCAGCGGCCGCCGAGCGCTAGAATCACCTCTATTGTTAATGAATCATTTGGAAATTTCGATACAAAGAATGAATTAATGTAGAACAAATTTTATATTAACTCCCCACTAAACAAAATAATAACCACAAGCTAATTTGTATAATATCATTCTATTCACCAATCAAATTATTTTGTAAATAGTTTATCGTGAAATATTTTTGCCTAATGAAACATTTTGGCAAACCATACTTTGCCAAACAATAATTTGCTAAACAATAATATGCCAAAAACAACATTTGCGAATTAAAAGTTTGCAATAAGTTGTTTTGCCAAATGAGAATTTGCCAAATGAAAATTTGCGAAACGTTGTTTGCGATGTGATAATTTGGGAAACGTTTTTTGGCCAAACATTAGTAATCCGAATTAGATAGATTATGACTGATATAGGATGTATACCTACTGATATTTTTCTGATTGAACCATTTCAAATAATAAAGTTTGAACTGTTCAAAGAACATACTTGAAGATGCATACTGTTTTTACCTGTGTGGTATAGTTACTATCAATAATATCGTGTAACTTAATCAAAATAATTATAATATTGTATACTTAATCAAGAACTGTTAGTTTTCTTTATCTATTTTTGTAGAGCTTATCTTAGTTACCTAAATCACAGTGGAAAGCAAATCCGGCAAAAGATACCTACTTAAAATATTTGACATAACTCATGCGAACGAGAAACAAAAGAAAAACGTGTAACATTATGTAATTACTTGTAATGAAATACGTCACGGAACCCCGAAAAGACTCGTCAACAGATTTGCTGAAGTGTTTTGATGCAAGCAAAAAAGTCAAGAACAAATAGGAAAATGAGCTAGGAACGCGGTCTTTGCAACTTATATTGCGAATTACTTTTCATATTACTTCGTTAATCATTTTGTTTGAGTAGGTACACAAGTTAATTGAGAGAAACGAAATATGTTATTACTTATGTACATGTACACGTTAACACAAACAATTGCTTTGAAGGGGAGTCAAATCCACGACGGGCAAAATTGTCGAGTTCTCAACCATTGTGCCAAATCGTTCGTCAGTATAAAATCGGTGAATGGACGTTAAATATAAAAACATATTATTTTAACATTCCGCATATTCTGGTATATAAATAACTGTGACAAAAAGTATTCAAACCATTTAGAAAAACCCAAACGTGTTGCCATACCGGGGATTTGCAAGTGAAATTTTATTTTCACCGGCAAAATACTCCACCTGCCGAATACTAATCCTTGTAAAGGGTAAGTGGATGATTTGTGACGTGCCGCGGAGTATAAAGGGCCGGTGGCGTGTGTCGAATGAATAACGAGGGCCCAGGTTCGATACGCTCGGGGAACACAATCAAAACTCAATTGGGGAATCGCGAATCGCCGTATCACGCAACCGGCTGATGACTTCGATGCGAAAATAAATGGATATAAATTGTTGTTCTGTAGTTGACACGTAGAAACAATGCTTATTACTGTTTGTCTATCCTTGGCCGTTGGCTGCCAATTTCAAAACTCAGCTTCATTTTAAACCTAATTAGCATTTGCAGCTGTGTTTTTGCTGTGTAAAATACTATTTTAAATGGCATATGAAGACGTGGCTACAGATCGTCACGCAATAAGTGGCTATTTACAGAATAATTCGTATATGTATATTCAAGAATCAGGAATACTCAGATTAGGTTATTGTCTCAATTACTATATGCAAGACAAGTATGCTTACAATTGTCACATTATGACCATGGTCTAGATAATGTTCCAAGAATTTGGAGAATTTGGAGTACCGAAGAGTTACTTAGAGAATGTATGGAATGATTTGTATGGAAAATGCTTTACGACATATAAGTATTGTGTTGAATTAAATAAATACAACAGTCAAATATAGTGACATCTTAAGTGGTCAAAATGTTGACAACACAACCTTATTTCAATTAGAACAAAGACATGTTGCGAACTTTTTGGCTACTTTGGGTGTCACGAATTATTTGACGCTGACTGTTACCACTGCACCTGCACTTTCTTTGTAAGTTGATTTGTTAATAAAAACGTACATGACAAACAACCGACCAATCGGAGTAATTGCTACATCGGACTAAAGTGCATGAACTGAAACGCTTTTAGCAAATAAAAATTCGTCCAAAAAGCTCTGATTTAAAGCTAAAAGGTTGTTTCGAACTGTGAATTCAGTAAAATTGACGTTATGAATATTTTGGAGTTGATAAAAACGTATAAAATATTGTGATTTATTAAATTTATTAGTTTGTAAAATAATAATATAAAAAGTATAAAACAAATGGCACCACAATGTTTTGTAAACATCATAGAATGTTTTCTGTTAGTACATAATATTAGGCACTTTAATATTGTATTCTACTGTAAAAGCTAGATGGCTTTAGTGCGTGGTTAATATCGTCGTTTGCAGGTCTCTATAGCTTAATGGGTTAAATATTTGCACGGCCAGTAGAGCAGCTACTCTATGATGGCTGGAACTGACTTTGTATATTTACAGCTGGCCAAATTGCATTAACGTGTAAAAGACTGCTCGTAATGCAAAAACCATCTTTTATGGGAAAGTCGATTTTACAGTCGTTTTAAAATTTCCCTCCCTATTGCTGGGAGTAAAAGAATAGTAGAATTTGATGTGCGATACCTTGCTTTTTCTAGCCTCGTTTCCAATTCTCACAAAACTATAAAACAGTCAGTCTTCGTTTAAAGTCATCATTTAAATCTGCAATCTTCAATGACAACGCTATTAAGCCAGCTTTTCAAAAGTTCCTCGTTCAGCTGACGCGTTGCATAATAGGCACAATATTATGACTTCCATCGAATGCATGCATTATTGACGCAGCGTGTGACCCAAGTGGCTGGCGAGTGACGCGCGACGTGCCCGAGAATAATGACTGGCAAATGAACTGGGAGCTGACGCGAATGCTACACAGCTGGACACAGTAAGAGGAGAGAAGCCAGCTCGTTACATGGAAGAAGACCAGTGATCACGAGACGCGGGAAAGTTAAGTCACAGTCTGGACTTAGCGCGAGGAGAGGAGCCACCAGGTCTTTTATAGGAATGCCACACAGCCTGGTCGTAACTCCTGTTCGCCTGAGCCAGCTCTTTATAAGGCTTACTATTCTCTTACTACTAGACAGCTAAAATTAGATTAAAAAAGACTAGACAGCTAAAATTGGATTAAAAGACTGGGAGCTGGTGCCAATGCTATATAACTTGAACTAGTTCTACTACTAGCTAGTTCTTTGTATGATACCTACTGCGAATTTAGGGCGAACTCCAAATAAAGAAGACCAAGATCCTGGACTTGTCTCAACCTACAAGATAAAAAAATAAAAGCTTGTAAAAAGAACAGCGTTGGTCAAGTTGAAGTAATGGAAATGTACTGGCTGTATCGTTTGACTCAAGCCAGTACAGCTTCGGAACTATTGCGCTGATTCCCGCGCGGTGGTGAGCAATCAACTGCTGTCTACGTTTTAAAAGGATTGCTACTATGAAAACGCTGCTTTCCGCGCCGTATTGCGAGCGAATGTTTATGAACAATGTCGGCCTTCATTAAAAAGCTGTAATACAGTCACGTGCAAAATTATTGGTACACTTTTACAAACTGAGAAGACGTGAATCTTAAAAAACAATGAAATGACATTCATATTTTCTTATTCCACTGCACCTGTAATTTACTTTTTGCTCTTCAGTGTAGTCAAATATTACTTCGATTAGAATATGGTATCCTAATGTAAAGATATTAAAGATATTACGCAGGCTCACATGCGATTCAATTTAGCTAACGATACGTTTAATCCTGTACCAATTTATGGTTTTAATTGTAATTTCCGTATCGTATGGCGGATATACGCGCAATTACTGCGCCGTAGTCGTAATACCGAACATTTGCTGTTAATATTCTTCAGGTGTACGTAATTACAGTTTAACTTTGATAAATGCCACCCCCATTTTGACATAGGGCGAATAGTTATTGATCATTTTATAATTTAGCACTCGCGAAAATACGATATACGATTTTATAACTTGCATCGTAAAGGTACTCGTACAATATTATGGGTATTATTTTGTCGTAAAATTATCATTCAAATTAACATTATAGCGTCTGGGTGCATAAAAGCACAACGAAATAGCAAACTTGATAGCTTTTAACGCATTAAGATCTTATTTTGTGGACCTTAATAAAAGATACATTTTGTTTACATCTAAACTCTACATAGTTCGCTCATTTTCTTTACTTCTGAGAATATTATATGTCAGTTTATTTGTGAATGGAATGTTACCAGCCAATCATCCCTTTAGCTTTGTAGTGCGTGAGAGTTTCTAGGCGTGTCTAACGTGTAAACGAGACAACATACAGGGTGTGATAAAACTGATAAATTCGTTAGTAAAAGATGTAGATAACAGTGAATACAGAATCTTTAATTTTATTATTTCAGAAAAAGAGTGATGTTTTGTATAATTTTACCTCTTACCGTAGAGACGGATGTGTATTAATTAGCTAATTAGTAAGGTCAACTGTTGTATTTTTGTAACTGGGAAAGCCTACATTGTGTTTCATTAGAACTCAAAATGTATGAAACAGTGTTTAATAATCGTCAACATTTCTCTCACAACCTGTGTATTAGCGTCTTGACTTGCTGCCACCGAGACAGGCAACAATGGCCGCAATAACGAGCGCATCCCTTGAACGTGGCCAATCGATGCGGATCAGAGCCGTGAGCCTGAATGGCAGCCGTCAGCGTAGAAGTGAAAATTATGAACCTGTGTTTCATTATTTGTCAAAATTTCTCTCAATTTCTCTCACACCCTGTGTGTTAGCGTCTTGACTTGCTGCTACCGAGACAGGCAACAATGGCCGCAATACCGAGCGCATCCATTGAACGTGGCCAATCGATGCGGATCAGAGCCGTGAGTCTGAATGGCAGCCGTCAGCGCATTGACGGGCGGCTTTATAGCCATCCGCCATGTTGCCGTCGTACCTGGTATCAGCTAAACTAATTTGTTTGCGTGTTCATATTTTTAGCTATGAAAAAGTTTTAAATATTATTGCACATAAATAATACGTGATTTCTTAGTATTTTATGTTGTCTACTGTCTAATAGGTACCTCTATTACAAGCTTTGCTTAGCTCGGGATTGAATGACTCAGCATATCATGTCTAAAATTTGCTTTGTGTCATGAACAAATTAATAGTTTATTCCTATTCTATTGGGGGCATAATTTTTCTGTAATAGAATTAATATGAATATCCGGTTTTTGAATAAGTGAATATACTCGTACAACTGAATTGTATTTGTGCGTACGTAAGCATTAGCCTCGTTCTTACTAAACCAAAACCGTTCAATCATACAGCTGCAGGGTTCGAAGCATTCGATTACTCGGTAACCGAATCGATTACCGAGTTGGGATCGAGTCCGACAATCATCGTCTGTTGATACACGATTACTGCGGTGCCGGTTACACTTACGGGGCCGTGCTAATAAACTAAGTGCAAACTCGATTATGATTTCGGGTGCGTCCGCCGGGAAATAGGACGCGGCGAAGCGCGTCGCACCGCGCGGTTCACGTTTCATGATCGCGAGTGATGTTCGGCTGTCGATGTTGTTTGTGTTTAGTATAAAGCTCCCCAAACCTGTCAGTATCTCTACTGAGTATCGATAGAACGTTTTTTTTGCTTTAAAATTTAATCGATTACGGAATATTTGTAGAGTTTCAAATTGCGGATGCAATTCGTTGCTCACAAATTATTCCATGAATTTACCACAGCAGCACTGATGACGACAAATTCAGAAACGCTTAATTGGCAAAGAAATTGATTGCAACAAGTTTTAATTAGCTTTACTTATTGTAGGTATTATCATTTCTTTTACTAAGATTATAAGGATCTTTGCAAATATAATGAGGAATTTGTGATAGCAGCCATTAAACCAAGCGAACTAAGTATATAACAGAGCAACAAGAAGATGCAGAGGCAGAGATGAAAAGTATCGATAAATCATTATATCGACACCCACAGCCTATCTCTAATTCTCACTGGATTACCGCTGTCGCTCGCGCCCGACACCCAATTGATCGACACCGCAGCGCTGTTAAGCACAATATTTTAGACCTAATGAAAATTGGGCGTTTTAGCTTTACAACGCAGCTATAAACTTATTGCCGTAACCGAGTTATTACAAGCTATGGCTTTAAGTTAGAATATTAAACTAATGGGCATGTCGAAGTAATGAATCTAATATCGATAAATAAATCTGTTTATTGTACAAAACTATTTTGTTACAAACTTCTGGAGAGAGAAGTGTTTGTACAACGTTTGGAATTTAGAGGACGCCCTACTTGGACAAAAATTAGCACTTCAAAGTGTAATATTGCTACGCTAACAGATCCCTTAATCGAAAAATAGTCTTAGCACCACTTAAGTCATTTTTGAAGAAGGCCATGAATATAAATAAGGGTTCTTGTCAGAACTACGGAACCCTAAAAATATGAGGTATGTCTATTTCAAGGGACAGTAAAGGCTACATTTTTGGAAACAAAAGAAGTAAAGTTAGTTAGTTACGGTGTATGGAGATGACATTGACGTCAATATTATTACCAACATAAACAACGGAAGTCCGCTCAAATATTAGTAGCTAGCTAGCATTTACTCTCGGCTCTACCTGTGTAATTGTGTATGATCAAAATCACTATAAGATCTCTTAAGACTATGGATTATGATATGTAGAGTCAATGGGTGCGTAAGATTAGTTTAGCATACTCTTCGTGAAAGAGATTTCAGAACTAATAGCTTAGGGGTTCAGAAAGCTTACGCCGCTTATAAAATATGAATCATGTAATTCAAATAATAAGACTATTATGTGTTAATAGTAATAGAATGTTAATAAAATAGATAATTGCCCTTTATCCGCAGGGAGTAATTAATAATAAAAGTTAATAATATCAAAATGATTATTTGTGTAATTGAAAAATAACAATACCTCAATCTTCCTTACTTAATAAGTAATTAACAATTAATTAGTAACCCAACCTACTTACAAAATTGGAAGTACTGTAATGTAGTAACGTGTGCTTTTGGCAGGTCCCTTGACTCTTTAACGAGACATTGGACTGTCAAATCGGAAACTTAATTACTGTGAATGACTGAACAGCGTGTGATGGTTCTGATAGTCGGTCTTGATTCGACGCAAGCCATGCTTGCCCCAACGTAATTAGTGTGATGTTCATTTTACATTCCGACAGCAAGCATAGACAGACAATAAGGCACGTTGCAAACACAAAAGCCAGTACAATTAGTGGAAAAATACTTTAATTTTTATTTCCCTTTGAAAAAGAAAACAGAATTGCTTGAATTTTCAGGAAAGCGTTTTAATATTTGATAAAACTGCTATACAATATGATCTTTAGTTAGCTGTGCCCTAATTGGGTCCATATTGTAGAATTGCTTGAATTGCACGAACTAATACGAGTATAACAAGTCCCCAAAGCAATATAATAAGAATTGTACGGAGCAACACATTATTTTTATTACTCAATCATAAAGTTACGAAGTTATTCTATGCAAGTACTCAACATTTTTAATACCTAAGTGTTTTTCAGCAGCATGGGACTTCGAAGTTAGTTGTTTACTCTTTTTGAGTTATGACGTCGTTCATTTTACATATCGGCATTCCTGCTGGGGAAATATTGACTCTAACCATGCGGCGGTGGTAATTTCCACGATGCCCATCAACGCGCACGCTCTCTATAATTACCGTGCCTAAAACCACCGTGATTAGTAAATAACCGGTAATCAAGGCTCCCGACGTGAGAAGTTGCTATAAAATAACCGCTTAATGTACGAAAAATTAACAACTTTTAACAACAATCTTCCGCTGTTAGTAATATCTTTAATTAAGAGTTACCGATATAAAATAACGATCATGTTAAAAGATAACTTTATTGGAAAACGGTTTGGCTACACGAAGTTTCGCGCAACGTGATAATTATAAAAAATGTGATTAAATATTTTTAATCATGCAGTGAAACCGATATGTGTTTTATTGGTTATTCGTGTATCGCGCGCTTTGTAATTTAAATTTAATTTTAAATTTCACGAGCGGACAAAGAAACTAAATAGTGTGAATTACCTACTCGTATGTGTCAGTTATTGAAGTTCTGAAGATAAAGGCAGAATAGTGTAGAATTGCTAGATTCTAAACATCACCTAAAACCCATTTAGACATTCTAGAATGCACGTCTTATGTAGACGATTTAAAAAAATAGTAATTTGAGATGTAGATATTTTGAAAATTTCTGCGGTTTTATCAATACGAAATTGATAACGAATGTTACAGTTTCTAGAGACACAGGTATTATTTTTGAACTCTGGTTTCTTATTCTTCTTATTCTTTCTTTCTTAAGAAACTCGAGTTTTTTAAGTATTTAAAGATTGAAGGCCTATTCTCATTTCACAAAACATTGATATTCGAATACACACATACATGTAATAGAGTTATTAGATTAATTTCATATTACGGGCCTAAATTTTCCATAATATTAATCGTTATTTTTGGTATTGTTAAGTTCAGAACGATTTTCCTCAGTATTATTCAAGTTATTTTTATTTTAGTTCACATTTAAACGAACATGGCTGCCGGGTATTTAGACTGTATCTTTATGGTCTCCACAATTATCGCAGGATCGAGGCGTGGGTACGCCCGAATTTACAGCCGCATAAACTCGCAAAGAAAACTACAACTGCTTTGCTATTGCGGTTTAGTGGCTCGTAAAGTTATAGATCTACATATCTTGCAGTTTAAAAGTTAGCTTGAAGGTGAATTATGGTTTAAAGTTCTAAAATTGATGTAAAACCATGATATTTCTTTGTAAGTAAAATCACCTTCACAAACTAGGCAAGCCTTTTATAGTTCCCGCACTTAGGCTGAGTTGCACCATCTTACTTTAACTTTGACAAACGTCAAAAATCTGTTAAACTCCATACAAAAAGCGCCGGCTATTGTTATTGTTAGGGTTAAAATAAGGTGGTGCAACTCAGCCTTTTAATAGCATGTGGTGCTGTCAGATTTGAATGCTTGGAAAATCTGTTTTTATGTGAGTGATGGGATCGTCTCCATAAGGCGGTTATCACACTGCGCCGCGCTCCGCCGCGGAGCGCGGGACGACAGATTTAATCATTGTATGCAAGTACCTCTGTTTGTATAGAAAACACGCGCGGCACTTCACACTGACAACGCGTCTGCCCGCGTGATTTTTTATATGAAATCACGCGCTCCGCGGCGCGGAGCCCGGCGCAGTGTGATAACCGCCTAATAGCATTTTTGCTATTTACTTTTTGAAGAAATTAATCTGTTTTGTTGTCCAAGTAACTCCTTCGAAATTTTTTATAAGTTTTCTCAGGAATGTTTAGTGTACATACGAGGACTTCTAGCAATGAGTTAGGGGGCGTCCATAAATTACGTGAGACTTTTAGGGGGGGGAGGGGGTCAACAAAAACCTCACTAAATCTCACGTGGGGGAGAGGGGGGGTCTCAGGAAATATCACGTAATTTTTTCCGCAAGAAATAGAGAAATAGAGTTAGCCAGAAAACTGGGTTTAAATCTTAAGTAAAAAAATTGGGCAAGTCTGTGTCGTGCACGCGCTTTGTAGGGTTCCGTAGTTGTCCGTCGTTAACAAAATATATTTCAGAAGCAAGCAATTACTTCATCTAAAGTCGCTTTTAATATTTTATTCTAAAGAATTTTTATAATACATGAGTTAAATGACTCTTAAACTAACTGACCTACCCTAACCGTTATAGTTTTCTTGAAAGTTCATAAAAAGCAGTATTATTATGAATTTTTCCAGATTTTTCAAGCCAACAGTCTTGTTTTTAGAGGGGGGGACGCCCTGCTCGAACAAAAATTGGCACTTTAAACTTTAATAGTTTGCAATCGGATCCCTAAATCGAAAAATAGTCTTTGAAACCCCCAAGTCCAACGATATCCTACACGATGGTGTAGAAGTTGAAAAAAAATTCATCCCCACTTTACATGTAGGGGAGCTACCCTAAAAAAATGTTTTTTCAAAATTTAATTCTACCGTTTTGTCGGCGTGATTAATATACATACCTCCACAAAATTACAGCTCTCTAGTGCCAATAGTTTCCAAGCAAAACCTCGGACAGACAGACATATCGAAACTATAAGGGTTTCATTGTCAGGACTACGGGACCGTAAAAAAAAATATTTTCTATGATGATAATGACATTTTATTCTATACCGTCAACCGTCTAAACAAATAAAACTAAAAATGCTTCCGTCTGCATGTGTGAATACTAAAATGCAGAATAAATAACGAAATTAAGAAAATTATAAAAGAAGTATTTTTATCAAAATCGATTTTGCTAGATTATGTAGAAAGGAACAATAATTAGACTAGGTACTTCTGTAAAAAAAAATGAGACCCTAGTACTAACCGCTGTCACTACACGTGTTTTTCTGGATCTATTTGTAATCAGTGGGCTTAGTGCGACTTTATATCGATCGTCATCCGCTAGCGACTGCGTAAAAAATGACATGCATTAAATGTATCATAATTGTACAGCGTCCGTAGCAGATACTTTCAAGAACTAAACATCTTAAACATTATAGATCTTTTTGATGCACTCGTTAGCGACAACGGTAAATGCAAACTCGCACTAAGCACACAAAAAAACTTTCTCAGTTAAATTACTCCAAAACTATTAAATTTCGGATTTTTTTTAAAATATCACGTGAGATTAGGGGGTGGGGGAGGGGGTCATGCAAAATCTCACCAAATCTCACCAAGGGGGGCGGGGGGGTTGAAAAATAGCCAAAATTGTCTCACGTAATTTATGGACGCCCCCTTACTGACATTATATCAAGAATTGATAAAATTATCAGACGTTTTATTCTATTCCATTTATTTAAGTATCTTAACCAATCTATCCCAGTTTTAATCGCCTATTTTTTAACTATCGATTATGAAAAAATATGAATAATCGGTTTCGACATTTCGCCCATCTCTAGCGTGGACTAGAATGCATCCAAACTAATTAGCGGAGTGAGTCAAAAGGGCTCTATTCAGTGATAGAGTCGTGAAAGGCCAGTGTGGCGAGGTGCTCTCTCACTCAAGTTTCATATTTACCAGCCTTTGAGTACCTAAATGAACGACATTTTAATTAAACTCAACGTTACTAATTTAGTTTGTTGTTTAGTTCGCTTAAACTTAGACAATGTCGACATTTTTGATGATCGTGAGTTTTATACTTTATTCGGACAAATTATAGTTTGGTACCATTCGACTGACGAATCAAGTAACGTTTTGTCAATGTACGTATCTCTTAGCTGACTGAGAAATATCAACTCTTCAATAATACAAAGGATCTGCAATATTGCAGTAAAGTTTAGAACTCTATCGAACAGAACATTATTTCGAAATACGTCCACAGAATGCAAAATACAGCCACAATAGGGTTTCCCCCACGTAATACGTTCTTTTCGCAATTATTCCTCTCTAATTAATGGATACCTTGGATAACCGTTAACTCTGAAACCGTACATATTACGTTTGTTAGAAAATTCCATTCGTATGCGGTCGGGTGTGTTACACTTTTAGCGCGGTCAAAGGATTTTAATAGCATTAGTTAGGATTCGAGTGAACACATGAATGTAAAATTTCCCGGGCAGTGACAAAGCGATTCACTTCCTACCTAAAGCATCGAATTTGCATTCGTAACCGAGTTTGTGCATAAAAACACCCCGATGTATCAAAATCAGTGCTGTGGAAGTTACGGATATTTTATTTATAGTCTTTGGATTACCTACACTGTTCGAATTCTCATCGCAATTTCTCTGATTACTTTAAATAATACTACGCCCGCGACTTCGTATGACTGGACCCTGTTACTAGGGGTGGAGTTTCGTAAAATCCGTTCTTAGTGGATGTACTCGTAGGTGTTATAGTTTCTGAGATTTCGTGATCAGTGAGTGGTATTTCGTTTTTATAGATTAAACTGTTCGATACTTATTAACGAAATAAAAAAACACCAATTAAAACCGTGGCTTTAAAATGATTCAATTTAAATTGCATGGTCTGAAACATTTACACGGTACGGATGGGAAACGTAACTAAAAATTGTAAATATAGGATTTCGGCATTAAATTCCCATCCTTATTAAACCGAGTAAAATTGCGGAATGTTATAATGCGCTAATTGGGTTTGTCGTCGACTCGAGTGCATTCGCATGCAGTTTTATTCGCAGTCAACTAACGCAAAAATGTATTTTATGCACGTCACGGGAATTTGATTAACTCTGGACGAGTTGCATTACAATTTCACTTTTTATTACGACACTCGTATTTGGTTGGCGATGCTCTGAGTGTATTAATTTTAACACATTTATGTTCTGGTTTATGAACTTGGTTTAGGTACCATTGACTTAGTACGAGCATTGATACCAACTTTAGAACTATTTTATCAAATTAATATTTTTAGTACCTACTTATATGAAATACTTCAAAATTACTTCATTTGTTTATTTATTAGTTTAGTACCTCCCTACGATCCACATAAACTAAAAATAACAATAACCTGTCCGCTTACGGATCAATATTAATATATTGTATGAGTTTCGATTCACGTTCGGAATTAAATTGAAACTTTATTAATCCTGGAATTCCTATTACAAAGTTAGTATTGTTAGTAATTAACAGGGTTCGTGCCACTTCAAAGGGGATTAATTTCAATATTTTGTAACAGAGAGAAAAGGCTCGTAGGTAAAAGCGATCCTCGTAAAAGCCGCTTTTTCGAAAACCTAATTTTTATCAACCGGTTTAACGTCAGAGGGAGTAATCGGCAGTTGATAACTTTAGGGGAATTCCCCGAATCGGTGATCCCTGGATTAAGCTGATGAACTGTAAAGGAAAGTAGTAATTAGTGCCGTATCAGCAGGACACAAAAGCTGTGCCTTATTACGTGTGTAGTGGCCATCTTCGCAAAATAATTACATAAATATGATTCATATAATGAGTGTAACAGTTATTGAACAAAATGGCTTAAAAAGTTACTCGTATAATTATCTCTTATCAAGGTTGTTAAAAGAAGTAACTTGATTGCAGCTTAGTCATATTATAAGAAAAAATTAACTTATAGAACTTATAGGACTGCTCAAAGTAATGTATATTATATTTGCCCTGCAACTTAGTACATTGCGTCTATTTGAAATTGCCATTTCGCATATAATAAGGGAGCAAAGCGATTTCAAAGCAATTAAGGTACCCCTCTTGCTATTTACATACGTAATGAAAGCAACTATCGGTGCGCAAGAAGCCAAAGAAATTACTTTGAACGCTAACACCGACTTGATTGCTTTCAGAGCGCAGTTTCCTGGATTCGCTTCAAAGATCCTGTAGTGTCGTCTGTCGAAACATTTTCTCTACATTTAAGCGACTAAACGTGACTTCAACCTCAGTAATGCAGTCTACACACCATACTCGCCGACATGAGTCGCCGGCGGGTAAGTCGGCGGCATCACATATCGTTTAGAAAACTTTGTCGGCGGCTCGACATCGCCAACTATTTTGGCAGTTGCTATCAACTCTTAATGCGACAGTTGCTTTATTAACCGCGTGCAGAAAGTTGACGTGTGCTGTCATTGTTGCATTTCTCGCGAGTGTCGGCGGGCAAATTTGAGTATTGGCAGATATGCCGCTAAAATGTTGCCACAAATCGCAAGGTGACACGCGCAGGTACAAGTCGTCAATATGATTCTTTTGAAATAAAGCCGCAGACACCAAGCTGCCAGGTTGTCGGCGGGTTTAGTGTGTAGATTCCTTAATACAGCAACTAAATTATTCGGATTCCCTTCAGAGAATTGCAGCTTGGTCTTAGCAGTTACCTCGTTTTAGATTTAGAGAAACCTCTACACTTCTAAAGGTTTCGCGTGAACTGTTAAACGTTGGTTGCAATTTTTTTCATTTTCCACGCGGAATGGAATGGATAGTAATAACGCGGTTAAATTTTGTTTACGAGTTGAGAGTAAACACTCCTGCGCTGGAACCTTTGAGCAAATTGTTAAGGGTTGTTCTAAGAATTTCTAGAATCTTCGGAATTGCTTAAAATGAATGAGAAATTCAGAATTTTTTTAGACTCAAAAAATATAGGAACTTTGCCACGCATTGTTCCTAAATAATAAACGTGGCCATGTAGAGCTCAGAATCTACGAGAAAATGGCAGTGGCTTTAATTTTAGACTGTAGGTTTTGAAGTTTTAAGCCACTGATTTTCAGCCGTAAAACCTCATTTGTCAAGTAGAAATTGATTGCCCACATGAACCACATTCACAAATCTGATTCTGAGGCAGTTGAGAACATTGGAAAAAGGGTTCAATTTCTCTATTCCTATAGTTGTTTTTGTAATGCTCGCACGCGTTCTCACTGCCTCCATAATTGCGTTATGGCGACAGTGTGGACCACAGTGTAATGACGTATTGTAAGCCTGAGGCCAAACAATGATCTAATTAAAATTCATCATAGCTCATTTACGCGGTGATTACTAGCGGCTTACGGAATTATTGGGTAATGCACTGTCCATGGTGATACGTGGTACTCGCAAATGCATTATGAATGGTTAGTATGTAATTATAGATTACGGATTTTCACTACTTAAAGCAAAATGTTTTTGTTCATACGCAAATCAATTTTAAGATCAACCACACCATCGTTTGAGAATGACTACCAAATTCGCTGTTTTCTGTTTAATTACCAGGATACGGTTTTACGTTTGGAATTATTGGCTTGAGCAAATATATCTAAAAATCTTCAGTTCGTAAACTATGTAGAATAAAATATGTTTGACTAAAACTTTGTTTAGTGTTACCTCATTTATTTAAGTAGGTATAAACCTGTTTTACAAAGTAGGTACTTAAGTGTTTCAAAGAATAGTCTTTGTGACAGTTTAAACAATCTAATTAACTCCACTAGTTACAAAATTGTCTGTTATTATATCACCAGCATGGCGGTTGCTTAACACGATTTGCCCGAAAACAACGCTCTGGGATATGGAATTGAAAACTGGCAGCGCGCAATTAGCTGGGGATTAACCGGATTATGCAATCACGCGCCATTCATAATGTTCCTGCGCATTTCTGGCGCACAACTTTGGTGGGAAGACGGTTTAATAATTCGGCTTCTTCGTCAATGGAATTTATATAAGATTTGTGTAGTTTCATATGTGAAATGGAAAATTCTGACGCTTCAAAACATAGTAGATATAGTCAATGTCAAATATGTAGTTCGTGAAATCCAAAGTATAAAAACAAACAAAGAAGGAATCCTATTGTATCCTTTATTATGAGATAAGCCTCAAATACTGTTTTCAGTGGCCAAAAGCGGACTTTGATGCGAACTCAATTTTCGTTGAAAACATGAATCAACTAGGTAGGTACAACGTTTTAACGTGTAATTGTTCCAGCATACGAAATCGCAGATAAAAGCTGCACTGAATACGTAAGGCACCTACACTCATTTCATATGGAAAAATGCATTTCATCCTCGCTCCGTGAACCTCTAGCACACCCAATGGACACGTTCAGCTATAAAATAAACACTAAAACTCCTCTAGTTTACAGATTCCGTTCATACAGTGGCACATGCAGACGCATTATACAGCACATTTTCTAAACAAATTGTTTTATCGCCACTTCCAAAGTGGATACGCTCGGTCGCGCACGTAATTCTTCTCAGACCGCATACAAACAGCCCCTAAGGAGGCGACAATCCTAACCGCAAACAATAAAAATATACATAAAAATAAATTTGATACTTCGAGCCGGCGGACCGTGAGGAATATGCGATGCGTACGCTCGCTCTCACGTCCTTTCCCATTCGAAGACGAATGCCTCAAGTGTCAATACTCCATCGAATAGTCGCGCTCAGGTACGATGCGCGATGAAAACATGAAAATGGGGTAGTGAGGAAATATGTCATGCGTGTTCAAGCATTGAATAGCAAATTGCATTGTGCCGTCCGCGCGCAAGCGTCAACCAAATTGGATTGCGTACCATCTAGTAATTCCGATCGTGATTTCAGATGATGATGTTCGTGACAGGTTTCTAGTAACGGCAATGATAATTCGACGAATTTTATCGATTTTTGTGCAATATCAACTTTTGTGTAACTCGCGCGACCCATTCCACTTTAATAATTCAACGCTTGCTATGGTTAATAGATGGAAAATTAGATTTGCGCGGTTGTCGTTATTGAGACAACGTGTTGTATAAAGTTGATTAATTGTTCAATTATGTACCAGGTTGTTAATTTATGCAGGCGTCTCACATACTTGGTGGATAAATATTTATGAGATTACGTTTAAAAGCGCCCTAAATGCGGTTCGCCCCCGGCTTGAATGAGATTAGCATGAGTACGAGTGGCAACAATGACTTACTGTATTACTAACACATACATCAGAAATTGATACCGTATTCCGGTGACAAATTGAGTCGTTCGCGGCGTCAGGACAAGTGAATATCTCATTTGGAGCTTTGACAAATTACAGGACGAATTATGAAACTGTAACGTGGATGTTAATGTATTAATGAAGTCTGCATCACCAAAGTTACCTCTGTTTTGAAACGTTGTTGGTGTTTTATGCAATAGGTATTAAGTATGGGTGGCTTTAATTCATTCGGAAATGATGCATACTCGTTTTGTTTATGCAAGTAATATCGATTTATCTTTACGACCGGTAACTCGGTGCGCCAAGTCTCGGGTTCGAAGCCCGCACAGGACAAATAAATGGTGTGCATAAGATAATTATGAAAATGCTCACAAATTTTTGGATCGTTATGAGGTTTTTCTTTTGTTTTCGGAGTATTCTATTAATTTTAAACAATCAGTTATACCGTTTTGTGTAAACATGACAAACTGGCTAAATGACCAATGAAGCTGAAATATGCTCTAATTAGCCTATTATATTTGGAATCATTACAACATTTTTTATTTTGAACAAAATAATAAATATATTTTGATTTAAAATTAATTATATTCGAAACTAGCTTTCCGCCCGCGGCTTCGCCCGCGTGGAATTTTGTCTGTCACAGAAAAACTTTATCGCGCGCGTCCCTGTTTCAAAAACCGGGATAAAAACTATCCTATGTTCTTTCCCGGGACTCAAACTATCTCTATGCCAAATTTCATCAAAATCGGTTGCGAGGTTTAAGCGGGAAAGCGTAACAGACAGACAGACAGACAGACAGACAGACAGACAGACAGAGTTACTTTCGCATTTATAATATTAGTTGGGATTATTATAATTGTGTAAGAGACAGCCCTAGATTAGTGGACATTTTCAGAGCTATCATCATGAACTGAGTTTTTTCCATTTACCTTTAAAAGACTCGACCAAAATTGTACTTTAAAACTTTAATACATACGAGAATGTTATTAAGTATAGCCCGACCAGGAACATAAAAACCCTCGCCATGTTGCGGAAAACTAATGGTACTAATTTATTTTAATGGCAACAGTAACTGAAAACTTCATTGACATGTCACCTTGCATGTCAGTCTGTTGCTGTCAAAGTGTAAACAAACTTTATTTTAAACGAGCGCTACGGATGCGGGTAATAAGCAATACTCAATCCTAAACGCTTTACATAGAGCTTGGTTTGCTAGGGCAAACATCTACAGTGGTGCGCCGACGCTGCTTAGACCCGAAACATGAATGAACGGGGGCGTAGCATAATCGAGCGTGTGTGTGCAAACAATTTAGGCCCTTAAGGTGTCAAGGCGTCCGAGTCCCCGATAGTACCTGCATGCCAAATTTCAAGAGTCTATCTTACGCGGTTTAGATTTTTTCATACAATTGTTTTTTCCCGCTAACTCCCGTTCCCGTGGGAATTTTGCAATATCCTGTTGTAACTAAGCTTTAAGTTTACTAAGGTACCTTCATGCCAAATTTCAAGAGTCTATCTTACGCGGTTTAGATTTTTTCATACAAATGTTTTTTCCCACTAACTCCCGTTCCCGTGGGAATTTTCCAATATCCTGTTGTAACTAAGCTTTAAGTTTACTAAGGTACCTCCATGCCAAATTTCAAGCGTCTAACTTAAGCAGTTTTGATTTTTCATACAAAAGTATTTTCCCGCTAATTCCCGTTCCCGTGGGAATTCCTAAGTATCCTATAACCTGCCCAGGAGTATGAAGAATAATTGTACCAAGTTTCGTTAAAATCCGTCGAGTAGTTTTTGTTTCTATAAGGAACATACAGACAGACAGACAGACAGACAGACAGACAGACAGACAGACAAAAATTTTACTGATTGCATTTTTGGCATCAGTATCGATCACTAATCACCCCCTGATAGTTATTTTGAAAATATATTTCATGTACAGAATTGACCTCTCTACAGATTTATTATAAGTATAGATAACCAACAAACCCGTTTGTTTAGAGCCAGTGTCGTAAATCATTGTGCTGGCCGAAAGATTGTGATTAACCCCAACAAAGCTAATTTGAAGCTGTCACAAGGCGTAAATTGTTGGTTAACGAGTAATTACGAGTGCGCACGTGGGAACCTCCCACGGGTTGATCCACTGCACTAGTGGATAGATGGGGTCTATTCTAAAATGTGTACTATTCGATATATCGATTACATTCGTCTCTTTCTCTTTTGACCGTTGTTCTAAGTCTCTGGTTCACTACGAGTAAGAAGCAAGAAAATCCTCCCACGGGTAGATCCAGAATAGCTGTTATAGAGTAGGCTCTATAATTCTATTCGATATGTCGATGCCTCTCTCTCTCTCACACACTATTATCTCGTCGTCATTTTAACACTCTTGCTCAGTAGGTATTTCAAGAAGCGCGACAGACATCCCACGGGCCAATCCACTGCACTAGTAGATAGCAGGGGTCTACTCTACAATTCTACAACGCTACCAATGTTGATTCCACCCATCAATTCCCATAGTATTTGTGCTCGTGACTGTACACGTTTGCGAATCGCATTGTTTCATAGATGGATGAGATAGATCTCGCGCTTGCGCTTCTAGCGCTTTTGATTAATCGTTCCACACCGCGCAATGTATAATAAAGTAGTCCTAGGGTTCGCGTATTTCCAAACCTTGCTACATTGTTAGGCAAACGCCCGGGCGCCCTGCGCGGGCGCTGCGAAAAATTAGAAATCTCTGTTCTCAAGGCGAATTAGCTTGGATACAGTTGTGTGAGCACAGATTTTAGTCGTGATTACCTTTACAATTAGACACGATTATCTACTTAATTTCCTGTAAACACACGAGGCTGTGCAACGCTGCGATGGAATGAGCTGGATAACAATGCATGCAACAAGAAAATTATCTCTGATTAGACAAATTTGTTTCACTTAACTAAAGTATTCATTTCGCAAACCCTTGAGCACGGTTATTATAATAAATATTAATAAGGCAATATTTTGGGATAATTTGATTACACTCGTTAAATTTTATTATTCGCAGTTGCTTATGGCTGTATATTATTTGGACTTTTATAGTTATGTATTCAGGAAAGCTAAATCTTATGAAGCGTTAGTTGTAATGAGTTCCTATGCTATTACAACTAAAATAATACACATAAGAATATTAGAATCCCGTTGTAGACTGGTTTCAATAAACCATTCTTTTCATTAGTTTAAATAACATTAAAACGCAATTTAACAGTATATGTAATAACAAAGCTGTTTACTTAAAGATATTGTTATGTCTCCATACAAAGTTTCATATATTACATTTTCACCATGACTTCCTTGAGGCTTTTGCGTAGAATACAAATTCATAATATTACGACAAAATTCATAAACTTTACGACAGCCTAAGGTTCCAACATACGAGAAAGTTTTGCAAATCATGGTGTTCATAAAAACAGGCAGTATTAAATATTTTTACGTAAATTATGCATCAAGGGGATCTACTTTGTTGATGTTACGGGAACAATACATTGCCTTATGTAAGTACTTACTTTGTCGATGTTACGAGTACAGTATTGAACCGAAAGTAACGGATTTTCATCTTTCGCGAAAAGCCTGCGATGGCTACTTATTTCCATTTTTAATACAAATTGTTAACAAGTATTTTCATTACTGACCTTTCCAGCTCTCTCAGTGAAATACAAACATATTTTTAGAGAGAGCATGACGACAGTTAATACCGAATAGGTATAGATCGATGTATCGATACTTAAATAAAATAATTCGGCCGAAAAATCATTATTTAAGTGTGTGTCGTAAAACAATTTATTGAACCGTGTTTATATAATTTTGTTTTCACAAGTCCTACGTGTAAGATTTGTTTCTTCACCTCGGCGGTATTCCATTACTCAATTTTATTGCTATTATTTACTCTAAATTGATGTTTATACTGGTGTTTATCAAAACGAAGCTTTATGAAAATGCCGTTGAACGTCAATAGGTCATTGAATAGTCAAGAATGGGTATTATTCAAACCATTTTAGACGTAATTGTATGAGTGGCATTGAGAAAATAATTAGAAGACACAAATATTGCGATTATATTGATATTTTTGAGGTAATTGAATCAAGGTTTTGTTCTATATGGCATAAAATATTGATTGATGTTTAGAATATTTGTTATTCAAGATTAGTTTTTCAAGTTCAATTTCAAGGTGCCGCGATGTTCATTTGTTAATGTTTAGTGGCAATTGTTATTTTTTCATTTTCGATGATATTTAACGCAAGCATTTGTTTTTTTTGCTGTTATGTTTTGTTATAATGCTATGTTTTACATACAATCTATCTACTGGATCAATTTCATGTCCAACTTTTTGCGTTTTTTATTGGATGTCGAACAATGTTTATAAAAACAGAATGATGTTTGAATTATTATCTTGTAACTTACCTAACAATTCATTGTTTTTTTTATTAAAAAATAAGTTTTATAAAAACCTGTAAAACACAGTTTTATTTAATCAATCAAGAATAATGAATGTACAGCAATTGGAAGCCTTATTCGTACGAATGAGATTGGCTTTTTGCTTGTATTTGCATACAAATTTTAACGAATTCAGAGCAAAAGTACGAGAAGTTCTTTGTATCGAGTTCTTTTTAAGCCACATAGAGAATTTGTAAGGCACCATTGACAAATTTAGCGTTTTTACAATCGGTTACCATTGAAATATTTTATGTTGGATATAAATCTTCTCTATACTTCCATATAGGTACTAAAAACCAGAAAGGAAAAAACATAAAATATTAGTGTTTAAGTATTTAGCAACACACCTTCGCGAAATGCCTAGCGCTCCTCTCATGAACTTAGGTCCTAACACAATAAACAATAGGTGCGTTGCAAAACCAGACAACCCACGATTAAGCTTATTTATACCCGTCGGGAGTAGATCCACGCAATAGCTCGCTAGCTATACAATAATTTAATTAAACAATCTATGACGGTATGGTAAGGCCATCTTTGCAGGCGCGGCAAAATACAAGGCTCCAGGGCTTTATCTTGGAACATCTAATGTCATCTTTGTTGTTCTAACTATTAATAATAATAGTATTTACTTATTAGTAGGTAAGTTTCCTAAAAGTCAAAGTGCCCTTTAACATGTGTCGGACAATCAATATGATACAAGCCTGCAATCTTTTTTTTTATATGCTAGACAAGGCAGGTATTTGACCGCAATCGCACCTGGTGTTAAATGAGATGCAGTCTATGATGGTACATATCTGCCCTGTAAGTGCCTATTCACTCTCGCCTTGAAAACGCCCGGATTATAATCTTTTAACCAAATTGGTACAAAATCCACAGGACAAGTTAACTGTATGTTCGGTCCAGGATTCTAGGTATCTAACCTTATGAATGGAAATATTTTAGCTCTCGAGGATTGGGCTCAGTGGTGTGTTACTAAACAAAACACAAAATAAGTTTCTTTTATTGCATTCAAACATAAAAATAATATTGCACGTCAACACTAAAATGTGGATCTTATTTTTGTGCAATGGAAATGTTTTTGCTCTCTCTTGTCTCGGCTCCCACGAATACACAAGTGTGTTATCTGAAGATTGTGTTTTAATTCGAAAACATGGATGGATATGGATGATTCTACAGTATGATTTAGCAATCTAAAAATCACAAACGCACTAGCAGGCCTAGCAGCGAGTGTGGTCAGTCGTTAATTTAAACAAAGGAAGCATTCTGCTGTTAAAAAACGGTAATTGTGCAACGGATTAGAATCTTCATAGGCAAGGCTGCACTTTATTTAATTAGCATCCCATTATGAATGTTAAATCTCCAGATTGCCCGTGAATATTATCAGATGTATGTAATTGTAGAGTTGAAAATGTTATGTCTACGCATATAAAGCACTATGAACTACTTTATTTACTAGCATTTTCGTAATAAAACGTAAAGTTCTTGACCTCGGTATAATTTGAAGGATAACGAAGCCTATTATATTCTCTCGTGTGCAAGAAAATGCACACAACAAAGTGATGATCAAAAGCATCCACAAAGAGAATCTAATCATCTAAAATCACTCGATTAAACTTAGGTTTAAACTTAGCTAGGTAAACCTTTAATAAACAATCTATCAGACAAGTTCGAAACTATGTTTGACGATTCAATCGTTCAAAGTTACGTGAAAGCTGATAGTGATATTGCTTGAGAGCTGGTTTGATCTAACTAGACAACTGCTTTATTAAACCGACGATTATAACAAACGACTATCGCGAGACGAGATAATACAGGGTGGCCTAAAATGCACAACGTGATTTAACATGTCTCTCAAAACCATTGTCTTATGGTGAAGTCGAAATTTGTTAAGAAAAATACACAACCGAAGTAAGAGCCTATGCACACGGCGTTCTTAACCGCGCTGTCTACGCGCATTTTTAAATGATACAATTTTATTGCGATGCACATAAGTCAGACCCAAACTATAGACGTTTTGTAGAAAAAGCTTCGATACTTTTAATGAAAGCCGTGTGGCTATTATAGTTACCAAATGGAGATCGGATAAAAGTGTGCATGGAAAAATTTCGACGCGATTACAAAACCTTTTTCTTTTGTGAACTACATTCAAGACCAACCTGTATTGTTTCAAAATTATTATCGAGAAGCGGATAGTTGTAGTGGGATAGCGATATTAGCTAGCTGTCCGCCCCAGCCTAATCAAGGCGCCCCTTTGCGGTCCCAGTACTGCAGCTGCATTTGTTGTTGCAGTTGAACACAGCTTTGAGATCGTCTATGCCAGCGGTTCCCAAACCTTTTGATTGAATGGACCATTTCCAAGATTTTCTGTTTTGGATAGACCTGAAGTTCCGGATTGCTTACAAAGGCAGATGAGTAAGTACTTTTAACTCATTAATATCATAATTTTTTTTGTCGGTGCTGTATAGTGAATTATTTCATTCATTCGTACCTATATTATATCAACCGGCAAATCTGGAAATTATTGGGGGAGGAGGCCTATGTTCAGCAGCGGACATCCGTCGCTGAAATGATGATGGTGACGATGAATCTAGGGCATTTCTTGAACCTCTATTCCAAAAACCACTCAATTTTTTACTTTACATAGGTAGATCACTTAGACACATCCCAATAGACTTGGGGGTCGAAACAAACTACTTTGGGAATCACAGGTGTAATCCCACAAAGATAACAGCGTATTTGAAAATGGACGTAGTTATAAGTTGCCGACTGTGGTGGACGGTTTTATCCGGGGACTTTGAGTATATTTTGTTCTAATCAAAGGTAGGTACTTTTGCTGAAGTTGGGCTCCAATTGATACAAATTAAAGGCTTAGTTATTAATTCAACTTGACCAAGGACAACAATCGTATTTTTAGATAGGTATTGCTATCAATGTTAAATTGAAAAAACCTCTTTTTTCTTTTTATTTATTTGCACTACATTTATTCGTATTTTCTAAAAATTAAGCTTTAATCTAAATACAACAAAGAAAGCGCATTTCTAAAGCCTGATCGTTTGAACACAACGACATAATGATGGTTCAATCAATTGATTAGTCACGAACTTCATAAATAAGTCCTCATTCATGTTCGCTGCATTTCCTAGAAGCTCTAGGAGACACTTTGATTACAAAGTAGGTGGTTGCAGCCACAAAATTATACGCCTATAAATTTTCAAAGCTAGAAATGACTCACAGAGCATAGTAATTGAGGTCTTGCGATCAAAGATCGTGGATGGATGGGCATTTATAGTTATTCCGTATTCGACCCACGACAACTCAACCCACTCATAATTTTTTCCTGACTCAACCCAATTTTGTTCCTTACTCTACCCACAACAAATTTTTAATTTTATGTTCCTTATTCACCCCAAAAACATTCCTAGCTCAACCCATTTTAAAACCACTTCAAAAATATAAGATTTTTATGCACGGTCAGAATAAAAATATATTTTTTAGAAATTAAAGCTCAGTTAACTTTTGTGTTAAGATCGTTCTATTAAATAAAACTGCAGGAGTTCTGATACAATAATATATTTGAAAAACGGTTTTCACAAAAGGACACAAATCAAATAATGACTAATTAAAATCTATATTATATAAATCCACTATAAATCTACTATAAATCAAACGATTGTGATTTTTTATTAAATCAGTATAACCAAGCTATGGCGTATAATTTTTTCCCCAGACACTTGTTCATGAATGTCCAAAAATTTAAATAATACAATATTGTATGTTTTATCTTTTTTTTCAAGCGGTATGAGATAACAAAAGAAAAATAATAAAAGTATTCATGTGGACAGCTAATCCCGCGGTATAAGTTTTGAGCCTCTTAATTTGTTTATGTATTTACCTTAAAATAAAATAATTTTTTTGATTTATTTTAGTTAATTTTTTTATTTAATTATAAATAAATTTACATACTAGTATGTATTTATCATTATTAAATTTCTGAAAAAACAGTAAACGTTTTGCTATCCATACTTATTTTTGGTATATTTACTTTGGGTTGAGTAAGGAATGCATTTGGGTAGAATAACGAAATTTTGTAATGGGTAGAGCTAGGAATACTAATTTGGGATGAGTGAAGAAATGGGTTGAGTTGTCGTGGGTCGAATACGGAATAACCCGACCGAGCGGAATATGGTGTGGTATCAATTATTTAAATTGCTTTTATGATAGGACAATCGATGAAGACTTGCAGAAAGGAGGGTAATGGTTTGCTACAATTATTTACTTCTTTCTCTACTACTACTAGTCTCACGGTCACGATAGCGATGTAGATCTTAAACAAATCAAGGAGGATAATATTGTTTGATAAATGAAAAATATAATTTTGGCCATAAGCCGGCCAGTCCTA
Organism: Ostrinia nubilalis; assembly: GCF_963855985.1. Taxonomy (NCBI): domain Eukaryota; kingdom Metazoa; phylum Arthropoda; class Insecta; order Lepidoptera; family Crambidae; genus Ostrinia; species Ostrinia nubilalis. The sequence goes on along the minus strand of NC_087094.1, from coordinate 5,771,376 downwards.
GTTACTGAATCCGCTAGTATCTCCTATTTAAGCTATCAGACTGTACTCCTTATACTTAACATAAATAAATATCTTGTCAAAGTGGAATACTCTCAAATTACCACAATTTTGAATGAATGAATACACAATTCGTTTAGTTAAATAATTTGGGCACCGTGATCCAAAATATTTCGACAAAACAAATGAAATAGTAAAATATACTCAATCGAGACGCAGTCTCCCGCTTTTTAAATGAATCTGTCAATCTCATCTAATAAGATGCAAATAGATTTTCAAAGATAAAGCAGTTAATAAATTACATTAACCATTTATTTTGGCTGTGTACTTTCTTATTTAAATCAGATTAATTTAAATGAGTAAACTGAGTATTTCTTACTATTATTTACTGTCACAAAGTAGGACGCCAAATAGTATTTTTTATAGTTGACAATTCTGGCAAAGTAGGTACTCGATACCTACATAGTGTAAATTGTTGTAAAGGAGAAACAGAAGGATTATCTGTACAATATTTAGCTAATGTTTAGTATAATTGACAATACATCTAGCTGGAACACAGTAGGTTGTTATGGCGATATAACGAGCGCGACAATGTTCAGTCACACAAAATGAATTCCTAATAAATTCGGTTTAGACCGCGCGAAGTTTGGTTTAGGAGGCATCTTCGACAGCCGTTACGAATATAATTAATGGTTTAACTAAACCGCGTTTACACGTTCCGATTATGTTGGCTTTTATTTATTTCACATCAAACAATTAACGCCCGTATTCACAAACATTACTATAAGGTCTCACAGGGCGCGTGGACGCACAGGGTGACAGACGAACCAATCACAGAGCTCTATTCAACGCAGTGCGTTCGATTTGCTGCGTCACTTAAGCAAGCATTGTTTGTGAATACGGGCGTAAGTCTTTTTAATTTATGAATTTGTCATCTTTGTTTATGTTTATTTGCCTTAAAGAAACCCATCAAAAACCCATGCGAGGGGAATTGAAGCTTTGACGTTAATGTCTTCAAAGGCAGCCGCTTTATTGCCATAAGAATACAAAAGCAAAAGCAACACAAATGATTTTAAGACGATCGGAGCTGAGTGCTTTTCTACATCTTGCATTTTTGTGTGTCATCGACAAAGCGAGCTCGCGATACATTATTCATAGCACGTTTGATTGCAACAATAGAAAATAAGGATACAGCTGAGACATTGCATACTGGTTGTGGAACACAAAAATACGAAGACAACCACAAGCCAACTTTGATACTTAGAAAAAAGTTGCACCATAGTAAATAAACAATGTCGAAATAAAATACGCACCTTCACGTTTCACCTTATTTTTATGTTGTATTTATGATACTTACTTTATTTGTACAAGAAAAAGTGGTTTTCGTGACTAGTTTCCGAATTTATCACCAGTAGTATCTGTATTTGGAGTGTAAAAAAAGAACTGAGAGTACCAGGATTTTGGCGCGTTTTTGCATATTATTAAGTATTTATCTATGAATAACTTTGCTCAATCTTAATAGCATAATAAGGTGGTTTTGCAAGCTGCATCTTAGTAAAGTTGATCATTAAATAATTAACACTGAGATATATATTAATCGATATTAACATCGTAGAGTGTAAACCGCCCTCTTTGTATCAACGCGCAATGGCAGCCGCCCGCGATCGTGCGTGTCAACCCGCCCTGAATAATGACGTCGGCTGACATTTAATTTCGGATACAAAAGGCTGTTTATGCTGTTTACCCTAATCCATTTAGCAGCATCCCAGCGGATGATATTGACAGTGAACCTTTTAGCTTCGCCTCACTTAATTATGTTAAGGACGCTTCATAAAGTCCGTTGTTGGATTTTGAGTGTCCTATCACCGTTACCTAGTGTACGTCATCTTGGATAATTAAGAGGATATGTCAATTAACGGAGACCATCAATTAAATAAGGTTAAAAGGTCTTTACTTGGCGGGATTGGTTTTAACTTTAACTTCTATATCGACTTAAAAACTCAACTCCGACAGACGTTTCTCAACATTCTTTAAAATAATTGATTTTTAATTTTTTTCATTAGGAAAAACTTCATATATCATTCATTTTTCATATATTCATCTTTGGACACCCAGATCTTTTGCTTGTTGTTTTCATTATTTTTAAACAAAGTATGATAAGGATATGTATATTGTGTAATAGTTTTGATATATTTGCCTATGTAAGGAAAATTGTTTGATTTAGATAACGTAAGTGACAATTAATCTTCCTTCAAAAGCACAAAGAGCCTTTTGCAAATTCCATCGCATCGTAGTGGATTTTGTATCTTAATATGCAATAGGCAACTTAAAATCGTGGATACGAAATAACAGTTTATTTGTATTTATTCTAAAGGTCATCCTACGCGTTTGAATAGGTACGATCACAATAATGAATACAACTATCCATTATTGTGATCCTTATTGCTACATTATTACATTATTTTCGTACCTATTTTAGTTGAAGTGCCTCAGAAGATACCATAAATGCATATTATTGCAATGAATTAAAGATTCATTAAATACTTTAATTGTTATTTTATTGCTAAGGGAAGTGTTTGCTATCCAGCCGACTCTAGACGAATGCACTCTGCCAGGAGTCACCCGTTTGAAGGTGAGATATAAAAAATACGTTCAAAATTATCCCTTAGGCCCAGAACACACGGTGAAACGCAATTGCAACGAAACTACAACCGCAACGAACTGTCTCTCAACGGAATTTATGGCAGAAACATAGATGCAACTCAAAAGTAACTAGAAGTTGCGGTTTCGTTGCAATTGCGTTTCACCGTGTGTTCTGGGCCTAAATTGCTTGTATGTAAGGTTTTGTACACGCGACTGTGACAGTATTTTCTTTTGTTAAATCTCATTACATCAAAAACAACCTAAAACAATACTAAAGTTCAACCCTGTTGACAGCTGATTAAGGTGTGTGTGGCAATGTGCCATCTTGTCCCACCAATGCCATGTCACGCAGTCTGTACAACTCATGAGTGACACGTGACAAGTCATTTACCTGTCAAATTAGTTTTTTTTAAATCGTGACTTATAGTTTGTCGCATTCCAGGTTTAAAACAAATCGTACTATGTAAAGTAACTCTATCACATTAAGGTGTTTAAAACAAATGAATCAGTAAAATTATTCTTGTTTGAGGTGCCCATTTGCGTTTTCGATTTGCATTATCTTTAAATGAAAAACAAACAAATGTTGAATTTATATGCAAAGCCTTATTTTGATAGCCAAAAAGGAGATTTTATCAATTTAAGGCACTACGAACGAATAGTAATGAGACATCTTTTCTAATATTCAACGATAGCACTTGTAAAGATACGCTCTCCTCTTGAAAGCTTGCAGGTCGTATCCGTCCGGAAACACCGCAGTCGACAGTCCATTCCACAGTTTGGTTGTACGGGGCAGGAAGTTTCTAGAGAAACGTACTGTTGTGGACTGCCAACCATCTAAGTGATGGGGGTGGAAGTGCTGTCGGGTAGATCGGTGGCGAAAAGTGGCGGCAGGAATAAGTCCGGATAATTCTTCGGAGCACTCCCCGTGATAAATGCGATAGAAGATGCACAGTGAGGATACATCTCTACGCAGTGCCAAGGGGTCAAGCCGATCCGAAATGTCCTGGCAGTCAACGATTCGAGCTGCTCTCCGTTCAATGCGGTCCAGAGGGAGAAGCTGGTACTGGGGCGCACCTGCCCAAAGATGAGAACTGTATTCCATATGAGGCCGAACCTGCGCCTTGTAAAGTTGCAGACGATGGGCTGGAGTGAAATACCGTCTCGATCTATTGAGCACACCAAGCTTCTTCGAGGCTAATTTAGCCTTACCCTCTAAATGACCACGGAACTGGACTTCGCTCGATATGTCGACACCAAGGATTCCGATATTGGCTGAGGCAGTTAGGGGAGTGCTCTCGAAACAGCGGGATACGACAAACGGCAACTTTTTGGCGGTGAACGCGCAAACTTGTGTCTTTGTAGGGTTAAATTGGACCAAATTGCGTCGACCCCAGTCTGAGACCTCCTTCAAGGAGGTTTCAATTTCGGACACAAGTTTGTTACGGCTCTCAATGACGTTCTCCCGAGAGATATTTGCGCGGCCGGTATAAGCGGCATCAACCGTGCTGTCATCCGCATAGCAATGAATGCCGCTAATTTGCAGCATATCATTGATATGCAGAAGGAAGAGCGTAGGCGATAGCACACAGCCTTGGGGGACACCAGCATTCACAGACATAGAGTCTGAGCATTTGCTGTCGACAACGACCTTAATGCTTCTGTCTGCTAAAAAGCTGGCGACCCATCCGCATAATTTCTCGGGAAGCCCATAGGAAGGGAGCTTCGAAAGAAGCGCTTTGTGCCAAACCCGATCGAAGGCCTTCGCCATGTCCAAACTGACCGCCAATGCTTCCCTCTTAGTCTCGATCGCCTGTGCCCAACAATGTGTCAAGTAGACCAGAAGATCACCAGCCGAGCGACCTCCACGGAAACCGTACTGTCGGTCACTTAGCAACTGGTGGGCCTCTAGGTACCGAAGGAGCTGGCTGTTGATAATGGATTCCATTATCTTCGAGAACAAGGAGGTGATTGCTATCGGCCTATAGTTGGACGGATTTGAGCGGTCACCTTTTTTAGGGATCGGGTGCACCAAAGCTGTCCTCCATGAGGTCGGGACTATGCCAGAGAGGTAGGAGAGCCGAAAAAGGCGCGTTAAAACCGGTGCTAACTCTGGAGCGCACGTCCTCAGCACGATAGGAGGGATTCCATCGGGCCCACTCGACTTATGGATATCCAGGGAAAATAGAGCCAGGCGTACTGAGCTTTGGTGGAACCGGATATCCGGCATACAGCTCTCACACCTTGGTATAATCGGTGGCTCATGTCCCCCGTCATCCAGTGTCGAGTTGGACGCAAAGAGTTTGCCCAGAAGATCGGCTTTCTCCTTTGCATCGTGGGCCAACGAACCGTTTCCCATGTGCAGGGGTGGAAATGATGGCGTGCAAAAATTTCCTTGGATAGCTTTGGCAAGAGACCAGAACGCACGAGTTCCAGAAGGAAGACGCTCTAGCTTCCCACCAATTCTACCAATGTACTCCGATTTCGCCCTTGCAATGACTCTTTTGAAAGACCTAGAGGCAAAGTTAAACTCCTTTTTTAATGCGCTGGTGTTACTACTACCTATCATCGAGATAAATAAGTCATGTATTTATTAGCTTTTATGGACTTTCAAAAGGAAAACTATAGCCTAGTATTGTAAATAAAGTCCAGAGAGTGTGATAACCGACAGCATCATTCTGATTAAGATCACTAGAATTTTTTTTAATGTAACTGATGATTTTTCGACTAACATTGACATTGTTTACGTTTAATATTTGAAGTGTTAAAAATAGGTCCCTTTTCCGCTCGTTTAAACGAGTGAGTAATTTATATTAAAAATAACGCAGTAAATTATATTAACTCACCCTTTATTAAGTGTTCCGTCCACTCCAACGCTGGCTCTGCAAAGAATATTAACATTTATTAATAAACTTATATTACAGTATCGTGTTTTTAAGGAAAAAGTACAGGGTGGCCCAGAAGAAAATTCACTTTTGAAAATTTAAGGAAACGAAAACTGTACATTTTTGTAGAACTTTAATTATTGCAATTTAAAGGAAATTTCATGCAATTTATTTTTAAATTTACTTCCTTTTTTAAATTTGATCGTACATGTGATTCCCTTGACATTTACAACATTCGGTCAACATGCATAAAAATTTTGGAAAACTTTCGTTAGAGTTACATCGAAATGGATTCAGGATGGATGAATGCTGCAGAGTTTTTGGATTATTAGAGTATACACTGCTCATAACGTAACCCCATAAAAAGAAGTCTGCTGGAATGAGATTAGGGCTTCTTAGTGGCAATGAGATTTCACCCCTGCTTAATTGGTTTGTTGCATCGAAAAGATGATTAATTTTTGAGAGCGCTATACTGGCATGCTAAAAAGCTTCTTGATTTCAAAGTGGCATGATTCGCAAGGCTATGATAGGAGCACTTGGTTTCATCAAGATGGGGCTACGTGTCACACTTCAAATGAGAGCATTTAGATGGTAAGAGACAAATGTTCCCACAAAAAAATAATTTCAGGTAGGTGAGACATCTCCTGGCCACCAGGAAGTCCTGATCTCACTCCAGAAAACTCTTTTTTGTGGTGTTACCCTAAGAATAGAGTATACTTTTATAATCCAACAACCATGCAGCAAGTGAAGCTGAACATTCGGCAAAAAATGGAAAATAAGTTTTGAGGTAATTCTAACGAACGCATTTCAAGATTTTGATGCATGTTGATCGAATGTTGTAAGCGTCAAGGAAATCTCCTGGACGATGTAATTTAATAAAGATAAATTTAAAAACAAATTTCATTTCATTTTCTTTGAATTGTAATGAATAAAGTTCTACAAAATTACACAGATTTTTTTTCCTTGAATTTTCAAAAGTGAATTTCTTTCTGGGCCACCCTGTAGATATTTTATTTAATAGCACTTATTTTGTGTTCAATATTTTTACCAAGTTTTCAAACATCGAAAATATTTTTTCCTGTTCAACATTTTGATTATAAATATTCATCAAAAAGTCCTTTATTCTGATAAATGATCACGTTGTTGAGGGAAATGTTAGGGAACACTTTTTGGGGATATTTTTTTATCTATTTACATTTTTAAAAGAGGAAAGTCATCTTCTTACTAAATATAAACTATTGCAAACTAATTCAAACTACGAAGATTAAGTTTCAAATAAAAGGTTTTAATGATAGAGCCGAATTAAGAAGCTAATGTTTGTATTACAATTTCAATTTTGAGGGTATGATTTATTGCAATTGAAGTTTATATTTCATTTTCAGCCAAAAGATGAGATCTAAAGATTTGCCAACAATGTTTATCGGATTCATACATCACTAGTTGTCGATAGTGCGGGGGCCGCGTGTCACAACTCCGAATAATTCATGAGCTCCAGGGGGCGTTGGAGAAGGTGTCACTCTTCGGCATTTTGTAACTACACGATCCTGGCCCATTGTGCTATTATTATGCAAAACCAGTTGAAGTGTCGATATCACCTGACTATAGACTCGATTCTCGCGAGTAATCGTTACTCGGTGCTCCTCATTACGATCGAATTGTAAAGCTCTAGTCTTTAGTCAACGTCTGAAGTTGATTGTACTCGTAGAACAATATACGAATGTGAAAATTAGTGATGAACATGTGTTCAGTTCACACGGTATGTACTAACTTTGAGCTTTGTTATTAGATCGAATGTGATGTTTTACTAGTCTTCTACTTCTATATGTGTTCAAACTAGTCTAACAAAAGCATGTGACATGACATGGCTGAATAATTTGTTTTCAGATTAACCATTAACCAGACTGCGAACAAAATAGTTTTACACCAGGCGTCTGAGTCCCAAAAACATTACTTCGTCCGTTCAACGTGGTTTTCTATTTGTATAGACTTATTTTTTATCGATTTCATTATGTTTTATGTTGTCGACGCATCACTAAAGTGTCAATTTTGAACTACAATGTGCTGAAAGGTTACTAGTCTATAATATTGGGCTCGATGTAACACTCCCAAGGTTGCCGTTTCGGGAATTGATTGCTCTGTAAATATTCAAACAGCTTCATATTCCTTACGACCTACAAAATAGAGTCGAAAACAACTATACAGTAAGGTGTGGGCGTGCCGTGAGAAATTAAACTGCTTATTTGGAAATAGCCCGCTTTAGTTAAATTGCACGTCAGACGAAATAAAGTAGTTTTCTTAAGAATTATTACTTTAGCATTGTCTTGTTAAAGTAATACTTCGTTAGTTCATCTGAAGCTAATGCTGAGAAGCTTTTTACAAATGTTTATTAACCTTGTGGCTTTAAAAAGATTTGTAAAGATAAGGAACAAATTATGATGCGGTGTAAGCAATACCTATTTCTATTTGCTTTTGTATTTGTCTTGACGTTTTGGATTTGATGTGAATCAAGTTTTGAAATTGATTGCAATCTACTACTGTCCATCCTTCAAGATGTACCTACACAATTAAATAAGAATCAATTAAATTAATACAACATTTCTTAATTTAATATTACAGTCAATTTAGATCCTTGTCTGCTCATAATCATCTTTGTATTGACAGACTATTATGAAGCGATTTATGCTCAAAGCCACCTCCCATTCAAGAAAAGTGTATTTCTCATACGTTCATTATAATTTTTAATTACCTTAACAGCGGTACAGACTGACATTGAGACAATCCCATTACGAATTACACAATGCGAGTAGAACCCGAATACCTGGTTATTGTCTTGCTCATTGCAAACTATGCATTATGTTAACATTACCAGCAACGCCTTTTGTATCAATTTTGACCTTTATTTTTTGCGCAATAAGAGAAATAGGTGCGGAGTAAGAAAAGAGTTCTACTTATTTAAAGGATTGTCGGAGTGTTCGTCAAATAGATCAGCTAATCCATTTAGGGTGGATTCGACCAAACTGGAATAAATATTCTTCTTCTTCTTCTTTTCAGCCAAATGACGTCCACTGCTGGACAAAGGCCTCCCCCAAGGTTTTCCACAATGAACGGAATAAATATTAATCTCAGAATAAATCGTCAGTTTTGACATATTTCTCATACTGAAACTGTCAATGTGCCAGTTATACCAGGAGTTATTCTCGAATAAAAGTTTAGTCAAATCGGGCCTTAATAGACGACAGCTGAGAAATCAGGTCAAGTTTAAATTGTGATAATCTTAATTCCAAAGTTGAACAGCAATTTCATGATCAATATTTTTTTATGAATAAGTACCTACTTATTTTTTTTCTTGAGTTGTATTAGCACTTATTCTAGGTTTGGAAATTAAATATGTTAGTTTAATATACCTATTGAGGACGCAACTTGATATACATAGTACCTCCAAAAATTTACAGTTCTTTGGAGAATTGGAGAAGTCAACCGATCAAAATTACATTACGTGTTTTGTCAATAAAAGTGGTTGACATTTTTAATTAATCTATTACATATTTTTATAAGTTTTTTCATATATTATTATCACATTTATTTATTTCAACGCGTAAAATTGTGAAAAACATGCCTGAAAATGACCCTCGATTTCAGTAGCAGTGAAACAAAAGCAGTGTCACTTTAGACTATTATTTTTATCGCCCTGAGTTGGTTCACTATTTTATCGCAGGTGCGATCTCATTCACGATCCCCAAGTAATAAATGGTTTTACTGTTGTCATTGTAGTGTGACTGCACGTTTGCTCCTGTTCATTATGGGAGGCTCATGTTAATCGTCTGGGAGATTGATTACGTCATGTAGCGAGATGATATTTCAGTATTACGTATAATCTTAGTTTTGGTTATAAGCCGAATTATCTCTTGTGTAAATTGAGTTGTGTAATTTGGGAACATGTCGATGGTAAGTACTTGTACACGAATGGTTTGTTATAATTAAGTTGATCTATTCTAATTAAGTTGATCTTTGTGATTATTAAGATTGGTTCCGTTGTGCCGAAATAATAATAGGGTTTACAAACCATTGGTCTCACGTCTTAGCAAACTTTTTGTAAGACCTACCCTACGCTTGGTGGACAGAAGATCATGAGATAATAGGTGTTATTGATTGGATCAGTAGGAGATCATGCTCTTTGAAGCTCAACTGCTATTAAATTGGCTGAATTGATGAAGATCACGAATTGAAAAAACTTTTTAAAATAATACGGTAGTATTTCGAATAGAAACAAATAACTCAGAGACATTAGTCTGAACTCACTATTTAAGTATCCTATCGTATACCTACAGTCAGTATTCATGAACAAAAAATTCAAAGCATGACTAAGCCTTATAACAGGTAGCAGTAGTTCGATTTTTTCTAAAACGTCAAACGTAATGCCGCCGTGTGTCCAATCCGATGGAGGGAGGAGAGATCCTCAAAGGCCAGACGAGGCCCATAAATACAAGTTAGAGCCAATAAGAAATTATTGCCCTCTCTTATTAATACTCGTATTTTAACCCTCCACTCGCAGAAGCGAATAAAAAGTTTAATAAAGGTGGGCCGGATTAATTCGATTACCGAAATGTTATGGTCGGATTACGAAATTAAGGTTTTTTTGCAGATTAATAATTTATGAGTATGACGACACAAAGTAAGGACTGATCAACTGAGGTATCTAATGTTACTTATAATAAGTGCCAGTACCACACTTCGAGACCAACATTTGGCAAGTGCTCAGCAAGAAGTTTCTTTGTTTTTATTAATTTTTTGATAGTAATCTTGATTTGCGATTTTTGTTTATTGGGATTTTAAAGCCATATTATGATGTTAATGGCAATAAAAAGAGGATTATTTTTATGTTATTGTTATACTTATGATATGAATGTAAGTTTACATGGTCGACATTCCACAATAAGCAAGAAGTGACTTTTGACATTGTAAGTGTTAATAGCCTTTTTAGTATTTAGCTCGTGAGGTTCAAATAACTAGTTATCAAATCTCCTTGAAGCTTTATTTATAATTTGAAATATTTCTTTTGCCCGCCCAATTTCATTAAGGCAATATAATTAGTGTTACTGCCTTTGTGTAACAATGTCAAACGGGAACCTTCATGGGCTGTAAGGTCATGTCAAATGTCACGATGTAAGGCAATGTCAAATACCGTTATCGAGCATGATCTGCGTTGGGCAGTTATCGGCACGCTTTTGTTTAATGAAAAGGCAGACAACAAACAAATCAAAATGATTGCACAATCGTGCTGAGTCACCTGGGTATTTGATTCTAGTTAGCATTTGTTTTGTAATAGGATGGAATAAAAATTATCAATAACTAGCGGCAGCCCTGGACTTCGTACGCCTGGATCCCGTTTTACCCCCTCAGGGGTAGAGTTTCGTAAAATCCGTTCTTTGTGAGCATCTACGTTCTAAAAGGAACCTCCATGTAAAATCTGAGACTCCTAGCACATGTAGTTTCTGAGATTTCGTGATGAGTGAGTGAGTCAGTCAGTCAATCAGTCAGTGACCTTTCGCTTTTATAAATATACATTTTGATCCACACTACACTTTTAATCATCTTCATCAGGTAGGTAGGTAATTTAGTCTTCACTGCTGGATCATAACCCTCTTTAATTTATCAAAATCAGTAACTAGACACAACAGGTCCTGTCAGGTTTAGGTTTCCTGGAAAGAACGGATACACCTATGATTATAGTTAGCCCTTATTATTCTGTAGGAACCTAATCAGATATTTACCCATATCATCTAAGTATGTGTCTATCACAGCTAATTTTATTGAAAGTCTTCATGAAATAATAGAAATTTAATACAAAAGTAACCCACAAAATTGGGGCTATTTTGAGGACAACAGAAACTAAGTTCTAACATTATTAAAAGTTGAAACCTTTTAGGAATATTGAAATTCGTGTTAACAGTATGTAGAGTCCGACACTACGACATTAGAGCACCTTTTATTCCTCATTAATAATCTAGCAGCTAGCAAATTTTATCCATTAGCAAAATTGCATGAAATAACAATATAATACGAATAAACTATACCCACAATCGCGACGATCACTCACCGCTATCTAAATTAACGGGCTACTGTGTCGGCCAAATTAAATTCATGAATCAATTGTCATTGTGACAGCTCATTTGCTAATTCAAAGCGCCCGTTGTGCTCATTGGCTGTTATCGCGATTATATTACGCTGCCCCAAATACCTTCCAGTCACTAATACCCTGGGGTCACTCTTTGACAATGAACTCAAAACGTCAACTGACGTTGACAGAACGAGAGTCATTGCCGTAGGATAGTATTGTCCCACCATTGATGAGAAACGACTATTTTCTCGTAAAAGAAACGTACAACAAAGACCTCATATGGAGTTGCTCCCTGACTATTCACACTACAGAAATCTCTCCACTAGCTTGTATCTGCGACAAAAACTGCCTGAAAGATTGGCAAAGTGATGCTCATTTAATTTCGTGGTGGGAACACTCGCTAACATACCATTCTGTCATCATCCTAGTACACCGTGAGATATAAATAATTGGAACTTGACGTGTGAACGTTTATTAAGCTAGAAAATAGTTGATAAGTAGTCGCTTAAGCGACGACAGAGAGACAAGACAAGTGCCTTAACAAGGCGCATTGTGTATTATCAAGATCGATACGACTATCGATGAAATGGCAATACCAAAGGTTGAAGGAAACTGGGGTACGGTAAATACCAAGGCTGTAGATGCTTTGATATTTGATAGTCCAAAGTCAGAGCAAACATAAGGTGCTAAGTGGAGATGGTTATCGAACAATGCATCGTATCAATAAGACAGCGCAGCGCGAACGCTTCGCCGATAGATATCTCGCGGTACGCCACTTTATTCGGAGATCTGTTTTGATACAAAAATAGCATTGAGATATCACTGTGATTTATCGTGCGAAAATACTTTTTGATTTTAATGAACTATTCGATGATGAGCTCGTGTAAAATTGGCTATCTTATACCGGATATCTACTATGCTAACAAGGAATTAATTTTGTATCGTTATTTTTTGTCATCATCGATAAAAAATGATTACGTGTAAGATACTTAGATATATTTTATTACATTAACTTTCATCTCTTAAATGCAAGAGAAAATAGAAAGGGGATAGACCCGATCAGAAGACAAATATGGGCCCACTGCGTTCATGGCGAATTACAAATCCGATCAATGCGAGATTTTATATTAGAGGTTAGTTTGTTTGGATTGAAGCAATTTTCATGTTTACTCGTGCTAAAATGTAGCGTTCCCATTCAAGCGAGAAGTCACGTTCCTCATATCTTGACTTTACTAATCGCGTTTCCACTAGAGCGCGTGGAAGTCGCGAAAAACCTATGAATGTTATTGCTTGACGCCTACGACGTATTCGCTCGCTCCAGTGGGTGTACATCCTTTCTTAGCAATTTGCTAAAAGATTATACAAAAATAGCGGGATTTAGTGTCACGTCACATAATCGCAAACTTTTTAAGCAACTATTATTTAATTTTACGTTACTTGAGAACTAATTAGGATCTCAGCTGGGCTAAAAATAACAGCTATTCGATGCTTCAAAGTAATTTGTTAATGTTGTCATGCTAGGCCTTCTAGGTCAATATTTCAAGTGCCTGTTTGGTTGCTTTGTCAACCGGTTAATGGTCTATTTTTGGTCGACAGAAATAGTTTGCAACGTGCTCGTCAACAAATCACGAACTTATTTCCGCGACTGCAGCTTTTAAAAATATTTTTTAGCCTATTTTTAGATTAGAGTTTTAAAAACTGTTTAATAAAACAGGTAATAAGGTCCCGTGGTTATTGCAGTATTTAAAATTATCTTAAAATTTAAAGTTAACTGACTATAGGATGTCTATACATAAAATAAAATAATCATGCCATAAAAAATAGTAAAACAAAATATGAAACTTGGTACGAGTATAATCACAATCGTAAATCAAATCGCACACACTCAAATCAGCGAACTCTCAAAAACAAAACAAACGAGAGTCTATGTCATTTCTTTTTTTGACGCTCCACCGATTCTAGATTCGAATCGCATCCGTTCCATTTCTCTCGCACAAAGTCGATCAATCAAGACGTTGGACAGTGCGTAACAGCGGCCGATATCAATTATTTAGCTCCGATATTCGAGTTATGTAACGAGACCTTGGCGCTTGACCCTAATCGTGCACCGGCGGTCAACTGGTATGGTGCAAGGGAAAGGCGACCTCCGATCAGTTTTAAAAATTTTAGCACATGTCATTATAATTAAAATAATAATATCACCATACCATAGATCTTTCAGACGGAATTCTTTTATTAACCATTGTTTTCAGACTTCTGTGATAAATTATTTGAATTTTAAGAGACTTTAATTTCAATGTTATCTTTTGTAAGTAGGTGTACCATGAGTACAATCCGTACGTGACGTAATTTTTACTACTGTACCAGGCATTGCTAGTTTATATTAGTTAGATTAGTTACATGATTTGGTATGCACATTGTAATTAAAAGAAAAATATAATATCAGTATCATACTGCAATGCAATACAATAAAATATTATTTATTTATTAACAAGAGAGAACATAAAAACAAAGCACATTTTCAAATAGTACGAGTATATTTCTCAAACTAACGGAGGAAGAAATTGTAAGTTACGTTTACGGCAATTTTATAGCTTTATAAATTGTTATAATTCGGATGTAAAAGTCTATAAATAAGTAGTTGTTTTCCGCAACACTCACCAATTATATTAGAAAGCGGTCATTGCCAATGCCAATACTTTTAAGCTGAATGAAAGTTGTAATAGCATCCGTAATAAAGAAGTGAGCTACTGTGTAACACTCGAAATATTCACATTTTATTTAAAACCCAAACAATACTAGTAGCATACCAGTATTGTTTGGGTAAAAAATATGTTTAAGTGGTCTGTTGATTATTATATTAATTAAAAGACATTTATCTGCTCGGAAGTGAGATATATCGGGGTTATTATTAAAAATCACGTGCAAAAAATACCTTTGTCTGTCGACATAAAATAATGGTTTACTGACAAGTGGTTGTGTTGATAAAATAAAAAGTTTATTGTCTGTTTCTTATGACTTGGACAGCATTTAACAATGCAGTCAGAAACAATCAACACTGGCGTGCCGCTCGGCCGTAACTCGCGTCATAGTTTACGTGTGGGCCTCGTAAAGCGTCACGAAGGGCTCTCACCTACGGCACCCTCATAACAAATTACCGGGCCTTACGGAAATCGTAAGATATCACCTTGAACAATTGTTCCAGTTACATTGACAAATGATCCGACTGGAGCAAAACAAATAACCTGGTCGTCTATTGAAAGTTTTAGAATTTGACGTCTGGTAATAAATTTTGTTGGAAACGTATTTCCTCATTGTTAGTGAACGGGCGATATGTAAATATTGTTATAGGACAAAAGAAATGCAAAAATATGTTTAAACTCGCGATATAAGTGACGTATGTGAGAGCGGCTTAACTTCCTTGTGTTAGTTAATGTTTGACATAAACAAGTCGCCTACTGCACCGATACGAATCGGCTTTTCCTCGACTGAGTCATTCTAAAAACCTTGCATTTTCTCACGATGTGTGTCGTAAAAAAGTTCCACTTAAAAATCTAAAAAATACGCCCGAAATGTTACGAATAAGTGACTTGCAGATTCGAACGAGATTTCTTTTGTTTCCATTTTTTTCCACTAATTCAATTAGTTTCCGCAATACTTAAGTGCACCTATTTTAAGGTTGACTCAATGGATAGATATAGCTAGAATTCTATAGAACTTTACTGGTGCGTAAATATTCGATTTTTACTTGCATAATAACTAGCATTAGAAATTATAGAAATTGAACAAAAATGTAGGTGTGAAGTGCGATACCATAATGTAGTATAATAGGTACCACATGGCTTGACGAAATGCCATTTATCGCAGATAATAGTGCCTTACTTTCTGTGGCAAACCTAGAACTATAACGTACTTGTAATATTTTTGCAACTTGTTAGCCAATTTATGGGTTTGTGCCGTCACAAAAAATGCGTTACACATTCCGCGATGTAATATTAGATTTTTACTTGCATAATAACTAGCATTGGAACTGATAGATATTGAACAAAAATGTAGGTGTGAAGTGCGATACCATAATGTAGTATAATAGGTACCTACATGGCTTGACGAAACACCATTTATTGCAGATAATAGTGCCTTACTTTTCTGTTGCAAAGCTAGAACTATAAATACTTGTAATATTTTTGCAACTTGTTAGCCAATTTATGGGTTTGTGCGGTCACAAAAATGTGTACACATTCCGCGATGTAACATTGTGAGGTCAATTAATTTAAGGTTGATAATACACAAATGTCAATATAAAACGTCAATAAAAATGTAGGCATAAATAGTTTATTGTAGGAAATTGAGATATCATTGGTTAAACGCATAATTAGAGGTATGTAACATCATAATATCTAACTGGTTCCGTGAGCTGATTTTGCTAGAACTTTTCCAATGACTAGAGGTCAACTTGTTGACCAGTTGTGGTCAGAGATATACCTACACAATAGTCTAATGATTGCCTCTGAAAATAACAGAACATTATTATTATTTGCGTCATTAGAAGAGAAAGGAATATACATAGTTTAGATATGACTGACTCTAATAAAACTAAAAAGCTTTTTAATACCGGTAACAACCTTTCGAACAATATCCCTCAAGTTCTTAAAATGTCATGGCTGTATTACGATTTAAATAAGGCGAAAATGTTTGTTAGATTTTTTTATCATTGATCTCTTTTCAATCTTGCTGAATATAGAATTAAAGTCTCGCAAAAAGCTTTTATTAGTGGCGGAAGAAACTTAATTTTAGCTCCAATGAGACGAAAAGCTTCACAATTAATTGTTGTACTAAAACAACGGTTAGTTTTCACCAAGTACCTTACAATAATTAATTACTTAAGTCTGTAGTAGACAATATTCCATATTTGAACTTAGTTAAGTAAAACATAATACTCGTGAATGTGCCAAAATCTTCGTCTTTCCCTTACAGATGCGTTTGGATTATTAATTTTAGAATCAGTGGAACCGTACAAACAAAGCATGTACGAGTAGGTACTTACGTGTAAAAGAAAACAAGACCAGAAAATAACTAGACCGCCTTAAGCACGTTAACAAACGATTACTTCCATTTCATAATTAATATCAACTGCAGAACGCTCAACGCATTTGAACTAAAGCTATTCATTAAAGGACTTGCAAGAGGTTTCTGCGAGACAGCAATAAGCCGGCTAAAAGGAGAGCTTGAGACGTCCATCTAGTATCTCTGTTACAGTCAAAACTTGTAATCGGTCAAAACCAATTTTGACTGCGTTTATGAGTTCAAGACTCCCCGCAGACTACACACTTTTAGGATAGTTGGGCCCGATTCTAATTTGTTTAGGTAAAGAATTGGCCGGTATAAAATCGGAGTAGTGTGCGCACTTTCATACATGATTTCCATACTGATAAACAGTTTTAACAGTCCGACCCAACTATCGACAAAGTCTGTAGTCTATGCTAAAAGTTATGGGGGGTGAAAGTGGGGATGGGACATGTCAAACATCCCCTTTTTTCCGTCAGGGGTTAAAAATATGAGAAAATTAAAAAGCAACATTACTGTACTAGTACCTGCGAATAGGTGACATGATATATGCACAAATCACATAGACGCTTTAAAATTGTTTTATAACACATTTTTGATGATTTTCTGGCAAAATTTGGTAAAATTTTAAATCAGGCGGAACCACTTTTGACTGATTGTGAGTTTTGGCTGTAACATCTCTATGTCTTATATTGAATTAAAGCATTTGTTCCCTCTGCCACGCTGACTGCAATAAGATCGTTCTGTTCTATTGTTGTAGCAACAGCACGTTTTCCTTGTGTCCGGATGATTCTGTTTGAGAATTAGTCCGGCTACGGATTTAGATGTAGCTGGGAGTAATTCGTTTTGTCTAGATGAAATTAGAGCGAAGATAGTGCGGACGTCTTGCGATGTTTGATACAGCTGTTTTGTTTGTGTTTGTAGCATGGGTTTGTGCATTATGGGAATGAACGGATCTAAACTACATATTTTTATTTGGTGACATATGTCACCGTAAGATTACAATCTAAGTCGCGAGATTGTAAACTATCGAAATATTGTGAACAGGAACATACTGCTTACAATTTCACGCATTATTTTTCGGTAGATCACAATGCAGGAGAATCGATTCGGTGCATTATGGTAATGAACGAGTCTCATATATTTTTAGTGTTTGTAGTGTCTATCTTAAGTGAAAACAGATGAACAGTTGACAGGACAATCAGACTTTTTGTAGCAAAATAGTACTTATAACAATTACAGAAGATGCTTTACCTTTACGTGCCGTCGTCTATCTACTTACATCCATACTTAGCTTAGCTAAATAAAGATCATCATCTTTGTTTGTTTACATAATCATTTATCATTGCCATATGAGATTACTTACAGAGATATGTTAACATTTCAATTACTATTTATAGCCGAAGAAGTGTGCCGCCATGATTGCATACATTCCAAACCATTGAGGTGAAAGTTTGATATTTCAATAACACCCTGTTTTCTAATGCTCAAGATTGTGTATAATTTGGGGCAATTTGCCGGCAACAGACGAACTATTCAAAGCTAGGAATATCTGATGGGGCAAATGAGTTGTTCGCTGGATTAATGGGAACTATTTTACCGATTTTGCACCGGTTGGCACCTAAATCACTTAGAACTAGTTATTTGTGGCAGCCAGTGGCAACTCTTAATAATTCTTGAAGATTTAGTGCTCGTGATATCCTTGATTTATTGCACTAATTTGTATCACTTGGGTGTTGGGTTATTATTGCAGTATTTGTCCAAGAACATTTGGTTGTAAAGCAATTTAATAGCTTTTATAGTGCCGATTATGGCCTTAATTTTCCTGGCTTTGTACGTTATTCTAAATGCTGTTTATGCTGTTTAAATGCTGTTGAAGTTAACTTACGAGTATATAATTGAGTTACCATACTTAGTTAACTTAGCAAATAAAAGGCCTAACTAGAAAGTTAAACTTACACAAAGATTAGAATGAAAGTTGAGCGAGATCGAAATATTTTATTTACGATGATAACACCGTTGTCTACAACCGCACTTTCCGCAATTACACCGCGACTTTTGCTCGTTACGTTATTCGCAGTCTTGGCCGTGACTCGGAATGCATCGGAAAGTTATTGACTTTTGATAATGAAACCAGTTTGTGGTGCTGACCGAGAGAGACCACGACCTCGTTTGGAACCAGATGGGACTACCGCGAAATGTCTCCAAACATGACGCCTTCTATTTACGAGGCATACATAGACGATTCTGATTGAAGTTTGTCACTAAATATTCTCTATTGAGCCGCAATGTACGCCGCATTTATAATAGGGTCGCAGTGACTCACGATCTAACTTAGCATTTGGTAATGCACCGGCTTATTCAGATGACAGCGTCAAGTTTACCGGCGAAATGAGTTTCGCTACTTTTTCTTCTTTGAGGTTTATAAAAACATTGAAGTTACTTTGATGGAAGAGTCGATGTTAACTAATTTGACTGTGTTACATGTTAAGAAAAATTCAATGACACTAAACTGGATCTAAACATAAGATGATATCAATCAACTTGATTGATGTACGAGTATGTTAACTGATATTTTATGGCTCTCTGTATTTATTTGGTGATCAGTTACACATGTCATCATTAAAATAATTCACTATGTGATTAACGACAGGTGGGGTATTATGGTCTCTAATGCTTTAACAATGGCCATTATTTCGAAGTGCATTTGCATCGTGGTAGGTGGTTAGAAAGTCACACATACTCGTAAGTGTAATGACGCAAAGCTTCGTGTCTCATAAATTGTGTCGTCCTATCGGATAACCATCGTCACGTGCGTTGTAATATTTAATGACATTAGAAATATCGCCTAAGTGGGTCCGTATAAAATTGCTTGACGCGGAAAAGCTGCGGTTTAGTGATCACGACAAGTTTCGCAAAGTTACCGTTTGTTTCTGGCAACGGTTCAGTTGGGCAAGACGTTTAGAAATATTTCACCGTTTACGTTTTTTAATTTTCTCTTGTCCTCGAGCCAGCAACAGGTCTGGCGCGTGTCACACGTTTTTTTTATCATTTTTTCAATTGTGTTTGCAAATTATTTGGAGGAAAATGTTGTAATTTGGCCAATCAATATTTGGGCCGGTAAAAATTTAGTCTAAATAATTACGATGCAATAGTGCCTTTTTAGTCTTAAAATGTGCAAATTAAACGAGTGAAATCATAAAGTGAAAATATAATTTGTCAGTGACAATGTCGTGATGTTTTATATTTTTATATAAAAAAATATTGAATCTGACCGAAGAGAGGTTCTTGAATGGATAACTTACATTTGAAGGAATGGCGTGAGAAGTGTGTACCATAAATATACTTATTTTCTATTTTTTATACAGTGGATTTTAATTTTATTACTGAAAATGTATTTTTTCACTTTTTAACAAACATAATAAGTTACACGAGCGTCTCTAATCTTATGTCTAGACAGTCAGAATAAGTTTAAGTCAGAATTAAACACCTGAAATGAATCACTGAAAGTAGTTACTCATGTATTAAATCTATTTCAGGTTTACTACTTTAGAATGCTTACGTATTCTAGATTTACTATAAAAATGTCTTCCCACTTCTTTAGTACATTTACGAGTACTAATGTTTAAATGCCACATCACCTCAACCTTACATAATTCATTTGTTTTAACTACCTCGATTTTATCTCTAAAACCTAGTCTACAAATTTTAATTTCTCACAAAAGCGTGGGAGACTTATTTGCACGTTGTTACATTTAAATGCAATGCTATTTAGTTAAATAGAGTTACATTAGTAATTAATCATTAGTTATTTAAACCATGTTTAGTTGCTACTGTATAATAAATAATAAATAAATAAATAATAAATAAATATCCTTGGACATTTTACACTACGCTTCTAGTCCCAAACTAAGCAAAGCTTACTGTACGTCGTGATAATCACCCACACTTAATTAAAATGATCTAAAATTATTGCATGATCAAATACAATGTATTTACTAATAAATAATCTCATATCGAATCCTTGTTATGAAAACATTCGAGAACAAAAACAATCGATTTATCTACGTGTCGAGAAAAACATCAATGAAGTTTTTTGTTCTTACAACACATCATGTTGGTTTACTTGTGAAACCACAAAAAGCCGGACCACTAGCTTCATTTGTTTACAATTTGCATCCCATCATAGTTGTATAGTTATGTCATATGATGGTATCATTTCCATATTATATTGTGTTACGCAATTTTTCATCGATGCTCAAATCGAATCATCACTTTAATCATGTAACGTAATGTTGATAGGTACTGTGATTTATTCTTACATTAGTGTCACTGTACTTATTCGAATCGTTACTTTCTAAACGTGAATAACGTCGTACGCGCATATAGCGGATGACGATACGCGATCGCGTTATTTAGTTAGTGACAGTTATAATAACGTGTTCCCACCGTAGGAAGGAACTATTGTTCTGTCGCATTCAAAGGCGTCCGGAGTTAATACATATTTCCCTTCCTCCCATCTGATTTGCATGGCCACGTAATTTTCTGTTACGAGGACGTAAAGTTGAGTCCAAATTTGTTTCGCCGTAGTAAACAAGGTGAGCAGAACTACAGCAGCCGTATTTCGTTAATGACAGTGTTGCAGCGATCTCCCGGCTCGCAGTAATTTTCTCTGGACTACAAAATGCTCCGGTTTGGTTGAAAAGGCATTTCTCGCGTAGAATTTCTGTAGCAATAAACTGTTACTTGTTTAACGTGAAGGAAATGAGGGGGTAAAGAGGAGCTTTCTTAAAGTTGGTTAGGTAGCGTTCTTAATAGAGCTGTACCTCCGGCGAGCAATCTAGGACGTCGCTCGAGGCGTCGCCTGTCTACTTAGACTGTTCTTAAGGTGGGATATTAAAAAGGATAAAATAATACTCGGTGTTTAATATCACTCTCCTTCGTTGATAACGATTCTCTGATGCTAGAAAATGGTTTGCCCAAATGACTGGCGGATCTGAGAGCTTTGTACCCTTTGTACACTATAAGTGCAATAAAGTTTTAAAATTGTATTTACCTTAACCCACGTCCTACTTTTAGGGCAATTAGAGTCAAGTGTATTTTACTGTCATAAGTGAAATTTTTTTGGATTATTGATTGGAGGGGGTGATCGGTACAAGTAGAAGTTGGTGTTATCACCATCATTTTTTAGAAGTCCACAGCTGGACATAGCACTGAACACCACAGTAAGCGACTCAGGGTCTTATATTATTACTAGCGGCCGCCCGCGACTTCGTACGCGTGGATCCCATTTTACCCCCTTAGGGGTGGAGTTTCATAAAATCCTTTCTTAGCGGACGCCTACGTCATAACATCTACCTGCATGCCAAATTTCAGCCCGATCCGTCCAGTGGTTTGGGCTGTGCGTTGATAGATCACTACGTCAGTCAGTCAGTCACCTTTCAGTTATATGTATAGATAGTATTGTAATAAAAAGGCATAAACAAAGCCAAATGTTTAACAAAATCAGAGCAGTCCAGCAGTCTCGCTCCAGCTACAAAGGCGGCGCTAACGAGCCGCGCGCCCTTCAGCGAACTTAGACAAATGGATTTAGCACTGATGTCCCTGTTTCCTTTTACCTTGCGTTAATTATGCACTGCCGGGGCATTAACTAAAACGTTCGAAACTTTAAAACAGGTAAAGGCTTGACCATGCTGGCTTCAAGACTGAAGGTAGAAAAAAATACTACTAAAATCTACTAGGTCCTCGAACTGGAAACCACCTAACCAATCACAGAGAGAAATGGTGAATAAATTATGGAATGCACAAACTTAATTTTATTCATGCATCTAAGGATACTTTTTCAGTAAGTACCTAACGATGCAATAAGAGATCAGCGCTAGCTTTCAAACATAAAGAAGACTGGAGCGTAATCATGTTTATTTGTTATGTTTTCAAGTCAATGAAATGTCATAATGTTGCCCTACTTTAGTATTAGATTATTACCCCATGACATGTCTTATTTGTTTTGCATAGTTTTTGAGTTATAAGGGGGCTATAATATAGGTATGATATGCTCCAGCTTGAGATCTTATTAAAGCATACATAGCATTGATTCATGTTTTGTTTGGTCTTATCAGCTTTCAAAGTTATAAGTCACGAAGCAACATAGTGGTCGCACACTCGCAAATATACTAGTTATTGGAGCTGCATTGAGAACCAGACATTTGATAAACCTCGCCCGGGATGGTGAGGCACGGATGGGAAATCAAATTCGATAGTAAAACGTATTGTGTGCGGAGACTCGATGTTCGTTTGCAATACCATTTATTAGGAATGGTTTGATACTGTGTTGAGTGTGCTGGATTGATCCATTATTTTAGTTTATTTGAAAGAAAACAAACACTACTTATTAATTTGTAAAACTAATACAATTTTAATTTCGGACGCGCTCTTGGCACTTGGACTCACCGGGATTTTTTGAGTCTACTAAAAAGATCTAGAACTAGACTTTTGTATCTAAAACTGATACGAGACCTATGGAAATGGGTCAAATATAAACATATCCTTTGAAATTAAAAAAAATGCAAACTAGTTACTAAAAATAAACATAATTAAGGACTGTTTTCTACCTTGATGTCTTTCTGACCAGAACAATCAGTTCCATAGATACCAAAAGGTGGTTAACATTGGTTCATAAGCCTTAACCGTGGACGCGTCTTTACAACAACTAAGAGAAGAGTAGAAAGTTCGCGATGAGCCGGAGATTTTACGCATCAGCGCTCCTGAAGTGGCGAGTTTACGTGTTGAAAAACGAGGATCGAAAGTGAAAATGTGCGTCTTCTCACGTTGTTTCAAAAAACAATGGTACATAGTCTTAAGTGCCGTTTCATAAGGCCTAAAAGCCAGTCAAGGGTTTCAGCTCAAACTAACTTTTTTCATACAATATAATGCGAGTATATTTTATGTATAGTATGTCTGTCCAAGGCTGAGTTGCATCATCTTACTTTAGCTTTAACAAAAATCTGTCAAACTTAATACAAAAAACACCGGTCATTGTCGTAGTTACGGTTAAAGTAAGTTGGTGCAACTCAGCCTAAGTTTTAGCTATGGGCGTTAACGCTAACCAGTTTTGATTTATGAAATGAAAACAAATAGCGGCGAAGATTACACAATAATTCTTACGTCAATTATCGGAAATTTCCTGACTGGACCTCTTGACACTATTCAAACACGGAATCATCTGAAAAGCTCTTTCACTCATTTCCCAAAGAACGTTATTGACTTTCCTTAACAAAAATTTAGCCGTTCAGTCAACCGTGAAAGACCATTTTTAATATTCACCTCGTCTACGATTAAAAGTGCCTACTTCGCAATATTATATTCCGAAAGCCCTGATTGGGGGAGGGTAGGAAATGCTTTTGCTTGCTGAATAGATTCGGCTTGAAAAGGGAATCGAAGGGTCGTTACGTACGAGCCTTTGAGCCTTCATAAATTTACGAATGGATGCGTGATTGGTATTTATTATAATACGATTTTTGTCCGTTGCCCCACTCTTTTCCATTTTGAATGTTGTACCGTTTTGTTCGAAATTTGAATGTCATATGAAATATCCGAACGTTTTCCGACATTAATTTATTTTTTACCTAGTTCCTGTGCAATAACGTTGGAAATAAATACATTTTCGACACGCACTGATCATTAACCTATTTGAATTTAATTTCATATACCCTGTACAAAGTTTAAGATGTTGTGCATTAATTACTGAATAACTCTCTATTAATTATTGCGTGTGATGTTAATGTAATTTGCCTCAAATGCCAAACGGTTTTATGAATGAATTAATTTAATAGTCAACGACACTGTTTTTAACATAAATTCGGAAATATTGCATTCGGAAAGTTTAATGTAGCGTTACGAGAAAATTATGATGGAAACATGGAGGACTTCGTAAAGCTAAGATGAAAGTGTTCCAGTTATAGTTTGCTATGACTTATTTGGAAATCATATTACTTCATGTTTTCGTATTAATTTGAAATGGTTTTTATTCACAGACTTATTGGAAAAACTCCCACCAAGTAACCTTGGGTTGGTGACTGAAACTTTGAAATAGATCGGCCTCTCAAAATCGATTTGGCAACATTATGATTTTGCTGTAGTTATGATTTATTTACCGATTTTACTTTACAAAACGAGCCTTTATCACGCAGAGGTGTATGTATTTTACGTATTTCATATCGCGTTATAATTGCGGTTTATTAAACATAACACGTGAGCAATTAGACTCAGTATACACAGAATAAATTGTTTTACACGGGAACGTTTAGAAACATTATTTTGAAACAGTTCAAAGTAACTGGAGTGTAGTACCGAATAGGCTTTCCTTGGTTGGCATTGAATTTTTGGTTAGTAATTTTGCAATGGTTTATAGTTTGTAGTAGTTAAGGCACGGAACCATGAAAATATATGTTCTTTGTGCAACTATGTACAAACTTTCGATACAGTGATAAAACGTGGTTTAGTGCTATTTCATGGTGGCCGTGGTTTACGATTAATTATTTGGTTTTTAGAGCATTGTTTTCTGTTGAAATAATAATGTAGATTTGTTACGGATTTAAATATGTAGTTAACTTGTTTATAAAATCGAGATCGATCACTTTTATATCTAAAAGGTGTAACTAAAAAGAGAGTGTATGACAAGACAAATTTCAGAGTCGGTGCTTGTACTGCTCGTATGTAGTCGCCCATAAAACAAGTAGAAGAAAAGTAAGCCGCTCTGACAAAGTCATATTGAATGATTTTGACTTGGGAAAAGGACGAACATATTATTATATATAATGACCATATTTCCCATAGCTGTTTCATTATTATTTACTTCCTATCGTGAAAATGCTTTTACTTTGTGTTATCTATCTTACACGAATTATAATACTTATGTCATGACTTGCATTTAATTACGAGTTACGACTTGATCAAGATAAATTAAATTCACTATCAATTTCGTTGTAACGACCCACTGTTATACACTAATTTTATGGTCATTTAGGGTCATAATTCAATCTAGTCGAATATCAATTTCGAACAAAGCATATAACAATGAAACTTAAGTGCATGTAATTATAGTTTAAACTAGCTCAATAATAATGCCTTGAATGAACCCGATACTCCGCACGTCACTTCCCTTTTCTACGGTAATGGTTAGGAGAATAATCGTAGTTGCTTACCATGAAGGCCGCGTTTTTTTAGGTCATATGTAAAAAGATTATAATAGTAATTATGTAGTTAATCATAACAAGCCCCGCCCAGTGGTCGTAAGTCTGGCTGTAAACTTTGTCTTAGGTGTGATTTTAATAACTGCTGCTGCAAAGGAGCTGATATGTACCTAATTAATAATGCCAAGTTATAGCCCGGACCAAAGCTTTAAATGATTTTTCTAATTAATTAAAATGTCCGTGATAATGTTGTCATTTATGTTTTTAAGTATTATTGTTGATTTTTAAAGGAACAGTTCAGTCAATGTCCAAACCATAAGGATCATATTTGCTTGACTTGCAGCCAATCCTTATGTTGAGTATATATATGTTACGGTCAAAGTGATAAATGTGAAAATTATGAATAATCGCCGGTTATTATGAATAATCACCGCATGATTTGGTAAATGTGATTAATATGAGGTCATTTATGTGTGTATAAAACTAAATAGGCGGCTTAGGGGTGGCCCAAGGGCCACCCCCGCCGCACCTTAACCTATTTTTCACTTTAAATCAAAACATTATGTTATAGGCATCATGGAAAAGTAATATTATGCAAGAAACATTCCAAACTCATTATGCCAAATTATATTAATATATGATATCAAAACGTTCAAAAGTTTGGCTGTACACGAGCACATACACAAGATGTTGTTCTCTTTTATGAAATTTGTTAGTACTAAGGCTGAATTATTAAATAATCACTGTTAAATGTGATTAATTTATCACTTTTACCGCGACTGTCGGTAAGTATTCATAATAACCGGTTATTATTAATAATTTTCAATTTATCACATTAACCGTAACATATATATTCAGAAAGGAATACTAAAGTGGTCTACGTTCATGCAGTTGTTGTGTGGTGATCGCAATCGCTCTGTGTACGACTAGCCTAATTATGGATGCCACGAAAAAACAATTGCAACCGTTTTTTTTATAGAACTTTTCTATTCATGTTTCATTCATCTAAATTAAGTCGT
This sequence comes from Ostrinia nubilalis, assembly GCF_963855985.1. Classification (NCBI taxonomy): domain Eukaryota; kingdom Metazoa; phylum Arthropoda; class Insecta; order Lepidoptera; family Crambidae; genus Ostrinia; species Ostrinia nubilalis. The sequence continues at coordinate 5,744,462 of NC_087094.1, read as the reverse complement.
TTGAGTAAACGACGAGAGGGGAGTAATTTTTATGTCACTTAAAATTTTGTGCAAGTTTAAGTATTAATTCCCGTAAATAGTAAACTAAGTACTTTTTAATCATTTGAATTAAATACAATTTGGATAAAGAAATCAAGTTTACTATAATTATTGTTTAAGGGAAAACAATAAATGATTTTTATTCTTACTATTCGTGGGTTCAATCTAATGCAATAAGAATCAAATTAAGCTGATGACGATGATTATGTGACGATGAAACTGACGATCATTGCCTATCATGATAATTTAAGTGCGCACCCAGAACATAGATACTCGTACATCATGTCGTTATGGGAGCTTAGTATGGTCTACATACATAATGCAGCGAGTATGGCAATATGTAATAATAGACGCGTATTAGCGATGCGCGTCCGCCGCCTCGTGGACATTGACCCAGTATCCTCTGTGAATCTTAAATAGGAGCTTTCGCAAGAGGAAACCAAGGGCCAGCCAGTTTCAGCGCAACCGCTATGCTATGACTAATAACCTCGTATGAACAACGCTGTTAATTACCTACGTTTTGATCTTGCATTTTACATTTATAATACGGGTAAGACTGAACTTTTAACCTTATTCCTCAAACCGTAAGGCGCTGTTAAGAAAAAACGTTTGTCAAGACACCTAGAGATGACGAAGCGTTAGTTACGTGTCTCGTAATCTACGCACATCTGTTCTCTTTCTAATGATTCGTAACAAAAACAGAGCCAGTTTCATAATACACTTTTACTTTTTAAACTTTAAAAACTGGTGTGCGTCCGAATGCCTAGCGGTGAAAGTGTCGCGAACGTTTTGTTTGGCTGGTGACAGTTCACAAATGTCATTTGCGTATGAATGTGTCACTTGCGATTGGCACTTAACGGTTTGAGATGGTAATCTTCGCAGACATGTGTTATGTTTAATCAAGCTGAGAAGTCGAAACTCGAAAGCTTATCTCATTTGGCGATACGATCTTAAAAGTGTCGGTGACAGACGGAAAAGTATCATTATGTGATTGGTGGGCAATTATCGGTTAATCAAAGAACAATCGAAACCGCAGAATGGCGACCGCAGAGGTATTATACCTTAAAGCGCGTTTAGTGCTACTTATAGACTAGATTTGTCCTTCGTTGAGCAGTAAAATCCCTACGCAATAGCGCCATTATGGTATTGTGCAAATATTTCTTTTCTCTGCTCTGTGCGCTACTTATTGTGTCACCTATTATGTGAAAGCATGCCATGTTGCGCTAATGCATTCGTCTCGTTTGGCGTAATGTGATCGATTTGTGGAGCTATACGAATATTGGCTATAAGTGACTCGTCTGGGTAAACGAACAGTGAAATCGTGTAGCAATGTGGATCTGATCAGTAGATAATACATTTAGATTCGGCATGAGTAATTCAGCGATAACCGAGCAGTTGGCGCTACCAATCAATTGACATACTTTGCCAAATTTATGCTTAAAACGAATCAATTTGGGTAGATTTTTAAATAAAATATTTTTAATTAGTTAATCTACCAACTGTCGCTTCACTTCACTTAGTACTCGTATTATAGTTATGCATTTAAGTTTACTGCAAATATGCATTTTATTTGCTCCCATTTTGGTATATCATAGAAATTATGCATCGCCTATATCTGTTACATTATCGAATCAAATTGCTAAAAAAACTCCGTTTATAGTTTTGTAATTAAATGCGTCAATGTTCGTTATCAGCTTAGTAGAGGTAGACGATACCAACATTATTTACAATAATGTTGGCCTCTTCATAACTTTATTGTAGATCTTATCATATTCTCCATTCATTTTGGCGACTTTAAACTTTACTGTAGGTATATCTTTAAGTGCCTTGGTATGTTCTGTAACGGATATAATCATCGAATGGCTGCGTTACACTTAACACTGGACCGTCTTCACTCGGTCACAGTCTACTTGTGGGTAAAACTGCATGCCTAAGATTGCATATTATCCGGATAATTGACTGTTGAATAATCAAACGTTTTTCTTACCAACGCAATTCTGTGTAATTTTAATTGTTGGTGTTGTTAGGGTGTATGTGATGCAATATAACACGTTTTATGACGTGAATTTACCTAAAAATGCATACATACTAGCAATATGTATTTATGTATGAGTAAATTAGTTGGAATGTTTGTTGTTTTTTAGGCTAAAACTACTAAACAAAACCTTTAAAGGCTAACGCCACAGCCGTAGGCATTACTTAGGACGAGTAGTTGCACCACCTAACTTTGACCGTAACTATAACGATAACCGGTCTTTTTTGTATAGAGTTTGACAGATTTTGATGTTTTTCAAAGTTAAAGTAAGATGGTGCAACCCAGCCTTAGTGTTATATCAAATGAATGTAGTAGATTCGCATACCTATGTGTTTTAATTCTCAGTATTACGGTCGTAAAAGCGCTTTTTAAAAGTCTATTTGCAGAAACAAATGACTTTTATGCACAATTTTTGGAAAACCAAACCCTTAATCTACTCTAAGATCATTGGGCCAACAATTATTGAACAATCAGACACATAAATCTAATTGCATCAGTTCATTTAGTTTAACGTAGACTCGAATAGCCGTAAAAGGATTTTACAGTAGCAATTTAGAGAATCGACGCAGAGGGCCGGCCAAACAGACACCTGTGACACCTAGCGACGGCAATATTAAGCCTGCACCGAAGATGTAGAGAAGAGAGAGAGAGAAACTCTCGTTTTTTACAAAATCACAGTAATTACTTAACCAATTTGATAGTAGGCACCATCTATCAATAAGGGATGTGACACATCAGTCAATGGATATACCTATACTTTTTATTGTGTCAGAACGTTTTTTATACAGTTTGTAATACCCACGTTTGACGTCATTTGTAAGTTTAGCTTTTAAAGGTTATTATTGATTTAAAATCCATTATCTATAGACACCAATACAAATAATACATAAAATGTAACTGACTTTAAGTCCATATTATAGATACATAGCAGTAATTCTGCGCGAAAATACATATTTTGATAGGTAAATGTAATCTAATGACAAGGTTACAATTTAACCAGCATATTGGCAACATAATTATACTGCATTATCTATGTTAGTGCCCTAACATTCCTAATATAGCTTTGTAAGTGATATTATTATCTTGTCCGTTGGCCTTCTGAATAGTATATGATCCAGACTAAAAGCTGCTTCCGCTAAAAGCTTACAATGTATGCAGTTTGAAATGTCATAGGTACTTAATGCTTAATAGATTAATTGATATACTTATCTTATTATAGTGCAATAAAAAGAGACAATACGGATATGAATTATTCAAAAAGGCAGTCATCCAGAGACCACATACATAGGTATTTAGAGTAGAGAAATCTCAGATGGTACTAGGGTGATTGCTATAGTAATTGGCCTATACATAGTTATTGGCATATTGGATTGTTACCTACTGTAAGAGACAAAAATATTTACTACATTGGACTGCGTATTGCTCAGAAAAAATATTTGTCTCTTTTCCTCTCTTAATAACTTCCATTAGGCTTGTTTCTTTTCATTTTAGGCAAGTTGGCCAATAACTATGTATTGGCTAATTACTATAGCGATCACCCTAGTAAGATTTCCACTGAAAGTTGAGTGAATTTTAATCTGGCATAAGGATTTAATAGATGATTAAAAAAGCGTTAGACACTGGCCGCATACAAAAACTAACAAGAAAAAAAAACTAAATTCATGAAAAAATCTGCTCATGCTGAGAAACAGCTGCACTTTATTGTACCCCAGTACAAAATGTTGTAGCTGTTGCAAAATTTAAAATAAGAACAAAACATGGTACACACTAACTTCTGCTCTGTTGAAAAAGTTCCGGCGGCATAAAGCCGAACTACCATAATGACGTGACGCAAAGAGGCCTTTACTGTGGAAATGTTGTCGCGCTCTATTTTGTTTGACTTCTATTCATGACTTAGTTATTTAAAGGATACGTACCCATATACACGCTAGCCTTGGGGGTTTCGTCATATGCGCTCGGCTTAAAAAGTTACAGTGTTTTAGTAATTTTGAATGCATGAACATTTTAAATGAAAGAGGCTAATAGGCGTTCCTTAATGTTTGTTTTGCGCGTGCGCTTGTTTAGAATAGATTTTGTTTGGTTTGCCAAGGAGAACATTTAACAACCATCTGAATAATATTCCAAAACTTGTTTGTGAAGACCTAATTGCAATTTTGTTGAGGCATATCCAGTAGTGGATGTAGTTTCGATTACTTGACCTCTGAAATATGTAAACCTGCTTAATATGAAAATAGTGACTATATTTTGTGGATATAAGCTATGATTTTTAGTTTTAACATGGAGAGTTTATCAGGTCTAATCCTGTCTAATCCTTTCAAGGTTTAAAAACCACATCCTGCGACATAAGTATTATATTAATTGCATATTACTCTATGACTCACTCACTATGATGCACATAGAGTATGTGACAAAGTAGGTATACATTTACGGATCCAGTAGAGGATATGGTGCATGCAAGCAATTACGGGTAAGTTAATTAAACTTCATTTTAATTATAGTTCAGTTATCTGCATGCAAGTGGTTAATAACAAATTGATCGCGCTAACTAATGTGTCATTGGCAAGCACATTTAAGTTAATCCTACTAATATTATAATGCTAAAGGATGTATGTTTGTTACTCTTTCACGCAAAAATACTGAACGAAAATTGATGAAACTTTACAGTATTATTGTTTATACATCAGAATATAGGCTATAATGTATAATGACCAGTGACAAATTAAATTGCACGCGGCCGAAGTCGTGGGCAAAAGCTAGTATTGCTAGTATCGAATATTTTGAAAGCACATTCGAGTACGTATTTATTATCCAGCCGTTCCTACAGACGTTAGAGTAGATTTGTGAGTTTCACATTTTGGTAATAACACATAAATCATTCAAACCCATAAAAGGCTCCTGGCTTTCAGAAAAAAATGTAAGTAACGGACGAGAGCTCACGGAGAATATAAAAATCCGGCATTAAGTACGAATATGTAGAAATATTAAATAAAGCAGCTTGTTCACCGTATTAGGTGCTTGTACTCCTACGGCGGGTTTCGCAAAAATGTGTTCGTACGAAAGGCACTGCCGAGTTTAGGGAAAAACATTAATTTACATAAATTAAATAAAGACAGTTTTCTTTGAAAGCTGGAAATTTTCTCTGGCATTACTCGTTTTGCGATGTATTTTTAAGAATCTTAGTCAAAATTTATTGCGGTTTAAGAAACAATCAGTTTCTAATAACATAATATGTATTAGTCAAAATATTGTTGAACAATATTGGGGAGTTAGATTATTTCTACCTTTCGTTTCGATTTATTCGTATAACTATGTTATACAGGGTGTATTTAAGAGATGGGTAGGCAAAAAATTGAGTGGAGATAGACCGACAATAATTACTATTTTAGGTATTTAGGAGTAAATATAAATATTAGGTATTATTGTTTGTAAAACTATAAAGAGTCCCGGGCATGCTCTTAAATCTTTGTTTCTACGAATATCGCACGCCCCGCGTAAGCCCCCATAGAAATGTGGATATGTTCTAAGTCTCTCCAGTACTACGAAAATAGTGTGTCGTATTGGGAATTGAAAAGGATTTATGAATAAAAATCGTTCGGCGTTCATTTCTCGGAATATCGAATACGAAACACTAATTTGAGTTCACTCAAGTTTTTGCTCTATACACCCTGTATAAAATACTAGCATGCCTGTCTTTTTCGCATACTACGGCGGTGGCAATAAAAATGATATACCTATGAAGTTCAACGTGTAATTTGGTTTCCAAAGTGAAATTTTCGTTTGAATTTGAACCTTACTCTCATAGCTATAAGGAAGTACATTTGTTTTACTAATAAGTTGTACGTTTCACGAAGTTGTGCCGAACGCCCATTAGGTGATATAATGATGCCAGAAGCAATATAGTGCACACATTAAGATGTGATGTGCATCACATAAATTTGCGTAGATAAGATACTCTATGCAGTTGAAATTCAGTATATTTTAGCATAATGTAATTTTACTGAATGGCTTTAATGACTTTATTTGCATACGTCTAGTCTTTCTTATTATGTAACGAATGAAAGAGTTAAACGATGAAACTTTTCTATTTTGTTTGATGGATGTTTTTTGTCGTTGATTTTGATTAATATTTTAATTACTTTAGCAATAAACTACATGAATTTATTGTATTTTGTGAATATAGTTTAAATTCACTGTCTAGCTTTCTACTTATTTTTTTGCATTGCTACTTCTCGAGTTCTCGAGAAAGGATTATTGAATTTTATGTTAATCTCATCATCTTTTATCTTTTTTGCAAAGTCAGACAAAACGTATTACAATAAAAAATAAAGGAGGAACTACATACCTTACTCATCAGGTTTTTGCAACATCAATTAATATTATGCAATACCTCTAATATAAATCAATTACAGAACTCCTCGTTTTGTTTCATATCAGTTCGTGGTCGTGACTTTATTAATTCAAAATGTTATCGCAATCTCCAGTGAAAATACCAGTAATGGCCGCTAGTAATAAAAGTTAATATTTTCTCTCAAAATAGAGACGCGGTGCAGTTTCAAAGGGTCGGACAAAAATAATGATAAATGGAATCCACATTCCAATTCCATTTTCATTTCTGAAATCATTTTGGAATGTTTAAATGCTTCGATATTATTATGATTACGTTATGTGTAACTTTTGTTTATGACCTGGTGAATTTGGTTACGTGTTGTAAAGAGTTATAATAAGAGTGAAGTAGCCTTTTCTACTCATTCAGACAAATATTATACAGAATTATAATATTGGTGCTGGGGAATTCAAGCTTCAAGTCAGATTACTTTAGAAATGCTAGTGGTTGGGCGCTTCCAATTTTAATTGTGCATTTGCTCCTACTTAATAAAGTAAAATAGGAAAGAGGAAAAAACAACAAAAACACACATTATACGGACATATTTTCGCAACATTGATATTTGTCCGACTTCCTTGACGTCAGCGAGATCAAAAAAATCCTTTATTATATTTTGTTTTGCACCTACTCTATGGCCCTTGGGATCGGAATTCATTTCTCGTCGCTGTCAGTCAGCGTTGTACAGTGCGGGATAGATTTAGATGTACGGGACTCGATGGGAAGACGTGGTCAGTGCGGTATCTCGCTCCTTAATTTCCCCCGGGACCCTGCGTTCCAGTCTACGACAAATCGAACGGGTCCGTTCTGTACACATGTCATAGGGCACGCGATCAGATTACTTTTACAAACAGCATTAGACGCCGCAAGTAAAAGCTTCCGACGCATTAATGGACGGCTTTATGAAAGGGCTTTGTCACGTCAAATCTGAGTTGTTTGATTTCGGAATGAAGTGAGTTTCCTGTGACTTTGTAAGAGAAAAGTATCCCCCATTTTTCGTTCCAAATAAAAGAGTTATGGCTTAATAGCCGAGAAACTAATTCTCAAGAGCATTTTTAAGCCTAGGCAGACCACCAACTATTAGTCGGCCGATAGTTGGGCCCGATTTTAATTTGTATGAAAATCAAATCGGTGTAATGTGCCCACTTCCATACGTCATGTCCATTATTGATTAATAGCCCGACCCAACTATCGACCGAAGAAATATTGGGAGTCTGCGCCTAGGCTAGATTAGATAGATAGATTCATAAATCAGATAGATTTCAAAATTGAATGTTTGGTAAGAGCGTGATCCTATTTTACTTGTATTGCCAATATAGAGAGAAGTTTTCCTACATTGACGATGTTCTTCAGTCGACAATTGAAATTACGGTCTGACCGTAATGGTAAATTACGGTGTTTCCTTCATCCTTAGCCTTGGGGAAAATTGTAATAGGAAGCGAACTCGGTCAATACAAATAACAACATCATTAGCGATATGCTATCACATGCCAACCGCTCTTGTTATTATCAACATGTCACGGGCCATATTAAGTTTCTAAACAATATTAGCACGAATACGTGAAAGCTTCCGTTGTTCGGATGACCCCTCATTTGTTCGTTGACAATATATTTTGTAGGGTAGTCCTAAAATCTGATCTTCTAGTATCAGGTTTCTTTTGTATTTATATACAGGGTGTTAGGTAAATGGGTATATGAGCCGACACTAGCCCATGTTAACATGGTCATTTAAATGGTATGGTGAAGTCAGAAAATTTATATCTTCATTTTAATTATTTTATTTTTCATACAAATCGGATTTTATAAAATTAATTTTGTATGAAAATTAAAAAAATTTAAATGATGATATCAAATTTCTGACTTCACCATACCATTTATATGACCATGTTAACATGGGCTAGTGTCGGCTCATATACCCATTTACCTAACACCCTGTATATAATTAAGGTTACAAATATGGATCTTTCATGTGAGATAAATCTATATTTATACATACATTTATTGGGTAGTTGAAAGTAAAAGTAAGTAATAGTGACTGAGTTTCTTGCGCTGCTTCTCAGCACTGGCCCATTTGTTGTCCCGAAGCAGTGGTAGAGTTAAACTTCAACCTTTAAAGTAATATTCGGACGTGTAAAAGAGCTTTTCATAAATCTACTTGCAAAATAAATGAATTTGAATTTGTAGACTTACCTAATGTAAAACTAACCTACGACCTCAAACTATCCGGAAGACCATCAAAATAATATAAAACGTAGTTTAAGCATTTTATGTATTAATTATGCAAACACTGCGTAACTCATTATGTAATTATAAGCTCTATCAAGAACTTATAAAAGCTGTACAAACAAAGAAAAAGTTTATGGGGAGTAGAAATTCTTTCAGGATTCGTCCTCGAATACTTTCGGAACGGAGATGGCGGGCGTTTAGCAAATGCCTAGCCTTTTAGTGTCGTCTTCCCAACTATTAAGCGGGATAAGTCGCTAAGCTGTCTTTGTGAATTAATTTACTTAATCGAGTCTTTATAGTTAGTAATAACCATCTTTGTATCCTCTTGGTCTGTAATACTACAATAACAGTTCATTGATATTCATTAAGAGAAGCAAAAATCTTCCGTTGTCCCTTTTTTCGAGCTCTGTAAGACCTAAAAAAAAATACGTCTCTCTGTCTGTCTACCAAGATAGTATGGAAAAACAAAGTTCTTGCCAGCACGCACCTAAACATTTAAGCATAATTATTGTAATATAAATAGTAGTAAAACTTAGTAATATTGGTACTTGGCAAATACTTAACAAAATTCAATAAAATAAATTATCTATTTACACGATTAAATTCCACTCAATGTTAATAATGCACAGAAGGTAGTTATTATACCTTTAAGCAGACACAAATTAAGGTTGTTACCTAAATGAAAACGTGAGCACTTGATCGATAGCATTTAAAACAATGTAACAATTAACGAGGGCTAATATAAACAGACATAACGCTTGCGTAATGCGCAGACCGCTAAGGGCAACTGCAGACGTGCTAGTGTTAGCATCGGCGATCAGCGATTTTGCGACTGCATCGATGCAGTATCGCTATTTCGCAACTTCATGCTTTCGGACGCGGTATTGGGATCGCGCATTTTAGCCACTGCTGCTGCGTCAAACTTCCAAAAAGCGACTCAATCGCCGCGTTTGTCATTTTAAGAGTAGGAGCACACCGTTGATTTTTCTTCGGCCGATAGTTTAGTCGTAGATATTTATGGGAGTGCGCACACTACGCCGATTCGATTTGGCCGATTCTTCATACAAATTATAATCGGGCACAACTATCGGCCAACTAAAAATCAACGGTGTGCGCCTACTCTTAAGTGTGCGGTGTGGAATGTGTGGTCGCTGCATTCAGGTTTTGAAAAGCGGCTAAATCGCCGATCGCCGATGCTAAAAGTCGATTGTGTGTCGTGGCTCTAATACAGCACGAACGATTACAATCACATTACATTACCCGCTTGCAAAAACTTACGTGTGCATGCATGATGAATAAAATAACATTACATTAAATCATAATTGCCTAGTTTTACGACACATCATTTGTATGCGACGAGACTTTATTACTTGTTAGAATGCTTAGTTTTATCTTAGAGGTTTAATTAATAAGAAAAAGAACTAATATAAATAATTGAAATTAGATAGGCCTATTACTCGTATTCAGTGAAAATCTTCTTTCACAAATCCGAATACTTTGAAAATATGTGCGCCTGGCAAACGTCGAATTCTCCAAAAACTTTTCAACCCTCATCTGAATTGTCTCAAATTCACCCTTATAGGGGGGCGACGTTTTTAGTTAATCGAGGAAAATTTCCTCGGAATTCCTTTTCTAAATTCTCACTGGTCTATATTTTTTGGCATTTAAGAGTTGCATATCCAACTAATTGCTGTGCGTGGTCAGAGAGAGAACAAGTATAAGAACTCTTTTATTGGAATATAAAAGTTCTTTATATGCTTAAAAATATCGTAAGGGAACCGCGAAAATACTTTTGTAAGCAAAATTATGGCCTTAACGGCTTTGATCCGGTCCATGCACACAGTATAGTTTCGCTAAGAACTAAAAAACTTCAATTTGCCATTGCTTGACAAAATGTTCTGTGCTCAGCGTTCTTTGAACATGAAAGGGGAGAAATATTTTTCTTTAGTTAAAAGGGTATTCTTTGTAATATTATATTTTGGAAGCGTGCACAAAAATATCGTTCGCTTTGATGTGCTTTGCCTTGCCAAGTTCTTGTACGCTATTTCGTTTCATTATCATTTTAATTTGGGTGGAACCATAAAAAGACTTGCATACTAAAAACCGCATAATATGCGTCCTCTCTAACAAATAAAAACCGTGTTTCATGGAAATTAAAATTTCACTGTTATAATGAGCATCACCTATGCAGCTTAAAAACGAGATACACTTTAATTCACCGAGCAAAAAAACTCCATTCCTCATAAACCTGTAGTAATGAGGACAGCACGTTTATATTAAACATTTTGCACGGCAGAGCTTTAAGCTTTGGCGAACACGTGTCGTGCTTAGCCCCGTTAAATCCGTTATCGACAACGACTCTCAAAGGATTTAATTTCCTGCCAGCGAAATGAAAATCGATTAGTTTGATTTCCGTGGCGCCGGTCCGATAGTTCCCGCTCAGCCGAATTTAATAAGACATGCTCTTCTAAGTGGGGCAGGTAGGGGCCACTTACGTTCGATGGTCCACTTCTATTTAGTGGAAATACGTGATGTGCTGTACTGGAAAACTGCTCGTACAGATAGCACATAGAGCTTATGACTCTCAGACATCTTATTATGTACTGGTAATATAAGCTAGTTTGTAACAAACGTTTTTGTAGACTGTAACTGTTGGCGCTTCTCGGGTCCTCGGGCTTCATCGACATCGATCGGCCATCATCGGCTCCGCGCGAGGCGCCGGCACACTCCGTACGCGCCCGACGCCCACTCAGCCTCACGACCGTCACCGGTGTCAGACGCGGCCCTCCCACGTAGGCGCGAATTAGCGATATATTTATAATCATTACACCTATGAAATACAGTCCGCCTTTAATTTATATCTAACGTCTAGTAAGACCCTAACAGTAACAATGCTTCTAGTGTCCTAATTTTTTTAACAAAAAAAAATTGAACCGTGAATTTTTAGATCTTACAAAAACAAAATGACACCAAAAGTAAATCCAAAAATCACGGACTCATCGATCCGAAAGTATATCCACAATAATTTACTCACCAAAGACGACGTGGCTCTGTCCTTCTGAAACAAACAAATGAGTAACTTTTAATTAAAATCCTTCATTCCAAACTTTATGATTGTTCTTAATAATGAATTAGAAACTTGGGATTCGAATTTGCGCCTCATTTCGCTGCTTGCTATAGTAACTATATCTATATAAACTGTCTACGCCACGAGGGATCGGTAGCAACGAAATCACTTAGTATAAAGTTATAGGAAAGTAATTTTCTATTATAGTTTACGTAGGGCTGACAGACCGCCGTAGGGCGTCGTGGGGCTAACTGCCCTGCGTTTCGAAATATCATAAATGACTTATTTTATATGTAGAGCGAAGTTATTTAAAATAGGGTTGGCCCTTCTACGAAGAGGGATATCTTTCGAGGATGATGACAGAAATGAATGCTTTGATGTTGTCACATATTTGTGACATAAGCGTTTGTGCGTGATACATATGATATTATGAAGGAATGTTTAAAATACGTTCTGACTTTGTTAGAAAAAAATAATACGGAAAGGAAAGTTAGGTAAAACTTACTCTAAAGATAAGGTGGATCAATTTTTGTTATTTTCAAACTAACTAAACATAAAGTCGGTTAAAAATAGGAGAGCTTTTGTATGTTTGATGGTTTTGCAAAATCCAGTTACTTGATACGATAAATACGATAATGTTATTGTTTATGGAATAAATTACTATGACTATGAAATATGCAACTAAAAGTGAAATAAATAAAACTAATGATAGGCACATTAGATAATTTGTTTGATTCAATGATTGAAAATTATTTTAATTAAATTTTCCAATTTAAACGAATGCTATTCAGAAGAAAATGTAGAAAAGCCATTTTATTTAGGGTACGTTAGAAGCCCTTCATCCCATTGACGGTAAATCTGTTTCTTTATTGGTTGTCTCCTTAACCACTGTAAACCGCTTATACCCACTAATATCCAGTTTCAACAACCTTCAGGGCTCCTCATTAAATGACTTTTTTGAAAGGGAGTTAGCATGTTGTTGAACATTTAAATGAGATATTTAATAGGGTCTTTAGATATTTTATTGGTCGGTCCTCGATTTGAAAATAAAGGACATTTCGTTAATGAGGTAAAAAGGTTATATTACACTATCAATGTCAGTCGCAGATAATTTGTTTTTCAAATTGATCTGTCATTTGTTATTTTACTAGTTGATGGGGTTCGTTTGAGTGAGATTTGATTTGTCACAAACGGATTGTAAATATCTTTTAGGTATTCTAAGCACACTGCCGGCGGCTACGCGGTCAGCTGATTCATTTCTCATTTTTCATTTTGAGAATTAACTTAGATGATTATATCATCGTTACAAAGCCGACACGCATCGGCAATTAGGTGTGTAGAGCCGTTTGTGCCTAACATTTGAAATCGAGAAGTGCTCTTTGAAATCAATATAAGTTTTTAAGAATCTCGTAGTCCTTTCTACAACAATTACGCAAGTCTCTCTATCCCCTGGATATTTAACTGCCGAATTTTAATCTTAAAAAATGATATTTCAAGGTTCAACTTTTTGTCCTCTAGTGCCATAATATATGTACATTTTTTTTTATTTTAGTGTGATAAAAGATAACAAAAATATTAAAACCTGAGTAATGGTACCAGAAACAAGCAGCTAGCATTTAGCTGTACTACCTGTTAAAATGTTTGTAAATCAAGGCAGCTAGAGGAAATACAGTAAAAGCCAGGGTTTAACTAAATCTCGGCTGACAAGTTTATGCACGAGGCTCATAGCTATCTCAGACGGATTTGGCTAAAATTTGCTTTGAAATTCATAATGGAAATGATATTTTGGTGATTTAAGATACGGAATATTTTATTTTGTAATAAACAGACGGACAAAATTTTGGTTTAGACCTAAAATTTGAGCTAATTTTGAATAAATAAGTACAAGTAGCAAGAAAGCGAATGCAGACATCATTGGGGGAGGCAGGGAGGTAGCAGGCCTTTGTTCAACAGTAGACGTCCTAATGCTGAAATGATGGTGATAATGTAGATTTGATGTAGGTGGTGATAAAGTGTCCTTTTATTGCAAAAAAAAAAACTTGAAGGAGGTAAAATAAATGTTGGGAATGTTGAGAGTTTGAATGAGGATCCAATATTTTTTCAAGTTACAAAAATATAATTTTACATTCAAAGAGTCATTATAAAAAAATGAAATAAAATCTGTAAAAAGTTTTTAGTGAGACTATTTCTATGGACGGCAAACATAATACCATGTTTGCTTACAAGTGTTCTGTAGAAGTAAGATAAGGTATTCGCCTCCAACCATTATTTATTATACGCAATTTCCCTAGACGACTGTAATTTTCTAGCATTTCAATAAAATGTCTGACACCCAATTACCACGTCTAAGGAAAATCATTTAGCATGTACAGGCGTACAACAATCTGAAAATGTTTGATTGATTGTAAACCTTACTTTTAGGACATAAAACTCAAAATAAAATTGTCATTTTATGGTACGTTGATCTACATCGTTTGTACTAACTTAAATTAGTTTAAAATTAGTATAGTAGGTACCTACTATAATTGGCTAAAGTAAATCTCTTGAGTTTCGCTCATTGAAATTTAAATGAATTTAAATACCGTAGGTTTGAAAGTTTTAAACAATTCTTAATTACATTTAGGAAAGATACAATTTTCCAATGAAAGAACACTGTGTAGTGTACATAGAAAGTATATGAAATCGATCTGATTGAACCATGTTAGACCGTAAATTCAAGTCGTAAAACGATGTTGTTAAAGAACTATAGGATGATTAAACAGGAAATATATTCTTAGGTCTTGTTCCCACGGCTATCCAGTTTTGCGGGATTCAGTAAAGCAGTATCCTGCAAAACTGGACTGTCGTGTTAACACATATGTAGGCTGGGTTGCACCATCTTACTTTAATTTTAACAAACGTCAAAAATCTGTCATACTCGGTTATCGTTATTGTTACGGTTAAAGTTAGGTGGTGCAACTCAGCCATAGTGTTTGCAATTCGAATTACTTACATTCGAATGGACGGAATAGGAATCACTCTTCGTTTTTTGCGGGACACTGAAAACGTGATGTTCGTTCGAAATTATTAAACGGGATCCTGCAAAAAACAGTTTAAAAACGAGATGTGTCCGTGGGAACAAACCTTATGATGATTAAACAGAAGTTATACTCGTACATTATAGAATTACCATCTCGTTGTGGTACCCTACTATACCCATTCATCTTAATTGAGGATAACTCGTTCCAGCTTATAAATAAAGATGATTAAAACTATGTTTTTTGTACCTATTGTTTCTAGGAGTGTGGGTTGAAATCTTTGAGCTAACAAAAACAGTCTTACCTAACGTGACATGGCATCATCTTTGATGTAATCCTCATAAAAAAATGTATGGATTGTATGGAACACCTACCACGGTTATTTTTTATCGACATTTATGTATCATTAAACATCGTCTGTATGTGCCTTATCTGATGGTTTGTTAATAGGATTAGAAACATATTTGTTGATTCAAAATGCACGGTTATGTTCGATGTTACTTATCTTTTCTGTACATACTAGCAAATGTTATTAAACGATGATAACTATTTGAAGTGACGACCACGAGCCGGAAGACGTAGCGTGGACAGTAGGGTGTCCCGAAATATCTTTTTTTATATTTTCGCTACACAATACCCCTCAAAAGTTGCGTCATAAGATGTAGATTACCGTAAAAATAATTAAAAAAATATAAAATAATATCTCAAGGGCTCTACCGGCATTTTTATGTCACAAAAAATCACTTAATCAGCCCTTCACTGTTTGTCATCTATTACATTTTTTTCACAATTATTTCATTTTATTTTGTAGTTACGGTGGTGGGGGAACACTAAGATATGATTTGCAGGCAATGACAGACTGTTTCCAGTGAGGAATAGGTTTGGTTCAAACTCGCAGAATTCATATTTTGACTTGTTTTTCTCAAATTTTCTACTTCTTCGGCGAGGCTGTTGGTATTATTTCTTTTGAGGTTTTATTGCTGTAAAGTATCGCATCGTACTTTTTTGTCATAATATTAGATAGTATTATCATAAATTTAACAAAAAAATTGCAATTAAATGGGAGTAGTATACTTTTTGATTTTTTTCAGGTAAAAAATACCTAGCCAAAAATCTATAAAATATTATAATGAAACTGACTACTTATTGACATGTTAAATAGTTTTAGCATACAATTAAATATAAATAACAGTTTTGTACGCTACATACACTTTCTAGCTGAAGTTTTTGTTCTGAACGCAGTTTTTTATCAATGGTGAACTTCAACGGAAGTAAACATATATTTTTAGTTATGAGACGTATACGTGTTATATATCAAATTAAAGGCAATTTAATACACTTCTTTGGCTCGTGTAAAATTTTTAGTAGAGTATAAGACATTTTGTAAAAAAATTATTTAAAAAGTAGTATCACCACAATGTAAAATTTTTCCATTTTCCTTTAATTACTAACTAAAGGTTGATTATATCGATACAATTTATACCACAAAATATCAAGCGCACACGTAGAGCTTTCATTAAATCAAAAAATAATGAAATCAGACTAATGGTTTTCAAGTTATGGTTGATTTTCTAAAATTGGCTGCCATTTCTGTTAGCTACCACTTAGAGATGCCAATCATTGTTTTATAATAGCGCAATAAAATTATTAACCTGCTGTGAGAAGGGAATTGAGTATCCCCAAATTATATCGATATCTTGGCTGACCCATGGATTAATTAGGAATACATTTCTAATTAATCCATCTACAAGCTCCCCATTTAGCTCATATCTTTAATGAATGTATTAACGAAGGTCAGTTCCCTACCCTGATGAAACATAGTAAAATCATACCATTATTTAAAGCAGGAGACAAAAGTGACCCATCCAACTTTAGACCTATATCGATACTACCTGCGCTCAGTAAAATATTTGAAAAAAATATTTTCAATCAACTACTGTCTCATTTTAACTTAAATAAACTGTTTCATGAAAAACAATATGGGTTCACAAAAGGGAAAAGTACGACCGATGCAGGGGTTGCTCTTATCAAACACATTTTCGATGCTTGGCAGGAGAAAAAGGATGCTATTGGTGTATTTTGTGACTTATCGAAGGCGTTTGACTGTGTTGATCATCAAACTCTGTTATTTAAGCTAGAACATTATGGCGTATCAGGCAAGGCCTTAAGCCTATTACACTCTTACCTCTCAGACAGATTACAAAAAGTAAATATTCACGGAACTAACTCTTCGGGCGCCCCCCTAAAAATGGGAGTGCCCCAAGGCTCAATACTGGGACCATTGCTCTTTCTGATTTATATAAATGATCTACCTTTTTATTCAAAGGACCTTTGTGAGATAGTATTATTTGCTGATGACACTTCTTTAATTTTTAAAACTGACAGGCGTCAGGAAATATTTGACGACGTGAATAATGCTCTTTCCAAAGTATTAGACTGGTTTACAACTAATAAATTGCTATTAAACGCAAAAAAAACTAAATGTTTAAAATTCACTATGCCTAATGTCAAACAAGTTAATACTAATATTACAGTAAATAATGAACGCATTGAACTGATAAACTCTACTGTCTTTCTAGGTATTACCCTAGACTGTAAATTACAATGGGGCCCCCATATTGCTGCCTTGGCGGGAAGACTTAGTTCAGCTGCCTTTGCGGTGAGAAAGATCAGAAACTTGACTGATGTTGAAACAGCAAGGCTTGTATATTTTAGTTATTTTCATAGTATTATGTCTTATGGTCTTTTACTGTGGGGCTCAGCAGCAGACATAGAATCAATTTTCATTTTACAGAAAAGAGCTGTTCGGGCAATATACGGTCTTAAACCACGTGACTCGCTTAGAGAAGTTTTTAAAGAAATCAATATATTGACTGTGGCTTCGCAATACATATTTGATAACATTATGTATGTCCGTAAACATATACATTTATTTACTAAGAAAAGTGACGTCCACTCATTTAACACGAGACATAAGAATAAACTTGCTGTTCCATCATTTAGGTTGCATAAGATAGGTAATTCATTCTTGGGGAAATGTATTACCATATTTAACAAAATACCACACAACCTTGTCGAATTGCCAATAAACAAATTTAAGATACATATAAAAAATACCCTTATGTCCAAAGGGTACTACAAGGTTCGAGACTATATTGATGACAAGGATGCGTGGTCAGTTCAGTCTGCACATATTTGATGTACTTAAATTTGACTATTCTTACCGTTAGATAATTCCTGGCAATAAGTGGTGACTGAGTTTGTTCCGGCGTTTCTTCTCAGCACTTGCCATATGTTTGTCTCGAAGCGCTGGTAGGGCCCAAAAGATAAGGAGACATGTAAAGTGCCCCATAAGGGCTACCTTTTCTTTTTTTATTATTTTCTATTGACGTTCATAAGTGCCACTTGTGGTCTAAACTGAATAAATATTTTTTGATTTTGATTTTGATTTTGATTGATTTGATTAAAATCACGCGCGTAAATGCCTAATTCTGGTCAAAAAGCCAATTCTGTTTTTAAAGTATTTATGGATTTATTGGTTTTTCAACTATTTTAAACCTTGCTGTGACTCATTGTGTACCCTCAAATTTCATAAAAAGGCTATTTTTGTATTATTTATAGTTTATGTTAGGAACCACTAAAATAGCAATTTAAATTTTTTTCAAGGACAGGTAGAGGCCTCAAGATGACAGATATCTAATTAAATTTAATGTTAATCGTAATCTATATGTCAAAACGCAACTTTTGATACCTCTTGCGTAACCGTAGCTCAAAAAAAATTTTTTTCCATACACGACGGGACACCCTAGTGGACAGGCCTCCCACTAGGTGGACCGACGATTTGGTTAAGGTCGCGGGAGGTGCCTGGATGCGAGCGGAGCAGGATCGGTCTTTGTGGAAATCCTTGGGGGAGGCCTTTGTCCAGCAGTGGACGTCTTTCGGCTGAAATGAACGAACGAACGAACGAAGTAGGTATTTATAAAGTAATCAAGAATAAGTGGTTTACTTTTGTTATACCTAGTAATTTTAATAAAAGTCAACATTAGGCGACGATATTTTAGCAGGATAACAAGTGTCCATTTCAATTTCTTCTCACTTAATAAAGTAATGTAAGTTCCTCTTATATTTTCTGATGTTTTTGTAGGTAATGTTGCTATTATTATTTTTTGCATCGCCTTCTCTCTGTTTGGCCCAATTAACTGGTAGAGACTGCCATATATGGCATTAAGTTTTTGGGAAATAATGCTTTAAATAAAAAAAGTTAATAAATGATTGAGATTATGTTACAAAATAATGTAACTACCCTAGAATATCTCGTAGAATCAACTTAAAAGCATCCTTTTTACCCGACTTGCAAAGAAGGGGGTTATTCGAAGACTTTGTCTGTTCACCAGCGAAAGAGCAGGCTGTATAAATGTGCATAAATTTCCGCACAGCCATTATCGAGGAAATAACTTCCACATAACAGTTGCGCGAGCGCACAGGTCGCGGAGAGAGCTGCGCGTGACCTTTGGCGACGATACCGAAAGTCAATTTGATGAGGCTTTTTTTAGATATAGTGATAGACAATCCATTCATCATTATAAAAAATGATTATTGAATGAGTATAATGAATAGCTTCACAGGAAGAGGACCCTGGGGACCTGATGTGAAAGTACCTATAAATAGTAAATTATTATACTTACTTGTGGTACAGTCAGCACGTCATTAGGCTTAGATACTGGTTTGTTATAAACGTAGATGACCACAGTTGACACAACACAGCACTCACATTAAAAAATGAAGCTAGATAAATTTTATTATCCTTTGTAATTTAGAGTGGAGTAACCGGTACCAACTCTAATAAGATAAGCCCTTTAACTGTCTTGAACCATATTTGTTAATTTAAGGCGTATGTCAAAACTGCCTAAATGTTTGCCCATTCAACAAATGTGACGTATTGTCTTATTAAGATAGTGTCAAATAGCCGGTTATTACCGCGCCTGTGATATATCGGGCCGCGTTGTCAACCATGTCTAAACTAGATTGATCGCCGAATGCTATTGAACAATGAAAGCAATATTTTATATTCCAGCGTATGTAGATAATATTTTCATGTTTATTTATTATGGTAATACATCATTGTTTGTTCCTGTCTAGTCGTAACTAAGGGTTACGATTGTAAATAAAATAGATCAACTAGAAAATTGACACAACGAATGCCTAATTAGTGTCTGGAAGTAAAGTAAATGTAAGTATTAACACAAACAAATAATTACAGCACCTCAAATATAAACCCTCGAGCAAGTACAAAATTCATCCTAGATTTAATTATCCCGTCACTGATAAACTAAGAACGTCTACGAAGGTGTTCCCTAAAATAACTTTATTAAACGTTAAGCTTGGTGTATAAAGATGTTTTTTCTAAGCCACGAACAGTTTTAGGTAACAAAATGTTCTAGCATTAACGAAGTATTTGACTGAAGCTACCGCATGACCATAAAGTGTTTTTTTAATATAGTCGCCTGCCAATTGGTACAGTTCTCCGTAAACCATACCAACTATGCCAAACTTGTACCCAAACTGTTTTTATTTGACAAAATTACGTGAATTTCTAGTCCGGTTTCTAAAAATTCACGATTGACAAATATTAAATTCTACTTACTTTTTTCATGACCTTAGCTGTGATCATGGCGCGTGCAATTGTTGAAATATCGGCAACTCAACAGCAAAAAGGTGAATTGTATAAATCCTGGTATAATTCAATTAATGCCTACGGTTTAGTTACGCTCGGCCGAAACTTCGATGTCAAATTACGCCTTAGTGAAGACGCACCTTAAATAGCAGACGGCCATTTTAATTTCGCTGAGTCGCACTGAACTTGTTAATTAAACTTGTTTCATTCGATGAAACTGAGAATGAGTTCCCAAAATTAATCAGTAAGTACCTATTTGAATAAGTCGGGAAAAAGAAACTTCTAAACGGGCGGCCCTGAAGAAATTAAATTCATTCTGTAGAGAACTCGGCGCCGATTAGCATAATACAAGGTAAGATGAAAACTCGACTCTCAGTTGACGCTGGTCAGTCTTAGAAGCAATATTGTAATACTAACTTTGATACGGTTCCTAAAACATGATGTAAATGATGATGATGATGATGATGATAAGATATCAGTTGATTCAAAATTATCCTTAATTGTAACTTATACCATAAGTAGACAGAACAAACATAAATAAAAATGATTGCGTCACAACAATTGTGAACATTTACAAGAAAGAAAGAGCTGCTAATCTGCAGGTCTGTATTCCTTTTTGAAGCAACAAATTCGGAGCTAGTTGGAGTGAGATTATTCACGTTTCGAGCGAACGTATATGTATATTATAACTAATTAAAATTTATGAGGCAACAGTTGCATCGCGCATGTTAGTTTACTTTAGCCGAAACCTTCTAACGTTCGCTTTAATAGTTATAATGGAATCGTCCGTGACGTGCGTGAAGTGAACTGAGCGGTTCCGTATCGCTTCCTTCTTAAAATAGCATCCTCTAATGTAAACATAAACGGCCTTTTACAATTTTTAGTCTTACTGTCATACAAGGTTCACCTTTTTGGAACGTTTTCAGTCACGGTATTTAATTTTGTTCAACGGTTATACTTAATTAGTATTTGTAACAATGAGTAGGTAAGTAAGATTGCGTGTTTATTTCTGTGTGCTTATTTTGTTATTTAATTAATGTTATGGATGATAGAATGTTTAAATTTTTAAGACAACAGGGAAGACCTGTTCTAATTGGTTGCTTTGTTATTAATTTTCCAAATGTTAATTGCAGGATTGTGCAAGATACCGCGACTTCAGGAAACTGTTTCAAGGATGATCTCGCACTTTTCGATTCATCCAGTAGGATAGTAGATAGTCATCCTACTAATTTATAAATGAGAAAGTTTGTGTGGATGTCTGGATGTTTGGATGTTTGTTACTTTTTCACGCAAAAACTACTGAACGGATTTTGTTGAAACTTTACAGTATTATTGTTTATAACCCAGATATATAGGCTATAATTTATGACGATATGTGACAAACTAAATTTCACGCGGGTGAAGCCGCGGGCAAAAGCTAGTTAGTTATAAATGAGCAACCGATTTTTGTGTTCTACACTTTATTGTCAGAGTAATTCATTAAAACTTGTGATTCAGTTTCAAAAGGCGGAATTCAATGGAGCACCGGGATTCCGACTTCCAGTCTGAAAATTTTAATGAGAATTTCGTATCTCATTGCTTTAGAAACAGTCGGACGGCGATCTCCGCGTCAATTTATTTCTGTGTCGGACTCAAGTTCGGGTTGCGTCGGCTCTGGCGTCTTATTTGTCCGCACGTTGGGCTGAAATTAAAAGATAATGTGTCCAACTTTGCCCGTTCCCAAGTTAGGATAGCTGCAGATTGAAATTATTACCTGCCCGTTAGGGGCGGACGGACGGCTAATGCTCAAACTCCGCGATTTATACCACTGCCCAGATGCCGGCAACAATCACTATGACAAATAGCTTTTGTGCGTGCGTCCAAATTTTTACAATTGTTCTCATGAAATTCGGACCCCAAAGTTTACACAGTTTGTCTTCAGCAAAGAATCCAGCGCTTGATTACTGACGAAGATTTTCCGAGATTACAAAGGATACTTCCTTAGTTGTCCCAGTTTCGGGACAATCAAAGTTTAAATTTGAAGAAATACGAGTACATTTTGAAACATCTCACCACTAATTTCAAGAGAAGTTTAGTTGCTCAGCCTGGCACATATTTTTAATTTGGCTCCCACTTTGGGAGTTTGTTAAACAGAAGATTGTTCGGTAGATTTGTTTCGAGTTGTTTGATCTACTGACACGAAATTAGGAACCTTTTTAATGAAACTTATCCGGCCGTTAATTGGAATTTGAACTTAAAACAAATTAGTTTCTTCCTCTTTGTATAAACTAGTTTCAGTAACACCTAATTGGAGGTAGTTAAGATTTTGAAATAGTAGGTGATTATCTATTTCCGTATGGCCTGTAGCCTGCACAAAGGAATATACTTCACATTTGACAACCCAGTATTTACTCGTAAGTTTCTTAGCAGACCACACACAACAAAAATATTGAACGTGATGTCATATTCACACACAAGGAAGCTAGACGTACAAAAGTAAAGGCATTACCTAATGGCGCGGGCCTCGTGACGCGGCCTCACGAGCCGAGCGGACATGTTATTAGGGACCCGTATGTGAGTAAGGGGCCCTTGGTACAGCTCACCAGGAACTGCTATATCCAAGCCACGAGTAACAAATTCACAAGCAGTGATAGACCACCCAGATGTTTGAAAAATAAGTATAAAAATATATTGGCATTGCAGGTTGGGCCCAAGCCTATACAATGCTGAATTTTGCGGGCTAATCAGAATCCGAGGCATATATTCTAAAATAATCTCAGGAAGGGTTGTATGATAAGATTCGAATGTAAATGTGTACTAATTTCATGTTGCAATTTACGTTAGAGCATTACAGAATATTATTTTCCAAAAATTTTAAATACCTTTCCTATTCTCTCAATATACGGAACACGCGATAAAAGAATTCCACTTACACAAGGCCAGTTTCTTTGGCGAATATTTTCGTCCGAAGTTCACGACTTCGCGCCCTAATGTACATGTCAAAATACACGTTATGTTTACATGTAGGTACGTTTTGTTAGTTCCGCCAATATTACCCTTGTTGAGTCAATTTGGGGCAATGATCTTGAACTCACCGTGGGTAATTGAGTTATGGCATTCAATTAATGAGCCGAAAAGCTTATTACCGCTCTGTACCTCTAGTACGAAAAACTTTCGAGTTCGTTTCGTTGCGTATTCAAAGTGTCATCGAAAAATTTTGTATGAAAAATTAAACAGCGCCCCCTAGGGCGGCTATAATATAGGGGGCGCTGTTTAATTTTTCATACAAAATTTTTCGATGACACTTTGAATACGCAACGAAACGAACTCGAAAGTTTTTCCTACTAGAGGTACTGAAGTATGATCGACGTTTTTATTAAATTTTCAACTTTATAAACCGTTAGCAGATTAAATGAGGCGATTGCTGAAATTATTTTTTTTCTGTTTCGCAGAGAATTTTATTTTGTTATTCTTTATTGGGATATCGATTGAACTTAATACCACAAGGCATTCTCTGCCAGTTATTCTTTGGGCTAGGGAGAAAAAAATACATTTCTTCTATCATTTGCGCTATCAGGTTTAGTAGCAATACTACATACATTCAATCCAAACGTCACCTAATCTGGGGGCACGGCAGTGCCCCCACCAAGTCGAGCAAAAAAGCGGCACGGCCGTACCATCCTTTTCTCGAAGCAATTCAGGCCATTTTCGACCCCCTGTATCATCGTTGTGGATAAAACTAGAAGACTGAATTTTCAGTATCCATGCAGGCATTGTAAAGACACGGTATATTTCAAATTTCATTCAATTTGAACCAGTAGTTTAAGAATTATAACGGGTCAAAGTTTCTTAATTTTGTCACTCACTGACTGACTGACTGACTGACTGACTGACTCGCCGATCATCAAAATTCTAAGGCACTTCTAGCAGACCTAGAAGCTTCAAATTTGGAATATAAGTAGTGTTTGGTGTATGAATCAAGGAAAAACTAAAATATTTGGGGGCACGGTAGTGCAACCGCTAAGTCTAGCAAAATTTTTCAATTTCGGTCCAGTTTTATAAATATTTAACTACTTACCTAAATAAGTTTGTAATATCATATAAAATTAAATATAAAGGCACACGGTAGTGTCCCCGCCAAGTCGAGTAACATTTTTCAATTTCGGTCCAGTTTTCAGCTCAAGAAGTAGAACCGGAAAAGAGAAAACGGAAGGCTACCTACAAAAATAAGAAAATTTCATAAGTCAGAGAGAGGACTTTAAGAAAATTCGTTGCTGGTTAGATATACCTACATACAATAAGTAGAAGGTACCGAAAAGGAAAAAGTAGAACTGTTTACAAAATACAAAAAGAAATGAGATCCCATCAAAAACAATACTTGTCAAAAACACCAAGTCTCGTAACTCAGTTGTTCTACGGTAAAAAGTTGTGAGATCCATGTAATACCAAGTCCAGGCCAGGAAATCTTTAACGTTTTACATAAATTATTGACTTGGCCATCGGCCAAGTCAATAATTTATTACATGGATCTCACAACTTTTTACCGTAGAACAACTGAGTTACGAGACTTGGTTTTTTTGACAAGTATTGTTTTTGATGGGATACAGATTACCAATACCGTGTGCCTATCATCTGATAGGTGCACGATCGTACGATAAATGCAACGAGCTTTGCCCATCTGTACATAAACCCAAATCGACACATGTGCTAAATCGATAATCGTTAAACGCCATATCGATGCAGGAAACACGAGCTCTCGGTAAGCTGCGATCGCGAAAGCGGACAAACCTGTCGCGTCTGTCTGCGGAGAGAGCGGCTGATCCTTCTGCTAATGTTAAATTGATTATGGAAAATATACCATATCTTCTTTGTATTAAAATATGCCATTCTTTGTATTTATTAATCTTGTTAAAGTTTATGCGATTTTGAAGACGCTTAGTCAACATCACCGCTGGGTTATGTCACAGGTCTGAGGTAAAATGAATGTCAAATCAGTTGGTAAACAAAGGCTGATAAAATTATTCTAAATTAATCTAACTGCCAAATACTTAAATTTTCTACTTCATGAAAGTTTACAATTATTAATGCTGGATGGAACGTCGCTCTAGTTTACATTATTAACATACCTATACTCGAACACAATATTTGATTAACAATCGCCCGTTTCAAGTCGGACCCAGCTACCAGCATTTCATTCGTCCAATAAGTGTAACATCCAGTTACCGAGTCACGTGTTTGTGTAACCAGTATTATGAAATTAAATTAATAAGCACCAACATTTTTTTCAGTCCTGAAGTGCCGAAGTAAGTAGACAGGCAGTTTAAGTATTGAAGCAAACCTGTCAAAAATTGTATAACAAACTTTTTCCAATATACGTACTAATCCTACCAGTAGGTGTACATACCTACATCGTTTCCATATCGTCGCAGATGACCGCTGTCCCTGCGATGACCAGACTCCACAGACTTGGAAACACCTTTTAACACAGTGCCCTAGATTTGCTTCAGCCCGATATAATCATGAAATGATATCCCGTTTGTTAAACATCGATCCATACAATCTCTCAGAAATAATCAGAAAAGAAGATACAGCAAAAAGTTTTAAAGCCTACATTACCAATATAGTCGATAATTTAAAAGAATTCAACCAAACATAAGCAGCCAACACATTACAACAATAAAAATAACAAACTAAATCACCGCACTGCAATTGGAGTACTCCACTAGCTCCAATTGCAGGTGCATATCAATAGCACTCATTAAAAAAAAAAAAAAAAAAAAAAACGAAATTGAAATGTAATTATTGGCTAATTGACGTAATTATATTATTACTAATTTTAGCAATTAAGTGTAAGTTCTTGTTATGACATAACCAATCTACACACACGCTGAACCCGTCTGTCGGGAAGTATGAAATGATACATCAGTAATGTCCTAATAAAATGTAGGTATACATATTTCCAAATGCTTTACTAAGCTTAATCGAGCATATTATAAGTTACTTGTCGTTGGAAACGATAAATAAGGCATGTGTTATATTTGTGACGCTACATTTTGCATAAATTCTCTATCGATAGATAAACGATTGGACATAATTTTCTGTGAAATCCGCAACTGTAATACCTACAGCTGACAAATATGAAAGTAATGTTTATATGGACACAAAATTAACAGTATTAAGGTTAAAAAAAACTCGAAATTGACAGCACACCTTTAAAATACACGCAGCTCTATTATCACCTAATATATTTTATCGTCAGATTCTTAAAATGATTTCCATCATTAAGCTTCAGGTATTTTAAGGCTAGCAAAGCATATTTCTGCGTTGGCATGTCAAAGCTTAAGCTTAAATCATATTGACAGATGTTTTAAATGCTTTGAAATCATAATTAACGTATAAACACTTAGTAGCTACTTAAAAGGCGATTGGCATTTTCTTAATTAATTGATGTATTTATTTCGCTGTAATGAGATACAATTTATGATATTAAAATGGTGGATGGAATTTCAATCATAACACCAAGTTCTCATTTTGTTTTATTTTACAAAGAGAAGGGTAATTAATGTGTTCAAGTGTAAAATAATTGTTTGCTTGATTAAAGCCCGTTATCAAGCAGGAATCAAGCCTATAATTGGCCTAAAATTTGAAATTCAGCCTGTGAGGCATGGAACTATGCTTTATTTTGAATAGAGTTTACCACCCGTATTCACAGACGATGCTTGCTTAAGTGAAGCAGCAAATCGAACGCACTGTGTTGATTAGAGCTCTGTGATTGGTTCGTGTGTGACACTGTGCGTCCACATGCACTGTGAGACCTCATAGTTTATGAATTAGGGCGTAAGTAAGGGTTTCATAATATGAACCAAATACTTTTCTATCTTTATAACTATAACTCATGAAAGAAGTTGTTTTGCACTCATTTATTAACACTATCCAAAATACACAATAAGTGTAAAATACTCTTATAAAGATGATTATAGATGTGTAGATTACGTGTTTCATAATATTTTGTATTGATGACTTAAATCGGGTTTAGATAGCATTTTGAAAAGAAAGAATACGCGGAAATGGTGATAACGGAAGTTGAACAATCAAGATTAGAACCTGATAATATTACATAAGGATGCTTTTACATTTTATGACAGTAATTTTAATAATGTTCTTTGCAGTTTGATCCAATTACATAAAGACTGATATAATTTGTATAATATAAGGATTTGTATGGCGGAAAGATTAATAGTAGTAGTTAAATTAGTATTCGTACAGTCGCACGCGCAGCCTTAATAGATGGAAACAGACGACTATTTAATCGTTGTCTGTGAGCTTGTTTACAATCTATTTTGTATGACTAATCCAAGATATTATTGACATCCTTTTACCTACCTTTTTATTGCCAAACTAAAACAAATAGCAAACTTATTCAAACCTGTGGTTGGTTCATTTCAATATTATTAAGACTATTTTAATTCCAGAATTTACATAAATAATATTTATTGTTACAATTTTATTTCGTCTGGGTAAGTTGCGGAAAATGGCGGAGTTAATAATATTATGTTATCGAACTTTTCAATAAAATATAAATTTATCTATCATCTATGTTCATCAAAAATAATATAGGACTCTAATGGTGAAAGAATTTTTCAGATCGGTCCAGTGGTTTCGGAGCCTATTCAATTCAAACAAACAAACAATACAATATTATTGAAGATAGTTGAAGATGTTCTTTGTTATACTTATTTCTACATATTTTTTATCTCATAATTTAAAATATAAAATCAATATTTGAAAAATAAACAACTCTCGCTTAGTCATTCGTTACACAGTTCTTGCAGTTACTAATACAATTGCGAATATTATTAGAATGGAACTTTGTCATAAAGTATGTTATTATATCATGTTTCTTTGTGTTACATAGTATTGCGTTACTACTCCATTTCTTTAATCTAATTTTTAATATAAGTTTTTTGTCACAAATGTAATTGACACTCGTTGTAACACACAGCTAATTTAAACATACATTTCGCAGTATACATATGCCTGTAACTGAAAACGTGTAGAGACATTAACATAAAATATACATAGAATGTAGAGATTAACATATACACGATAGGCAGTTTAGATCATGTAAGGTATTTAAGTGTCGTGTGGTTCAAGCCAAGTGATTAGGACCATTTCTTATCTTCCCATAGATTTCATAATTCGATTATGGGACAAATATGCGAGCATCGTGCCTTCACAACCTGTCTGGCCCGCGAGGAAATAGTCAAATCCTCCATTTGCCTCCATATTATAAAGCGGAGAGAAAATGACCTGA
Source organism: Ostrinia nubilalis (assembly GCF_963855985.1). NCBI lineage: Eukaryota > Metazoa > Arthropoda > Insecta > Lepidoptera > Crambidae > Ostrinia > Ostrinia nubilalis. The sequence goes on along the minus strand of NC_087094.1, from coordinate 5,715,730 downwards.
GTGCCTAGTGTGAGTTTTCGTCAAAAATAACATTAAATGTGTGACGGATTGTACAGCGCCCCTAGCGGGAAACGTTCAAAAACTAAAATTTTCATACATTTTAAACAAAACAAAATCTTTTGATGTAAACTCACACTCAGCCCACTGATGATAAACGTGTTTTCGGTAAAGTTTACGACTTGAAAATGTAATTGCTATCAATTTTGTAAACTTTAGTAGTTGCTCATATATTTTTTGTGCATTGTATCACTTTCCGAAATCATATTTTTTCCACAATTAAGTGCGCAAGCGCATTTCGGCCATAGCGCACAGAGCGTGCGCGCCGAGTCGTGCGTTGAACTGTAAAGGTGTGTATAAACCAGGGTGCTACATAAATAATTATTTACATTGATGCATTTACAATGCTATAAAAATATTTTAAATCATACTTTAGACATTCTACAAAATACCTTATTTTTTACATTTAGATCATCTTCTTGCTTTGTAAGGCACGGTCCAAGTATCATTTTTGTCGTTTAGTTTATAACAGAAAAGTAGGTAAGGAAATATTTTGTAATAAATAATCCAGGATCAAAATAAGAACTTCTCCAAAGACGTACAATAACTCATTCTAAAAATAGTAAGGTTCTCAGAGCCCTAACAATAAAAATATACAGACAAACAAACACTAAACAAACAAGTTTTATTGTATTTATTCGCGCTCGCGCACGTAGCGGCGCGTGCGTTGAACTCTTTTGTGCGCGCGCGCATCGCTCTACGGCGATCGCTACGACAAAACGAAGAAGTACTGACACATTTTGAAAGTGTTGCTATTACGTTTAAATTTCAAAGTAAAACAAAGCTGTCGTCGAAAATATAGGTATTTTAATTATTAATTTCAATCTTTTTACACGTGAAATTGTATTGTTAGCAGACTTAAAGACTTCTTCTCTACTAATCAACCACTGTTCAGACTTAGAAAGTAAGGCGGTGCAAAAATATGTACTCAAATCCTAATAAGTATGTCTTAGATATCCCACTTGCATTTGCAAAACTTTATTTAAATTACATTTTTTTTTAAATTAATGAAAATTTGAATACTTTTTTAACATAGTTTGGTGTGCGATCACCTTTTCCGCGATCTAGATCGATACTGAACGATCTATTTAACGCTTGCGCAAGTGTCATTGCCGTAATTTGCATCAGAACTGACGGAGCGACGCAATTATTGTATAACATGGAAATACAGTAACGCAATGGGGCTTCAGCACCAAGAGTACCTACTGGTGGTAAACTATTGTAATCTGTTTTAAAATCGTGATTGAGTCGGCATTATTTACCCGACTGCGCCAGAAGGAGGGTTATGTTTTTCGAGTGTATGTATGTATGTATGTCCTACAGCCTAAACGGCTTGACGGATTTTAGCGTGAGAGGTGTCGTTAGATTCGTCTTAATCGTGAGAGTGGCACTAGCTATATTAAAATTTAAAATCTTGAGAAATTTTTTTTTTCAAAACCTATCGAGTGGGGTATCAAAACAAAGGGCTTTTTAAGTAACTTCCAAAAATATTTAAGTTAGGTTACATCTTAGATGACATTGTTATTATGCACTGAGATTGACTTTTTTAGAAATATGCAGAGACACTTTTTTAAAACAAAACTTACCTGCTGTATTTCGCTTGTCTTGCAATTTGTAATGGCTGATTATCTGCAAAAAGAAAAAAATAATTAGCAAACTTATTTTACATCACAAAATTAGACGCATTCAGACTAACTTTCTTTTACTAATTAAAACAATTGTGAAATATTACACGTAATAATACATTAAACGTTATAACTCAGCTATCCAAATAAAAGTACTACATTAAAATATTTCGATTGTATTGTAACTTACACAATAAATCAAACTAAAATAATTGATTTTACACGGTTACTGTCAATTATGGAAGTTAATCATCCACGGTAATATTTCTATCTTCCATCCGTTCCATCTTAAGTGGGTTGTAAATAAAATTTAATATTAAACCGACTTAGATTGTAGGCCAAGGGGACCATCGTCAATCGTCAATTACCAGATGTTAAGGTAATTAATAGCTCAGGTTTAACGAAGCTGTCAAAAGTGTCACCCATTGTCCCGGCGATTGACAGAAATTTGCGTCTGCGTCGCTACTGCTGGCTGACATGATTTCTGAATTGTTTTTCACTAGGATGTGTATTGTGTCAGTTTTTTAAACGTTCTTCCGAATATAGACTCTTTTTCAGGGTTAAAAAATCAGGCCATATGTCCATTGCTTAGATTTTTAACGTACATACGAGTATACTCGTATAGGCAGTAACGGGCGTTTAGTTTTAATTCAAAGAAGTAGGTAATTGTAAATCAATAAAACAACATCTGCCACGTAGACGGACATTGCAATTAGTGACCATTATGCATTCACTTCTGTTTTAGTTAACAATTTATCTCCAATGTAGTTTTTTACTTACAATTTAAGTAAACGATTAAATAAACGCACCTCGAACGAATTTGTTTCTACGAATCTTTGTTTTCTCAAGCAACAGTTAGATTAGGTAAGTGCCAACTATGTCAAAGGTGCGATAATTCATGACGATTTTGATCGATTAACAACGCTTTCACACAACGGTTAGTTAACGTCTATCGCTTATTAACCGCATAGTCTAGATAGTTTAATTCGTAACAAAAACCACAGCGCAATGGTTATAATGGGTTATAATGCATAATAATGACGAAACGCAAGATTTTAAGCGGTGTCATATAATGCGGATATACGTACTTGAATGAGCTAATGTTTTACTTATGCGTCATTTTTCTATGACACGTTGTGGCAATGCAAATGTATAAATTATTCCAAAAATACAGGGTTTGTTTTTTGAGGTCAAAAACATATTTGTATTGAGAGGGCCTAGTGTGAGAATCAAACGCTCTAGTGAGCGCGTCAAAAAATGACATTAAATGTATGACGGATTGAAAGAAAGAAAGAAAGAAAAAAATATTTATTTGGTACTAAATGGATTGGACAGCGCCCCTAGTGGAAAACGTTCAAAAACTAAAATTTTCATACATTTTTTAAACGCGCTCACTAGTGAACTTGATTTAAACTCACACTAAGCCCTCTGGTTAATTAATATGACGTCTGTTTTACGTAGTCGCATGTTGAGATAAAAAAAAATTAAAATACTTTATGTTACTAAATGGATGATAGCGTGGTATTAACTGTGAAGTACGCTGATTTTTAATATACTTTTTAAAATGTTCATAAAAAGAGGTGCAGCAATATAAGATTTCACTTATTGCTAGCGAGCTAGTTCCGCGCAAGTAGCTCGCATCGCACTTTAATCATCTCCGAGCTAATATGGACGCCGAGTGCACTCAATGACTAGCTTATTAACACTTTTATAGCGATATAAAAACTCAATGTAGAAAACTTGATATTAACAAAAGAAAAATAATGTTTTTCACTTAAATTAGATTGTAATTCATTCACTGTGTAGGTACTTATTTTAAGTGTTTAAAAAGTGTTAATGACGATAAGTAACAATTTAATGACCTTAATAAAAAAAGAGGTAGAGAGGTTTTAGAAAAATTCTATCAACAAAATTTCAGCAGCGAACGAGTTCGTTTATAGCTCTCACGCTGCACTAGTGAGGTAGTTCCGAGCAACTGGCCCGCGAGCTTAATCAGCAACGCGAGCTAATATGGACGCGGAGAGCTCTTACGGCCAGCTCTTTAGCTCTCTTAGAAAGAATTCTTAGTTTTAGAAAATTTTAAGTATTGAAATTAGTTGGAAATACGAAATTACTTAAACAATAAACATTGTTGAATTACTCGTAATTGACTTAATTGTAGTTGTATTATTATGTCTCACGTGTAAATACATGCTTTTCTATTTTAATAGTTCCTAAGCAATAATTGCATGATGAAACCAGTGCAGGTGTTGATTTAAATATTATTATTTGATGCTCATTAGCATGTAGGTATAATCGTAAAAAATGCAATATAAATTCTCTCAAGAATCTCGTAATATTTTATTATTTTTATGTTTCAACAATATAATCAAAAAATAAGGACCTCTACACAGGTGACCAGACAGGTTGGGAAATGTGCTAGCTAGCCTTAGCTAGCACATTCCCTTCGTTTAAAATTTAAAAAGTCACATATAAATTTGCGCTTTACAGTCAATGAAAATGCATTTTTATACCCATACGTATATGAAAACACATAAACATGCAGTTTAATCAAGTTTCTTTAAAGAAGTCGTATGGACGTCGGTTGCACTACTGCGAGACTTGTGCTTATGTGTCCCGGGGCGATGCGATGTCCTGAACTTTGCTTTTTGTTTTGCTAAAACACTCTAGGAAGTCCCGTTTAATTGCACTTTAAAATTAAACTGCAGTTAAAATGAGTTTCTCAAAGATATTGCTTAAACAAAAAATAATTCCATTCCATTCCATTATGACTTGCCCACAAGAAACCAATATACTACAGTTGAATCAATACACACAAATATTTTGGATATAATTTGCATATTTAGTCTTCTCAGGGCGCCAATCTATTCATGATCAGTTAATCACTCATCGCGTGGTAGAGTCGGCCCCATATTCACGTTTAAAAAAAAGTAGAGATAAGTATTTGTTACGGTTTATTGTTCGCCAATTTTTTTTAAATGCGTATTAATTTATAATAGTAGTCTATTATTTGAAATTAACCGTAATCAACCTCTATTTCGCGGTAACGATGAAGCTAAAAGCGGTTGAACCGGCCCCATTTCGTCTGCGCTGATCCACCGCCGCTCCACGGCAATAAAATACGGCAAATGAGCCTGTTTGGGCCGTGATTGTTATGTAATTCTCCCAGAAGATCCCTAACAAATGTACTGGGAAATTAAGAGGTACATCAACCGACGCTACTCCGACGAAACAATTTTGATACTTTGCATTCAAAATCGAGTGAAAGCCTTCAATGAATATTTTAATTATCGTATGCAATAAGCTAGCTGTTTTCAATAAGGGAAGTGGGTTTATGAACAACATGGAAACATTAATACAGCGTTTGAAAAGCCATTAGTCTTGATACACATAACATTTTGTTGGATTTGTTTCATAAAAAGCAAACTAATGTGTCTAGTGACGGAAGTGGTAAATGTGTCTGCAATAAAACAAACTTATATTAATATTCTTATGTTCGCGTGAAACTAACGTAACTTTAGTATTGTTACAACTCCACAAAAACTTGTCTCTATTAACCGAGCGTTTACACCTAGATTTTTTGTGATTATTGCGTTGTTAGAGCAAAACTAGTATTATTTATGTTAATGTTACTATAAGTGGGCTAACTAAATTCCCTAAAGCCCGCGGTCCGTGAAGCAAGGCCGCTGTCGCTTTCATTGGAAAGTCGTGGCCGGAACCGGCGCGCGCGCATCGTACCGACAGCTCATCATCAAGCTAAGCTGTGGCATTTTATTCACTTGCAATAAGTGCCATTTTCCAACAACAATAAAGTCCGATGTGCTGTCAACTGTACTGTAAGGCCGATATCAAGATGCGTCGATGAAAATTGTCCTTTTCCATTTATAGCCAAGTGATAAGGACAGCATGTTGTTATGTTAATAAAATACTTTTTATTGGAAAGCGCGCATCTTAATGTGAGGTATGGTTATAAATAAAGGTCAAGTTGATAAACAAAATAATGTTTCGTCCTTTTCATGCTATAACAGATTGTGTAACATGTTGTTTAAATAGCTTAATAACATCCAGACTTTGATCCATTTTTTTTAAGTCAATTCAATGGTAATCTACTGTTTGTCGTCTTTTATTATTGAAGTTCTAAGTTCAATAAAGGAGTCGGAATATGGATATCCATATTTGGAATTTAATTTAAAAATGGCGTGCCCACACGACGCATTGCTCGACTAGGAACGTAGGCGTCACTCGGAGGAGCGCAACGCATCTGAGATCTTATCCTGACATTTATTATTTATTTTTGAAATTGAGGGACAATAAACACCTCATAGAAGTACTTATTCTATTTTAAAATCTTGATCTATAAATTCGATTGTTTTTTTGTCTCTATTGACCTCTAGGAGCTTGCAATATTACCCAACAAAACAAACAAAACGTAATAAATGTCACATCATGGAATAAGGCTGAGTTGCACCATCTTACTTTAAGCATAACGATAACGTTAACCAGTGTTTTTTGTATTAAGTTTGATAGATTTTTGACGTTTTTTATAATTAAAGTAAGATGGTAAAACCCAGCCTTAGATTAATTACACAATGCAGATTTAATAAAATCCGCCTATAATAATGGATTTTGATAAAATTGGTGGCTAATAAATTATATTGTGTCATGACATGAATCAAAATAATATATTACCGCAAATTGATAGATATTATTGTTCAATTATACCAAATCACCCGCTAACTCCTCGATGTATTGAATATAATCGAATAATATTTATCATCCGATACCTAAACTACTACCAAATGATCTGTATAATATTGAGTATATCCCTTCAGAATGTAGTAAGTCAAAGATCATATCTTGACAGCTAATATATCACAGCTGATTTATGAAAATATATTATCCTTTTAGAAGATAAATCGTACCATAACCTTGCCCCTATAAGTAGTAGATCTTCTAATATACATAAAGTGGTCTTGCTATTCGTTACGGTCTATTTGGATTACTGGTATATTTATTTAATTTATTTGTAATTTATGGTCAGTTCGTCTGACAAATATCACTTGTGATCTATTAAATAATAGAATAGGTTTCATAAATAGATTATTTTCTAGTGGAAGATTAACCTAAAAGGTCTTTCCTGAAGTGTTTATGAATAAACAAGCACGTACGCTTATTTGTCATCGTTAAGAAATAAACACTTTTTTACTTTTAAATAATGTTACAATATTTTTCTTCTTTCATCGTTTGAGTTGTAACAACCGAGAACACAATACAATTTTCAGATTTAGGCGTAAACGAATCTGTGGCTCTACATATGCCAAAAACACAAACTAACTTCACTCAAAAGTTCTATCCACTTAAATTGTTTGCTGGCTCAATTAAAAAGCCTAAGAAAACTTATGTAACATCAAATCATTTAAAATTTGAATAGAAATGTTCAAGTAATTATAGGTTCCAAACTGCATCATTATTCATATCGCTCGTGAAGAATCAGCAATGATATCAATGGAAGGCAACCATTAAATTCGCTTTCTCTGCAAATAATTTACTTGGATGTAATCGACAGTTTCGTAATCAACTTTATGATTGTGTTAGAAAAGAATATTTTCGAAAAATTTAGGTTGGACAAGTTTTTAGGAGGAAAGTCGCGTGAAAAACTGTGCGTTAAGCCTTCAAATGTTCTTGGAAATTCACATTAATGATTCAGCAGGTCATTGACCTTTACTTACTTTCATTGAGTGACAACAAATAGACATTTCATACATTGTCAGTCATAAGTTCAATGTTGAATGGCGTTAAAATTACGCTCAAGTTGTCTTGTTTCGACACTATGTGAACGAAGTCAAGGTCTTAATATGCATGTTTAGTTTTCTGAATTTGTGTAAAATACACTATTTATGCTACTCAAGTAAACAATAGTTATAATGGTAGAATATCCCACACTCAAACATTTTATACAACGTTATTAGTGAGCTAAATAGGTAAATAATAATATAAATTTGTGAAAAAATAGCGTGCGAACAGAAGGAATCCTCTATTAAAACTATATTTATTTGTGTACCTACTTAATGTACGATTGGCACTATAAACCTATAAACTATGCTATCTTAAGAACCACTTGGGAATAAGTTTAAAATACAATAATGCGGATGTATATAGTTCTTCGCAAAATGAATAAAGTTATTGTTTATTTGTCGAAATAAAATTGTTCTAATAGCAGTATCACGAACAAGCGTATTGAAAAAATTATAACAATGCATATACAAACGTGCACATCGTAAAACAAGATGGAATGAAATTATTCGTTACTATTATAGTATAACTTATTAAAAAGTTACGAGCAAACACTGTATTCTCAACCTGCAGTTCATAAAACTGTTTCCTACCTACCAGAGAACTCCTGCTAAGAGAACGGACTCGTTCTGCACTTTGTATGAATAAGGGTTGAGTTAGATGTTATACATCAATCAATAGTAGACTTACTTTATATTTATTAGACGTTAAAATAGCAGCAGACTGAAAAAACACTGGGCCTGATTTATATTACAGGCTACAGATATCTTTTGGGAGCGTGGGAAGTGGGAACGGATGGTTCGAACAGTGAAGACGGCACTGAAAGCTATCCTGGTAGAGCAAAGTGCCCAAAGACGAGCTTCTGTGCACTGCTCTTCATGAAGCAGAAGTACTTGTGGACAGCAGACCGCTAACCCACGCGTCCAGCGAACCGCACGCTCCCGAGTCACTGACGCCGTTTCACTTTCTTATCGGTATTATTAAAAAAATAAATACTTTTTCCCCTTTTTGGTAAGATTCCTTAATGTATGCTTGCGACAGTAAGTATTATATACCACAATAGTCTGATGTCTAAGACGTATGGGTTATTAAATCTACTGTAATTTTCCAATAAAGTTAATCTCTGCTGTTAAAACATGAAGTGTACAAGAGTTCTAACGGAGCTCACCAAGTAGCAAGCTGAACTAAGATTAACGCTCTAACTTATAGTATCGGCTGCTGCGAAACATTATTTTATGTTTTCTACCAGCTCGTGGCTTCCAAACTCTTAAGTCTGACTTATTTCCGTACGTAACTCCTGATTGAAGTTGCCGCGGGGAGTTTAAACTTACCTTGTGGCTTTTTTATGAAATAATTAAATGTTTGGAGCAATTATTTAATGTACAATTAATTACGTATATTTTACAAAATGATTATTGGTATAAAAAAATGGTATAATATAAATTTATAATTATCTTTGGACAGTTTCATACAGCGCTATCTAGCCCCAAAGTAAGCAATCAATATGCTTGTGTTATGGATGCTAGCTTAACGGATATACTACATAGATACTTTTTAAATACATATATTATACATCTAACACCCAGACCCATCACAGAAATGAAAATTCATCATTTATTCAATTTCTGCCCGGCTGGGAATCGAACCCGGAACCTCTCGGCATAGAAGTCCGTTCTAGAACCACTACACCAAACGGCTGCTTATAGCTCAAAAAAGCACAAATAAAAAAAAACACTCCAGTTGATAAGCTTTAGTACAGCTATGGTTTCTTGTCGACTGATTTCCAACTGAAGTGTGATAAAATATACGCAAGTAAAACTCAATTGTTCGAGCAGCTGTATATTCCCCACGTGTTATAAAAGTTAAATGAGATGTTACTTTTCGATCAAAAAATGCTTGAGATTGTAAAATGAAGCTTAAACATAATCTAGGCACGCGGTAGCGTGTCAAGCCAAGTTCAAGTAATAGAACTCACGAGCAGTGGCCGTTTGGAGCCACTTTTGACCCCCTCATAACTTAGGCTACAATATATTATCCTAAGTTATAAGAAGAAATGATGTTTTATGTTGTTATAAATAAATTTTAGGACTGACCATTGAACTTGTCACCCATTTAGATCACACTTCTTTTGTCGTTGAAGTCTACAACTAGGCTCTCAACAAGAACTTGGCTCTCATTTCACATTTCTGTTTTTGTTGGGTTTGTACAAAGGCAACGTTTCTAAAATGGCTCTGGCGGCTGGTCATGTGTTAAAATTATTCAGCGAGGGATAAAATAGGCTTAAGGTCTCCACAATTTCAATACCAGATTTAGAGGAGCTTACGTTTTTTTAAGTTTGTGTGTAATGGGAAAAAAGAGGGGCCCAACAAATTGGTATTCGTTCCTTTGCGTGGACGTGTAATCGAATTTGGAGTTTTTAACAAATTCCATTATCTAGTTACGCAGGTCGGCGGTTCGTAAAGCTTTTGCGGTTCAAAATGGTTTTGTGTTGTAAGTGTAATCTGTTGAATTTCCAATGCGTGGGAGTGCGTCGTGAAAAAAGGTATTGCTAGACCTTTTGAAAGATCTAATTTTAATGGTAGATTAAAACAGATCTATCCCACTCTCCTCGTGGATGTCATAAGAGGCAACATCTGTTTTGGCTAGTCTATGTCCACATAACAACAATGTAAAAACAGCATTGTTGTTTTCTGGCAAATAGAGGTATGATAGGTTGCTCTAAGAAGGTTGAGGATTTCGGGTAATCGTCTCCCATAATATTATTTGCAAACTATATGTGTGTGTATGATGCAGGCCGCCACCAACCGGCCATTGTGGAAATCATTGGGGGAGGCCTATGTTCAGCAGTGGACGTCCTATGGCTGAAATGATGATGTTGTGTGTGTAACGTGTACGGTTTAGCTTCGTGTTCCGGTCATCATTTCCATCTCAAAATCATTTCGCCAATTAAAAATTCGATAATCCTTTTAGTGTGTCATTGACGTTTGTATAGTAAACACAGACTGACTAACAAACTCGTTCGTAACTCCTTGATCTTGACATAGATCGCGCGCGAAATAAATACTTAGCCGCAAACCTGTTCGCAGCGCCTTCATTTGCGATAACTTATAGAAACTGATGCTAGCAAAGTATGCACCTATAGGATTTTTGTCCTTTATGAGTATTTTTAAACGCCTTTATGGCCAGGTTTATTTATGGTCCAGTATTCCATTTACGGTTTGTTTTGCGAAGATGAAACTCGCCTGTATTTTTTATTTTTGTGTACAATACACTGATTTAAGAAACGTAGGTAAGTGTATTGAAATTATTTTTAGAATTTTTAATATCTCGCAATCGTCATTTCTTTTTGGCTTCTTTAAAAAGAGTGAAAGTCGTCGTGGGCAGTGGAATCCGCAAATATTTGTAAAGATACATTTCTTGAGGCAAAAGGAAAGCTTGGAACAATATCTTTGGCCTAAGAATATTGTTCCGCTAATAAAATGAAAGTGAAACTGGATTCCGGTATCAATCACGGCTCGCGGACTAGAGTTAGATGGGAGAGATAATGTTAATTCGCTACGGGCAAGAAGATTGAAATGGACGTGCACGGTTTTTTGTCTTACTTTTTATGCAACAGTTACAGCGATAGAAACAAAACACTGGCAGGTCGAGAAAATACGTGATTAGTGCCCGTTTTCACCATCAATCCCTAATTTTTAAGTGACCCATATGAAAACAAAATTCCTGTTGTTATACCATAGGGGTCACTTAAAAATTAGGAATTGATGGTGAAAACGGGCATTGGTGTATTAATCAATATGTAAATAAAAAATATGAATATGCAAAAATACTAGTCGATAAGTTTTTTCTTTGCTTTGCAATTCTTAGGAATAAATTTAGTAGTTAATGGACGAAGAATGATATGAAATCTAAGGCTGAGTTGCACCATCTTACTTTAACTTTGACAAACATTAAAAATCTGTCAAACTCCATACAAAAAACACCGGTTATTGTTATAGTTACCGTTAAGTAACATGGTGCAACTCGGCCTAAGACTTGTTTTGTTTTGCTTCACTCCAATTATAATAGTGATTAAGGCTATTTTGGTCGTCCTTCGATGGTATTAAGAAAACGGGAAGGTCGATCCTAAAATTCAATTATTGGATTATGTAACTATTATGTAGATTTTTATAGTCTGTATAATATTTATTGTTAGGTACCCATGAATGGAATGCTATTGAGGCCGTCCTTCGATGGTCGTAAGAAACGGGAAGGTCGAACCTAAAATTAATAGATTAGATAAGGTATTATGCAACTATTAGGTACATTTTTTATCATCTGCATAATATTTATGGTACTAGCGGTTGTTGTAATTAATTATAGTTAGTTTTTGTATTTTTGATGAGGCTGATGCGGCATGTATTCATGCAAATATGATATTTTGCATTATAAAGTAGGTACTTATGTATATGTTTTACAACAAGTAGGGGTATAGGATATTTTCGTGTAGGTAATAATTATGAAACATACAAAACTGAAAATTGTTAGACCATAAAATATCATATCTAAATTCAACTATTATTTTTCCAATCAATTATAATTCACATATGTATATTTTTCAATCTCTGAAATAACTTGATTTGGCCACACTGTCTTGTACAGCCTAGGTATATTAAAGCTCTACCAAAGGATCTTAAGAGGAGAAAGAAAAAAGGCTTAATTTAGCGAGCTTTTAGCATAAATTATTCATTGGAAAACTGTTACATTATCTGAAATTTCATTGAGCCAACAATGTGGCTTTCGATTAAACAAATCTCTTGAGTAATCTCATATTCATTCAATAATTAGTTCTCAATTACAAGTCGTACACAATTAGCCTGAATGAATAAACAAGCAGCAGGGTTTGCGTGGGTTTCTTAATGCAATCGGATTAGATTTATATTATCGCTGGTCTGATGATGCACTTGCTTGCCCATGGGAAATCTACCTTCCTTTCGTAGTATCGGAAGTGATCAGGACTTGCGCGTAATAATACGCTTCGGCAAGAAACTGAACAGGTACCTTCTATGACTGCTGCGAAAAATATTGTGTCATTTCACCGACATCGAACTATCAGCTTATATTTCTGTGTCACATTGTCTTAAAAACCTCTCTATTTGCTTGCCTGGGCATGCAATAACTTTTTAGTAGTCTGAATACAACTTCATTTTAGCCGAGCCAGAGTGGCAAAAAAAAGATATTAAAAGCCAGTAGATAGGATAATTATGTCTTTAGGAAGGTCATCTTGAGAATATACAAGATTTGTCCAACAAAAAGAAAGAAGTCTTATGAATCCATTTTAGTGTCTGTCTCTAATTGCAAATAGTAATAAATAAGAAGGTTTATTACTTTCCGCGAATTTCGTCAACTTTCTAATAAATTTCATTGCACCCAAGAGAGTAATTTATTTAAGATATAAATAAAGCTTGACTCTATAGTTGATAGTTTGAAAAGTTGTAAGTAGGTATTTAATGAGTTTGTTTAATCTCTAGGTTAGCAAAATAACGTTGCAAAGGCAGTCTATATTGTTCCATAAAACTATCTTTACCTAGTTTAGTCCTAGTAGTTAGATTAGTTAAGCATTTTATTCATGTAGTGCTCGTAAATAAAATAATTCTCTAGAACCGATCACTGTAGTTGATTGAATAGCACTTTGCATATAAGAACGACCCGCCTATTAGTTAGCGTGCTTTTAATCTACTTTAACAAGCTCCATTAAGTTGTTGATAGAATAAAGTCTGTATCTTGTTTGCTATATAAATATTTAATGACCTATTTAGTATTTAAATAAAGTGACCTAACGGAACTGTGAGTAAACGAGGCTCACTAGGCATGAATAATGTGCGTTTCTGGAAGATTGAAATTATGTGGGACTTACGATAATGTACCGATATCCTTTTAGAAAGCGTATAAAGTGTATTTTATGTAATGTAACTTAGTTTTTATTTTATTTCAAAACAATTGTTTAGATAAGTAACAAAATACCTAGATACAGAAGAGCCTCACTTCCTGGCAAAGGTATATTTTTTACCTAAAAGGAAGTTTGGTCAATATTTTAATTATTGTAAACCTTTTTATATTACGAAATAAATTATTTATTTAAAGCAGAGAGAGAAAGAGACTAAGTTAATTCTGACGTAAAAATCATACCAAATCAAATATCTATTGTACTCGTACATAATCTGTCATTGATAACAGAATTTCTAAATTAATTACCAGTTTCTTTACACTCAAAAAGAAATCCATTTTATACTTCCAAAATCCCAGACATTGGCACAGAACTTGTAAATAAAAGAAAAATAATTCTTCAGCGTGTGAGGCCAAGTCCCAATTTAGTTAGCGAGCCAATAAACGCTTGGTTCTTTTAATTCAGCGAAACTAAATCTTTATTTCCATCGTCCCATTAAGCACATTCACATTTACTGGGTAATTTGTGCATAATTCTTAGTTTATACAACGTAACCAGCACAAAAATGAGCTGAATTTATTACTTCCATACTGTACGGAGTTTATGGTGATAAGAGAGTAAAAATGCGTGTCTCCGGCAATTTAACTTGTAGATGCTGAGTAAAATCATGTAAGTGTATATTTATGCAGATTCCGAGATAAAAACTGGCAATGTATTCGCGGTGCGAGGTCCTCTCGAGTGGTGATTTAGTCTGATGTAATGTACAGGCACTATAAAAAAAGATAGCTCCTTAGGCCCATGAAAATAAGGCTGAATTTTTTTGGCGGCACCACCTGCATGTTATGTGCGTTTAACCGAATTAATATTTGAATAAAAATAGCATACGTCTAGCACTTGTTTCATAAAAATTCTAATTAATGACCTGTCCCAGCTTTATATTATGGGAGTTAATGTGATTACATCTGTGAATGAATCAATTATTTTAAAGACACTATTCGATGGATTTATAGTTTATAGCTTTCTTAATGATCGTTTACTGTTAAGAAAGGTGAAAGTGCTTTGTTACAATATTTTTAAGTAAAGTACGATATATTCACGGAAAGTTTTAGTACGTTTTTAGAGCACATAATAAATGTATTTTAGGTCGATTTATGTTATGAATAATGTCTAATACATTCGAAAATAAAGGAAGAAAAATAAAAGCTACAGGCCACAACCAAGCAAGTTCAATACGGAATGGGAAAGGAATTACCTAGTTTATGTTTTATTTGCTTGTTAAAACAACATTACGTCAAAGTTGAGTATGCACGTAAAGTTACGCCTTATTGCATTCATTTATTAGCATATGTTATACAAGTCTACAGTTAAATTCTAAGTCTATATTTAGCTTGAAAATAAACTAAAATGTGAGTATGTTGCCAATGTGATCCTCGAAGTTCATCCAACCTTGAATCTGAGACCCCAAAACAAGTTATTATTATTTTGTTCCTAAGGTTTTTATACCTTAAACCACCATGACGTCGTCAAGTCATCATCGTCTTGCATCATCTTTTGTTTTGCACCTAAAATATTTCAATACAGACCATAAAATAAATGAACGTCGCGCGGTTGTTAAAGTTAATAGAATTATAGTCACGTAATCCCAACTAATATTATTATATATTATAATTATAATTATAAAATATTATAAATGCGAAAGTAACTCTGTCTGTCTGTCTGTCTGTTACGCTTTCCCGCTTAAACCTCGCAACCGATTTTGATGAAATTTGGCATAGAGATAGTTTGAGTCCCGGGAAAGAACATAGGATAGTTTTTATCCCGGTTTTTGAAACAGGGACGCGCGCGATAAAGTTTTTCTGTGACAGACAAAATTCCACGCGGGCGAAGCCGCGGGCGGAAAGCTAGTTTTAATATAAATAATAAACACTGTACCACCGAAGTGCATCCGTTTATAGCTTATAGATATCCAAGATATCTTCTCAATTATTTCGTACTTGACCTAGGTAATTTGTGTTTATTGTATGGTAGTTTAATACACACTTTGTTTATAAAAACATAACCATCTTCCCAGTGTAATTTGGTAGATTTTGTATGTAAGTTTTAGTGTTTTGTGTGCATCTTGCACCTCAATTCCAGGATAATACGTGACTTAAACGCCAATGAACAGGTTTGCGAAGTAAACATATTACACGCGAAGACTAAAACAAGTGAACTGCGTTTCTTGAATGGAAATCGTAAGTAATGATGTTCCGCACAAACTTTGATGTTTTTAAGTCCTGACGTACTAAAATAAAAGTGATTCATTCAAGGATTCGTAAAAACTGTCAAAGGGTAAAAACAGTAAGAACTGTCGCCCAGAAAGCGAAAGAGTTCGAGTTCAGAGTAATAACTTCCAAAGGAACCAATATTAACGAAAAATGAATTTGGTATTCTTAATCAAAGCTTAAGAAAAAGTAATATCAGCATCCGTATTCTCAAACGAGGTTTAAGAAGAGTAATATTATCAGCGGTAGGTATTCATGTAATTTGGTAAAAGCGTAATACCCACTTTGTACGCCGGCACGTACTCTCAATTTCGATCGGACCTGAATATCCCCGATCTTCACACGTTTCCGATTGTATAGGTTTATCTAAATCGCGGGGTTTATGAGGTTCGCATCTTATCCCTCCGTATAGGGTTGCCAGGTGTCCGGCTAAAGTAATGTCTGGCTTTTTGGATCCCGTACGTAGTGGCGTGGCGAATCTGCGAAGGACGATCTAGCGAAGTATGTTTTAGCGAAAAACCTTCATGGTAGTACGCTGGAGCAAAAGGCTACTGAAGTGAAACACACCCGGCCGAAAAAGTAATTTGACTTCTGTACTTTTGATTCTTAATATTGAATTATAAAAATTTTGTTTATTATACGGGACGCAACCAATGCATTACGCACCAAAAAGAGCATAAAAGAAAATTTGCTAGCACATAAAAAATATATTTCCGAATAAAAGACTTGTACGCTATGAATGTCCGGCTTTTAGGGTAAAATGTACGGCCAAATTACGCGCCAAGTCCGGCTTTTGTGTTTTTGGACCTGACAACCCTACCTCCGTAGGTTCGGCCGAACTTGAGCGTATACTAAATTTCTCGGAATCTCGGAAGATAGACGGCTGATTGAAACTCGGCCTTAGCTATTTACCTATAGTTATTTTGGCGCACCGATAGTTGAAGCTCAACAATTCTGGGAACAGTTTGCTTGGTTATGAAAGGTTTTGGCTGTAAACTTACAAAGTCTTAATAAAGTCATCTCATATAACATCAGGTGCCATTGCGGTCAAATACCTGAATTGTTCTGCAAAAAGAATTGTACGGGTAAGATCGTAGTCAAAGTGAGGTGTAGAATGATGATTACCTTTAATTTAATGCACCAAATAATGCTCAATTCTAATTACATCGATTGAGATGTAGGTACTACGTAATTTCAATTACACAATGAAAAAGACAAGTGTAGATATTTTAACTATATGATTAGAACTGTACCCATCCCATGCATGTAATTTAAGTTAAAGTTTTTAAATGTTTTATATGACTGCATTGGACATTCAGACTCAATTTTCCTTTTGTCCCTTTCAGGGCACAGTACGCGATCCAAATATGCATACCTTTCTCTACCACAATTTGTAGTATTATTCCTCACAATTTTTCTAGCAAGTCTCACTCTACCTACAGCAATAAAACCCTTCCACAACTGAAACGTTTCGGTCTTGACGAATTTAAATTACTTTTGCAGGAATGCAGATATTATCAACAGCTGGGTTTGATCGAGAAGACTCTACGTTGTGTCTCGTTAATTTAAATACAAAGACTATAATTTGCAGTTCTTGTATTGACAAGTTGAATCGAATATGCTGATGCATACTTGATTACGGATGCCAGATAATTGGCTTAGTAATTTAGTAGTGAAACTGTTCATAATTAATTTAAGGGCGTTTAAATCAACGCTTTGCTTTTATTTTTATTTCGTCCGGCCTTGTACTTATTTTTTTCATTCATAAATAAGAACTATACCTAGATAGTAAATTGATGTCTGAAATAAAGTACAAAACATCGGAAGCTGTTAATTTGAAGTTAATGAAAGTTCATTAAAATTGTAAATCTCTAAATCTCTAGATTAAAATAACGTCTTATCTTTAGTTTTCTAAGAAACAAAATCTAGTTAAGTTTATTATGAAATATTTCACAGCAAATCATTTACAATAGTTGAACGAAAAATAGGTATTTTTAAAATATTGATTATCCTATGTATAAAACACGCTCATTCATCAATATGTTCTGATTCAATGGAAGCGAATAAATCTCTACATAAACATTTTACCACCAGTATCGAAGATATAAGTTGGGCTATGTGAATCTAAATTAGGTATTTAAGACCTTTGTCTGGAAGATAACATTTGCAATGGTGTCGGAATTTAACCCATGACCTACCTTGTGTTCACTCTACCTAATGTCGCGCTCGACAACGCTTTATGTCAACATAAGATGTTAATAGTTAAGTTTCTTTATATTCCGATCGAGTAGGTCTTTGAAGGTTTACTGATTTACTGCAGGAGTAGTGGAAATTACTATTTTATGATAGACATTAGCACTAGGTTTTATTTTGCATTTGTTTGCAAACCTTCGTAGAGATTCGTGGATGCGATTGAAATAGATGACGTGTAGCCATTTCCAGGCTCAAAAACTGAACTCCGACAAACGTTACTTCGACATTACGTTACTCCGACACTGCTGAATATCAACATGACTTTACTTCGACACTACACTACTTAGACAAAGGCGAATATCCTTTGTCGGAGTAGTGTAGTGTCGAAGTAAAGTCATGTCGATATTCAGAAATGTCGGAGTAACGTAAAGTCGAAGTAAAGTTTGTCGGAGTTTACTTAGGTAGCCGAAAAAAACGGCTCAAAAACTGAACTCCGACAAACGTTACTTCGACATTACGTTACTCCGACACTGCTGAATATCAACATGACTTTACTTCGACACTACACTACTTAGACAAAGGCGAATATCCTTTGTCGGAGTAGTGTAGTGTCGAAGTAAAGTCATGTCGATATTCAGAAATGTCGGAGTAACGTAAAGTCGAAGTAAAGTTTGTCGGAGTTTACTTAGGTAGCCGAAAAAAACGGCTCAAAAACTGAACTCCGACAAACGTTACTTCGACATTACGTTACTCCGACACTGCTGAATATCAACATGACTTTACTTCGACACTACACTACTTAGACAAAGGCGAATATCCTTTGTCGGAGTAGTGTAGTGTCGAAGTAAAGTCATGTCGATATTCAGAAATGTCGGAGTAACGTAAAGTCGAAGTAAAGTTTGTCGGAGTTTACTTAGGTAGCCGAAAAAACGGCCAAGATAGTTTCCAAGTGGCCAGTCGCTCAGTCGATTTCGCAGTATGCATGCAGCCTTAACAACTTTTACAACCAAGGAATCACGTTTTTCCTGCATACTTAAAGCATTGGTGTCTCTATAAGCTAGTTGATTGAGTGCAGACCTGCATACACAAAGCAGGCTATCGTTAAACAGTTTAATATGCAGTTTTACTTCAAATGTCAAGAGCAATGTATGTATCCTTTCGATCGTGATCTCTTCCAGAGACTTAACGCCTTGTTAGTGTTAGTTATGTGCCGGCTCGGAATATGACCTGAATGTCACCTCGCATACATTATGCAAACGTAAACAGACCTAATTACCATATTAAAAGTAAGTTATAAATAGTGGTGATCGATGGCTTAGTGGCGTTATTGGTTTTGAAATTTTCTTCATTAGTTTTAAAATCCTCGGATAAATGACCTGTGACGCAGTCGGGTAAATATGGAGGCATTCCTCGAAGCGCACCCATCTTGAGGTGCACCTAATAAAGCGCACCTAAACTATTTATTTTTATGTTATGTTGCCCTGGTAGGTACTTTATATTCATCTTAGGCTCGGTTGCACCATCTTACTTTAATTATAACAAACGTCAAAAATCTGTCAAATTCCATACAAAAACACCGGTTATCGTTATAGTTACGGTTAAAGTAATGTGGTACGGTTAAACTCAGCCTTAGTAAATACATATTATAAACTTTAAAATCCTTTAACTTTAAAAGGAAGGTTTCGAGGAATACCTAAAATAAATTAGTAATACCTATTCTAAATTGCACATTATATCTCTTTCTTAAACTTGTATTAAGTTAAAGCCCCAATTCCAGTGGGTATATAGACTGTGCAATCTTTGATTAGGTTTCGGAATAGAATGATCCTAATTGTTACCTTTACTTGGGTCCGGCTTGTAATCACCATCCGTACCTTAGCGGACCCATGCTTATTACCGTGATTATACCAGTCCTAACCTATCAGATATATCTATCTATCTATAGTCTATACATGTGAGTACATACCTTAAGTAATAGGTATCAATTAGTTGAGTTAGGTATATGAAATTGGTTGTGAAATACAATCAATATAACAATCGAAATTACCTAATAAAAATCCTTGGACATTTTACACTGCGCCTCTAGTCCCAAATTAAGCAAAACTTGTTCGTTCGTTTCAGCCGAAAGACGTCCACTGCTGGACAAAGGCTAAAGACAAAGCAAAACTTGTAGTTGTATTTAACTATAATAGAACATGTAAAAGCACTTTTTAAGCCTATTTGCTGGAAACAAACTTTTTAGGAGCGTCATTTGTCCTTTAAAATGGACCGTGACGATATTTGTTTAATATATTCGGACCTCATCAAGATCTGTATATTGATATGTGGCGAACACACCCTGTATATTTAACGATCTCCGCTTAGATGAGAACCTTTTAAACTTTAGACACGCCTAAGGGCAACGCGGAAATGCCAAGATATAATGATTCTGTACAATAGTGCACGTAACTAAACGGAGTTTGACGGAGAAAATTATCGCTAATTATGCAATCAATAGTAGTCGAATACGTAGGTAAGTATTTTGTTGACGAGTTATTTGAAGGACCTGGTAGAATATTACTTATTTTATTTGTTAGGCTATTCATATGTTTATATCTACTTTTTTTATAATTTTTTTTTAGTCAAAAAGACAGACGAAATGATTGTTTTATACTACAAATTCACACTTTCGTAAGTTAAATCAACCACGAAAGACCATTGTCGTGGCATTATACCATGCTGAGTGGATGGATACCTTTTCGGTATCGTTGTAGAATGCAAACTTACTTGTAGATTTTTTTGTACATAGTTTGTGTGATGATATTATATTCTAACACTACGAGGCTCATAAAAATACTCAATCATGAAACTGGTGACTCTACATGACTATACTCGTACATTTTGAAGCATCGTCGTTTCGCTTCCTTAGGGTAACATATAAAGTATTCTGTCACAATGCATGTCAAGTAAAGTGCAACATTTTACATACCTAATGGCCTGGGTCATACCGACACGGCTATCGCTGCAATCAATCGGCAGAATAAAACCAAACAGAGAGGCGCTAGATTAAAATCTGTGAAATATCAAGTAGAAAGCAAGCATGACTTTGATGCATGTTTTTAAATGTAATTTGTGTAGAAAATTTAAAGATAAATATTGCTCTATAACGCTAAATATTGTGTAATTTAAAATTAGCAGAGAATATTTATATTTAAAGTAGATGGACATTACTATTTGGGGATAGGACCACATCTGTCACGTTCTACTGTTTGGTTCCGTAGCTCATTCAAGGAATGGTCAAAACTGACCATTCAATTTCCATTGCATAAGGTGCATGAGCTTCTCTAATTTACCAGAGGCAAATGGATGGCCTACTATCCCTTTCTCCCTTAGTCGCCTCTTACGAAACCCACGAGAAGAGTGAGGCCGTAGACTTAGCTCAAACCACACAGCCTAATAATAGACGTTAATGATGAAAATTTCTTCTAAAGTTTTCATTAAAAATCTCCATTTGCTAAATAGGCAGTCTTACTTATAATGCACGTCACTCTGCTGCAAAAGTTATTATCAAAAGGCATGTGACCCTGATTATGTAGGTATACGTTCGAACAACTAAGGTTGTGACCGAGACTTCTTTCTCAAGAGTCTTCAAGAAAGGATGTGGTATTGACGAGGACTTGTACATATCAGGCGACTCCATTCTTGCATTTGTTTAACTGGTAAGTAACTGAGATAAAATCATTCAAGAAATTAAAATAACAATAAAAACATGCGGAGGCGATACACGAGAATAAGAAAAAATAGTTAGGCTGGGTAGCACCATCTTACTTTAACTTTGTCAGATTTTTGACCTTTGTCAAACTCCATACAAAAAATACCGGTTATTGTTAAAGTTACGGTCAAAGTTAGGTGGTGCAACTCAGCCTTAATCTTCTTACAAGTACTATGCGAGCAATGGCATAATAGTCTAGTATGCAAATCTTTATTTGTATGTACAGTCACGGAATGAAAAGGTTCGTCAGTTTTCAAATTGATTCCTTCAACGAATCGCGAGCACATAATTATTACCTTTTGAAACAATGTTACAGAATAATCTCGATTTAGAGAAAATAATCTTTAACTGTTCGTCAGTAAAGTTCAAAATTATTCAGATCAAAGTTGTTTGACGATTTATCTTGTCAAGATTATTATGATTGATAAACTAAAACCTTCTTGTTGGTTCAACCTGCCATTATTATTTCTATTAAATAAAAAAAACTATTGTCAATTGGTCAATGTCATCATTGCATTGCCCTGATGGGATACAAAAATAAACAAGCAAAACCTTATTCGTTAGCAAACGTCATATTTATTTAAATGTTAGCAGCATTGTTTCATGCACTGTTATGTTGGCAGGTTTGACTCTTACAGTACCTAGTGCAAGCGAAAACCGACACTAAGGTGACGAACCTTTTCATTCCGCGACTGTACAAAGAAATTCCAAGAATATAACTTCATTTACACACGAATAGATGAGATACAAAAAAATGTAGGTAGGACACCTCTATCATTACGATGATTTAACACGAATTTAAATACTGAAACTTACTGCACGTTTTTTCTTTTAATAAAATCTCTGACGTTTATTAAGTTATGGAGAGGGGGGCAGCTTTGAACAATTTTCATACTTTATTAAATATCTTCCAAACTTGAACGATTTCATAAATTTTTTCTTCCTAGATAGAGGTCATGGTTATCACACAACAAAATAATGATGTTCTTCTTAATTATTCATGAACGCTTATTAAGATATTTAGATTTTTGCACAGACCTGTAAACGTTCAAAACTGCCCCGTAGTCGGGGCAGCCTTGAACACGCCTGGGGCAGTTTTGAATTAGTATTTTTTTTAATGAAATAAAACTGAATATTTATGAATGTGTATTTTTAAAATAATTAATAAACAAAATTTTAAATGATCAGTGTCATTTGGGATCAATGTAACATGTTTATTGTATTTTACATTACTCTGTACAAAGTAACACAAAACTTAGGGATATTATTAAAAAAAAGTAAATATAAGATATATCAATTAACTAAATTCTAATAAACTTTCTGTTTAATGACACATCAAAGACAAAACTGCATAATTTTAAAAATATCAATCAACTACTAAAAATAACTTTTGCCCGGACTTCACCCAGCTTGAAATTTTATCTGTCACAGTAAAGCAATCTGCTTATTTTTTATGTAAAAACCTTCTACAAAGTATTAGAAAACTTAAGGTTTCATAATACTACTTAAAAAAGAAAATTTATAAAGTTCAAAGGTGCCCCAACCATTTCGTTCAAAGCTGCCCCATGGGTCTATTTCCAGAAAAAAACATAAATTTAATAACGGAACATACTTTTATATCGCAATTTCTTATCAAATCTTCATTGAAACTATTTAAACTTCCATATAGTAAACAAACCACTCACTATTTTATAAAACTACGTCCACAAAATCCTTAGAACCAAAATAAAAAAGTGCGAAATTGGCAGTCAAAAACAAAAAACCACTTTTGCCGGTTAACCTACAGTTAGATATTAAAAATAAGATGTGACGGCTATGCGCATCAGTGCTGGCAATATAAATTATGATTTATACCATTGTAGCCTAAACCAGTGATTTTTAAATTCATTTGTTCTAAGCTGCCCCTGTCCAAAGCTGCCCCCCTCTCCCCTACTGATGACATTAAATCTTGGTTGGCTTCGTGCCAGGTAAAAGAGTCTAGAATTTTATAAACAACATATTATTGCCAATATATCTTAATTACTGTTCTACATTGAAGAGGTTAAATTTGATAAAAGCTTTTATCATTGAAAACAAAGTGAATCACTACAATTAATTCGGAAGTGTGACGTAACGCGGTTATAAAACGATAATTGGACGAATTATGCGGATTAAAATATTATGAAATATAAAAACAATTATGTAAGTTTGAACACAATGATTAAAAACAAAAACAAATTGACTTTGAAGTGTTTGTATTTAAAGTGAAGTGGGTTTGATGTATTGATTTATAAACAGCTGTCGATAGTGTGACAACACAACATAATTTTTTTACACCTAAAAGCTGTTGATACTGGTTATCATTAGTCATTATGGTCGTTGAAGGGCCGAGAATAACATAAATCCTTTTGAAAATAAACCTCACAATGAATCATATGCTAAAAATGATATTAACAAAATAACGAAATGAAAGATTGCAACCATCGATTGAGACGAAAATATTTGCGACGTGTCCCGATAGAAATTCCCGGGGCGTCCCGCAAAACCTCAACTGTCACATACATTCGCCCGATATGTAAGTACTTACATTCAGCACGTGTCCCGAATGTCAGGAGAGGAGCACTGAACCCCGCGGGTGCATTGACTCGTACCACGAACCCTCCCGACCGATGTGGCACCGGCGTTATACAATTTATGTCACCTTAAAACAGTCTTATATTCCACCTCACTCCATTACTTCCCACGTAAAAACCGAACTAAAGCTTTTATGCCCTTTAAAATTCAAGTTATTATTCTCTAAATGCAAGGAATTTCTCAAACCCACCTCGATAGTGCAGTAAAAGTGCTTAACTTTCGCAAAATAAAATTTAAGTTGCCGATAAAATTCCATTGGAAAAAAGCTAAAGGTTACCTTTGTAAAGTATAGCTTTTTATTTTATTCATCATTTTGTGTTGTAAAAACAATCATGAATGAGAAGAACCTTGACATTTTGAATACTAGAATCAGAACTGACCTAAATAACAGGTATTTTGCTTCTGAAAAAATGAGGAGTAATATTGACACCTGTTAACATAAACCTAATGAAAAGTTTGTATAAATTAATAAACACGCATCAATTTTGTATGATCGATCAAACATCGCTAAAGTAAACAAACAAACTTGACTATTTACATAACAAGCAACATGTTACGACTTCATCCACGATTTAATCACGAATTAATATGAACTGACAGATTTCAAATTTATTAACAGCTGTTGCATATTCATTTAAAGATTAGTAATTGAGTAGATATATTCGATGTAGAGCTTGGAATGAACGTAAGCATTCTATTTTCATATGAAATGAAATGTACAGCCATTGCAATTTAGGAACCAGATTTTTATGTGAATTTACACCAATGCCAACAGGTATTTTGGAAAAACTGAATTCAATGTAGGCAGTTTAAAATACCTATTTCAGAGCAGAAGACGAACACAAGATAATATTTATTAATTTATTCAAAGTTTTGTTTTCACAAATTAATCACCTTATAACTTTACCTAAAAATACAATTGATACCTCAATGTAGGTTCAGCTCAATAACATTAAGTACTATACTAATTTACCTAATTAACACATTCGTAAACAGTTTCCCAGACACAACAGAAGTATTAACTCTTATTATCATGCTAGACGTTCACTGTCCGCTAACGCGTTAAATAAATAATTAAAGTATCGAAGACTTATCACCATAAAGCGATCGAGCGAAATTTTTCACGACCGAAAAGTTTAGAAGAAAAACTTAAGAGCCGGAAAGCGGTTACTACGAAAAACGATCCGCAGTTTCAAATGCTATCCCTGTCATGCAAAGCGGGATGCCAGCATGAGTGACGGTGACAGATGGATTCGAAACTACGTAAATAGTCTTTCGGAGTAGCCCTGAAGGTCTTAGGTTGACGAGCAGCGGACGCTTCCCACGATAAACCTGCGAATCTGTTGCTCATCGGCCCCCGGCGTTAAGCGTTAAGTAGTATTACGTCGAACTTTCGCTTCGCTTTGGCGACCCGCAACTTCGATCGTGTTTAGGGTTATCAGACGAATTTTATGGTTGCCATCTTAGTATTTTTCTAGGTAGGAGATAAGATGATGTTCTCTGCTCGTAAGTGTAAAAGTTTTATAATTTTACTGTCTGTAGGGTATGGTTGATGCCAAATTTCGGATTTGGTCTCTGACTTCGCAAAAAAAGAGGTATTGGTTACTGCCTAGCTATTTAAAATTGACTTTTCTTTTTCTATTTCTCGATAGCACCTAAAAATATACTAAAAAATGTTATAATATTTCCTAATAGCTACGAGTCAAGCTAACCCTAGTAATTTGCCTCCACGTAATACCACCAATAACACGTCTGCCAGCCCTGATCGGATCTATCGGGCGTTATGTATAATTAGTTGCGTCAGAGTACCGCTACGTGCGCAGTGCCATACCGGGCCGTAGATTCGTCGCGTGCGTGGAATAGCTTACGCTACGCGCCGCACTTTCTCGTCGCAAATCTTCAATGCGCGCCGCGTGACGAATATACCGCGGCACCCCGCTATATGTCTCTCCGGCGTGTAACATAAATTTCTTCTGGAACTGACCAGATCGAAGTGGTTCACTTTGCGTAATTAGTTTCAGAGTTTCTGCAACTGGGGGGATTGGATTTACGCGGTCGGACTTCGAATTGCCTATTTACGCGGATATGATCCGCG
Source organism: Ostrinia nubilalis (assembly GCF_963855985.1). NCBI lineage: Eukaryota > Metazoa > Arthropoda > Insecta > Lepidoptera > Crambidae > Ostrinia > Ostrinia nubilalis. Next base: position 5,689,413 of record NC_087094.1, on the reverse strand, counting down.
AGGTTGAATTTTTGGTGGCGCATTGTCAATACGCGGATTTTAACTACGTTTGAAGTTTTCCTAACCAACGGCTACTTAGTTTTATAAATTATATGAATAAAGAAGACCTTGACGACGCTGCATCGCTTGAGAAGAGTACAGTTTGTCATAGACTGCCTATTGCGGATTTTAATTAGCGATTGTTATTATTTTAGAATGCTAAGTATAGAATGCTAATATTATAAATAAATAAATAAATAACTTTGCATTCTATCATTTAGGAATAAACTTTCTAACGACCGATATTCAAATACATAGGTACTTATATTAATTTAAAATTTGTACCTACACAGAAATACATTATTTAATAATAATAGTCTAATAAGGATGCAAAACATCAACTTCTTTTCGATCGTTATAAAAAACTCACAAGGTTTTTGAGTTTTATTTTAAGCCATTGCGTAATAACATGACTGCATTTCTAATGCACTAACAATCATGTAGATTACACCTAACATTTTTAGGAAATGTATGCTCTTATTTTTATTTAAATGCATAATTCATTTAGTTTGACATGCGAATTATGACAATAGCCAATTATATTTTTATACTGAAGTATATTATGTCTTAATATAATATGGTAATTGTGCTTTATTCTAGTAACAATTTTCAGGGCAAGAGTGAATAAACACTTACAGGGCGGGTATGCATCCTAGAGTGCATCTCATATCATCAGGTGCGATTACAGTAAAATTCCTGCCTTGTTCTGCATAAAAAACCGTTTTCTATTCCAAAGATGGGTTTTATTAAACCAGTGAAACAAACTGGCTTTGTTGTTCGTATACAAAATTTCCGAATAATTACTAATTTTACCTTCATCGTTGGCCTTAGTAGTAACTCGTGTATGAAATATTCATAGAGTGTAATTAAACAATTCGCAATGCCGCTTCGTTGTTTAAAATACTAGTTTTATTGAAATTGTTATGATCCAACTGGTATGTATTCATTCTAGTAGAGCGCGCACGCACGCTTTATTATACAATGCAATTAAAACCTTCAATGGTATTTCAGTTATTTTACAAATTAGGCCTAAACCGGCAACTATTAATTATTATTTTCGAGTAACACTAACTATGATATAACTGATGTTTTTGCTTGGTCATGACCTAGAATTTTGTGATGCCTACAGGCTTCTAGCCTTAAAACAATGAGTACCTATTTGCATAAATGTTTATATGTTAGAAGCCTGTATGAGATGAAGCTACAAACTTTACTTCACACAATTTAATTACTGGAGCTTTAATATTCGGTCAAATCACGGGTTGAAATCTAAACTCGCATTATGCGCTACTTATTTTACAATAAGTGCTGCCAAAGGGTGGAATTCCCCTTTCTATGTTTCAGAAATCATACATCCTTATGCCGCTACCCCCCACCCCTTGTAGGCTATAAGGCACAAGTGAACAGGCATCTTCAGGGTAAGCTAGCTCTACCATGGATAGATAGAAAGTATTATTATAATTTGTCTCAAAACAGGTTTTTACAGAATAGATATATGTATAGATCATAGATCGCATCTGCATCAAGAACGAGCTATAAAAAATCTCTATTGAAATTTAGATTCAAGCTTAGTTGTTTCACAACACAAATAATTGTTAGAAAAGTAAATAATGTTCACGAACATGTTTTTTTATGAATATTCAATGCATTAAATTATCAAGAGTCAATAAATAACAAATTGTTGTTTGCTGAATTTTTTAACACTAGTCACGCTTTTAACTATCAAGTTTAGTGATTGTTGAGTATTTTAACTAACAAAAGTTTTTTTAACCAGCTAGTTATACAAGTTGAGAAGTTTCAGGTAGTAATTATGTAATCAAATAAAATAAGCGTGCATTTGATTCCGTATTGCTGTTTTCCGCTATGATAGTGTTCAAAAATCTATTAATAAACATAAATATAATTATAGGGATGTGAACCTGAAATCGTTGGTAAAACGGCGATTAAGCTTATTAGAGTAGAATACCCTACTACCTACTAAAATCTAGCCGTAAATTTTAATAATATGAATAAATTCATCATCAGGTCATTTAGTTTGTATTGCAGGAGCATGTAAGTAAGTCGAACATTAACTTCAAACTCCTCTTAGGTTCTTCTGATTAATTTCGTTGCGGGTCCAATGACAGTTTAACTTTCCCCCGGGACAAACTTGACCTTCACTGGTTGGGTGTTTATTGACGGTCAATCTGTATATCCTGGCTACACAGGAGTTACAGCGGTGGGAACGAGAGGTGGGAATAATGCCGTTAATGCTTACAAGCATATTTACCTTTTTAATTAAAACTGATAATGAATGTGACCTAAATTAATAAGAAATCTTAAAGTAAAACATCTAATTAACCGAGTAAAGTACAGTTCACGAGAGTACGACAGTGAGAGTAAATCTTTGTAGGTCGGTGATCACGAGCGTGGGACGAGTGAAAACTATTCGTTTTGTGCCACAAATTATAAGCCATTCGTGTAATTGCACGTGTTATTGTTTTACACGTGAATTGCCCTAGTTATTGTTTGTTTTGTTATCAATGAAAAAATGTTATTTTTGTAAGATGAAAAAATATTACCCGAAGATTAATGGGAGAGTCGATTATTTTTTCTGAATCGATGAAAAAGTTTTGTTAAAGTGATGATATTATGGTCTATTTGATTGCAGTAGTAACTAATAAATTTAGACAGGTTTACTGTTGGAGACGGTAAACGAGGTGTGTAAAAAGTCAGTTTTTCAATTATCATTTGATTGTGCCAAATCCAAGAGCAAAACAGTTAACTAACTAACTTTTAGGCATAGACTTGTCTGCTACCTAACATTATAAATTATTCTAACTAGGTTATAATTTCAGTCCATATTCATCATTTTATTTGCGCAACGTTATTACGCGCCAAATATTTAATTATGTGTTTAGCTAAGAAATTACCTACTTTGTCGTAGAATAAGACAATGTTACACTTGAAATTATGCAATTATACCTTTTATTATGTGAGTAGGACCCATAAACATACATTCGCTTAGAACGTTCTTTGCGACTAATTTTCTCATGAAATAAAAGAAGAATGGCGTTCGCACGAGTTATTTAATTTAAGTGACCCCATTTTCAGGCTATTCAATAATTATAATTATGCGTTTGTTGAGTTAAGCTTAAGCCATTTTAAAAGTGAAACGGTGCGAAGACAATGCATTGTTGAGTCTGGTTTTTAAAATATAATTTATCGTCTTTGAATAGCCTTCATACTATTTGAAAATGCCGCCGAAGGAGCACTTTTTAAATTGAACAGACACAAACTGTTAAATAGCTCAATTTAGTGAAAACTTTTTTCTAAGAGAGCTATTTGGAGATCATTATTATTAAAGCGGGAAAATGAAGCGTCTTATTTGACAGTTTTGTTTTTATTTTTGTAACCGAATTAATGTGAAATAATAAAATTGACACTGGCGATTCGCACAAACGCTTATGAAAAAAAAAAGTTTTTATTTACCTGTCTAACGATTTAACGTGGGCGTTAATCTGTGGATGATTTTTTTCACGACTTTGATTTATTTGTAGTGATGAGACGTTGAATACATAGATCATCGCACATTTAGGTCTGTAAGTATGACGCATACAAACTTAGGTTCAAGCATTATTTAATTTTATTTAAGCGTTAAAATGTTTTAAAAATTTAACATATTATTATTGTCTAACTAAAATTCAAGGATTTTGCAAATGCATCGTAGAATACTAACTACGAGTATTTTATGAGTCACAAACTATTTAAGAATAAATCTATTTGCATGAGGTAAGTAATTGTTTTTATTTTTAACACTTCGAATGTCCTTTATCTATAAAATATGATAAGAGTTTTTGAGTAGAGGACTTTCAAGACAATTATTCAGCAACGCGTTTCGTAGATAGCAGTCACCATGATAGAGTTGGTTTTGTTATCTATTTTAGAAGATTTTACTTTAATTTATATTTTTAATATCTCACGACATTAAGTATGTCGTAAAAATACATAACAATTACTGATACTTTCAAATACAACATTTGATTAGTTTGAAATCCGTTAAATATCTTAGTAATTGGAACGACTAGAAAATCTCGCAATATTTCTTCTGATTTAGACATCAACCAATTATCCTTTCCGCTAATCAAAGGATGAGGTGCAACGTTCAAAATGTTCCTAATCACGCTAATAGGTTTTCATCCGTTATGGCCCAATGATGTTATACATTTAACCAAGCGTGGCGCTTACAACACTAGTCGATGAAAAAATCGTTACCCACATTGTTATGTGCATGCTAATTTCAAACTCAACGGTTTCCACACGACGTTCCAATTTCCCCGAATTTGTTTTCATAACTTCATTCGTTCTAATTTCAAAAAGATGAATCGGTCCGAAACTCGTCCGATACAATTCGTTCTAATTCTAAAGGGATCGGTCCGAAACAGGTATTGACCGCAGTGGATGCAATGAACTTGCACGGTGATATACAGCTTCAAACGGGTTTCTGTTCGACTGCATTTGAATTTATTACAAAGGTTCTTTAGATTTTATTTTATAAAAATAAAATATGACCGTCAGATTTTTTGGACAGCAAAATTATAAATGCATGCTGCTACATTTTATTTAATTTATTTTTGGTGACAAATCTGCATCGTGTTGTATGCCGACCTAATTATAAAAAGTAGAGTAAAAGTGCTAAAGGTCCAAGTTCACACCTTCTTGTTAAGAAGGACTTATTAAAAAAATGTTTGTCTTATTTTACCTAATAATGAAAGTCGTATAAATTATGCGTGTTTTCATCGTTTTGTTAATTAGTCGTATTACTAAACATTTTTATAGTATTAAAAAAAAATTGACACAAACTGTCTTAATTTTTTTTATTTTTTTACGACAATTTTTTTCGGCTTAAACGTTTAATAGCTCGTTTAACATTTATTTTTTTAAAATTACTTTAGATAATTTAATTTAATAATAATAACAATATATTCCAATTCATAAGGCAATTTGCTTAGTTAAAAGAGGCTTTTAACTTTAATGCGTTTAATATGGCTGATAAGCATAATTTGTCAGTCCGCCACATTAAATAACAGGTCGTATGTCAATTTGATGCTCGTAATTATTTTATAAGTACATAATAATATATTCAGCGTCCATTCATCATGAATAATAAATTGATAAGCCGCATAAATTATATGCGATAAAAATCATTTATCACGTCCTAAAGATACAACTAAGCGCTTTCTTCAGCGAAAGTCGTAAGAATGTCGTAAGTGCTTTCTTTGTTAAAAATGACTTACCGCGATCTCTGTGGAAACAAATCACACACACAGCACTCGCAAGTTCACAGTTCACAGTCGCGCGTCAGTCCTAAGTTCGTACTCGGCCAGTGTCGTTCTTGCACTGAGCTCGGCGGAAGAGTTGTGCGTGGTGGCGCGGGCGCACGCTCTCCTAAAGTAAAACTAAAAGCGGGCGTCCACTGCGCCGCGTAAATCAGAAATCACTCGAGTTCTAACTCCCAACAATACGCACCCGAATATTAAGGTGAAGGATACGCAGTGACGGTGCCATATGGACACTTTTCGCGTGATTGCGTGCATTAATGGCCATAGAACACAATCAGAGCATTTATGGTTTACTTAATTGTTTCATTAACAGTTGGGAAAGAATCTGTAGTGCTGATTTTGCGTCATAACAGTTTATTTAATAGTTCATACTTAATTCAAGTCAATGAATTCGTAAAAATTATGAGTTACGTGATTATACTCATGATGTTCTTCGTGCGATAATCTGTGCGTCTTGTTATCTATGGATTATTAGGTTCTGAATAAGGTCTAACAATTTTGAAATATCTACATTAATGAGGACGAAATTAGTAACTGTTGACAAATAACACTTTAAGTAATATTATAACAATATATCAATAAAAATGTAAGTAGAGTTTTTGGTAAAATAATTTTAACTATTCTGGTCAGTTTATCGCTTTTCGAAGGCGAAGTAAAGTATTTCCAGTTAAATTTACGCAGATATCGTAGTATGGCTTTAAAATAGAGTTGGAGTAATAAATTTGGTTCGAATCCTGCGGCGCAAACTAAAACTAGTCGAAAATACAAATGCACTCAAGATCAATTGGAATTTCGAGCTTGAATAAATTGCCATGTGGTGAACATAGTTTGTTGGATGAAATACTCTACATTTGTTGGTGAATATGTAACTATTTGAATACTTACCACTGAAAATTAAAAAATGTATCTTTTAAATTCAGAATTTAGTCGTAATTTATATCAACTAATTGAATCAAATTGCAAATAATTGTCATGACATTTTACATTGAAATGTAAAAAGTAAAAAAAAATCTACGTCGATTGGAAAATCTGCTCATGGTAGGATATTCAGTTATAATAAATGAAATTGATAATTTAAATTTTGAAAAATGTTGTAAATGAGATTTACGACTTAGGTATGAAATTATCAAAACGATGATGTATTACTTCTTCATCCATATCCACCAATAACACGTATCGCTCGCAATAATGCTATTGTGACTGCCACAACACTATTTCAACACAGACCACTAAAGATGCGCCGACGCGCAACCGCCGCCTCGAACATTGTCACGTCATGTAAGGATACTTGCGGCGCGCTTGCAATACTTGCGCACGAGTCGAACTCGATTGTATATAGGCTACGGCTATGGTTATTCCAGTGCGTGTCATTCGTGCACGTGTTGAGTTGACGAAACGTGTATGAGTAATGGTATAGAATTCAGTAATTTGCCTCTAATTGAATATATTATGATGTGTACGTTTAAATACGTTGTGCACCATGGGGTTATAGTACTTATCGTCTTCATATTACACAATATTGAATTCCGAGCGAGTATTGAACAGCTAAGGGCACTGAATTAGTACTAAAAGGCTTAATTTAGGAGTTAGATCTCGAGCAAAGCAAGGTATTTTTTGAAACTTTGCTCATGGGTACTGCTAGGAACTGGAGCGAAGACTGTCACTTAGTCCTGGATGAGCCTCAGTATAAGAACTCTACTTCATGTGGATATTTTACGGCGCGCTCTGCATCATGGGGTAATGATGCGTCTTTTTAACTGACATCAACAAAAGGTGGAGGTTCTCAATTCAGGTGGTACTTTTTTGTTAGGAGCATGATGAAGGAATGTATTATGTAGGACACAGCGTAAGGTAAGTGCAAAGTTTAGGAGTTCAATTCCTAGCCTAGAAAAGTAAGGCTCTTTAAATCTAGATTTTTAAGTACATAGGTTCAGCTAGGGACGGAAGTGAAGAGTGTCACTTAGTCCTTGATGAGAACTCTACTTGTAAAAATAAATTGTATTAGCGGCGCGCTTGCAGTAAGTTGCGCTCGAGTCGAACTCTATTCTTTATAAGTACGGCTACGGTTATTCCAGTGCACGTGTTGAGTTGACGAAACACTTCTTATGAAGACAGGTGATCGTCTTTTTGTTACGAGCGGCATATTGAATCCTGAGCACAGAGACTGAGAAAAGGCACGTAGGACACAGAATAAAATCTATCTAATCTAGAGCTAAGTTTACGAGTTGAATTCGGAGCAAAGCATTTTTTTCTTAATTAGAATGTAGAGTGCAGCTAGTTATTGCAGCGAAGCCACTTAAGTTCAGGAACGAAATCTAAATTCACGCCGCCTGAAAAATAATTAAATCTATATTTAAAAAACCGAAGGGTCACTGACTGATTGACTCACGCACTCATCACAAAATCTCACCTACAAGTCTCAAATTTTGCATTGGGATTCCTTTTAGAACGTAGATGCTCACTAAGACGGGATTTTGCAAAATATAACCCCAAAAGGGTATAAAACGGGATCCACGGAAAGTCGCGGGCGGCCGCTAGTTATGGATATTTTGCATAAAAAGTAATCTTTCAGAATATTTTTGTTATAATTTCAAATGCATCACATGTTTGACAACAGATAAAAAATGTAAGAAAAGGTAAAAAACATATGTTAAGAATAAAACTAGATCTAGACTATTTTCGTTCATTGAGCTATCGTGTTTATCTCTTTAAAATATCGTCTCGAAGTTTCGCAGCACGATTGTTATTTATTTGTGTCTGCTAATGTGAATTGCAGCAATGAATCTGATTTGTTCTTGTTTTCTGATTTATATTTTTTACCAAATAAATAACAAGACAATGTTCTTTATTTATGGCGACGATCCAAGAATTATTTTCGAGAAGGTACGAGTATTATTATTTTATCATTCTGTTTAGATGTTCAGTACTAAAAATGGGCTGATATTGACTTTCAGAGAGAACGGTTCCGGTCGTCATTCCATCGCATTGGATAGATGCGCGAATTCTTTACGTTGTTTCCTGAAGTCAATAATACGAATGTATTCATTCAGAAGTTTGTTATCACTTAGGCTGGGTTGCACCATCTAACTTTGATCGTACGTAACTATGACGACTATGAGTTTGATAGATTTTTGACGTTTGTTAAAGTTAAAGTAAGATGCTGCAACCCAGCCTTAACGACTTAAATGTCTAGTTTACAAATAAGTATCAGTGTTGTGACTTTCTCTTGATTAGCGATAAGTAGTTATAAACAAAAATACAACGTACCATGATTACCTACTTTACATATGATTTTATTTCACCACCAGGGAGCTATTTCCTCCCTATTCCGGAATCGACTTATTTTATTACTACAAGTTTAAGTAATATCTACACGAGTATTAATTTGGAGGAAGAGTGATAGTATTTCTACGATAACTAAATTCGGAAAGCTGGTGAGAGCCGCACGCGCCGAGCAATCTCTAGAATGCTGTTACTTGCCGCCAGATGGCAGTAGGCGTCAGCAATTGTATGCATGCGGCTACCATTGTTTAAGAATTTATTAAAATTGTTCTGTTAAAAATGAGTGGTTATTTTATTAGAAGAGGGAAAGAAAGCTAGGAAAAGATTTGGAATAACTTTTTTATTATTTTTACTGCATTAATTGAAATAAAATACGCAAATGCCAATAAAGTAGACAAAGTCTATGTCAAAGACTACAACTAAAAATTATAGGTTTTTATAAAAACATAAACTTTGCATGAGTGGTTAATGAAAGCCTAGATACGATATTATTTGCCAAACACCCATCTGACAATCAACATTGTTTGGGCACCTTGAAAATCTCATTACTAAGTTTAATGCCCGATCAGTTTTAAGGCCCTGGTCAATAACACTCACGACTCATTTCGATTGTACGTTTTGTACTTTTTACCTAAAGCTTAATTGTTCCTTCGCGATGTAACAATTATGTATGCTGTAACAAGCACTAATAGTTCGGATGAAGTGACCTCTCTAACGATGGCCTCTTGATTTATTACCCATTTAACCTTTATCTGGTACAAAATGAGACAATACATAACAGTTTGTGGGTGCAACAATGCCTAATGGGTTAACGGTAGTTAGTCTAGAAATTAAGTTAATGAAGAATGCTTACGAAGTGGTTTCGTACTTTAAAATTATGATACTAACTTTTTTGTCTTTAACTTTTAATTTTGTACTTTTAGTACTTTTAAACTCTGGATTCACAATCGGATCTAAGGATGCAGATGTGATCTCTTAGGATAATAATTTAATTGGAAAGTAATATGATAATCTGTTCTTATGAAATTAAGTATTTATACTCAGTTTCATCCTAAATTTGATATTAATGACGCTTAATTTTTTTTAAAAGATTAGCCTAAGCGCTCCTGCACACGACGCCGCCACCGCGCCGCCGCCGCGCCGTCGCCGCGCCCCTACACTGTTCATTATGCACCGAGTAAAGCCCTATGTACGCCGGTGGCGGCGTCGTGTGCAGGAGTGCTAAAGTTAAGGCCCTAACAGGTAGAAATTGAAATTACTAAAATTAACGATGGATTAACATGATTGAAAATAGGAAAAGATATAAACCCTGCAATGCAACAATAGCCCCTTTAGAGGATTCACCCTTTTAGCAGTAGGAGTATGACCCACAGCAGATGGTTTTAACACATCATCTCAGGTTCCTCCAGTTTGACAAACAAAGGCTACCTTATACACAATGCGTCTCATCCTCGACACTCGATATCCGAAGGGCACTGCCTATTAGCAAACGAGATCTAATAATGACGTGCCTAAGGGAGTTATCGCCTTACCCCTTGTTACGGTATATTCTTGGAAAATGTTTAGATCCAATTATTTGCCGGAGCCAGTGAGTGTAACATGAGGCGTCAATACAACACTGGTTGATTAGCTCGAAGGCGTAGGAGAAAAATCGCGATACACACGAGCGGTCTGGCGCGCGAACTTGCTGGATTTCGTTGAATTCCATTAGTATTAGCCTGGCGTTTGTATGTTACAATGTTACGAATATTTGTTGTGGAGTTCGAAAATAGTTAAAGTGACTGCCCACTTTGTTTAGGGAACTTGGGAAGAGATCACGAAATTGTACCAATCTGTCACGAAATTCAAGAATGTCACATTGTCTTGAGACCCCCACATATCGACTAGATTACAAAGTCAACTGTTGTTGAATCACTCTTAGCAATGTTATTTATATTTACATCTTAATATTATGTATTTATTAACAACAAAAGGGAAGCTGGTCTGCATCTTGACGAATAACAATTTTCTCTTTACAGGTATTTAATCTTCAATATGAGGAACGTACGGGATGTTCGCCGTCTGCCGCAGCCATGTGTATCCCAAGTAAAGACATCATCAAGCTATTTCCTATAGGTGCCAATTAAAACGATTTCGGTACGATAGTCACGTCGATAACGTGACTGTTACGCGATTCCACCTTTTTCCGATAAACAATTTATTGTGTTTTAATGCCTTTTATTTTTACCGCCAAAAACTTTTTGGCGCTGGCTGGAATGAACGAAAGTTATTTTTTGCCGATGGTGTTTTGTTTTTCTTCAGTTTGTTTAACTTTCTTCAGCTATGTAATGAGAGCGAATACTGGCATAAAATATTGGCTTCTTGTAAAATAAATGAATATTTTAACGGTTAATGGTTTGGATTATGTAATTGGTGTAATGGTTTACTGCTGTTAGGTATTTTATAATTATCATCGTAGCACAGTGACTCGACGGGTTGACAAAAACTTAAGTAGTGAATGAACTGCTTTGAGTTGAAAATGTAAATTATAAATTAAAAAGTCGGTGTAGCAAATAAAGTAAGTTGGAATTTTGGAAATGAACATAAGTATTGTGATTTTAGTGCTGGACTGTGTAAATCAAAACAAAAATAATTAAAAATGTGTCTAGACTTAGATTTGATGTCATTTAATTCTTACGCATATTGGCCTTATTGCTTGCCTTCCAATTAATGCTGTGGATAAATTCAATTTTGCTGGCAAGAAATAAATATGTATAATGTTCATCTGTCTTCGTAAATATATTCAATTATAATATTATTATGGATTTAATGACCTAAAACTGTACAAGTTTGATTTGAACAGAAGTTTCAATTTCAAATACTTAATAGATCAATTAGATAAGGGTTTAATTGACTTACTGAAGGGCTTATCGTATAATTACCCGTAAATAAACGATATTTCCTATTTGTAAACTTCCGTCAGTGTTTCGATATACTTGAAACGATCATTATCTTATGATAATGCAACTGCCTAATAGTGACATGCGTTTAGACTTTTTATGTCTAATTAAATAGTTGTAGGACACAAAAACATAAGCAATTATAATCCTTATTACTGACAACATTGAGAAATATATGCTGTTTAACAATTTTCCTATCAATCAATGACAACAGATCATTATAAAGGGTGACAGGTGCATGATAGTATAAAAAATCTCCGGTAAAACAAGCCAAATTAGAAGTGGGCGTTTCAAATTAACGGTCAAGTTTTTTTGTATACCAAAATAAATAAAATTGTTATCTTGGCAATCAATCTCTCTGAAAGTACAAATGAAAATGTGATTCCTTATTGTGTTGAGAACATTTAATTTGATTTAATATTAAGTTCCGTAATTATTTCTCAATAATTGAACAACTTTCTGTAGAGACACTGCCGGGAATGGTGATTCGAGCAATAGGTTGAAAAATGTGTTGTAAGCCTTAGAAAGGAAGACCTCATCATCATCATCATCATTTCAGCCATAGGACGTCCACTGCTGAACGTAGGCCTCCCCCTACGATTTTCACAAAGGCCGATTGGTAGCGGCCTGCATCCAGCGCCTTCCTGCTACCTTTATGAGGTCGTCGGTTCACCTTGTGGGTGGACGTCCTACGATGCGCTTTCCAGTACGGAAAGGACCTGAATGACCTATTTTATTTTTATAATCGTTCTTCGTCATTTACTTATTTGTAACTGAATTTGTGTTTGTCTTCCTATCTAAACTGAATGAGATCTAAGCTGGATCACTTGGACTATTTGTATTGCATTAGTTTCTTAAAATAACTGCTATTATAGTTAGATAGATATTTTTTTTTTTTTTTTAATTTATTTAGGAAAACAAACAACTGAACAATACATATTTTTTCTTAAGATAGTTCAATAAATATACAGACTAATTGGACAGTCAACACCGTTAGGGTAAGTCCAGGATAGATGCCCCACTTTTTGAAACAGCTCTGTAACTCAGTCAGTAAGTTTTTATCAACAATTTGACCTTAGTATCTGTAAACTTTGGTCTTTCGTCTATGATATTACTGTAATTATTTTAGTTTAAGTTATACCGATTCTGAGTAAATACCATTTTAATTGACCTCTAAAAAGTGGGATAGACGCCTAATGTGGGGGATAGAAGACTCACTGTATGATTGCTTCAAAGGATAGATGCCTGATGCAGGGATAGATGACTCGTTAATACAGTTTTTGAATTCTAAGGATCAAATGCATTTTGAAATCAAACAAGCCAAGTATTATAATTTAAGATTATTTGTTATTAAATGAATTAAAAATGAAATTTAATATTTTTTCTTAAAAATAGTACATAGTACATCCACCCGAAGTCGGGTAAAAAGGTAATTCGATCAGAAGTGGCACCCTATTTATTACTTTCCTAAGGTTAGCCGTACTACATTCTTTTTTCTTCTTACTTGCTACTTGTGACAAAAAGAACAGGTTAGGATAGATGCCCCTAGGTGCATGGGACATGGCCCTAAGGGCATCTATACCAAAAAAAAATTAGGCAACTATCCTTTTCGCATAGGATAGGTGCCTTTTTTAATAAAAAATATAATAACACTAAAAATCGAATTAAACATAGCTATCCCGTCTAATTTATAAGATAGTCTATCAAATTATATAAAAATCTGCTTCATTTTACAGCTGACATAAAAATTATCCATTAAAACATACTTACCAATTTTATTTCGACGCTCGCTAAGGTTTGGCCGCGGAATATTTTTGCTCTCACTGGCTAAACGAACGCACTCTTTAATGGTTTGCGAGGCGAAAAATGGTACGGGGAGGTCCCTTTCTATTATACGTACTATAACTTTAGGCTAAGTTGCTTGTAACATAGTGTATTTAAAATCGCGACACCTATCCCACTGGGGCATGTATCCTGGAATTACCCTATCCTAATTTAATAAAATGAACATGCAATGTACATTTTATGTAGATATAACATTAAATCCTTTAGAAAAGTTACAGTTGGGTTAAGTTTCATACGATACAGATATTTTGAAATCATGACAATGATAAAATTGATTTTCCTAAGTTGATATCAACACGCTAAATAAATGTGCATCTGTTGAAATAATTATGATTTTAACTTATAGACCGTGCAAAAGAGATATTTACTTTAATTTTGACGCATATAAGGCTGAGTTGCACCATCTTATTTTAACCGTGACTATAACCATACCGGTGTTTTTTCTATGGAAGTTGACTAGACTTTTGTCGTTTGTTAAAGTTAAAGTAAGATGGTACAACCTAGCCTAAGAGTTCCCGAAGAAAACACACTTTTTGTCGGCCGATAGTTTGGTCAAGTCAAACCAGTCGATTCCTCATACAACTTAGAACTTTCCTTAGAACTTATATTGGCGACACTACAAGTAAAAAGCTTCCGACGTCTCTCAGGCAAATTGGAAATTATTAAAACTAAGAACACTTTTATGTTTTCAAGACCACTCGATTCCTTTAAAAAAGTCTCTCAGTGTGCTTTGACGACCGTCTTTCAGTTCGTTCATTTTACATGAATAGGAAACCGCTTTTTGCATCTAAGTTCTATACAGGAATATTAATTATTTCATTTCGTAATTTGAAAATGACTGCTATTTGCAGTTGCAGGTGAAGTTTGTTGCGAAATCGTACCATGGCGTCCCTAAAAGTTTTGATTCGTTATAAAATTGTGAACTGCTATGATATTAAGTAGGAATGATGGCGGCATATTCAGCTAAATAGGTACATAAATTTTAATTTTTATAAGTCTACTTCCTGCCAGTATTATAAATGTGAATTTTGAAAGGATGGACTAGCTACTGAACCGATTTAGACGGAATTTGGTACAAAGGACAGTTTTTATCCCGGTTTTTGGAAGTGGGACACACATGGGATAAAGACTTTCTGCGACAGTCTGAAATTCACGTGCATGATACTTGTAGATAACGGCCAAAATCTGGTTTTGCAATAAAAATGTGTAGTCTTTCACCAACCAAAACTTTTGTACAAGTTCAAAATGTTTCTTTTTGTACTCATCACATTTTTAGCAATACAAAAAAAACACGCACACTATTCTAGCGAACGCTCGCATCAATTACACGTACTCACGTAAAACACTCAAATTGTAATTGACACGCGGCACAATGAACAATTTAATTGATAACGATTGCTTTCGACAACGATCAACAAAAGATTTCCTAACTGACGAAATTATGCAAATGTCGCTACGGTTCTATAGTTATGTGTTTCATACGTGAATTTCGCAACCGACCTTTAATACGTTGTTCACCTGTACGTGATTCTATTCTGTTACAGCCCAAAGATAACAGTTATTTCATTTTAGATAACTCAATAAAGCTTGGCGTAGGTCAGTAGCCAGTAGCCGGTGGCAATACTTTTTCTTTCTTTGTGATAGCATAAACTGTTATGTCACGAGTTTACACACGGATAATTTGTAGTAAGTCTAATGAAAGTAGTTCATGCTATTATACTTAGAAATCTTGCCCACAAAAAACGCCGGCACTAACCAATTACCTATGACTAATATTTGTTTAAACATACTTAAAGGACATCATCCACGTTTCATATATTTTTGGTCCAAAATCAAAAGTGCCGGCCAACAAAAAAAAGTGCTGTATTCTGACAGAATACGTCTGCCTTAGCATTTGTTACTATGGCACCAAAGCCGCAGCTCCACTGTGCGTCGAGTATTTGAGATCTAAAAGTCATCGACTATTCATACATTTTTTGTTCAAAATCAAAAGTGTCGGCCAATAAAAAAAAAGTGCTGTATTCTGACAGAATACGTCCGCCTTAGCATTTGTTACTATGGCACCAAAGCTGTAGCACCACTATGCGTCGAGTATTTGAGATCTAAAATTCATCGACGATTCATACATTTTTTGTTCAAAATCAAAAGTGTCGGCCAATAAAAAAAAGTGCTGTCTTCTGACAGAATACGTCCGCCTTAGCATTTGAAGTGCTGTATTCTGACAGAATACGTCTGCCTTAGCATTTGTTACTATGGCACCAAAGCCGTAGCTCCACTGTGCGTCGAGTATTTGAGATCTAAAAGTCATCGACTATTCATACATTTTTTGTTCAAAATCAAAAGTGTCGGCCAATAAAAAAAAAGTGCTGTATTCTGACAGAATACGTCCGCCTTAGCATTTGTTACTATGGCACCAAAGCTGTAGCACCACTATGCGTCGAGTATTTGAGATCTAAAATTCATCGACGATTCATACATTTTTTGTTCAAAATCAAAAGTGTCGGCCAATAAAAAAAAGTGCTGTCTTCTGACAGAATACGTCCGCCTTAGCATTTGTTACTATGGCACCAAAGCTGTAGCACCACTGTGCGTCGAGTATTTGAGATCTAAAATTCATCGACGATTCATACATTTTTTGCTCAAAATCAAAAATGTCGGCCAATAAAAAAAAAGTGCTGTATTCTGACAGAATACGTCCGCCTTAGCATTTGTTACTATGACACCAAAGCTATAGCACCACTGTACGTCGTAGTATTTGAGATCAAAGTCAGTCGTTTCATATATTTTTAGAACTCAAATACTACGATGCACAGTGGTGCTACAGCTTTGGTGCCATAGTAATAAATGCTAAGGCGGACGTATTCTATCAGAATACAGCACTTTTATTTTTTGGCCGGCACTTTTGATTTTGGACCAAAATGGATGATGTCCTTTATGATTGCAACGTAAAATAGATACCTAATCATGCATTAACTCAGCAGCTCTATTATTATTACATCTAATTAATAATAAATTATTGGTCAAATTCTTTTTTGGTGGATCCTACAGATTGAGTTTTTAGTCTGAAAACAGTCCAATTCTGGTTTTCTATTCTATTTTGTTTGTGATTACCGTAAACGATTCGACTTTCTTATTTGGGCTTTGTTATTATAGCAATTATCATGCATAAATAGGTCAAAGTTGATTACAGTGGAGTTTTCAATGACTTTAGGAACCAAAATTAACTGTTTTCAAAAGGATCTAATAATTACTTTCAGTGTTTCCATTGAACGGTCACTTTGTCATTGTAGAGCCAAAGCACATCAAAGTATACACTTTTGTTGCAGTCAGTTATAACAAAGTTAATGTTTTATATTGTGATCAAAATAATAAACATTATATCACGATTCCTTACGTCATTTTTTGTAACTACAACATTAAGTCCCTGCAAAGATGATTCTTTGAAAGAGGATAAGTAGGATACTATCCTACTAATATTATAAATTATAATGTTTATGATGATGGATAGATGAATGAATGGATATTTGTTGCTCTATCACGCTAAAAGTACGGAACGGATTTGATGAAATTTTACAGTTTTATTGTTTTACTAGCGGCCGCCCGCGACTTCGTACGCGTGGATCCCGTATTACCCCCTTCATCTATCTTACGCGGTATAGATTTTTTCATACAAAGGTTTTTTCCCGCTAACTCCCGTTCCCGTGGGAATTCCTAAGTATACTATAACCTGGCCAGGAGTATGAAGAATAATTGTACCAAGTTTCGTTAAAATCCGTCGAGTAGTTTTTGTTTCTATAAGGAACATACAGACAGACAGACAGACTAAAATTTTACTGATTGCATTTTTGGCATCAGTATCGATCACTAATCACCCCCTGATAGTTATTTTGAAAATGTATTTCATGTACAGAATTGAGCTCTCTACAGATTTATTATAAGTATAGATTACAATGATATTATAAATTCACACAGGCGAAGCCGAGGGCAAAAGCTGGTGCATCTAATACGAAGAATATTCTGGTAACAACAGAAAACTAAATTTCCCAAACTCAAACCAAATCATTACTAATACATACTAGGTCACTACAATCGCCATTGTATATTCCGTCCATTGATTGATTGCTGTTAACTACAACGATCAATCAGTTCACGTCAATAGGCAATTCCGCTTCTTGTAGGCAATTAATAAAACTTGATAATTAATTTGTAAGTTAATAATTACAAATGAGAGCACAATAAAATTACGGCGATCGCCTTTGATGGCTCAATGCCAATAATCGGCACGACAGAGGGTAATTGGAAAATAAATTGTACGGACAGGACTTTACCGGGCTGGCTTGGACAACAACACAAAAATTTTAAAGTTGTAATGTTGGCTAACAAGTAGGTATCTACTGGAAGTCTACCTCTAAGGTCGCAAAAAAAATCTTAGGCTCAAGTTAATTCAGCAATTTTAATAAAATATCGATTAGTTATTGTACCAGTCATGTTGCCATGATAAAATAATATTTTCCCTTTGTAAATTTGACCATGCTGCTCTACAAGTCCCTTTTTCCATTGATGGTGAATGATGTATGTAATCTTAGGCTGGGTTGCACCATCTTACTTCAACTTTGACGAACGTCAAAAATCTGTCCAACTCCATACAAAAAACAGCGGTTATCGTTATACACTCGGCATCAAATAAATAGCACCTCCCGCGACAAGCACTTATCAAACGTATGCATCCCCACTTCCTACCAACATTGGTACCATTTGAAAGCCTAGTTCTAAACTTCATTTCATTAAAGGAAAGGTTTTTACCCCAAAAATGTGTCTTTACAAGGATCCAGAGTCACTTCTTCAAAAAATAGGTAGTTACGCTATAGTAATTTTTTATGACTATAAAACTGTTAAGTTGGGATTAATCGCTATCCATCTGTTAAAGAGGACACGTGAGATCTTTATTTGGTTTTATAACCATAAAAATTGGTCTAATTGATCCCAGAGGTGAGCCCAAAGTAAGGTCTATTTTCAAGTCACATTAATGGTATATGTTAATCATTTATTTAGAAATGAAATGTATTTTTCTTTAAGGATATTTATTGGGCTTTCAAATAACACCAATATTGTTGGGGTACCATAATTGTGTCAGAAGAAAATCTTTAAAGTTCGCGTCGCGGAAGGTGCTGTTTATTTGATGTTGAGTGTAGTTACGGACTAAGTTAGGTGGTGCAGCTCAGTCATACTACTTAGTTTTGTAAAAAAAAAACTGTTTGTTGCTGCTCAAATAAAACTTCTAAACTTTAAAACTTTATGCTGTTTTTCTTTTTATTAGTACTAATTAAATCGATTCTCATTGTTTATTACCGATGAGTTCTCGAATACTTGTATCAAACGCCAATACGAGTACAATGTATCTTTATTTCCAACATCGATATATGTACCTACATTTACTGGTATCACAAAGAGATAATTGCCTTGAAGTACTAAGAATTTCTAGAGATGGTGGATTACGTAGAAGGAAACTCTACCCTACCATGTTGAGACTGCTTTCTTGAAATACGATCATATCGTTTGTCAAAGTAAACATACTGTTAACGAATTCGTAATTGGAGTTGAAGAAATTTAATATCGTACCAAACTGCCTCTTTAATACGCGTAATTAAGCCTAAACTATTGTCGTAAATTATCCGGGCAGTAATTAAAGGAATATAGCTTCTATGTACATTTGCGTAGGAGCAACTAAATTATGTGGTATCTGAAATAGTGTCATTATGGTTATTATAAGAGGACATTGAAAGCAACAAGGTTTTAAGATTGATTCTTAACCATCCTCTTATCGCCCCTACTGTTATTATCCGCAATTATAGAAATTGCGGTCGTTATGTTGATATCTATAGAGATACATAGTATTTAAGAGAAACTCAGAGATTTTTTTACATAGTATCCATAGTTTTCTAACATGTGTAAAGTATCCTACCTCGCTCTTGGATTAGTACTTTGTGTGGCGATTAATAACGGTATTTATGATGTATTTCACTTAATTACATAGGCTAGTAGCATTTATACATCAAACCCCCGAGGCTTTATATTGTCAGATCAAATGAACTGCCATCATTATCATGACCTAAATATAAGAATATCAACAACATTAGATAAACACAATACAATTTTCCAAGCAGAATGCATTGGAATTACCAAAGCAGCACAGGCGGTAGCAGCCAGAGACATCCGAGGTCTAAACATAAGAATTATCTCGGATAGTGCATCCGTACTGCAAGCGCTACACTACAAAGCAACACAATAACAACGGCCCTTATATTGGAATGCCATGAAGCGCTTCAAGACATTGCAGCTGTAAATGGCGTTACCCTGCAATGGATCAAAGGGCACAGTAACTCTTTAGGCAACGACGCAGCGGATGAACTGGCAAGAAGAGGTTCGGACACAACAGTATTTGGTCCGGAACCAATACTGCCGATACCACAAGCACAGATCAGGAACTGGCTGCGTTCCAAAATAGAAGAAAAACACCACACAGAATGGAAAAATAGCGAAGGATGCAGGCAAACAAAAGATGCGGTTCCGGACGTATCGAAAAAGTTCTCCCGCAGCCTCACCAGACTAAAGAGGGACAGCATCCGCAAGGTCCTCAGTGTCATAACCGGACACTGCATGCTAAACAAGCACCTACACAACATAGGTGTTATAGACAGCCCACTGTGCAGGGGTTGCATGGAGGCAGAGGAAACACCGCAGCATGTGCTCATGGAGTGCAGTAGCGTGGAAGAACAACGGGCTCAATTTCTTCGATCACCATCGTCGCTACGGCAGCAGCATGTATGCTATCGCTGCTATCGCTATGTAGCAGCCTAGACGGGCTGCTCGCCTTCTGGGGGGATCTGGGGTGGTTGGAGTAGGAAGATAAACCACAAATCGCGCACAATGGCCCAATCATGAGGCTATGTGCGGTATTCGATTGCCCCGCAAAACTAACTAACTAACTATCATCATCACCATCAGCATCAAGAAATGTCAATCTCCACTGCATGACTCACGCTGGTCAGAGGGCTTAGTGTAAGTTTACATCAAATGTCCTCACTAGTGAGCGCGTTAAAAAATAGATGAAAATTTTAGTTCTTGAAAGTTCCGCTAGGGTCGCTGTACAATTCGTCATACATTTAATGTAGTTTTTTACGCGCTCACTAGTGACGACGTTTGATGTAAACTCACACTACGCCCCCAGAAGGGTTGGGGATAGGCATTGTGTGTCTGAAATGTCACGATCGACCAGACGTCGACTTAGACCTCAGCCACAGAATAAGTAATAGTACAGGTACAGAAGGATTACTCCGCAAGACGATTTAAATAAATGCGAGTCTTGCTACGACGCGATACAGTGGAATTCAGCTCGCACAGCACTACGTACCTACAATTTTATTCACCTACAAGTTTTGTCTCTTTCTATCGCGTGCCTCTGAACTCTTCTTACGTTGTTAGGGTTGCTGTCTAGTGAAAAATTAATTAATCTACTTATATGTAATGAGGTACGTATGTAGGTAAGTACGCATTCATTATGGAAAACCTTGGTAGGTTAGGTTCCTATACTATCCTAAGAATTATTGATTACCTACATGACCAACATACCTTTCAGCATCTTTGGGAAGCGAAAAAAAAGATAAATCCGGTGTAGATTTCTTTTCGAATTTAAACACCCGAACCCCGCACAATATGTATTTCTCTTTATGTCCATTTTTAAATAATACTTCGATCATAGAATTAGGTACATACTACAACGCACGCCAGCGTCCTGACGGGCGCGCGCGTGACACTCGACTGATATAATACCCGCCGGCGGGGCGCTTCGCTGTAGGTAATTATCGGATGTACTCATGTACCGCGCGGAGTGAGCCAGGCCTGCCTCAGCCTCGAGTTTAGCGGGCAGCGGGGCGGGAGCGGCGGCGGCGCGGGAGCGGCGGCGGCGCGGGAGCGGCAGGATCTTATGCGTAAAATCAAATAGACCGGTTCTCGAAAACAGCGGCGCGGGAGCGGGCAACGAGCGGGCAGCGCACTCCTTCTTTTGCCCACAATAAATCGAGCGTTAGGAATAAATTTGAATCGAAATAAAATTGTCGCCGTTGTTCAGACATTTCGTTTGCGAATAAAAACAAATATCTCGACAACACAACCCCGAACACAACACTTCGCCGCTAAAGCGCCGCGCGAGCTGCTGCCCGCTTGTTTCGAGAACGGGTCTGCGTTGCCCGCCCCGCTCCCGCGCCGCCGCCGCTCCCGCCCCGCTGCCCGCTAAACTCGAGGCTGAGGCCTTAGCGTGCCATCGGAAGCACGGAATCAAATTTCTTTGGCCTATGCAATGTCTTCGGTACCAAAGAAGGAACAATTAGTTAAATGTAAGTAAATGGAATCGAATCCAGAACTTCCCGATAAAGTTTCACTATCTTGTATCATGCAGCCATGGAACTTCATGAAAGTAAGTAAACTATGTATGAGTGTTAACTTTGTGACTTGATAGATTTTAAACTATCAAAAGATACGAACAAACATTTGTCTATAGCATAGTTTGTTTCAATGGATTTCATTAAAGATGAACTTCATTATTTATTAATGAAGAAGGTTTTTTGCTAATTAAGCACGAAGTTAATTTAGAAGTGCTTTGTGAATCTGTGATTAATCGAAGCTTAGCCAGCCATGGCTTTAATTTCGCTACAGTTTTATTTGATCAATGTAGCTGTTAATTAGTTTGAAAACTTTGATTAAAATAAAACTGAAGTCAAAGGTTTCTTTTAAATAGTTTTAATAGAATCAAAGTAACTATAAAATGAAGCATCAAAGTAGTTTTAATGAACTCTTACCTTGAAAAGAAACAAATGCGAGTTATAATAACGTTCTGGAGTTCCATATTTTTTTAAGGTATTGTTGCTGGTAATGAAATACATCTAAATAAAAGTTTAGATAATGAAGTAGGTAGATATATCTGCAACATTTACATTAAAAAAGGCAAAAGTTAATTCTGAAAATGATAGTTTTCCTGAAAAATAATGATCCTATTTCTACATTAGAGACTCATCCTTCTCTTCTCTTCTTTAAATACCATCATCATCCATAAGACATTTTTCAAAACATCAGAGTAGTTCCCCTAATCCAACTAATAATATTTAAATTTACAGATGTATTAGGCAAAAGACACGGACATGCCGTCAAGAATAACGGGGGCAAGATTGTGGGTGGGTACAATGACACCATCCAGAACGTTCCGTACATAGTTTACCTGTTGGTGCTGATAGGAACTGACTACTACCAGTGCGGCGGGTCCATCATCAGCTCGAGGTATATCCTGACAGCTGCGCATTGTCTCACTGGGTAAGCTTACTTATTTTTCAGTTTAAAATAGAAAACATACTTGTAAGGAACCTTAAAATGACTTCATTGAGTTTTAGTTAGGGCAAACCCACTCTAGCATGTTATAGGGTCCGGAATATAATAAAGATAAGATAATAAGTGATAACTTATATAGATATACTCTGATGACAGTAAATCACTAAGGCTGGGTTGCACCATCTTACTTTAACTTTGACAAACGTCAAAAATCTGTCAAACTCCATACAAAAAGCACCGTTATTGTCATTGTTAAGGTTAAAATAAGATGGTGCCACTGAGCCTAAGATTTAAAAAGAACGGGTCAAGTAGATAGAAACTTGACTGCTAAAACCTGATGATGTTCTTCTTAATGCTATCCGCAGAGTATCAAGAGTGTACGTCAGAGCAGGTAGTGATGACTCCGAGAGCGGTGGCAAGATGTCCTCTACCTCCATCTACAGGCAGCATCCTCAATACAACCCGGCGACAAGTGACTATGACGTGGCCGTCGTCAGGCTGACCAGAACTCTGACCCTCGACGGAACCACTATGAAGGCGGTGACGTTACCAGAAGCAGGGCAGGAGGTGCCGGCTGGCACTGAGCTGTTCGTTTCTGGGTGGGGAGATACTACCGTAAGTTTCAACAATAAAGTTACGTAATAATAATGGACTGGACAAAAATTAAAAGTCATCGACATAGCCCACCAGATTAGCAAGCTGAAGTGTAGAGTAGTAGTAGTAAGTGGGTGGTTATATCAGTCGAAGAACCGATAACCGCTGGAGTAAACGAGTTCTTGAGTGAAGACGGCAACGTTGGCAACTCAGCAGAACGCGTTTCAGTTAGGTGGAGTGACGACATGCAAAAGGTCATGAGCTGGATGCGACAAGATAGAAAATTGGCGTGTATTGGGAGAGGGCTATAATATAAACCTACAACTAACTGACCAAATGGGACATACATGCGCAATAAAACCCGGTGTATTGAATACTTATAGAAAATTGGTGTGTATTGGGAGAGGGCTATAATATAAACCTACGGCTAACTGACCAAATGAGACAAACATGCGCAATAAAACCCGGTGTATTGAATACTTATAGAAAATTGGTGTGTATTGGGAGAGGGCTATAATATAAACCTACAGCTAACTGACCAAATGGGACAAACATGCGCAATAAAACCCGGTGTATTGAATACTTATAGAAAATTGGTGTGTATTGGGAGAGGGCTATAATATAAACCTACAGCTAACTGACCAAATGGGACAAACATGCGCAATAAAACCCGGTGTATTGAATACTTATAGAAAATTGGTGTGTATTGGGAGAGGGCTATAATATAAACCTACAGCTGACTGACCAAATGGGACAAACATGCGCAATAAAACACGGTGTATTGAATACTTTTTTGCACTTTGACTTCAAGCAGTAATATGGATTTTGTATTTCAGGAAAACGGTCAAACCAGCAGATATTTGATGTCGGTGAAGATACCCACAGTGTCGACAGCAGACTGCCGGCAAGCGTACGGCCAGAACGCGATCACTGAGAGGATGATCTGCGCGGGAGTGCCCGAGGGCGGCAAAGACTCCTGTCAGGTTTGATATTTTTACTCAGAATACTTTATTGTCAGACAAAACTGCCAATAAAAAATTCAAATTCGAAACAGCACATTGAGGGTTTTCGCGATTGAAAAATCCGCCAGATGGCAATACTCGTAGTAGACGCGAGGTCCAAATGCTGCGTGATTGGTGGATTTTGACATATCTGTCAATGTCATGTCAAAAATAACCAATCATGCAGCATTTGGACCTCGCGTCTACCTCCCTCATTGAACACATTATTCCAAAGTAATTGATTACCTTGAGTTGTGGGTGTTTATGGTGAAATTACTAACAGACAAAATGGTCGTTAGGTCAGAAAAGTTCTAGAATGGCGACCACGGGCTGAAAGACATAATGTGGATAGGACTCTCACGGATCGATGGTCTAGTGAAGGTCGCGGGATGTACCTGAATGCGGGCAGCGCAGGACCATTATGGTGGTCCAACAGTGTACGACATTTGGCTGAAACGAACGACAAAATCGTAAAATCATAGGTTACGAGTTCATAGAAAACACCCATCATCATCATCATCATCTCAGCCATAGGACGTCCACTGCTGAACATAGGCCTCCCCCAAAATGCTTTCCATGTTACCCGGTTGGTAGCGGCTTGCGTCCAGCGCTTTCCTGCTACCTTTATGATGTCGTCGGTCCACCTTATTGGTGGATGTCCCACACTGCTCGCCAACCCACCTGCCAAGCGTGGCGTATTTCAAACCCGCGATAGTGGTCAATAGATAAACAAAAAACAATCAATATCTTACAGGGTGATTCTGGAGGACCAGCAGTGAACGACGCAACCGGACTGCAAGTGGGCGTCGTCTCGTTTGGGACAGGCTGCGCCAGACCTGGTATTCCAGGAGTATACACGAATGTCTCTAGCGTGAGGGGCTGGATCAAGAGAAATACTGGCGTTTAGAACAATTTTTACAGCTGGAATTGTAAGTGTAAGGTTTCAAAAGGTCAATACATCCCAATAAAATTCAAGCAGCCTCAGTCAAATGACATTAGTAATTACAGAATTAAGTTGATATAGAGTAGGTAATTTTTGACCTGACTAACAATTAGTTTAACACTATTTTCATCTGAGACAAGTCGATTTAAAAAAAAATACAAATACAAAGGAAAACTATCGTAATATTAAATATTTTATTCATAGACATGTAAATTAGTATGTTAAAATTTACGATAACTATGTACAATGTTGACCTTTAAACTTTACGCTTGGAAATTATTTACTTAGAGTTTTGTTATTTTTAGTCGATGTAATTATAATAAAGGCACTGTTTACTCCAAAAGCTTGTTTCGTTGTTTTCAACCAAAATGTTTTGTGTTTTCTTTATGTCAAACTTTTTATTTGGTTTTCCCGTTAAATTTTAATCTCATCCCCTTAATGTATATTGATAAACATCATAATTTTGAAGAGAAACAAACTTTGTACTTACCAGACTTTGTTAGGAGTTGATGATAATGCACGAGTCACTTGAGAATAATAATAAAGTCCCGCTAAAATTTGCTGTCTATGTTGTGTAAAAATTGTATCTTAAATTTATGACATGAACAATCAAGATGAAGTCACTTGTAAAGTACGCGTTATTATAATAAATTAGGTAATGGGGTAGGTACTTTTTAGGAAAACTTAATTAAAGCTAGTATTCAATTAAGCGCTACATGTTGACATATAAAAGACCTTACTCCCAGAGAAATAGTCAGAACTGTATGAAAAAACAGTTAACCCCACACGGCGTATGTACAAACAAAACTTCTGTAACAATCACCAAAGCAATCCATGTTTTGTTCCACGGGAAAACTCGCAAACAGGTTTTGTCAGAGAAACAAAAAAAACGAGCCGCCACAACGTGGTGCGTGCAAAAATGGAAATTCAAAATCTAATCCGGCAACCGGGTGGAACCGGTGAAAACGAAACTTTTCTATAAATGACAAAACTCACAATGAATACTAACGCGGAATCCCTTAGCATTTAAATGAAGGAGACCTGCGAAGTTCCAGTGTTGTGAAACTTTTTTAATTTTGGAAAGAACCAGGTGCTCGCTCACGTCACTTCGACAGAATCCCTCCTGGCTGCGATAAGGTGGGGAGGAATGTTATCGCAGTTTTAATTGAGGTTCTACTGATTAGCAGCCTTGCTGAATAATTAGGTTAGGTACTCTTATAACATCTTGAATAAATGGGTTTTATAGCATTTTGCCACTACAGAGTTACATTACAAATTGCTTTTGTAATAAAAATGGCAAATATTTTTTTTTTGGAAGTAGATTTTTTACCATTGCGCAATCGAAAGTCTTCTATGAAAAAAGTAAGAATGACCCCTACAAGTTATCGACTATTGAGGATGTTAGGATAAACTTTCAATGTACAGCGAATGTTAATGTGTCGTAATACCAAATTAATATTCTAATCAAGTCCTTTGCGAAACCATTTAGGAGCCAAGAGGGTGCAGTTTATGTTCCCTCCTCATTTCTATCTCTTCGCAATTTTAATACAATGTCGGATTTTGTAGGCCCGTATTCATAAGACTGACTTGTATACATAGATGTTAATTAATAATATGCCTTGTTTTAGGTGATAATAAATATGTTTTAAAGTGTTTTGATTTTTTTCGCTAAAATGGAACGTTACGATTAAAAATAATTAAGATAAAGTTGTATTGTTAAATTAAAGTCTGTATGAATTCATAGGTACCTATGTATTTTGATTTTTATCATCCATACCTAAACGATGATGATGAACAGAGACACAGTATGAAGAATTCGAAAGTCTTAAACAATAGGATTTGTTCAAAACACATAATCATTTATGTATTTGCATTCACATGAAAATAATAGATGTAACAAATGCGACAGTATCATTAGTCCTTCATTAATTTTCGTAATGAGTAAGCTGCTTAAATAAAGTCGGATTTGTCGGTTCACTACAAAACACGGAAGCTGTTTATTATAGGCGTGTTCCCGAATCTTAGGCCAGACGGATGAAAGGAAAGATAAATGAAAATGTAATTAAGCACAAGGAAAAGTTTTAAGAGAGCGTTAAAAAGTTTCTTAGCTCCGGCTACATTATTTATTTCTCTCCCGGGGTAATCTTGTTATTTGTTTGTTTGTTGTATTTCAGCTTTTTTTAATTTAAAGCATACTTAATGGGTGGGAAAGTATAAAGCCCGCAGCGTTCATCAGTTGGTTCTGTTCTCTCAGAGATTGGTGACTTGATTTGAAAAGTTTTAAAAACAGTGAAGTGGAAAAAGGTATGCACGAGGGAACATTAACAGTGACTTACCTTTTAATTTCTTTTTAATTAATTATTTTTTAACCGAAAATGTTCCGTGTAATCGAATTTTCTGTATGGCGGGGGCTGAGATAACCATTGTCTATCAATTATGAAGACTTTAAAGTATATAACACCTACCTAGCTATATCTTTAACCTTGCATCAGTTAAAATAAGGAAGCATCGTAACTTAGACGTCACGTAGTTAAAAAACTGTTGCAATTTCATGCCTCATAGTAGTTTAGTTCACACGTAATTATATTACAAAGCATTGGCTAATTGAATAAAGATCCGTGAATGTACGTTGATAGGTGACCTAGGTTCCAAAATAAGCGACTAAATAAAAATACACTAAAATATCGTACGCTACCAGTAGGTGACTACTGGCGAGTAAATTCCTGACACTCTTTCACTCACTGGCAGCAATTAGTAAGGACAAATACATGGTTTTATTCCTTGTTTTACAGTTTGTGTAACATACAAAGTCAAACACGGCTGAGCTTCACCACCTAACTTTAACAGTGACTTTAACGATAACCGGTGTTTTTTGTTTGTATAGTTTGAAGTCATCATCATCATCATTTCAGCCATAGGACGTCCACTGCTGAACATAGACCTCCCCCAATGATTTCCATGTTGATCGATTGGCAGCGGCTTGCGTCCAGCACCTTTATGTTATCGGTCCACCTTGTGGGTGGACATCTCACGCTGCGATTTCTTAAGATGGTGCAATCCAGCCTCAGCTTAACAGAAAACTGTCCAGTCGCAGTTGTATTTAGCTGGATATCTCATATTTAAGCTTAGTAAATCTTGAAGTTCTTACTGTATCTTTTTTCTACAATTTAGAAATCAACATCAATTCACCATGGCGCAAGCAATCGCAACGGACAAGAAAAAGGTGGAACTTAATTGCAAAATTACTGCGTTATTAGGAGCGGGAGAGGACGGGATAAAGTCGCCCGCTGTCAGTGCCGCCAACCCTTTTTTATTTACACAGTAATGCTTCAGTGGAAGTACTTGTGTTTAGGTTCAGTAGGCTCAATTTAATATGCTCTTTTCCCCTTTTTATTGATCTCTCTGATCTGAGGGTTCAATCCATCTATTTCATTGACTCTAAGGCTGAGGCTACCTAACTTTAACGGTAACATAACGATAACCGATTCTTTTTGTATGGAGTTTGACAGATTTTTGACGTTTGGTAAAGCTAAGATAAAATGGTGCTACTCAGACTTAATGCCTTTTGAGCTCATCTGTAAGCTTTGGGAATCCACCAACCTGTAATATTATAAGCAGGCGTTTCTTCTTAGTGCATAAAGAAATTAAGCTATACAAGCCTATATCACATTATGTAATGGACTTATAATAATTTATGGTCGCTAGGGTTCAGGAGATCTTCATGAGTAGTTTAAAAAAGTAACAAGGATTAATTTTAAGCTTCAATAGATGGCATAAGGAATATTACAAGTACATCTACCATATGTATATTCACGGTTTAAGCAGAAACCGAGCCTCAATATTGTGTAAGCCAACTGAATTCACCCCCATTGTGGTAAAGCCTCGTGGCATTAGCATGTTACCCGTTTTTTGCGAAGATATTGCGCACAGTGATTACTTTTGCCTTGTTACGGCTTTAGGCGAGTCTTACTTGGGGTTCCCTTCCATTCCGAATAGGTAGAGAAATAAACAACGACAGAAAAAGTTCCCCTTATTATTTGAGAAGCATGTATAGCTAATATTTAAACATGAAGCAACTTAGTTCGGAAGTATGAAAATACAGTCTTTCTTAATTAAAAAATTAAAGATAACTCGACGAAACTTTCCTCTATTATCGCAGAAGTTCAGGAGTTACTGTAAATATGGCCCTAACGGGCTTTAACTTCCCAGGGAAAAAACTTTAGCTGAAGAAAACTTGGGGTGTTTAAATATAGGTAGCTAATGATTCCGTACAATATCTGATGCATATTTTATTTTCAGATTGATTCTAAAAATAAAGAAGGGGATGAATGTATGAAAAAAAAACAAGAAACTTGTCTTGTGTAGTTGCTGGGTGTTTTTGATATTCTGCCTACGTAATTTATGTACGAGTATATTTTTAAAACGTGGCAGCTCTTAAAATACGACACATGGACTCACACTCACATCAGTGAGTACCTCAGTTATGGTAATCAACATGATAAGAAGAATAAAATATGCGATTTTTATTAAATTAAGCACACAGACTCCTAGTTTAGTAAACGTACCTACATTGTGCATTTTAATACACCTTAATGTACATTAAAACTTCAGACTGAAAGTTTTCTTAGAATATTAAACCAATAAAACATTCGATGAAGAAAACTAATTCGAAGTTAGCTCATCAGATTTTAATTTTGAAGCATTTCATTTCGAAGTTTTTCTAATATTAAAATAATCTAGTGTTCGTAACATAAATTAAGTCTGGACAATACCTGTAGGCCTAAGATGCGCGCCGCGATAAGCGGTTATCACGCCATTTTATCGATTTTCCCCATACATTTTGACGTCGATAAAAGTTATCATGGCGCGCATCTTAGGCCTACTAGAGACAGTATAGTGCCTAATTATGTCTTAAAAACAATGTCGACTTAGTATAGGTACTTAGTACAAAGCTTTTTACTGAAACATGTCAAAAGGAAAGAACAAAAATTATCCGATAAAAGTATTTTAATTTTGAATGTAAATGAAACTTTTGAATTTGTTAATCATAGCGAGAAATTCTGGGCCGTAATTACATCGAAACATTTCTTTCTGTCGGCCTTTTGCTGGCTCGTAATTAGCCGGTTCGTAGGGGACAGAACGTACGGCGCTGGCGTAATGGAAATGTATGCAGTAGGCGAACTTATTTCGTCTTAGATGTGTAGTTCCGTTTGAGTAGAATAGCAACACCCCCACTCTACATGTGAATATCGTAATAGGCATCTTAAAGTACAGTAGGGCAAGATATGTGCAGAGGGCTGAGTGTGCGTTCTCATCAAACGCGCGCTCACTAGTGAGCGCGTCAAAAAATGACATTTAATGTATGACGGATTGTACAGCGCCCCAGCGGGACACGTTCAAAAACAAAAATTTTCATACAGCCATGAGAATAATGGTGATGTTGACAAAGATGTTATATGTATTTAATTACGAAATACATTATTATAAAACTGGCACGTCGAAGTAACAGTGGAATGAAGCTATGCATAAATGTCTATGAATGAATTTACAGTAAATCAGCTGGGGATCTAATAATATAGTGAATTAAATTGGCAAGCATAAGTATGTGCATGTGATTTACACAAAATATAACAATATCTCTTCAAACATTTGCATTATTCATATTGTAGATATTTCGAAATTCTAAGGTATAAAAATAGGTACTGACGCGTTGGTCCTCTTGTTCGGTCCTACTGCCCCTTTCATCAATTGCGCCACAACGTTATATCTTTTGAAAAGAAAATTCTTTTCTTAATTTTCCCATTTTTTCAAAGCCAACGTTGCACGGTGTTTCGGTGGATTTAACACGGCTAATGGGCACCTGACGTAACTTTGAATGGAATTTCTTAAATGCGTAACAAGATTTCTGTTGCATTCATAAATGGAGCTTTTCAAGGGATAATTAGCCATTGGGAGAAATGATGGAAGTTTTGACCTTATAGCTTGACAAATTGAAGATACGACCTTTTTAAAGACAGTCCTTTTTATACCTACTGAATGACATGTAAAGTAAAAAAAATGAGAAAGAGCTTTATTGAGCATTTGAATACCCTAATGACATATATTCGCAAATTAAGGCCGACTTTTCAATCGCCAGATGTAAATAAATAAAGTGGGCGTTTGATCAAATTACCCACAAATATTTTATGTGTACGAAAATAACAATATTTTAATTATGCCACTTCGTATTCGACCTTTTATTAAATTGATATTACAACTTTTTTTTTAGGAAAGAGTGGTGTTTCTAATATAAACTTATTTAGGGTTAATTACGACGTCCTATTTTATTTAGTTCGAAAAGCGTAAATACTGCCTGTAAAATTGCATATCTTTTTCATGAACCTTCCGCTTCAATCGTATCAGAAAATTGAATGATAAAAACGTTTTATCTCAGTCAAGATCGAAATAACCTGAGTCAGCGTAACAGCCTTAAAAATGTGATGGACTTTATCTCTATGATAACCGATTTAATTTCCTTTCCTTACGAAACAGATGACGCGCAAAATGACAGCTACTTTCTTATGAAAACAGATATTATCAGGTTGGTTTGGTGAACGAGAAATGCAGAGAAATAGCTCTTTGTACTATTTCTATTTGACTACATAGTGTGGAGAACTGACGGGCGATGGGGCAGCAAGATTCTGGAGTGGAGGCCGCGTACCGGAAAACGCAGCGTGTGACGTCCCCCCTCAAGGTTGAACGACGACATCGTAAAGGTAGCAGGAAGGCGCTGGACGCAGGCTGCTACCTACCGGGCAACATAGAAAGCATTGGGGGAGGCCTATCAGCAGTGGACGTCCTATAGCTGAGATGATGATGATGATGATGATGACATGGAAATAAAATAATGCCCGCCTTTAACAAGTAAAAATCAAACTTAAATTAGTAAAATTGGTTCGATTGCTTCATTATTCATATTAATTTAATAGATGATACGAGTAAAATCAAAATTTTAACTTCTATAAAAATACTTTTATTTTGATGAGAAGTAACATCGTTAAAGGTAAAGACCAACGAGCGAAAGAGTTTAAAACTATCGTTTCTATTACTTTTTCTTTCACTAGGTTTGACGAAGCCAACTTAATTTCACGTTGAAGTATTATTCCTACGCTTTAAAAGGACTTACCATTCAGTTCATAGTAAAGGATTAAATTAATTAAGAGAAGAATGTATTGAACGAACTTTCTTGTAACTTGGAATTTTCATCGTTCAATTTAAATTACGAATAAAATACGCCTATTGACTTAAGAAAAGTTTATATAATATTGAATAGTCAAATATTATTTTATACTTTAGCTTATGTAACCTTGGCTGGAATGTAACTATTAATATTAAACTGTAATATTATACAGTCATGTAACATTTAAGAATAGGTTCGTAGTTTTAATAAAATCTGTTGTTTGTTCTATTAGGCTTACGAGTTATTAAGTTATAAGCTCATTGTTTAGATTTAAGACCCAATTGTAAACACTTAATATGTTTGAATTTGAATTTGAGTTGACCTGAATCCATCTCAACCCATGTAGAAAAAAAAACGAAACAATCTAACGGCTACTGCCTTCAATAGTCCACTTTTACTAAACTCGAAACTTTTTCAACATTTGCCACGTCAAATAGAAATACTCACGAATTATAATATTTAGAAAAGGATTTAAGATATCCATAGCCTTTCAAAGTGTTTGAGAGAGTATTATCAGCGCATACGAATGAAAGGCTATAGGAACTAGACAGCTCCATAAAGAATCTACTGAAAGCATTCAGGAATAAGTAGAGAGCATACTCTGCCGAAGAGATGCAATTTGCATTACAATAAATTTTTATTGAAAGCTTCAGCGCGTTGTGATCGGTCTGAGAAGCGCGATTTTCAATGGCTATGAAAATTTTCCGCAGTAGAAATTCTTATGTGACGCGCATTGGGTAGTGGGTCGCCTAAATTGCAAGATTTATGAACGTAATCATGCAATGGCAAATAGGGCTATAGCTCTATGATTTATTTTAAAATTTTATGAATAGCTTGTAGAGTTACCTTTATATGTATGTGTACACTACGATGTAGAGGTTGTATTTGATTTCTACTACAGATCAAGATAAGATACAGTCGGTACTTAATTGAATTATAGTAGGGGGATATCAGGAAAGAAGCAAATAGTTTTTTGACATATTTGGTATGAAAAAGTTACGTAAAGAAAAGTAAATAATGTCTTACAAAAATTATTACTTTGCGAGCCCCGCGTGTTTTTTAAAATGAGCGCCCACCAAACTTGAGTGCGAGCATAACCCTATCGCCGCGTTATACTTTGGAAATTTTTAAAATTGCCTCCACTTGAACATCAAAATTAGATTTCAGTAATTATAAATGTGCAATATTTGTATTTCAAATTATTATGCAAGTCGGACTCGCACATCTTGTGCGAGTAAAATGGTCGAATTGGATTGGATTGGATTTTGTTTAATTCTTACCTTTTTAATTTCTTTAGTGGTTAGTGTTGTGACACACGAATCGCTCGCGAATCGAGCGTGCAATTATGACTGAATCGCTCGAAGCGCACCCTTAAAAGTCACATTACGAATGAAAAACCGCAGGATTGCCGTAATTGAAAATTCCCTGTGTAATATACGGCTTGCAATTTCAGGAACACGGCCCGCCCGGTCCTGCAGGGCGCGGCCATTTTTCTTTGCGTTTAACGATATTATTTAACGCCACAAATTTTGCCATTTTTCTTAGGCCCCCGAAATGCCTGCAATTTCATTATGTTAATCGGCCGTAACCTGAGCTATGTTGTGGCATTCGTTCCGAACGGTTATGATTGGGAATGGTTTGTTTGAATTGTCTTGGATATGCAGACGTATTTTTAAAGCATTACGTTTTCGATTTGAATGCATCAATATTTGATTATTTTTTAAATGTGCTTTTTTGAATCTGTAAGATCAAACTAAAATAAACTGATCAATCGTTGGTGACTGCGTCCAAAGAGATTATTTCCTTCCTACTTTATTCCATCCTAAAAGGAATGACGCTATTTGTATGTGAACAATTGAGGCTTAAAACTCTCTAGATTGTATAGAAAATTAATCTATAGATTAAAATAACCACTTACGAATACAGTCGAATTGAGAATCTCCTCCATGTTTGAAGGTGCTTAAAAATAATAAAAAAAACGATATTAAGCTGCATACACACGGCGTGTCACGGGACTATGCAGCCATAAAATACTCGCTGCATCACACCGTAACTCGATACGCATCGTGTAGTCGAGCCTTAACTATTTCAAACGAAACAAAATAATCAGAGTTTCCGTTTCCAAAACTGGAAAGGGGCCGTCCATAAATTACGTCATCGATTTTTTCAGATTTTAGACCCCCCCCCCCCCTACAATCATCCTATCGTCATTTCTTAATGACCCCCCCCCCCCCCATCTCCCAAAATTGACGTCATTACAAAATTAAAACACTTGGTTATAGAATCACCTTTTTTTTTTTAATAGATAGTGATTCTTAAGGAAGGTTTATACAGTGTGAGTCACGTTAAAGTGTACATATGAAATTAGGTGAAACTAGACCTATTTTTATCGACAAAAAAGAGGTCAAATTTTTTTTTTGATTTTTTTTTTAAATTTATGATTTGATTTTTTTTTTAAATTTATAGAATTTTTTTTCTTCCAATTACTTATTGTAAAGAAAACGTAATAACTTTTAAACTAAGAGGTATATCCTGATAAAATAAAAACAGTAATAATGCTAAATAACAAACGATACTAAAAAAATACATAAAATACCCTGAAAATGCCAACAAATAATAAAAAATGAAACTTTTTGAAAAAAATCTGCTTTTAAATTTGTGGTTTTTTGGTTATTTGATAAATTTCTCCAAAAAATGCCCCTATAACAGGTAGTTTTTATTACTTTCTATTATTTTCTATCGTATTACCTTTGTAAAGCCAAAAATCGCATGTCTCTATCCCTATCACAAAGGCCTGCAACAACATTATTCTCTGCTATAACAGGTAGGGACAATTTTAATTTTAACTAAAATGCTTATTTTACTTCGAAATCTTTTGTTTTTATTTGAAATCTAACTCGTATTTATCAAAATTACAAATCTAGACCCATTTTCAGTTTCGTTGTTAACGAAGCATTGAATGGCGCGCCCGGAGAGGCTTAGTTTAAACGATCATTGCAAACGTTATGATATCGATAGAGACATGCGATTTTTGGTTTTACAAAGATAATACGATAGAGAATAATACAAAGTAACAAAAACCACCTGTTATAGGGACATATTTTGGAGAAATTTATCAAATAACCAAAAAAACACGTATTTAAAAGCAGATTTTTTTCAAAAAGTATAATTTTTTATTATTTGTTGGCATTTTCTGAGTATTTTATGTATTTTTTTAGTATCGCCTATTATTTAGCATTATTACTGTTTTTATTTGATCAGGATACCTCTTAGTTTAAAAGTTATTACGATTTCTTTACAATAAATAACTGGAAGAAAAAAAAATCTATAATTTTTTTTAAAAAAATCTCAAAAAAATTTTGACCTCTTTTTTGTCGATAAAAATAGGTCTAGTTTCACCCACTTTAACGTGACTCACACTGTATGTATAATACATGTAAGTACCACGGGCGAAGCCGGGGCGGGCAGCTAGTATTATATGTAATATTATTGTTAGAGTATTTTATCTGTAGTTATTACTGTATTTGTGTACATCTATGTTGCATTATGTATGTTTATTATGAGTTATTTTAGTATGTACGCGCCTTAGCCGCCTCTCACATTTGCAGTCTCACTTACTAGGTGTGCTGGAAGAAATTTCTTTTTAGAAATAATCTTTTTGTACGTGAACAATAAACTATAAATAAATAAATAAGAATGACGTCAATTTCGAAACACCCCCCCCCCCCCCCCTATCTATCATTTACCGTCATCCGCAGACCAACCTCCCCCCCCTAATTTAGAATGACGTAATATATGGACGGCCCCAAACTACTCTCTTGTTATAGCACGAGTAATTAAATTACATCGCTTCGAGCTATAGAAGTTAATTATGTTGTATCCTCGCGCAGCATTAACTTGGCTATGGAAAACTGTTTTAATTCTACAGTTTGCATTTTGTGTTCTAGTTCCACTATTACAATTAAGATGAAGGCTTTTTGATAGTTTCATGCATTTGTTACCGGTTCAGATAATTTAGAGAAAGGAATTTAAGTATCATTTTCTTTTATTACAGTTGCATCAACATTGTCTTATTGGAACATTTCAAGCGCGCTCATTGCAAGACTTTGTATGTAAAATTGGTTACATTAGTGCTTTAATATTTAAACAATCTTTTCACCAATTTTGTAAATGTTATCATGGTAATTAAATTGATTACATGACGCTGAGACACTAAACACAATTGACATTTTATAGTTCGAGGCTCCCCGGTGAGTCGCGTGGCATTCAAAGTTATTCTATTTGATAAATATTTCGCTTCTTTGGGTCATTAGCAATATTACCTACCCGTAATTTTTAATCTACATAAATTGTTACAGAATTGCGGCAACAAAAAATGCTAACATCAAAGCAATTGGCTTTAAGGCGATTGTTTGTTAACCCATTTCTTTTGCTATTATGAAGCTGAATTACACTAATAAATAAGGAATGTTTCATGCCCTTAAACCCATCATTAGAAGGCTAATTACCCCGAGCTGTTGCTATCCCTCGAGATAAAATACAGGACAGGGGAGAAGGAATTAACCGTAATTAAGCTGAAGAAACTCTTTTTGTAGAAAGGAAAAAGTATTCATAATTAAAAGCGAGAGATCTACAAACCTTTCTTTTTAATTAACATCTTTGGAAGGTATTCGCACAATTAGTTTGGGAGGAGCGATAGTATGTGCGGAACTTTTGTCGGCCTCATAGTAGATTATTTCTAAAATAGTTGCAAAGTTGTTATTAGTTTTGTAGTTTGGATTACACTTGTTAATTAACTGTTATTAAATTCTCGGGTAACAAGTTTTGATTGTTGCTTCAATTTATTTATTATTAGTTTTCAATTTATGAACAAAAATAGGCACTACAGCATTTCCCTTGGCAACGTTGAAAAGGCTTGAAAAACTTGAAAATTAAAAAATTTGATTCGATCTAAGATTTTTATGGAGGACCCATCCTATTTAATATTACCTTCTTAACCACATTATAGAATTCTAGACTGTTGAATTTATTTAACAATAGTGTTTTGGATATTCCATTAGTTTGGAATTCAGCTTCGAGTTTTTATCCACAACAACATCGCTATCTAAAGAACTACCTCAAACCAAACGTAGACCTTAACTCATATCATTGAAGCCCCGGGTCGTGTTTGTCTCCAGCTAAATTTAACGGTTCCCTTTACTCGATCTCGCTTCCGATTCCAATTTATTCTTAGGTGCCACCTTTTCCTTGTCTTCCCTAAATCAGAATCCTTTAACCCTTTTCAAAAGTTCCGTCTAATATGCGAGGAGGTCGCTCAAAACTAAGTTAAACCTTTTATTGAGATTCACTTTTGAGGGCAATTTCGCCAAGACTCTTTTATTACTTTTTAGGGTTCCGTACTACTTACGTCACCACCTCCTACTACTGAAAAAATGGAACGGACGGTCTGTTTACTCCTTGAAAATGCAACTTAAAAATAAAGAGCGTGAGAATTGTGACAGAGTTTCTTCCGCCACTTCTTCTTAGTACCAGCCCATGTTGTCCTGAAGTGGTGGTAGGGCAAGCTATATTTCGGACGTGTATAAGTGCCCTGGAAAGGGCCTACGTAGTACGTACTGAATAAACTATTTAGATTTGAATTTGAATTTGAATCTGAAGTACAGCTGGCTTGATAATGAACAATTTTTATGGATAGTATACGTATCACCTCCACTACCTCGTCTTTGAATTCGGTTAAATATAAAATTATTATATTAAAATACCTAGATTTGAAGATTAAGTAACTACAAACTTTTCTCAACTTTGATTTAGAACAGAATCCAGAATCCAGAAATCATAAATGATAAATGATAAGAAAACATTGTTAGGAACCGTCTTCGCAAGTATAACTCGTACTTAGCTGTTTTTTCTCAAGGAAATTGTTCATCGACGCTTGAGGGAAGAGGTGAAAGGCGATGAAGGGGCTTTGAATTTGCTTTACTTTGCAGTCTCAAGAATTTTTTTCATCTTAAGAGGTAGATTTTAATAGTTATCCTGGGGTGATCTGTTGAATTGGTTTAGTATCATAGACTAAGTAGAGTTTGGAGCGTAGATTTGTTTTTGATCCAGAGGTGTCAAAAAGTCAAGTGATCCTATGTCGGAGGTTCGATTCCCAGATATCAAACAAAAAGTTTGTGTGACTACCTGTGTTAGTCATCATTGTATGCCAAAATGAATATTTCAGAAATTTTCAGGAATGAAACTTTTCTAAAACTATGATAATATTTTGATTTGTCAGTCAATAAAGCTTGGTCGATTTTGATTTAATCTGTTCTGACTCCTTTCAAAAGTTATTGCGACTTTACTGGTTCCACATTATACCTACATATAACTGCTTCGATCAACGTGGAAAGCATTAGGGGAGGCCTATGTTCAGCAGTGGACGTCCTATGGCTGAAATGATGATGATGATGATGATGATAACTGTTTAAATTGTACGAGTAAGACATAATGCGCTAATGTAGTAAAGCGATAAAGTTTTAAGTATTAATTAATTCTGAAAACGTGTTGTCATTAATTATTCTTCATTAGTCATAGTGTTTGTATGTCTTAATATTAAATATATAGCTTAATACTTAAATAGATATTATTAAATCGATAGCTAGATAGATAGATTAAACACATCAAAGTCTCTGATAATATCGGAACTCATCAATCGGTCAGCTGCAACTGACGTTATCACAACAGCGTTCGAAACTATCGACAGAGTATGGTAATGCAGTCTGTGGTTACTAGAGATGTCTACGCTTAAGTATCGAGAGAAACCGAATTATAAACTGAAGTTTATAGCAATGAGGGTTTTCGCGATTGAAAAATCTGCCAGATGGCGGGACGTGGATGTAGGGTCTGACTGCTGCGTGATTGGTGGATTTTGACATATCTGTCAATGTCATGTCAAAAATAACCAATCATGCAGCATTTGGACCTCGCGTCTACGTATTGCCATCTGGCGGATTTTTCAATCGCGAAAACCCTCATTGGGAAGTAAATAATAGGATTGAATATGAGGCCTATCTTTAGGTATAGATTAATTGTGATCAATCGGTAAAGTAAGCAGCAGCGGGAAGCAGCGCTCTCTAAAAAACATCAATCTTTTAAACTGCGATCTCCAACCCACCTGCCAAGCGTGGGGATTATGGCAAAACATTTGGGAAAACATATGAGATTAGTTCCGTTGTCATGTATGATATAGTTTTAAGGATACTTCCAAAACAGTTAGGTCATTAATACTTATTTATTTTAAGGAAATCATCTCTTACAAGTAAAAAAAAATCGATAATTCGTTAATTGAATTATTCATCGACTATCGATAGTGTACTTATTGTCCAAACTCGCACATCACTAGTCCTACCTCACAGTGAAACATAATAAATCAGAAGTAGGGGAAGTGATCAGGCGCAGACTTTACACATTGACAGACTGGACCATTATTTTGACGTTGTCAACTAATTGAGTTCTTGGTGCATTTGATTGAATGTGTTTCATAAATTTATATTTCAGAATAAAATGAAATTGAATTCAGCTTGCTAGTATAAGAGCGCTGAAATAAAGTAAGCCTGAGTTTTACCCTAACTTTAACAGTAACTATAACCGTAATCGGTGTTTTTGTATGGAGTTTTGACGTATGTTATAGGTAAAATAAGATTTGTACCATTTTAAATTCACAGGATTACAATAATTTTCTAAATT
This sequence comes from Ostrinia nubilalis, assembly GCF_963855985.1. Lineage (NCBI taxonomy): Eukaryota > Metazoa > Arthropoda > Insecta > Lepidoptera > Crambidae > Ostrinia > Ostrinia nubilalis. The sequence continues at coordinate 5,649,124 of NC_087094.1, read as the reverse complement.
TAACAGTCGCCAAGAAGAAAAAGGCCGTGAATTGGAACTCAACCCGAGGCAATACATTTTATAGCAGTCTTTATTACTCAATAATTTGCGCTAATTTAATAAACGCATTTAAAGTCTATCAACTACACTATAAAAACATTTCCATAAATCGAATCAATTCGTACCCTATCGAATTGTAAATCAGCGGTTTAGCTCGCGGTTGCGAAACGTCGTCAAAACGCATAAGCTCGATTGTAAAACAGCTGTCAATTACTGAAACTGTTTAATTCATTTGTACCGACAATTGCATATCAAGCTAGACTCTGTTGGATCTTATATTAAATAGTAATAGGAGCGAGTTTGCTACCAAAATGTATAGTCTGATGTCCAATGAATGCAATTAGCGTTACCACCCATGCCGAGCACCTGACCTGGCTCTCAGGACTTTATGAGGGCCTGTTGGGAAACTATTCCACTAAATATTGGAGTCGAACTATGTGCGATTTCGTCGCGGCTAGCAAAAAGCAACTCAATTTATGGTCTGAAGTTCGGTACGGGTCGGACCGCCACAAACTTACCTCAAGTGGACGTGGTTTTTGTCCCGCGGATTGTTCGGGTTTGTGGTATTTGTGAAGATGGAATGTCAACCTTAAAACTGTGGCATCTATTGTTATTGGTATAAGTGCTACTTTGCACAAAAATGTATGATGGTGTCTGTCAAATTAACTGTGGAGATGTAAAATGCCGGATGGTTAGCAAAACTGTTTCAACTTTGAGTCTCACTTGTCAAAGATCTTGATCCTAGTTCAGGCCGTGGCTATGGTGGTGAGCCCATTAACACAAGCATTTAACTATCTACGAGTATATTTATAAAAGATAAAGGTCACTGATTGACTAACTGACTCACTCATCGCGAAATCTCAGAAACTACAAGTGCTAGGCGTCTCAAATTTTGCATGGGGGTTCCTTTTAGAACTTAGATGCTCAGACAGCTTTTGCAAAATTCAACCCCTAAGCTGGTAAAACTGGGATCCACGCGTACGAAGTCGCGGGCGGCCGCTAGCTTATTAATAAGTTTATTTAGCTTACCTAGAGTAGAGTGGTTTAGTGAGAATAATAATATTAGGATATCAGTAGAGAGAGCCTTTAAAAATTCGATACACGTAAGACAAAATAGCTCTCAAAAACTACAAAAGATTTTCCTGAACAAACCAAGTGGTAACATTGTGGCGTAGCCTTTATGGCTCTTTGATAACAAGTGGCGAATTCTACAGGTTTATTTTATCCTTTATCATTACTTTTCTTAATAAATGGCGAACTTGCTCTATTATATTTTTATGGTGTTACTTTTTAAGACCTTCAATCGAGAATATTCCTTAAATTGCATTTATAATTACTTAAAAAGAGATTTCCAGTATGTAGATTGGATGTAAAGTTGGCTTAACAATCAATTTATATTTATTTAAGGATATGACATTTGTGATTTTGGCCTTCATATAGGTATTTCAAGAGATTCATCTTCTTTATATCATGTATAAAAAAAAGTTCTGTCTCATCAAGATTCTTACAATAAAGGCGTCGAATAAGTATTTACTCGTAAATTAAAGCATATGAAAGCTTTTGTATACCTATTTAAAACCTTGTATTGTTGGTAATAAGATTACATATTTTATTGTAAACACTATTTTATATCGAAACTATGAAGGGTATTATTAATAATTATTTTAGCATCTGGCGTATTGAATTCCATATAATAGATGATACATTACGACAACTGTTCATATCATTATATTGAATTAATATTCGACGTACCGAATGTAATGCAAATCTATGCTTTATGATATGATGAATTATTGTGCATTCAATAAACAGTAAAGCTGTTTTACATAATTTATGAGGTAGCAAATATATTATCTTCAATTTACAGAATTGTCATTAATGGATTGTGAATTAAATTAAAAATCTAAGGCTGAGTTGCACCATCTTATTTTAACGGTAACTATGACGATAACCGGTGCTTTTTGTATGGAGTTTGACAGATTTTTGACGTTTGTCAAAGTTAAAGTAAGATGGTGCAACCCAGCCTAATTCATTTATTACTGCTGAATAGATAAGTATAAAGGGCTCAGAGCTTGCTGTGGCGTCTTATAGGGAAAACCATTGGAAGTCACCTATATTGGGACTAATTATAGTGAATTTTCATCGCACAGGCTCACATGCATGAAAACTGGGCCTTACACTTATTAACTAAAACAATTATGATCATTATTGTATTCACTACTCAAATCACTATAATCGAATACAAGTGCCAATGTAACTAAAACTAAGTTCGAATTCTCAAATTCATTTGAACTTTTTAAAGTAACAACGCTAATTTAACAAGCCAAAACTGCTACCGCTGCACAGTTTTTACTAGCTTTACCTTGCATTAATGAATATCAGTTAAACAATAAATCATTTAGTGAAAGATTGAAACGGTGATAATACACTAGTAGACACGTTATCGAGCACCTTAATGTGGCCTAATGAACGATTTATGAAGTATGAAAGACCTTCATACTAACCATTAGCCCGAACGTAGAATTAACTGGACTAAGATATGGTTCAATCAATTTGTAGTTTCCTAGTGTAATGATTGTAGCATAAAGAGGACAGTCACGGTCATAATTATATTTTTTATACTTATTAGTTAGGATTTAGGACACTTTGAGAATAAATAATTTTTTAGCGCCCCCCATTTTTGTAGTCAAGAGTCGAGCTCAGTCGGTGTCTAAGAGTCCTCCTAGTAGATGACGCCTCCCAAGCCTCTACACAACGTCCCGATTTTTTTTCTGGGTCTCTTACCGCCCCCCTTTAAGCCTGCAGCGCCCACAAGGGGGCGTTATCGCCCACTTTGGAAAAGACTGATTTAGGATCTATCAGAATAAAAATAACTTATGAATCTATAATCTGGTCTGCGTGGATCAGAAAGATACTCTGCATTTTATAATATCAGGCTTCGTAATGTGTACTTTTAATTTATTGATTTTATTTACATTTAAAGCTAGTTATGAGCTTTTTGGTTTTTAAAGATAGGCACACATTGTATTTCCGCTTACTCCTCCAGATACGCTAAATTGTAGTGGAGTACTACAACTCGATCGAGCTAACACCGCGATGGAATGCGACTCTCCCTTCCACTTACCTGCGTACCTCCCCGCGTTCCGGGTTTTTTAATAACTTAAATAATTCAGAGATTAAATGAGATCGAACCAGCGATCTTTTAAAATAAGCAGTCCGATGCGAAAACCTTTGGGCTGTTTGCTTCAGAATTAGAGCAGTTTGACAATTGGGTTTACCGTTTCGCTTGAGCTGTGGTTCCGTGTTGATCGAGGGATAATTGTACCTAACTTTAATGCACATTTCATGTAATCAAAGACAAAGGCTTCTAATTCCCTGTGACGCCATTACACGGCCGTGTTAATTATACAATTGGCGTACTTGAAGACAGAATAACATATAACATAACATGTAACATGTACCTTTTCTTACGTGGACGTGCGAAGGTAAATATTGAATATCAATCAGTCATGTTACAAAGGTGGTAAGTGCAAAACCGTGTAACTGACCAAATGTGTGATTATTTACATTTGTAATCAAATTACTGTGTAGGTAATAATATTTTTAAAGGGCGGAGATAACAATATGATTGATTTGCAGGGTTCAACTTAGGTGACCGGTAAAGTAGGTGACAATTAAAATTATCACTTTACGGGATTTATTGCAACAATATCTATTTTAACGGTAAATAAAATATTTACCCTCCCGACGTTTCGGCTCGGTTGCACGAGTCATGGTCGCGGGCAGAAACGTCGGGAGGGTAAATATTTTATTTATAGTAAAAATGCAACATAATAGTTTAAAATATTATATAGGTGACAATTTTTTAAGTAATTGAATTAATTAAAAGAAAACTTTAAATTTTCAAAGTTTTAATACTTGACTAATAGACTAGCTGTTGCTCTCCCAAATCTTTATATGATGTAGATATAGTGTATAGATTATGAATGATGTATAGCGTATAATTATGAAATTAAGTGGCATGCACTTCTAATAAGTTGAAGTCTTAGTTCAGAGAAACTGAACAAAACTCCCTCAATAGTAGATGTTTAAGAATGAAACTGTGTCTGTACCTACCTCAAAATATTCTAATTTCTAACTACATTCAATAGACAGAAGTCTTAGTTGGTAAGTGTAACACCTATTTAAGGCGAAAAACTTCTCCGTAGATCAGAACACTATAACCACCCAATAGTACATAGTTACGAAACGTCGTACTTTTAGATTTTGTAGTTTGAAGAGAACGTCGTAATACCTACATAGGACAATAGTTTGTACAGAAAAAAACATGAAAGCCTTACTGCGAAACGCAAACTCATATTCTTAGTGAATTACCCAGTTTTCCACTTGAAACAGTTTTTCCGAAGCTAATCCCGCCTCTAGAACAAGTTGTGAGCGCATGCAGTTCCGAACGGCTGTAAATGTAACTTGCACCCTTAGGGCGCTTTTCCACGGCCATCCCGTTTTTTGCAGGTACTGTTTTTTGCTAGATTAGTAGGTTTTTAATATTTCACATTCACATGAACGTTCCGTTTGCAGTGTCCTGCAAAAAACGCGTCCCGCATCCATGCAAAATAGTTTCCATGAATGAGGTTAATTTCGATTTTTAGTTGTTAATGCAGATTTATAGAGCTAAGAAATCCTTAATATACAGTCCAAAATATTTTGTTCTACGACAAAAAATTACGAAGTTATGGCCAAATTACTAAAAAACCGGCCAAGTGCGAGTCGGGCTCGCACACCGAGGGTTCCGCCGTACAAACGTAGCGGTTTACAATTTATGACGTATTAAATCAAATTACTTACTTGATTCCGTTGCGAGTAGTGGCGAATTTCAAAATATGCGGTATGATTATTTTTTATTTATTTATTTTTCCTATATTTGCATTATAGGTAGGTACCTACCTCAGCGTTTTGAATTTTTGCGTTGATTTAGAATTTCTCACAGTTTTTTAGCAATTAGATTTAAGAAGTGTTTGATATGAATTTCAACTTTAATATCTCTACGCGTTCATGTGAAAAAGGGTAGGTAGTAAGTTTATAATTATTAAAAAAATATTTTATGTCATGTAAGCAAAAATAATATTTTAAATTTTATATAACTTCAAATTTATCATTTTCGCAATTTTTCCTTTATCTGTACTATATAACGTTGCTTCGTGCCGAATTTCAAGATTCTGAGTTCACAGGAAGTACCTTGTAGGTTTTGATTCCCTAGCGTGTGACGGAAATTCGTCTAAGGTGTCGGTATAAACTGCTGTATCTTTTGATCCCGTTAACTTAGAAGTTTGATTTTTTTACTTCTTAAAGGGACAATAGATCTAGGTATTTGGTATAAATTTCAATTTGATACCTTTATTCGTTCGTGAGAAATAAGGTAGTAAGTTTCATTTTATTAAAATATTTTTATTATATTATATAACTAAAAAAATGTAATTTTCGCAATTTTTCCTATATTTGCATTATATGACAATGCTTTACGCCAAATTTCAACATTCTGAGTTTACGGGAAGTATCCTGTAGGTTTTGATTCCTTTGCAAGTGTCGAAAATTTGTTGAAAATATCGACATAATCGGCTACTGTATCTTTTGATTGGCTTGGCTTAGAAGTTTGATATTTTCACAGCTTAAAGGGACAATAGACCTGAGTATTTCATGTGAATTTCAGCTTGATACGTTCACGCGTTCTTGAGATAAAGGGTCTTGACAGACGGACGGACGGACGGACGGACAGACGGACAACAAAGTGATCCTATAAGGGTTCCGTTTAAAGTTTTGCGATATCCAGTAGCAGTCAGTATCCAGTTGCAGGTTCTCGCGAAATGTGATTGCAGTGGGAAAGAGTCCTTACACATTTTCTGCAACAAAACAACTCTACTTACCTCCAGCTTAACAATGTTGTTCCACAGGACACGTATAATCCCCGCGGTTCTGTATGACGTTGTCGAACTCATCTTAAACTTATATTATTTCCACTGCCACAACTTGAGTGGTTTATTCAAAGTTTTGAGTGCAAAGATAACAAAAGTGGGGGAATTTTGAATAATGCAAATAGTTTGTTCGTGCTGTAAAGTGAGAAGGTGTTAAAGGTGAAGTTTGCTCAGCGCGGTAAGAGCTTGTATTCATAATTTAGTGTAAACGAGTTGCGGTTGTGTTAAACCTAAGCTGCGGCCTGTTTTGGAAACGAAAACTTAGTAGAATCTGAAAACGATTTTCACTGCAAAGTTAGCTTTTAGCTGCCTAAGGGCATACAAATTATGGCATATTTTACCTACTCATCTATACGTCATTAACAGAAAGAGAAGGTGTTAATGTTGACAATGAGATACAATAAGGTGCGACCTTTCAACAAAAGTCTGATGATAATCCCTAAATAATAAATCTCCTGTATAGTGTTTTGTTTTGTGCCACTTAAAGACCTTATATTGCCAGTAAATAGGATACTTTTAGACCAGGTCCTCACTTTCCTGAAATACGTAACATAGTTTATCGAAGAGCATTTGGTGTCTACTCTATTTGTGCGTGTATGAGGGTCCATAAGAAGATAAAAGAAATGTACACTTTAGATGATGATTTATTAGACACTGACTTGTCACATAAGATGTCAAACAGTTTTGTATAACGCTTTACATATTAGGAATACGTATGAGTAATCTCGCTAATGCCCGCTACAAGCATTCTTTGCAGATCGTTGATTTGCATACCTAACCTACTTCTTCTTAACATTATTACAATGTATTAATAATTTCGTCTATTCATCGTTTTAGAAATAATAACTGCTGTGTAGAATGGCATTGACCGTATCAAACAAATCTAGGTACCAACCATTTAGATAAGCGAACTCAGTGTCTAATTTGAATTCTTGAACCAAATTCAAGCCACAAATCATTAATTGCAGTTATTAAACTTTACATTTATAGTTCCTACATTTGTAGGTTTGGGTTGGCCGTTGATTTGTTACAAAGTCGGTTTCCTGATTACAATAATTAATCTTGTGAAACGTCATGAAATAAAAGTATTGTATCACCTACACCACCATTTAAAAATCCTATGAAAACTTTTTCGACTTCTACACGGACGAAGTCGCGGGCAAAAGGTATTTGTAAAATCATCATCATCATTTCAGCCATAGGACGTCCACTGCTGAACATAGGCCTTTGTAAAATAATTAGACTAAATTATTAAAAGTGCCTACCCAAAGTCATTATTCCACGCGGACGAAGTCGCGGGCACAGCTAGTCAAAAAGGGGAGGTAGCTCTACTAATATATTCCAAAAAAATATGAAAAAATAAAGCTCATAAGGAAACAAAAAATTTTTTTTTTAAAGTGAAAATAAATCAGCTTTGCCTAAGTATCTGGCTATAATTACTGCGTTTGGAGTTTATTTGTACTTTTTTCTTACTAATATTAATTGTACATGATCGCTTCGTTTATCTGTTAACAAACTTTTGAAAATAATGACCAGATTTCGAGTTTAGAGCACTTTAAAAAAAAAAAAACCAAACTTAATTTTTTTTCAGATTTTTTTGGGATAGTACATTTTATTAGAGCTACCTCCCCCTATCAGTTTGATTCATCCATTCGGGGACGCCCTGTATACCCAAAAAACAAACTTATCTCAAGCTTAAAAAACTATGTTTAAGTAGAATTTTTACACCGATTGTGGTGTTTCAATAGGCAATTAATCCAGGGCCTAAGAGACGAGAGAGTCTCATGCCCGTTTTCACCATCAATCCCTAATTTTTAAGTGACCCATATGAAAACAAAATGTCTGTTATGTGTTTCCATAGGGGTTACTTAAAAATTAGGGATTAATGGTGAAAACGGGCATCAGTCTTTTAGCAATAGACCATTGATAAAATTGGTACATAATCAATATTTTTTAAAAACAAATAAGTTAAATTATCGTGGTATCGATAAAAATAAACTGGCGCGCTATCTAACTAATCCAAACATTTCAAAAAGAGTCGTTATAGAATACCCATCAGAAAACTTTTTTGTAATCAATCAGCCATTATTGGAACAAAAGCTATTTTGATAGACATCTAAATATCAAGGCCATACAATCCTAATCTGGCGATGGAAATGTTTTGGAAACGTTGAGTATATTGTTTTACCGCCTACGGCTATATCAAAGTATCCTTTTAAGGGCCTAATTGATGAAAATACTTAATGGGAACGAATAAAAAACTTTTAGGGTAAAGAAACATACTTGAAATATCGTAACTTTGTTTGCATAATACATCATATCGTACCTACCTAGTCGTATGCTATATGAATACTTTATGATATTCTAATAGTAGACCTGCTAAGGCCATAGAAACAAGCTGCGCTATATCGTTACAGGCGATAATATTTTATCCATATTACAGGTCTTGTAAAAGAGTAATATACTCAATGGTAGTGTGTGGAGTGCACTGTGCAAGTGTGCAGTATACTTACTGCAACAAAAAAGTTTTTTTAACCAGTTATTTTTCGCGTTCTTTCTTTCAAATCTGGCCGTAGCCTTACGAGTAGGTACCTCCTTCATCAAGAATATAAAATAGCGCCATACTAGTATTGACTGCCATCTACCAAACCCCCAACAGCTCGTATATCCAAACTTTTTGCGTCAGGTACCATAGATATTTTCTAGCATGCCTTTGCTCTCTGAATCACCATCAGTCTATTTTATGCGCACCCATAAAAGTGTACGCAGATAAAGCGTAGAAAAAGCCCGTCTACTAAATTTTAGTTTATGAAAGTCGACTGGGGCGGTATTGGTGCCGTAAACTCTGATTCCGAAGCTTCCCGGACACAATCGGAGTAACGCTCGGCTTTAAATAAGACCATTTCCAGCATTAAAACTTGTGAATGCGACACACAGACATTGAACTCGGTTTTATTATGAGACACAAAGAATCTTGAAATGGGAGTAATCGTGGGTTTGAACGTCTGACGACACAAACCTAGAGTCAGATTTAATGAATCATTGTAGGTGTCTGATGTGATTTAATTTAACGAGCTTATTGTGCCTTCCGAAGGACCTACGGCATCATAGATATT